>NC_071288.1:18404166-19038333 GCF_943734705.1 Anopheles coustani
ATGGGACGCGGTGGGCGCAACCGGAAGAGGGCGGGGATCGGAGTTTGATACCAAGCGGAGTTGGAAGAAGCTGCAGGGTGTCGCTTACATGATTGTGGTTGATCCAATTTGGGTGTGTCTATAGCGAGGTATACTCGAGGAGTACTTTCCATATTATTGTATTAGCTAGTTCCGGATTTATCCAAAGGAACAGCCTACGAATCTTAAACAAGATCATTTTCGGAACATTCTTAATTTTATAAAAAAGGGTGAAGATTTGTTTAATGTAAGTTTTCATAATTTTATTGTATGTATTTGATTAGTTCAAATCTATAGACGGTATTCCTTTTATCTGATGTTATGTTCCACTGAGCATATCCACGTTTACCATGGGTATTATTTGCAAAGAACTGGTTATTTGTCTAACAACAGTTCTGCATCCTCCATTCTTCCAGGTCTTCAGTCTTTCAGTAGGATCGTCTATCAGTCTGCCAGGGTCGTCTATTTATTCGGCTTCAAACGATCATTCATCGATCTGGCCTTATTCACGAGATTCTACCTCTTCAGAAGCTACTCACCACTCATCTAATCGTGCACGGATGCAAGTGGACCGTTTTACTGGTTCACCCTACATTGGGAGCAATCGAAGTACTCAAGAATCTGCAGACCGTCGATCGGAGGATCATCTCGGACGCTGGGAATTTGAGAAGGAGCAAACTGGGTGGGTGGCAAAAAACCGTGGGGGGAGCTGTATATTTGCAAAACCGAACGGAAAGGAAGAGAAAAATGCTTCCGAAACCCAAACAAACAGTGCGACGTGCTAACACAAATACGGCGAAGGAAGGCACTCCCGACGTTGAAGGAACAGTGCAGCGTGGCCACTGGAAGGTGGTTGTTTGCTCCCGGGGGGAGGTAAGGGGAGTGCGAAAAAAAAATCCGAGACGAACTTCACCCGCACAACGGTGCAACGAAGGGTGAGACCAAGGCAAACGGTTATGCAGGTCTGCGGACGCTTTGGTTGCACCACGGTTTGCAACTGACCTACCGCACCATTTTTTCGCGTAGACATTTTGCATCTCGCGCAACACGACTCCGGAGACTCCCAGCCGCTGTCAAACGGCCCCCTTCTTTCCCCCCTCGTTCCCGGTCCCGAGAAGTCTCCAAGTGTTGCAAAGGGAGAACGAGAACAAAATGGGGGAGGAAAAAAAATGTCATTCACACGTTGCATCCGGCGTGGACGCGAATTTTCCTTCGTCGTTCCCCAGAAACGGTGGACGCATATGACGAGGAATATCTGCGTGGTCTGCCACGCAGGGATGAGTAAAGATTTCCGCCTGGCCATGCGCAGGGCGGCGGTGTCATTACTTTGAAAGCGGAGACAGACCGATTTGGTTCTGATTTCTCGCACTCAACCAACTTGCGGGACGCCCGAAGACGCGTGTAAAAGAGGAGACAAACTGTGAAGCACTGCAGCAAGTGGATGGACAAATGCAACTTGTCATTTGCGCGTCCATTACGGTGCGGTCTGTTCGGATCCTTCGTGTGGGCGCATATCTATTACGCTGGTACTTTGTTGCGGACTTGTGAGGGTGAATGTAACTCTCTTACAATGTCCCCATCCAGTCGCAATTGTAGTCCTTTTATTTTGGAGGAATCTCTCACCCATCACGTGCGCAAGGTTCCGTGGTCTCCGCACTATTCTTCCGCTCTCCATGGGGACCCACTTTTTCCACGAATCAACCGAGCGTGGAACGGAACGAACCCCGTAGAGAAAGCCGCCGTCCGCGCACCATTAGAACGGAGGGGCTAAAATTTCCACCCAGAACGATGGAGTTCAGAAACGTAGCGCGCCTCTGTTTACACTGTGCGCCGAACAAATATCACCAGGGAAAACAATGTCAAAAAGGAACGCCGCCGGATAACACACGACGCCGACGTTCGTTTTGCGAAAGAGTTGCGAATTTTTAATCGGATGGAATAAAATAAGCATCAACGCGGATTTAGATGCGCGCACGAGTGTGGTGGCGTGGAAAAGAATGTTTGCCGTGGAGGAAGGTTTTGGGAAAGCGCGAGAATTTACGAGTCGCTCATTAACATTGCTTAGCGGCGGGCGATAAGGAAGAGGATTTCTTTCGCTTGTTTCTTTAGCAACACAGAAAAACAAATAAACACCGGTTGCTTTGCTGCTTTCGTGGCCTTTTGAATAATTGATCTTGTCGTTCCCATTTTTTTTTTTGTGTGTTTGGTTTACGCGTGTTCGTCCAGTTCGCGACAGGGTCATTGGCCCACGTTTGCTGCGTATTCCACGCGTGTTTTCGCCGTGTTTTAATTGGGAATGAAAATACTATCCACTTAGCATCCGACGCATCCTGGAAATGCTTTCTATATGGCAATTATGAACCTTGCTGGTGATTGGTGTTGTTTCTGGGTCTACCAAATTAGCGCCTGAAACTGGTATAAGTTGGATAAAATTACACTCCCTTGGTTTTTAGGGTGACAGTAGACGTCGCCCGAAACAATTCACCACGAGGAGGGAATTAAAATAATTTAAATATAACACCTTTAAAGCCGCTCGGTGGAGGCCGCTCTGAAGACGCTGTAGGTTTCGTTCTGGTACAGTAAAATGTGTCACACCTTCCAAAACTGTTGAAACCCGGGTTCGTACGAATACCCTTCCAGTTGAACGCCACGGGGTTTCCACCATAAACCTCGTTTTACCACGCGACTAAACGGACAATTCAAATGCGGATACTGCCATCGGTCAACGGTCGAGGTGTGTTTGCAAGGGAGGAGGGCTGAGAGCCCACTGACATAGACAGCGGCCTCGTTCGATTTCTTGCCTTTCCGGCATCAATCAATTATCGAGCCTAAGTCGTGCTCCTACAACCGGGAGATGGTAGAGATTGGACGGTTTCCCTCCTCAACGCCAAAGTGAGCCAGGGATTCCGTCACCCGAGGGTATCGGGTTGATAGCGCAGTTTGGCCGTTTGCGGGACCCGTTGACAGCGGGATTCAATAATCGACCGGTGCGCCAGTTAGACAGCGAGCGGTACTATCACTCTTCAGGCGGGACTCCTCGGGACAGGGCTCGGGTGGAACCTTTATCGTATGGCACAGATCGGGGACCGGGGTCGAGTGTGAAATAGTTTGATTTGTTTCTCACCCCCTAACCATTCGGCGAGGTGTCCCGTGGCAACGGGATTTGGGCTGAGATTCCTCACGCGTACCTGGTGCACTCAACGACTCCTGGCACCCCAGGGAACCGCCAGGGCCGGATCAACCGTTATTACCGGAATATATGCATTCCAACCTGTCGAAGATCGAATCTTACGGGGTGGAACCATTGAGGATATTAGTTGACTCCATTGGGTTGTAGTTGCAGCAAACAACAGCGGGAGTCCTGCGGCCGACCAACCCTTTTCCTTGAGGACCAAAAATTCACCAAACAAAAACAGGTTCCAACTCGGTGGTGTGACGATGTAGGAAATAAAAAACAAAAACCATCAAACAACCTGCAACACTCCCAACGTATTTGGATTCCAAGCCCTCCGAGCGCTGTGTGTGGTGTAGTGAAAGTTTCCTGGAAGCTGTTCATCAGCACCTGGAGGTCGCGGAAGACCTTCCCGAGAGCCCCGAAGAATGATTGCACCACAAACCGATAAATCAAAAACCGCTGTTCCCAGCCCAAGGCCACATCGATGAGCACATTTCGTTCGCCAAACAGTTTTACAACCATCTTGTTCTCGGCACACACACAAAAAGTCCTACTCCCCGCGGCCGGTGTTCCACTGGAATTGATCGTAAATTTTTGAAGATCGAAATACATCCATCGTTTTGGGGGGAAAATGATATAAAACTGGATGGACTGGAGTTGTGCAACATGTTGAGCTTTTGGATGGATGGTTTCTGTAATTGACGATATCGAAACAAAGAAAAAAAGAACGTCGGGATCATAAATCACAACCGGTGAGACCAGCGGGAATCGTTCGTCTTCTAGCCCATGACGCTATGCTGTCACCCGCCTTTCGTTCCAATCGGTCAAAAGTGATTCTAACCAAAACGGGTTTCCGGGCTGACTAACGCGGACTCAAGATTTAGCGGCCAAAAACAAAACAACAAAATCGTGGACAAATATCCCAGAACTGGATTGGAAGCGTACCGAAGACAACCGGTGGACAAGTGTTAACAAACAGCTTTTATTAGGTGGGCAGCGTTACTTTCCGCGCCGTCGATCGAAAAAAAAAACTGTTGGCCAATCGGGCGATTTCTATGAACCGGCAAATATTGACGTATCCCCATGTCGTTAATGAGTGCAGCAAACAAAACATATGTCAATCAGTCGCCGAATTCGACTGCGTCCCACACCGACCGATCGAGATCTTGCGGTGATTCAATTTACACGCTCAATCGACAGATCCGATATAGCGATGTCGATTTTGTTTGTCCCCTTGTTTGTGAAACGGTTCAGGGTGAATAAAAAAGCAAAACATTTATAGACCAGAGAAACTTAACTCCCGGAAGGTTTTGTGTGTATGTTACGTTCATTAAGAGGGTGCTTTCATTTGGATTCGAACCGACGTGAAGCGTACACCAGCTCCATGTCTTGACGAACGATACCTCAGGCACTAAGAAAGAGCATCTTTGATCAGCTCCACACTAGTAGCACATTTCACAGCCAGGTGAAAATAAGTCACAGTTAGCAAGGGTGTAGAAATTAACAGCTACGCCAAGCCTCTCCGACGACAGCAGCCATCGGGAGCCCTATATCTCCTGGGCGAGGTTTTAGGAGAGTTCATAGCATTCCACCAACGTTGGTGGGAACTTGTTCACGCGTGAAATTCCAACATCCGGTGAATAGTGTACATTCGTGTGTCACCTTTCCAAGCTCTCCGGAGGTATCATCTCATCGTCTGCCGAAGCCACAAATTGGGCCGCACCAAGCAAGAAGATCCAAAGTTGCGGAACATCCGCACCGCACGCAGACGGTCATTAGAGTCAGCCGGAAGGTTGATTGACAACTCATTACGGCAGCAACAGGTCCGCGTGCCGTGCGTGGGGACAGGGTTTCCTTTCTCCAACGAGGTAATCGCCGAGAAGATAGGGATATCCAAACGCCAAAACCCAAAAAGCTCCAACACGATCACGAACAAACCGATCGCGCGTTGATGGGCTTCTCGGAAGCTGGATCTTCCTTCCCGAGGTCCTTGCGCACAAACCGATCGTCGGGAAGATATTTTGATAATTGTTTTCGGATATTTTGCAGCCTTTTCTTACTCTCCCCTGACAAGAAAACCCTGCTTGACAGCTATAATAGCCACGGTTGCTTGGATACCGACAGCGAGTGGGTCACGTACGACACAACAACCCACGGAAAGTTGTTGATTAGATAATGTTTACCCTCTGGATGTTTCCTTGTACGAGAATGGCAAAGAAAGATTGATCGTACGTTTGCAAAATTAATCCCGATGCTCGAATGTCTACTTTAACGAAATCGCGGCACACAATTTTCTAGCACAACCGGTGATGGAATTCAATTAAGCGGCCATCGGATTGACAAACGTTTAAATCTGGAAACAGCTTCTTCCGTCGCGAAGCCGGACAAAGTTCGTTCGTTGAACTTTCTCCCGTTTTAGGCAAATGGCGGAAGAATCCTCACCGGAGTGCTCTAACGGCATTCGCTAATTTATCATTTGCATTCATCGGGTGAGTTTAGTTGAAAAATATGAAAATATACATCGACCTGTGCGTCGACTGTTAGTGTATGGGTGGAGTAAAACCAGTTCGGGAGATAAAAGGTTGGTCTCTAAAATCTAAAACAACAACACTGTCGAAGCGGAAACGTTTCTCACTCGGTTTTGCGTATATCTCGGGATGAAGTGATATCACGTTGCCAACAACGATGCTACACAGAAAATGTATGCTAAAATATATGATACTCGAACCAATGCCGATGGTGGCGTGAGGAAATTCCCTATAGAGACGTCGTTACGAACGCGAACAAATTCGATTGCCCTACATTGTGCGAATCGTTGGGAGTTTGCAACTAATTGTCGGCTGTAAAACAATGGAAAACAAAGGGCGATACTCACTGTAGTCACTCAGATCGTCGTGCGTGCCGTTGACAGTTCCGTCGGGCAGCAGCTGCACGTAGCGGTTCTTGATGAACAGCTGGATTTTGCGCGTCGCACCGGAAATGTGCGACAGGTTGGCGGCCCGCTCGTTCCTGTCGAGATTCGGATCGATGTTGCGATACAGTTGCTGCTGCTGTTGTCGGCCTCCACCACCGCGTCGCCCATGCCACACACCGGTGGCGGTCGCATTGAGTTGCTGATCGCCGCCCGGAGGCAGTTTGTGCTGATGGCGATGGGGATTGCCGGTGCCGATGGCCGCTGGTGGTGGTGGTGGCGTGGCAGCAGCGTTGCGTCTGCTTCTCGCCAGTACGGTCGGCGGAGCGGACGGGTGACTAGATGCAACACTGAGGGACGCACCGGCAGCCGGGGGCCCCGTCATGTCATCGAACTGCGCCCCTGGCACCCGGGCGTCCTTATCGCCGGCCGGCACTGTTCGCGTCGTGCGGGGTTTATTTTTATCGATCGATTCAATTAAATAATCGTACGGTCGGGGCGGGCTATTTTCGCGCGCCGCCATATTGAACTGGCCCGCCACCGTTTCACTCACCGCCGCAAGCTGTCTTCGTTCGTTCGATTCGACACTGTGGTTAAGTACGCGCATGAAGCGATAGAATTCACTTTCTCGCCCGCTGGTCCGGCTGTCCTCCCGGGAGTCCGGCGGTTCCCGGTCCTGCTGCTGATCGTGCGAGCCTTTCCCTTGGGCCGCGGATGAACCGTGCCGTTTTAGGTGAGTGCCCGCCACGGGACCGTGCTGCTGGAGCGGAAGCGGCACTGGGACGGCGATGGCGGCCGGATGGGGCCGCGAAGGGGGAACGGACTTTTCCCACGGACCCATCGGGAGCGCGGCCGGCAGTGGCTTCGGCATCGTCGCGCAGCAGGGCGGCCAGACGAGGATCACCAGCAGGAGGGCACCCAGCAGGGCCAGGGCCCTCCGACGAATCCTGCCACTGAGCATGAACCTTCACCGGCCTCTCGTGGAGTGACTCCACGCGCACGGACACACACACATATGCGATGCACACTGGTCACTGGGGGCAATCCCGGCAAAATCGTGTGGTTCGACACCTTCACGAGCAGCTAGAGAGGGAGCGGGAGCGAGGAAGGGGGAGGGCACAAAGCACTAGAGAGATAGAGAGAGAGAGAGGTCGAGAACGAGATCACTTTACCGGATCGCACACCGCGCACACGCACTTCACCTGACGTTTGCCTGATCTGTAAATGTAACTCGCTTCTTCACGTCACGTCGGAACTCAGGTTATCATCAGCTGGCCCGGCCCTAGATGCACTTGATTCTCGCGCTTCCCGTAGCACGTTGGAAACCCCGGCCCGTGTCGCAGATCGCGTCGCATCATCCTTCGCTGGGCGGGCGCGGATTTCCTAGGGCAGGACACACACCAGAGCGTACGTATGTGCGGAATGTTGTCGAACACCGGCCCCCCGTTCCACCTGCGAGTTGATAGCCACCCCGAAAGCACCGGGAAACGTCGTAATGCCGATCGAGGATCGATCGCGGACCGATTTCGTGGGGCAACGATTTTTCTCTGCTTCTTCGGTGAGCCCGATCGCTCGGGCCATCACTTCGATTCACGCACGCACATTCCCTGCGCCCAAGGAAAAAATCGTACTTTTTACTCCGATCGCTTCTCTAATCCGCGGAGTTATATTGCCGTAGGTTACGCGTGTAAGTAGGCTTCCTTCTCACTTCCAAATCACATACACCCACACGCACTGGAGAGGATCACTGAAAGAAGAAGGGCAGAATGGAAGATAAAATAAGCGATACTAAGTAGAGAACAGCGAGATATAGGTGTCTGGAGGAGGACGTCCCTCCCCGCCAGTAGAGGAAAACAAATAAACTATCCTTATGGAGCTAACCTCAAATCCGCACCGAAACCTCCATTTCCTTCGAATGGCAATGAATAATACATCCGTTACGGGGCTCGGAAAGGGGGGAAACTTTACAACTTTTATCTGAAGAAATGTGCCCGCTTGGTGAAGGGAGATCTAGCTATCTGTGGCGATAGCATCAACTGGTCCCAGAGGGACATGGCGAAAATAATGCCAAGAGGTTTTTGTGTCGCGCAAAGTTTAAGGTTTAAGGTTGTGGAAAAGAAAAACACTAATCTTCGGGTGATGTTAATTTGAAATGCAAATGCCATATTTTAACGAAAGTAGACACGTGACGAATCGGAGAAGTTGGAGCATTGGAATAAGTTGTTTTATCAATCGATATAACGGCAACGATATCTGCATGGACAAATGAAAACGGATCGATAGCACGATCTTGCGATATTTTCCCGTTATCTTAAAGGCGTAGTAAAAAAGGAACAAGATAAGCTTGACAAAATCTTGTGAAATTACCATTAAAACTTTGGTAAGAGACGAATTGCTAGCTTGCGATGATCAAAATTGATTGCAATATTCCAAATCGCTCACAGACAGCCTCAAGTGGCTCATTTCACTTTGCTTGTTTACTACTTTCTCCGTTCGACTTTTGGCGTCTTTTTCGTTCGCATTTCATCTTTGTAAAACGGGGGCCGATTATTTGCTGATCCGCTGACGGGGTTTGCGTTCGCAGCGGGCTTCAATTTTAATTAATCACCCCGATGCTAATCGCCCAACGTGCAAAACGTCTGATTGCGGATTTCGGCACGCCACTCGTGCGATCGCCATTTTCATTACCATCGGCGACCGATCGCTGCCGATGGCGCGCATGTCGCCGGATAATTGAGTGCATGACGTAAATTCGGCCCCACAAAAACGCCACTGGCTGCATTTGCCAGCGCGACGGGGGCAGAAGGGAAGAGGGTGGGGTCGAGGCGGGATCATCATCGCGATCAAGGGTCCGATTTACAAAGTCGGACGCACGCCGATCGCTCTAGAGAAAAAACAAAAGAAAATGCGACCACTTGACTGTGGGACGGAAAGGGAGAGCCAGTGTGTGTGTTGCTGTTACAGGCACCGAGAGGTCATTGGCACATAAATATACATTTTCATTTATCACCACCGTGCGCGCATCGTTCCCCGAGAGCAAACCCGTCGTCGCGCGCATCTCGACAAAACGCGCGGTTCCGCTCTCAAAAATGTCACTTTGCGCGTGCATCTGACGCGGTCTTGGTGCGGCACGTTGCGCGAAACGCACCAACACCGACGACGCCACCCTTTTCGGCCGTTATCAGGTGCGGACTGTCGGTACCTGAGCGATTGCCGTTCCAGGCCACATGTTTGGCGCATCCCCCCGCGCGTTCACTGGGTCACCGCACACCCTTCGTTTATCGTCCCTTCCCCAATCTGGAGCAAACGGAAAACGCGAGGCGCCAGACGCGGGTGTCAAGCTGTCGAAGTACGGGGCGTTAGATTGCCGCCCTCTCGATGAGCTATCATCATCACGCCCTACGAATTCAACGCACCTTTTTTGCCATAAAGACGTGAGATGAGAAAGATCAACTCTTAACGATAAGTTTTATCTCATCTAAGGACAACAAAACACGCAGAACAAACACACGTAAACTGTTACAACGAAAAAATCAAATAATTTCCTTGGAGCCAAACAGTTACCCTGATATACAACCATTTTTTTATCTTGTTTATCATCAGTTTGTTTATTAAAAATTGCGATGATCTTCAATGACATGAAAGATGAGATGAGACGATCATACGCTCGGGTGTCTGATGCCAATAACAAAAATGGGCTTAAGCACAGAGTTGCCTAATACTGTACGTTTGGGCGAAAGAAAAGTATATACTGACCAACAACAAAAGGCCGGGATGGTAATTTTCTTCGTATTACGCTTACAACTCCCTTTTCCTTAATTCAATTTGAGATGCAATTTAATTTCCCTTTTATTCACCTTTCGCTCCAGTCCCAGAGTGTCATTTGTTGTTTTTTATTTACACTTTCTTAAACATAATTGTAGCAAAACTGTCACCATAATGATACTACGGTTTGCAAAAAGACTCCATCGCAAAATAAGTTCATAAACCATAGCGCAAGGACATTTCACGTTTTACGGCCTTTGAAATGGATGGCTAAAAGCTGAAAGCAGAGCGGCAAATAATATCCTCCCGGTTTTACGATCACGTTCTCATCTACATTAAACTGCCCTGGTTTTAAGCGATCGATTTCGATCAAAACAAAAACCGGTACCGTTCGGTCGTTGGGATTTTTCGTTAGCGAGTTCATTAATTAGTGCGGTGCGGATCAAAAAATCTGGTTCGTTTCTTTTTCGAAAGCTAATGTATTCAGCCGGCTTATTAGTCACCAATAATTTTATGTCACCTTCACTACTTGTGTTACGAAATTTAAATATCAAAACAGATTGGAAGTGTTTAAATTCCGTGCCGAAACGGGTAATTAGCAGATAGAAAGAAAAGGAATTTAATAAATATACTTTTCTCCCGAATAGAAATACTAAGTGCGACGTAGAATACAACATTAAAAATTCGCTTTCCAACTTCATATCAAGAAGCAATGAATCACGAAAAGGTTAAAACGCCGTTTTCAGAGTGTAAAACGTAATTTGGCTCGGTTCCATTGCATTTATCTTGCGTGTGTTTTAGCAAGGAGGAGAAAAGATGCCAAAATAAAACTAACAACTAACGGACAAAGTGTAGCAAAACTGTCAACGCAAATAAAGCTCGGCTTGTTCGTGAGTTGTTCTCCGAATGTTTTCGGGTTCGGGTTTAAAGGAACACAAACCTCCCAAAATCAAATTTGAAACACAAAAAAAGAACTGATAGGGGGGTTTCGGTCAGCAAAGATGCCTCGCGTACCAACGATCAGTACATGCCATCTGTTCTGGGGCGAACGAAAATGCCCCACCGGGCCAGGGGTTACCAGGGATAAGGTCCAAAAGAGTCACTCCCTTAAAGTCGAGAAGCCTCATGGAAAGGCGAAAAGCAAACACTGGAACACAATCAGCGGAGGTCAAACATGCAGCGGAAACGTCGTTAAGATGAAGATGCGGAAAACATGCCACCAGTGAAATGTAAAAGTGTCTTCATGTCCGGCACTTGCTCCTTCGTGGCTGGAGCAGGCTCCTGTCCCCATGTGTGTGCATGCCACTCTACTCTGGGGGGCGCCCGGTCGGGAGAATTTCCCTTGCGCCTCAACCTCGCGCCGACCAAGTTCGGCCACGACGAAGTTTACCCAGCGCCAAACGTCACCCCGAACGCAATCGGCGAGAAAGTTAAGATACAGGAAGAAATTCATCAGCAAATGCGCACGGGCAAAAGACAACAGAAATGTGTAACAACCGAAACAGCGCTGGAGAATCTCAAAATGTTGAGCACAACGCCCTGGTTACAAGAGAAAAAAAAGGGCCAAATAAAAGGACCAATCTGGCAGGAAAAAATGGGGGCTTTTGTCGACTCAACTGGCATGCTCCGAGGAAAGTGGGAAGAAAACGCAAATGCAACGCATGTCACGCGTACGGGGACCTGTTCTGCTGCGGGCGTGTACGGCTCAATAATCCCGTTTTCTTTACCCTTTTCACTCGATTTCTTTTGGGGCGTTGGCGCTGCCGAAGGGCAAGCTCCAAATAGTCAGTGCGTGTCGAAATTAGTCCCGATTCCGTGGGCAAAAGGTGGCGCATTTCACGCCTCCTAGTGAGGGATGCACCCATATATCTATCCCCACAATTCTGACATTTCCTTTCCAAAAGGTACACTGTGAAGCTCCCTCAATTTGTTAACTTCTTTTTTTACTACACGATAAAGGATTTGCTTGATCCAAAATTGGGCTTACGAATACTTTTGAAGCGTTTTTTTCTACTGTTTCATTTTTATATCGAACTTGCCAAGCTTCATGCAAAGTGCGGTTGTGATGCAGATTTAAAAAACATATTTGATTACACAATCTGCCCTAGTGTCGTGGGAATTCGTGGACAAATTCACAAATATACCAAACAAGAATTTTTACGACACATGATAGCTTATCCATCTCAATAAAACACCACCATAACGGGATTGCGAAATTAATCCAATCGAAACACACACGAAAACAAATGAAAACTCACCTTCGTTACAAACAGTATCAATTGAAAAATCGCACTTTCACGTTGCTATTTCTTTTTGTTGGCGTTTGTTTTTTGCAACAGAGATTAATTTTGACTCATTCGAACGAGGTGCGAGATAAAGACTCTCCTTTAAGATTGTACCAATATGGGAAGCAAAGTCGCACTCGTTTTGCCTAACCGTTTTACCGATAACACCCAAACAGAAAAGCCACTTGTCAGGCGAGGAAAAAGAGACACTACACTTTATTTGTCGTGTTTTCGTGATGTTTTCACCAATTCTGGCCCAATCCGTGGTGCGGCTGAACAACCACTTTAACCTTTCTTTTTCTGCACTTGCTCACACTCTCGTCGCGCATTGCTCGAGGCACTTAGCGGGTTCGATTATCCCGTGCTTCGTTCACTTTTTCGTTACACAACAGCCACTTTATTCTTTGTCACTGCTTGAAGGATAGAGCACTGTTTAAGGACACGGCCATTATTTACGCACTGTGAATTTTGTTCATTGTTAATTAACACATGTTTAGGATTGCATCAGATTATTTCTTGTTAATTGTCGTCGTTAACCGTCGGTTTATATCTCAAGCGGCGTGGTTTACTTCGATCCGTTGTGCCAATTTTCTTCCCTTTTAGTAGTTGTTGCTTAGAATCAAATCATGTCACGTGAGCCGATAAGTGCTGTGGACGTATTGCGATTTAATTTTGCAAACACCACACTCGCTCGCACCGAAAAACGGTTGTCAAAAACAGGGGTAGCGACCCTCATGAGGGGATGGGTCGTTGAGAGATAACCACCACCCTCCAAAACGGTAAAATAGAAAACCGAAAACAACTTCACATTCGATAAGAAAATTACCTTCTCATATCCAGGAGAAGATGTTCTTCTTCGTCTTTGATGCTAACTTCTGCCTTTTTTTCTCTTCTTTTTAATTCCGGAAACAATTGTGCGAAATTTTTGGTTTTGTTATTTGCTCGCATTATCTTCCTTTATCTTGCGTGACCCCAAAGCGCCCAACAATGTGTGCATGTTTGGGTGCCTTCTGCTTCTCCTCTTCCCCTCCCCCCTCGATTGCGATGTCGTCCATCATCAATGCACGGTTGTGCCAAATTGTGACAAGCGCGGTTAGGGTGGAAGAACAAGAAAATTGCCCTCTCGCGCCGAAAACAACGAAGACTCAACTCACGAATCATTCGCAGCACAACGTGACTCGCGAGTCTGCGAGTGTGCGCCCTGTAACCTCCCCCCGTGGGTTAGTCTGCTCCCATCTTCACAGAGGGGGTGGGTGGATGGAAGGGAGATGGTGGAATAGACTTTGCAAAGTGAGGAAGCCGCGTTAAGAAACCGCAACCGAACCGACACTAATTTCAAAAATATCCAATTGGTTTTTAATGAGCCAAACTTCGTCCGCCGTGCCGATCGCAGGTTACGAAGGGTGTCGAGCGGAAGGGAGGGGGTTTGATCGGGATGGCACCGCCGCACCTCTCGCAACCCTCCGCAACCACGGGTGGTCACGTCGATCACATCTCAACACAACACAGACAACGTTACGGGCTCGAGATCGCGATAAAGTGAATTTGCGCGAAAAAGTGCGCTTTTCCTTTTCTTCCCTCCCTTCCCCGCTCACTCGCGACCCAGGTTTTCCCCACAGCCACAATTTCTCGCCTTCGGACGCACAAAATCCGTGCTACGGCACGGTGTGATGACGGCTCGCGCACACTTACACGCTCGGCCACCGTGCACACGTACGGAGCGCAGGGTCGTCGTCTAGTTTGTCGTCTAGGCCCGTCGACGAACACACCTTCACCTGCTCGCGATCGTGTGCGTGCCCGAGCCGCAGCCCCAGAATCATCTGTTTTACATAACAAAACCGCGAGTCGGGATCTTCGCGAATCGGTATGAATTTTCAGCGAAGACACGAAGCTCCTCCGGTCTCCACGCGCAACCGGATCCGGCTTCCCACAATTTTAAAACTTTTATTTCGAGGTCAACCCAAACTCTCCGGGCCGCCAATGGTCCCAAGAGGACATCTTTAACAATTCGCACACTTCCCCTTTTCTCTATCGACGAATGGTCGGAAAGTTCACTTCACGACGAAGATGATCCATCGATCGCGATTTGGCGTACGCAAAATTGACCCACTTCCGGAGGATCGATCTATTTCATCTCTTTTCCCACCAAACGGTTGCGGTTGGCGGGAAGCGTGTGCGTACGATTTAAATGGATGCCGCAGAATCCGGTTTTCCTCAACTTCGGTGAACATAAAATTTTGAACCGAAAAAAAACAACACAACTCCCAATTTCCGCCCGAACTCGCTCCGATCACGGCTTATTGCTCGCACGTTTTAGCCATTCGAAGACAGGGAGCCAAAGTCACTAGCTTAGCACGATCAGCTCTTGTAAAAAATCGTCCATTAGTAGATGCACTGCATTTTTATAATAATTGTAATTTAAGCATTCACTTTTCCATTTTTAATTTTTTCGTTGGAACTTCTATTGAGTATTTTATTGAACTTTGTGAACACACTTTTTCGAGTCCTGTCCCGTTAAAATCGTCGTGCATTTAAAACTTAATTTTTCATTGATTTGTTACACTGAACACACCACTTCCGATTACGCACGTTCAATTGCCAAACCCCAACTCGCCACCAGCATCCGGTGGATCCACGCGGATTGTTAAATAATCCTTAACCAACCGAAAGAAGGAAAAAACCGCACACACGCAAACACACCAACCTCTTCACGTCGGAAAGGATAAAAACAGCCACAGTGATGCTCACACTCGAAGAGCGGAAAATGCGCCGATCGCGGAAAGCCGGTGGACCGGCGATGATGTTCAGCGGAAAAGTATCGCGCGAGCACGCGTGCGTTCGTCTCGAGGACGAACGAGAAAGTCGTTCTTGTGCGTACAGCGGCCGAACGAAGACTGTCCGTCGAGGGTTTACAATTCGACGGTGCAAGCCCCGACATCGGGTCGGTTGATACACCGGTTGAACAAGGTTGCTAAACCTCGATTACTGAAATTTAAAAAATTGCCAATTTTTTAATAACTATTGATTCTTTCAACCGATTTTCACGATTGACCCCTTAAATGAAAGGTCTTTTCAAGACGCGTAACTGCGTTGAAGGTAGATTTTAGCGTAGTTTGTTGTTTTTGATAAAAACCACAGGTGGGAACGTGTTCGCTCGAGGGGGCGAAACGGTAAATCAGGTTGGTTGGCAATTTAGGTTAAAAAAGCCAATTCTCGCATAACTTGTTAGTTTCTTAAACGATTTCCACAAATGACCCCTCAAATGAAAGGTCTTTGCAAGACGCGTAATTTTGTCTCAAAGAACATTTTACATTTTATCCATCTTTTCTAGTTTTTCTACCAGCTCTCCTCGAGAGAAGAGAGGACAATTTACACTCCACGAGAACGAACCGGGTCACGAACACATTTGCATTCTGCGCACCAACACATGCGTGGTGCGTGTACAGACACGACGTGTCGCCCGAACCGGTTTACCGGTTCAGCGTTTGAAGGTCATTTGGTAGAGCAAGTCGGTGTCGCAGAGGTCGAGAGCATATTTCGCCAGGATTTTGGGAGAGAATTCGCCTGTTCCCGCCAAAAACGAGCGGCGAAAAAAGTGAGCTAGTGGTGGTTCTTACAAGCTTGAACCTGTGAATAAAACAGCTCATTTGGGCCACCAAGGGTACCGGATGTAGGAATTGAATATCTCAAATACGTTAGATATATTGTAATGGACGCAAAGCACCAGTTTACTTACCTGTCGCTGCAATCTAGCTTTAAATACATTATATCAGCCATTTCTAAGCCGCTATTTGTGAAGAAGGTTATCAGAACCTCAAACATGTTCGTTCCGCGATAAAGTCCCCACCGGGAAAGTGCGGAAAAATAACAAAAGGACTTGCTTCACTGTTTCAGTGACCCACGTTGGATTCAAATTGAATGATAACGCTAATAATAATTGTTTTTGAAACATAATAAATGCTACTCTTCTTGGAATAAACTCGGGACTAAGGACTAGATTGTTCGTGTTTTTTGAATACAGTTAGAAGAATAATGTCAACTATACTGATATTCTTATGTAAATCATTCATTGCATTAAACACATCATATGAAAAATCGGCATTAGATGAGCATGTATGATATGACGGATTGGGATTCGGATTCGAAGATCCGGATCTCAGAATGGATTTGAATCGAAAGATTCGAATCCCTGTAGGGATTCAGTTTCCCCATCACTAGTCGAGGGTTTGCGATTCGAAAATGTCGGTTTGAGTTCGAAAGTGTGGAATTCGAACGAGACGTCCTTAAGGTGGTGTTAGACGAAGGCGAAGACGAAGACGACCCCGTTGAATTATGTTTTCAAATATGAACTATTTTAAACCAAGCTTTTTTCTGCCTTGCCTAACTTTTCACTATTCTCATATTTTGCCCACAATTCGCCTCCTGAGGATTTCTAGTTCAGAAGCTAAATATAATACGTAAAACGTTGGTAACTTTCAAGCATCTTAAAGCACTTTTCAACGATTGCAGCTTTCACTTAAAAGCAACTGTCAAAGCATATTTCACTAATGTGAAACCCCCTCAAAATAAACAATCAATTTTAGTTGCATAACTAAACTTTCACCCAACGTAGCCAGGCTAGAAAAACATTTCGAATGATAGTTGATCATTTCAAATAAACTGCATCGTTTTATGCGATTTAGGTTCACTCGCATTATTCACAACACCAAAATAATATAAATAATTAATTTGGATATGAAATGTTTTCGCTTATTCAAAAATCCACCCAAGATTGCCGGTTGACAATTAACGGTAATGTGTGGTGAGTCATGAATTAAACTTTCAGTCAACTGAAATAAGGAAGATTAAAAGTTTTCCCTTTTCTTGCATTGGACCAACAGTTTCTTAAAGGCGAGTCCACGTTGCCATGGAAATGGGGTTTTCAAATGTTTTTAGAGAGCATTCGACAGCCAAAGATTACGTATGTTTTGATCGTTTAATTCGGCTTTAAGTTTTTAAGTAAGTTTAAGGTTTAAGTAGGCACATTATCACAATCATGTCAAGTTAGCCCGACTAAATTAGCACGGGAATTGCTGATGTTTTCAAATACAAATCTAAACAAATTAAAATGTCTACAAAACCAGTTTCACATCCAGGAATAAACGATGTGTTGAAACTAAGTAAGTTCCTCACAGTACCAACATGGATTAGAATGGTTTTGATTCTTTTTATTTGATTTGGTGGTTTGTTAATTTCTTACTTTGCTGTTGAACTGATGTTTTAGTCAGATTTTTCTCGATCTGGATCTGGATCTGAATCAATTTAGAGCATAAGATTAAACATCAGAGTGAACGACTCGACATTTTCTTGGATAGATTTGCTAAGATGTGTCAACAAGTGGTCAAAGCTTCTGTGTTTAAAAAACGTTCCCACTAAACGGGTTCTATCAACATCCGCCTCGTGGCGGTTGTAGTAATCCTAGTTTCTAAACGAAAAGTTCAATGAACCCCACGCGCTCCGTCAGGTCACACTTAATAAATTTGCAAGTTCCAAACGATCGCGGCCGTATCTTGGGCACCTTTCTCCCCCGACGTCTTGCACCCTCGCGTGCTCCAACGCAAATGAAGTGCAAAGAACACACCTTTCGGGAAAAAAAACAACAACACACGGGCCTTTTCCCTCGCACTCTGGACATCCCATTTTGGACACGCAAGTGCGTGTAAGTGGGTTTTGGGTAAACCGCAAACAGTCAGAGACCTTGATAACACCCACCTACCAAACCGAAGCTACCTCGCATGCCGCCAAATGTTGGAGTCGTCTGCCAATGTCACGCGGCTGGACCAAAATAAACCTTCAACCCCGCACGAAACGGACACTCCGCCGGCTCCTGGCTTGCGCATGCATTCTCGGAGTTTCCACGGCGTTGCGCCAGGTTGGCGTACGGTGGCGGGGTTTACAGTTGGCCGCGCATTTGTTTTGCCACAACAAAACAAACCAGCTAGTTGGACTCCGGGAATGCTTACTTTTCGGGGTTGGGGCACCAAGCGAGTCTGACCCTTGAACATGCGACACGTCAGCAAAACTCCCTTGTGGCCTTCGGTGATGTCCACGAGCTGGCCACCGCGAGGTTCCATAAAAGCTAGCAACCGGCCAACCCAAGGCATCAGTGTGGCAGATGTGCCATTGTTCGGTTGACGTGCGCGAATGAAGTGACAAGCCGGCAGGAAGAAGCAGGGCAGGAAGGAAGTGATCTGGAGTGAGATAGAAGTGATTATAAACCGAACCCCGGAAGCTCACAGGATGGTGAGTCATAACTGATGAGTTTAGTCCCTCGCTACGGTGGTTTATAATATCGGTGAATTTTGTATCTCCCTCTCAGTGGTCCGCCAACAGATGGATTGTGTCGCTGTGCGTGCTGGCACTGGCGACGGTGCTTGTGCTCGACACCGGTGTGGATGCGTACCGAGTATATCCGCTGATGGCTCGACACCGGTTCGGTCCGATGATGATGCGCCGGCCCGGGATTCCGATGAAGTTCACCGGTTTTGTGCGCTCCGAAAACCCGAACGCCGATGGCGCCCTCGACGCAAAGAACGACGAGCCACAGGAGAGCGAAACGGAGCAGCCGGCCATCGTTCGTGCCGGGCAGGCCGGGGACACGTTCCAGGGTGCGCCGATGATGCGTGAGATGGTGCACCACAGTGAGTTCCCGGTGGAGATCGACATGGGCACGGATATGCAGGCGCGCGTCATGGGCTTTGTCGGTGACGCCGAGGAGCTGGCGGCCGACGAAGGCAACTTTGGCCGCGCTGCCGGCGAAGGGGAGGGAGAGGAGGAGGAAGGTGGTGCCCAGTTTCGCCACAAGAAGCACAAGAAGCACAAGCACGTGATCCACACGCACCATCACTATCACCATAAGAAGGAGGGCTACGGGCATGGTCACGGCCATGGCGGGTACGGTCACGGAGGTCACGGTGGCTATGGACACGGTCATGGCCATGGCCATGGTCACGGTCACGGCTACGGTCATGGCGACGGAGACGATGGAGACGACTACGAGCCGACTTACGGTCACCACGGGCGCTATCGGCGTCTAGCCTCGGAGGCCTCGGGCTCGCCGGAATCGGCCGCCGACGCTCAGGTAGGATAGAGTCCCGCTGGCCACAGGCTACAGGCTCGGAGCGCGCTGTTTCATAGTCAACTTCCCAATTAACAGGCGCCGGTTTTTAGGCTTTAGATCACACCGCCACACAGCCGACGCAGACACACACGCAGCACACATCCCTAGGTCACCCGGAGGTTCCGGACTTCACGGACGCCACCGAGCTTCCGGCGGAAGTTACGGAGACTGGAGGCTATCGGCAGTCCATCAGCCGGAGGCAGCTGGTCCGCAGCAAGAACGAACGATTGGCGCAGATGGGACGCGAGCGGGCCTTCCGGGCGCACAGGTACGATGAAGGGGATGGCCACGACTCCGATGGACCATGTCCAGCGGAGTATGTAGAGGACGCCGGGGAGGGATTAGAGAAAGGTGACGGTCAGATGCTAGAACCGGAGCAGGAAGCGCCGATCGTGGCGGCCAGTGGCAAGCGTCCGTTTCAACCGTTCGCCAAAATCATCGGCAAACTGTTCAAACGGCCAACGCCGGCACCGGTCGTATCCTCGGGCGTAGTTCGTCCCGAGGATCCCTCGACGAAAGTGTTAGCGCAAGAGATTCACGCGTCCATTTCCGGCAAGGAAAAGGGCGCCAAATTCGCGGATGACCTTCAGCGACACCTCGGATCGAAGGGTCCGCTGGTAGGTGCCGCTCAAACCGCGGTTGACCCGCCTGCTCCTACACCGGATGGGCAACCCGAGCCGGGAACCTTTTTCCCCGAGCTCGGTTCCATCGTGAGCGTGCGGTTCATCGATGGCGCTGGCCGAGAGCGGACGGTTCCGTTCGAGCTGACCTCTCGCCAGCTGGGGAACGGTACGGGCAACGCGCCCGGGGTTGGCATACCACTGAACTATAACTTTTTCTACTTTCACTGTATTCCTACCACGCCCGCTCCCCCCGGGGACGCTGATGACGCTAGGTTGCGCTCGATGGCAAAGCGTATGATCGAAGGTCTGGAGGGTAGGCGTGCGGGCTGGGCGACGGGTGGCGAGGAGGCACAGAATGGTGACGGTGGTGGTGGTGGTGGCGGCGAGCGTGAAGGAAGCGTCCTTCCAAACCGTTGGCCAAACCGGCGGCGCAATATGGCAAAGTTGGAGTTGCGGCGTCGGAAGCAACCCGCGGCGCAGGAGAAGGTGGTCGAGAGGAGGACGGCCGCGGACGGTGGAGAGGTGGCACCACGACCAGCCATTAAGGCCACCACAACGACAACGGTCAGCTCGACGACGGTGAGGAACCTCGTGGAGGAGGAGGAGGAGCCGGAGTGCGACAAAATCTGTTCCAGCTTCTACATTGATGAACGTAAACGGACTTCCACAAGCACAACGCAACGTCCCGCCGGGCATGACTTGGAGGAATTCGTTGAGGAGCAAGGAGAAGACGAGGTGATTGAAGGTTCGGACATCAGCGAGCCTGCGGGAAGCATTGAAGACCCTCTGGAGGCCATGATCGCAGAGAAAGAAGGCAAGTCCAAGACCAACTCGTTGGAAGCGAACGACATCCAGCAGGAACCATCCTCTACCAGGAACCCACTGTGGAGAGGTCTCTCCAAACGGCTGAATGTGTTCCGGGAGCGACACCTCAAGAGTCCCCGTCGGAAACCAACGTATCCACGACCGACGACACCTTCCACGGTCACTCCCCCGGAGTTGGCCACCATCCGGCTGATGGGTGACGAGCAGGAAGATCACGAATACGACTCGAACGAAATCGTCGAGTACTACAACCATGCCGACGTCGGGCGCGTCCTCTACCGGATGGCGAACGGGAAGCTGTTCGAGGAACCACAAAGGCACCACCTTCGCCGCAGTCCCGACGACCAGGACAGCTGGCGCCAGCGACGGCTCGATCGGTTGGCGGCTCGTCTAGGCCGAAAGCGCAAGATGCCTTCAGCTGCCGCTAGTGAGCCACAGGTCGTCACCGACCCGTCGCCAGTAGTTGCCCCGACCGAGCCCAGCAAGTCGGTGGTTAACATAGGCACGTTCCGAGTGGCCGATCCTAGCAAAGTCGCCAACCAGCAGCAACCGAGCGACATGGACAACTACATCGCACAGAAGGTCCGCGAGTACTGCCATAAGAGCTGTCCGGGTCATCCACCACAGCCTCAGCCGGGTATGGTCCAGTCCACCAGCAACGTGATCGTGCCAACGAACGAGGTCGTCGGTTCCAGCCTGATCGTTCAGCCGGGTTACGGCCAACCCGCTGCTGCACCCCCCGCCGCCCCCGCCGTAGCCGCACCCGCCGCACCCTGCCCGTCCAAGATCGTCAAGTGCATCCCGAGAGCGCTGGCGGAGCAGAAGGGCCAGCGGAAAAAGTCCACCAGCCAGGGCCAGACGAAGAAGGGTGCCCCCGAGGAGGCCAAAGATGATCCCAACCCGCTGGTTTCGTTCGCGTTGAGAAGAAGTACTGTCCCCAAATCCAACCCCGAAGCCTAACGCACGAACCAACGACCCGGGAAGCCCGCAAGGTTCCGGAGTTCCCTTGTCTAGTAGTTCGCGCGTACTTGTTAGGCTTCAGCGTGTCTTCCATCCGCTCGCACGGACCTTTCTAACCATCCCTTCCTCGACCACTTTCAGTGCGCCAGCCGCCGCCCGCCCCGTTCCGTAACTTTATGCAGAAGATGATGCGACCGTTCGGAGGACGGTTGTAGGGTGGAACGTGAAGTGTGGAACCTCGGTCTCCCCCCCTCTCCTAGTGCCCACTGTGAGGCCAGTCCGTTGCCTTCGTCCACCAGACCAAACGCCTCCAATTTTTTTGTTTTGAATCTCTAACGCCACCCGAGAGCAGGATGTAGGGATAAATGTTATGTTTGATGTTTTATAGGCAGAGAGATCCTTAAGCCTTTTGCCGGTAGAATTAGTGGATGAATGTGCTGCGTTTTAGTGTATCGTTGCATGTGTGCGTGTGCGTGTGTGTTTTTGTGTGCATGAGTGTAAGTACGAGCCGGTCGTAGACGGTCGAGCAAAGACTAGAAGTGTTAGTAGTAGGCTCTGACGATTTGTTCTAGAATAAACTCGCCGTCACTCGGCGGCCATTTTCTGTGAAGAAAACCACGAAACTAATCCTGCTTTTTTTCTTTCTCTTTCTTGGCACCCACCCTTCCTTCCTGTGTCCCGTTGTCGTGTCGTGTTGTTGCCATCTTGCCTTCCGTCGATTCCGTCCACTCCAGCTCGCCTCAGACGGTCGTACGAACCGAACGGGGGCTAATCTTCGACCCGAACAATCCGCGGATGGCCAAACCGTTCGGTGGTAAGCCAACCTCCAACAATCCCGCCACGCGACGCAACCAGCGCAAGGAGTTGCGGCGCGAGATGGAAAACCGACCCAAGACGCGGCCATTCGAGGCGATCCAGAACGCCATCGCGTCCATCCGGTATCGGATGGCACCGACCACAACGACTCCCGCGCCGACCACTACCAAATGGCGGCCTGGATCGGGTCGAGGTCGCCGCACGAAATCCGGCCGACCGCGCACCGTTGCGACCCGGGACACGGTGGCGGCAGCAAACCCACGAGCAGCGCCATCGCCACCTTCTCCTCCTCCACCACCACCACCACCGCCACCGCCGGCAGCACCCGCTGCGATTGACTGCGCCGAGTGCCGGAAGGCGTGCGGGCTTTTTCGCAACCAACCCAGGGCTGCCGGAGGGCGGAGGGCTCCGCGGCCGTTCGCCGCACGCCGGAAAGATGGGGACGCGATGGTGGCCAGTCCGGGGCCGGCGGAAGGTGGCGAGATAGTGGCCAGCAGTGCAGGGAATGCAGGGGATGGCAACTGGTTTTTACAGCTCTTCAATCCTTCGGACGAAATGGTGTCGACCGTCATGGATACCACAAATTTAGCGGCCGAAACCATCAATGAGATAGTTGGCGTTTTCCTTAACGACTGGGACGATGCGACCGTTGCGGCAGCCAATCCGAACACCTACGGAAATCTGCCGATCTGCGAGGACCTCGAATGAAGCGAATCAGTGGAAGGGAAGTGAAGTGCGCCATAGGGAAATGTTGCCTACTGCGACGGTAGTGGTTGTTTAATAAAATTGTTCATTTTTAATACATAACCTATGATTTAATTGCGAGTGTTACCCATCCGGAGAAAGAAACTTAATGAATCTTTACTGCAATAAAACATTGAAGATGTCTAGAGAAAGGTGATTGGTGTCTAAGTTTAGCGAAGTTTCAGGTTTCTATAGTCATGGCAAATTGTTCAAGATACTTAATGACTTAACGGTGGCGTATACAATGTAGAACGACTACAGTGAACAAGAAAAGGTAAAAAAGTCTTATCATCAAGTGTTATAATCAAATCAGAATAAAAGCCAGACATTAGAATAGTCAAAGATAACATGCTTTTATCAGATGTGGTTTACATATATTCATGTTTTGAGAAACCTTTATTATTCAGTAGAATATGTAATGTTTCGCTGGAAAACATTTTAGCTGGTGTTAGGGTAACGGTACCAATAGTGGTGTGTTTGGTCGTGTAACTAACAATATGATGTAATTTATAATTGTCTAAAACAGTGTATTTTACATATTTATACCAATTATGATTGGAACACGACCTTTCTTCTGAAAACATCTGTTTTCACTCTATAATGGTGGTATGGTCTATAATGGTGATATGGTTCTTACAGTTGTGATATCGTGAACCTATAGTGGTGGTAATATAGAAAACCTGGAAAATATTGAATTTATTTTAACTGTAGTTTATTCTTGAAGTATATTTCAAACAGAACGGCAAGATTACCCATAGATCAATGCATTGTCTTGGCCACAGACCTCTCATAGACAAATGCATTGTGCAGTGATTTACAGCCTTAAGGAAATCATGGCATACCTGATAAATTCATTAGAAATTCAGCATGTTGAGTACAACCTGTTTGGTATACTATATAATATATTATTAATATTAATATATTAATTTTGGAGCCCTCATTTATTACGGAATGTGAAGGTTCATCTTTTGAACACTCCACACAAGATCAAAGAACATTTCATAGTAGAACAAATACCTCTATTGTATTTATTTCGTCGTAATGGTAGGATTTTATCCCTCTAAAACCACTATTAGTACTAGCACTGCAATGGGAGCACTTACCTTACACGAGTTTCGGCTAAAGCTCCAGAATTGCTTGTAGCAGTGATGACAAAACAACAAGCTATGTTTGTCATCATCTAGGATAGCAAAAAATAAGTAAACCAACTGGTACACCTGTTTTAGTTTTACTTCTTTTCGGTTTGTACAACTGTTCATGATCAATTATTTCCTAACGGATTGATTGTTCAACCTGTCTGTTCCAGTTTACAGTTGGAATAAATAACATTTTATTAAAAAATCACAACTTAAGTAAAAATAGTGTTTAAACTAACCGATTACTAAAGAGTATATGTTCTACACTTTTGACCACTAGATAAACCCACAGTACTTGAGCAGCTTGCGCATCTTCGGTGGCAATATTCTCCGTCCGGACGCTTCCAGCTCCTGTGGCAGGTAGATCAGTCCGTGACAGATACTCTTCGTCGGCATCTTGGCTGGTCGGGTCTGGTGGTGTTGGCGCCAATCCCGTTGATGGTTTGTGGCCCCCGGGAAGTACTTCGCCCGGGCCTTCGCAAACAGCGCGGCGCCCCTTCCCGCCATGGCTGGGGGCTGGACGGGGGGTTTTGGTGCCGGGATGCTGGCCACCGTTTCGTACACATCGTGGAAGGGATACCGCGAAAAGGACACCATCAGCGGGTAGAAGGCCCGGTCCGATTTGTAGTCGAGGGCTGGCCAACGGGCGACGGCGGCACCACCTGCAGCGAATCCACCGACAAACAGTTCCAGGACGAACGGCAGCAGGAAGGACGATACTCGCCAATAATCCATCGTTGGAACATTGACTAACGACGTCCACTTTCGATTCGAGCTTCCGGACCACTTTCGGCCGATTTCCCAGCAACTGGGAGCACTGTTTGGACTGGTCTATTTTTCCGCGAACTCCTCACGACACGGTGGCGACCAGCGGAATCGGAAGCAGACTTGTGCTGAAGACAACCGACCAGCGAACCCTGGCAAGGGCGGCCGGACATTGACATTGAACTACGCCGTTGTTGCGCCGCCGCACGCCGCACCGCTTGGTTTACCGTAGACGGGGCACGTTTTATTGACAGTTACCGTGGCGTTTGCCGGAAGGTACTTCTTGCGGTCTGTTCAGCAGCCGAAAAGTTGGGCGATCGTCGTAAGGCAGGCAACAGTGAAATTTGGTGCTTCAAACGTGATACTGGACTGTGAACTAAAACACCACAAACGAAGCAACCAGCAGGCGAGTGCTTCTTTTTGAGTTCAACTCGTTTTGTCCAACCGTGGTGAACCACAATACTAGAGCGACAACTACTACTATGTACAGATGTTGAGGAACAATCCTTTAGAGTTTGTTCTTCTATCTAGTTCAATTCAATAACCTAAAAATAATATAGAAACTATACTTTTGTTAGTAAAGTCCTTGAAAACTTACGGGACTGAAGGTCAATTCGTAGTAGCGCCCGAATGTATGCAATTACTCATGCACTTGTATTATTCTGAACCGGTTATACCGTAAATGATGCCTGAGTATTCGCCGAAATGTATGCAATGGTTGTTGCATAGGAACGGTTGAACCGAGCGGAATAAAATCAAATTAGTTCGCTTCTACACGTGAATGCGAGCTAATAGTATGACGATACTCAGGAGTGTGAACTTATTCGGAAATGGTTGTTGTAATCTTGCTTTACGGTTTCTGCGCAAGACCTATAAATAACCTCATTTAAGCTCTCTCCTTGTATGTCATCAAAAAGTTTCTTTCAATCAGTCAAACTAGATAACTACCCCAATCCACAAAAGGGGCTCAGATTCACAAGAAGTCGTTTATTTATTTGTCATGGTTGGTATTAAGTTACCATCTTACACTAAGCTGTCAACAAATGCTTATCCAAACTAACAACACATCATGCACTCTCGAAAGTTCCAACTAACCAAAGAGGCTGAAGAATTCACGATTGATCTTGCCCACGTCGGTTGCCACATCTGCAACGGGTGCGGCCGCTCCTCCCGCTACCTGCGTGATAAAGTTGGCAATCACCTTCATCATCATCTCGAAGCTTTCGCCGGGTTTCCAGTTGGTAGCCTAAGGTAGAAGAAGAACCGAAGAAGAACCGTAGATTTGAAGAACGGTGTAGGACTTGGGGAACGTCGAGATGGATAGATACTTACCACGGTGTCGATAGCATCGTTTAGGTTGAACACCACCGCAGGTCTGTTGCCACCAGTGGCCGCCCCACCTTCACCTACCCCTTCGTCGCCCTGCACCTGATCTGCTGATGAAACCCAATCGAACAGTCCTCCCTGACCGAAGAACCCGAGCGGACCTCCGTGTGGACGATGCGGCTTGAAGGGTTTGTGCGGAAATCCTCCAAAGAGACCGCCATGACCACCACCACCACCACCGCCTCCGAAGGAAACCCCCTGACAGGGATAGCCACCGACGGCATCGTAGTAGTGATTGTTGAACACCGCTCCACCAGCGCCGGTGTCGCTCAAGTGCCCTCCACCTCCGCCATAGTTGTTATTCGGTGAGTAGTAGTTGAGGTCCGCCAGGATCAGGTTCAGGTTCGGCAGGAGCGTCTTCGGGTCGACCGCATTACCCTGCAGATCGCGCCCGTACTTGAGCTTGTGGAACAGATCGTACGGAATGCACGGTTGGCCCGGCTTTCGCCGTTTGTACTTGAACTTGTGCCGCCCCGAGCTCTCCCCGAACAACCCTCCCAGTCCACCGAACTTGTCGTTGAAGCTGTAGAACAGATTGTTAAACGTGGCTCCCCCACCGCCTCCCACCGGGACCGGGGGTCTACTGATGGCTGCCGGGACAGGGACCGGTTTGTCGGGCTGCTCCCCTTCCTCACCGACGTCCTCGTCATCGTCCTCGTAGTCGTCGTCCGCCGTCGGTTCAGCCTGAATCGGTTCATCGTTTTTCGACGGCGGAAGGCGGTTGTAGGCCGCATTTGGACGATCCGACCGGGTGGTGTACTGTGGCGGGGGTGTGATCGACGGTGGGCGATTCGTTAGGAACGGTCCAACGGTGGGGCGCACGCCGGGTGGATCCGTTTCGTCCTCGTGCACCTGATAGCGGCTGTAGATGTCGGGAAACTGCTGGTTTCGATTCGAAGAAGGACCATTGCCTCGGATACTTCGACCCTCGAAGAACTCCGGCCGGCGGCTTTGCGTTACCTCGGGCGAGGATGTGCGGTCCCTACTCCGGTCACTATTGACACTTCGACTGTTACTACCATCGGGGAAGGTAAACGGTAGGGATGTGCCCAGCTGAACGAGATAGCAACACGTCAGTAGGCGGAATAACTGAAGCGAAACGAAGGGAACAAGTTAGAAGACGACCTCGATAAACACTCGACGCCTGCTTTGTGAACACTTATCTACACGGTCCTCTTCACTTTTATCTTTTAGGCTAACTTTAAGACCGATTGAAAAGATAACATCACTCATCCGTAAAATTATATTTGAGTCTGTTCATTTTAAAATTAGAAAACTGGAATTCTTGATGTTCAAAATCAAGAAAATTAAGATATTTTTCTATCTTTCTTAAAAAAATTAGAACACTTTTATAATATTTTACTTCATCGGGATAATGTTTGTTTAAACTTTCAAGTTGTAAAGAAAGCTACTATGTCACACTTTTATTAACTTAACAAACACAAAACCAATAGTTCAATTAGAAGAAGAATTCGTTTAGATTTGATTTTTGAACACGCTGCTCATATCACAAGTTATAACACAAAGCGATTACTAATCTAAAATTATTCCAGATATCACATTATATTTTCCTCCTTATTTTGGTGTTGTATATTTTGTCTAATGTAGAAGCCAATTTATAACATGTTTAAAAGAAATCGAAAAACTCGGCCGAACAAGAGTTAAGTTACACGAACAACCTACAAATGTCTGTACACACTAGAATGTCAAAAGATGTGTTAGAAAATGTTCAATTTGCATCAAACTGTTCACATTATAACACGTAAAAAAATCGGTCACGGTCCACCGAATTGTGTAACACTCATCACATAATCCCCAAAAACATTAAACACTATCATCACTGTTGTTTCTCGGAAGTGAAACTTTTTCTCACTCCCAGAACACTAACCGGACGGTAAAACTCCATCGTTGATTAAATTCTCGTCACACCGAATCCCGTCGGATACTGCAACCGAACTGATTAACAATTCACTCGTACCACAGCTCTTTTGAATACTAAGCACTAGTTAACTAAAGGCAAGGATCTGAGAGTATCCTGGCGCGTCGATGGAGCTCGAAATCATCCGATCGGATCGAGGTACGCGGCTAAACTGTCGCCGTTAGCCTCAAGACAACTCGCCTCTTTGATGATGGGAGTATTTTTACGGCAAAGATCGCGTGCGATCGCGTCAAAGAAAGCGAAAGAAATGGCACAAACAGTCCGAATCGCAACACTCTTTTTTCCCACCTCTCCGGTGGTGGTGATGCTGCCCACTGGCGTATTTGGTTTACCGCTGGTGGAAAGGGAAACCTCCCAGCCCGGGGAGGTGAGCAGCTTTCCATCCGCAGCCCATGCCAAATGTGGGCCAACCAGCGATGCGTGGAACCGGGCAATTGTTTACATTTGAATTTGGTCGCCAAAAAACAAAAACCAAAAATCCCCGCGCCAGAGAAGCAAAGAATGGAGACCGATGTCAGATTCGCACGTCATGCGCCAAGCTTCCCTACAAAGACTGCTCGGGGTCCGTCCGGATGAAGTAATAGTTCCCGCGCACACAAACTCTACAGCTTACACGGGATTTCATAACCGAGCGCCCGGCTGGAGCGACCGGATCGGCACCGGAGAAAGGCAGATGTGCGGAGGCGTAGCGCCAAAAGTGGATTGACCAAAAGTGCGCCGGACGCCTTACTCACAAACCCGTTACTCACATCTGAGTGAGGTGTAAGGTGGGTGGGGAACGATGACGTAGTGTTCACCATCGGCGCAATCTTTGGTCCATGGCACTCCCACGCAGTATTATCGCGAAACACGCGAAACGAGAGATGGAGTTGGAACCCGAACCGAGTCGTTAGACTGTGGTAGTTAGTTCCTTAAAAGCCGCTCGCAAGGAGAGTGACCGACAGTGGGAAGGTCGTTGGAAAATAGGTCACCTGGCGCCGATGACTCTTTGACGGATATTGAAAAACTACTTGTGCAAAGCACGTAACATTTGGTGAATATCAAATGATCCTATTCTATTGATTAATCAACAGTTTTCTAATTTTATTTTATCAAGTTAAATTCACCACACATTTGAATGATCATAGAACAGTTTAACAGTTGCGATATTACTCTGAAATGAAAACTGTTGCTAACAATTTTGAACTCCATGAAATCGTAGCAATCGATGCTTAATGTTAGCAACACTTTTGAAATTTTATCGGTTCCAAAGTCCGCTACATAATTGAAGCAGAGTATTTCTTGAAGTGATAAGTAACAAAGGTCAAAATAAATCATATTTTTATTGCAAAAATCGTTATCAATGTATCCTTGTGAAAACTGTTACTAGGTAACGTTAAAAGTTTTGCTTTAAATATTACATAAATGACTTGAACAAACACAATCCTTCCGTCCTCGTTAAAATTTCATCCTTGATTGAATTAATTGATCAAAGGATGCCGACAGACAATTCAATTAATATGCTTTGTCACCTTTCGTTTTTAATGTTTGCAAACACAATTAACACAATTCGTTATTGCTTGTATTTACTCAAAATGTTTTATCACGCTTAATACCCGAGCCATATGAAATTCACATTATGACTACCTTTTCTATAGATCTATTACACCTTGGGCAGTGATTGAACGTACATCGAAGCTGATCGCTTTCGCTTTTCGGACAAACCAGACAACGAACCCGACTCCCAAGGCGCCGTTTATTTACTGATGAATGAATAACGTGGAAGAGTGAAAAAATACGTTGACGGGGATGACGTGGGTGGGTCTTTCGGCATAAAAAACTTCCCGGCGAAGATAAGAAAAATAAGCTGCACAGAGAGAAACCTGTAAATCCGGGCCTTGACCTCAAAAGTATGAAGAGAAACAATTCGCCAAAAACTGGTTCCATGAGCAGGGATTTTCGGTGGGTTTTTTTTTATATAACCATTAATGTTAACACCAGCCGGGTTATGATTTTATGACAATTATTCCAACCGAAGGTTAACCATCTTTATTAGTGTTCTCTTTTATTACTATTCTTATCGTCCCTTCGTCTCTTCATACATCATCCATCGAGAGTTAATAAAACCATCGCCACTTACACTGTTTGCCGATCCTTTGCCATTCCAATGTGATATTCGACTTTGATGGCGATTTGCTCCTCTCACGCGCTATAGACTCGCGAACGGAGATGCTTTCGGGTCCTTGTTTCTTCCGAAATTCCCGGCGGGGCTCCTCTCTTATTCGAAAGCTGTCTCGGCCCGTCTGACTTTCCTAGTTTGTTTCACCAAGCGAGGGTGTGGCGAAAAATGGAAACGACAACTTTCACGAACTTTACACAATTGTAACAACTAACGGGAATGTATGTGTTCTCCGTCATTCTTAAAATGACTCCTAATTTCAATGAACTCACAATCCAAAACACGTCCTTTGTCCATTCACTAACAATTTTTCTTCCAGCTTCTGCTTTTCCGCTGCCTCTCGTTCTCTCTTTTCCAAAAGTAGTTCTAGTTTCCCTCCCCCCAAAATTGATGGTTTTTATCAAACGGTTGGTTTAGTTAGTTAATTGTTTTTTCTTGCATTCACCACTTTCGCTTCTTACTGCTCTCTGACTGCTTCAATGCAACCTGTCTAACTTCTTATCGTTCGTTCTATTTCCCTTCTACCTTGAGGCCATTAATACGAATTTATCGGTTTTTTTCTTCTGGTTTGTTTGTTTGCTATTTCTACTTCTTCTGTTGTTTCTACTGCCGTTTAACACAATAATATTGCGCGTGAGCATTATTTCTCGCCCTTTCACCTCGTTGCACGAATGAAGTACTTTAAATATATATGTATATATGATACTTTATATATATTTAAGTTTATATATCTTGTTTGTTCGCATTTACTTCTTTTTTTCTCTGACATTCCATTATTAGTTGTCTGTGTGTGTATATATATATATTCCTTGGATTAGATGCCCTTTGTGTTGGTTTGCGATGCATTTAGCAATGGTTTCTGTTCTAAATGTGTTTGGTATTTCGCTTATATTTGCTGTGTTTCTTTTTCCAACTTTCTTGTTCACACTTTCCAATTATCAAACACACAGTTCTTCCCATCCACGGAGTCCTCTCCTATCAACATTTCTTTTCCATTTGCCTGGTTCTCGTTTGTTCGGCGCGTCTACGATTTATTTCTATCTTGCTAAACTAAAGCTATTGTGTTTTGTTGTTACATCTTTCGGAGTCAATTAAATATGGTTTTATTTATTTGCTTCCCGTTACCGCCGTTTGTTCTTAAACCGAACCGGAGCAAACTGTTTGTGCAACTCTACATACCGAGAAGCAAACCTCAGCGTTTTAATGTCTTTGTTGTTTAATCCATTATTTATTTTTTTATGCTTGCTCTTCTATCTTGGTTGTTGTTCTGGTTTTGGGCAGGCAAAAAAGAAAACCTTCAACCACTAGTTTGCTACTTTCACTTTCTTAAACTTACTCTGCACGGCTACATTTTGTTTATTATCTTTCTATTCATCTCGCTACATCTTCGCTACATCTCACCTGATTCAGTTTGAGTGCTACTTTCCTACTTCTTTGTGGTTTGCGTTAAGTTATGTTCATTCTAGTTATTACTTTTGATATTCACTACCATCGTTTGCTCTTGCTCTTGTGCGATGTACAAACAGCATAACTAATTAATTCCTCCAGCTCGTGTGGTTGTTTAATAGTTGTTTGCGATCAATTGTCGGTTCTTGGTTTTAGGTTTTTATGAATTTTTCTTGTTTTGTTCAGCTAACACCTTTCCGTTCACATCTTCCCCAAAACCCATACAGGCCTTCTGCACAAAATAATTTGAAAACAAACGTTTAAGCATAAACTTCCAACAGAGACGCGAAACCGAAGACAGTTGTGATTTTTTCTTTCTAATAAATGTGTTTTTTTTTGTTTTATGTCCTCCCGCGTTAAAATATAAGCGCTATTCGTTGCGGTCCGGACAGGAAAGCTCGTGCGTGAGTGTAGACAGTGCAACGTTAGTATGTGTTTTTTTTGTATATTATTTGTCCACTAGTAGACGAATTTGGATAGAGCATCTTTGGTGCAATTTAACAATACTTATTTCCTACTTCAGATATTTAGGTGTATAAAAGTGCACAAAACTAGAACAAAACGGAAAAAGAGAAAGACGGAACAATAAATACTTTTAAAAAACTAAAACCTTAGCGACAAAAAATAATCTTTAAAAACATACTTGGTTTATGCATCCTTTGGCACTAGTTAAAATTATCAAAATGTTTCTATACATTTCCAGCGCATCGTTCCACCTTTCCGTGCCTTTTCTGTGCCTCATTCTACACTTGCCCGTACTGCCATCTAAGTTAAAATACAAACTTTTCCTCCCGTTCACACTTTTACCTACTCCGTGTTTGAGCGTTTTTGGAATCCGGTCATCTAAAGATAAGTGTTGAGTCAAATAAGTTCCTCAGCGTGGAAGGGGGTTTGGTTTTGTTACGAGCTCCGGATGAATTACCGATTCAGTTATGCATTTTTCCTCTTCCTATTGCCGTTAGATCCAACTATTTACAAAGCATCCCTCCCTTAACGGACTAACCGTTGCGGGCCTAGTTTCACATTTCGAACCAATTCTATCTACTTGATCATTTCCTTCCGAGGCCGGGAGATGAACAGGAAAACACCCACACTACGCCGAGGTCGGGCGGGAAGTGAAGGACTAAGCGAGATACGATGGAAACGATGATCGATGCGGTGCGATTTTAGTGAACCAGCATTATCGAACAAATGAAATGAATGAGTGAGGTGCGTTTTTCGCCTCGATACAGTGGATACAGTGGAAGGGTTGGGGCCGATGGCGTGAGATGGATGATGAAAAATGGCTGCTCGGCCGGCACACGGTCGTGCAGGTCGTGGTGGAATGTGTGTCTGCAAAACGGTGCGACGACCACCCCGTGGGAAGCCGTTCTTACATCACTGTCCACCGTCAACAGCGTCGTCGTCATCAACATCATCATCATCATCATCACTTGCACCTAGCTATTATGAAAGCATGAAACCGAATCAAAACCGAAGCAGCGTCCCAGCGCATTTTGCACCGCCACTCGAACGCATTTGCATCCACCTCGTGAGTTGAAGAAACGGTTTCGCGTTCGGTGAAAAGTCGCAAGAGACGGAAAGAAACCCTAACCTCACCGCCGGTCGGTTACTAAGTCTATGTACAGTGGAGAGTGTCCCTCATCCACTCCGTGTCAATTCGCCGACACGCAACGCACACGCTCACGCTCCTTTCGGATTGACAGATGTGGTACACTAAGAGGCACCGCACACTACGACCGAATGGTCTACTAAGTGTGCACTGATCTATCATTTCGTGGTAGATTTTACTCATGCACGTTCCCTGGGTTCGCGCTCTGCGAGGGATTGTGTCTTATTCTTCACGTTCGTTTTGCGTTGGTGTCGGATGGGTTGTCCTCCAGCACTCGTCGTTGTATAACTGCTGCTCACTTGCACCGGTAAGCATCTGCCTGTCGCCGGCGTTGTCCTCCCCGTCAGTCTGCCCCGCGTCCCGCTCGAGCCGTATCGTCAGCTTTATCTAATCGCCCTGTCAAACGTTCATGGCGTAGAACACGGCCCCTTGGGCGCACTGTTGCTGCTGCTGCTGCGCTTGGCCACTTCCAGCTCCGGACGCTGACTGCACCACACCGGTTGCTTGAGCACCCTGGGATCCGGCTACCACCGCCGCCGCCGCCGTCGTTCCTGCCGTGGTTGTCGCGGAGCTGCTGACACCCGGTGGCATTCCCGGCGGACCGTGGCCCTGGCCGGTCGGCGAGAGGAGTTGGCTGGCGGCGTCGGACGGCTGCACACTGGCCGCCCCCTCCGGTGCGCCCCGCTCGGTAAACTTGACGCCCGGCTTGCCGTCGGCCGTGCCGGGGTACTGCGAGTAGGCCGGAGGTTTACCCTGCGGTGGCAGTGGCGGTGGCGCCGCACCGGGCTGGCCGGCGCTGTTCGTGCCCGTCCCCGCGTTCACCGGGGCCGTGTTGGTGCCGAGCCGGGGCAGGGTGGAGTAGTGTGGAGGTAGGCCAGCGCGGGCTCCGGCGGCCACGACGTGCAGCTGCATGCCGGGCAGCGGGTAGCCGACCGGAACGCGGATCGTCTGCTGGGTGACCTACGGTGGGAAGCGAAGAAAAGTGAGCCTCAGTGCCGTCTCAGTGGGCGGCGGGGAGTGTGGTGGTCTATACCTGCTGGTACTCGACGATGTTGTGCTGGCGTCGGTAGTTCTCCTGCTCCTGCGCCGTATAGCGATGGTACGTCTCGGCGTTGTACGGGATCAGCACCATCGTTTGGTGGTAGTTCCTCAGAGGAGGCGGCGATTCGGGCCGGCGCGTTGGACTGCGCGCGAACTTGCCGTACGTGGCCGTGTCCGTCATCTGGTGGATGTGGTGGGCCGTGTGTACCGCCTGGTGCTGTGTGTGGATCTGGTGCGACTGCACCTGGACCGCACTGGCCTGAACTCCGAGCGGCAGGTTGGCGCAGTTCTGGTAGATCGCTTCCTGCCCGTGGTAGCTGTGGCGTGTCTGGACCGGGATGTGGTAGTAGTTCCCGTGCGGGTCCACAGCTGCCAGCATGTTCGCTTGACCACTCGCGGCCGTAGCGACCACGGGAGCTACCGTCGCCGTCTGCTGTTGCTGCTGTTGCTGTTGTTGCTGTCCGACGACGGCCGCCGGTTGATGAGCCACTCCCTTGGCCTGCGTCGCCGGATCGACGGCAGGATAGTAGCTCCACGAGGCCGTATGCTGGTGCGTGGTGATCTGCTGCTTAGCCGCCGCCACGTGCATGCTGCTGGCCGTATGCGGCCGGGGCAGGGTGTTCGACTGGATCGGCTGCGTCTGCGCGGGAACCGTCGTCGATTGGGACTTTGGCTGGAAAAACAAACGCTCTTTAGTAGGAGGACGAGTGCTCAAGGTCGAAAGGAGTCGCGCAAACTACCTGTGGAGGTGTCGGGGCGGCGAGCTGAGCCTGCATCTGCTGGAGGATCTCGTTGGTCGAGCCGAAGCGTGGCTTGATCCCGCGTACCGACGGCCGGGAGTTGAAGCCGTAGTCGTTCTGCTCGTCGTCGTCCGAGCCGGCGCCGGAAGCGGGTGCCGACGTGGACGTCTCCGCGCTGTACCGCTTCTTGAGCCGCTCGGTGCGGGCCCCCTCCTGCTGCACGAACGCGGCCAGCTCGTCCGACTCCTGTCCGGGCGTACCGGCGATCACGTCCGGCGCGACCTTCTTGCCGTCGTCGTCGTGCAGGGCCGCGTCGATGTCGCCGATGCTGTACTCGGTGCTCTGCGAGCTCGCCATCGAGCTGCGGTCGCCCGGATGGGCCAGTGTGTAGTAGGACAGGTCGTCCCGCTGGCCGGCGACGCACGCCGTCAGTGGCGCCAGCGTGGAGAGGAACTGGCGCCGCGCGTCGACCTGGCGCTGCTGCGGAGGTTGGTGGATCTGCGTGTGTGCACCCTGAATTTGAACGCCCATTCCAATGTCCGGACCCGCCGGGCAACGGCAGTCCTGCCAAGGAAATTCGAACAGACCGATGTTAGACGCAGGCGTCTCGGGCCGGGTTGCTCTCGGTGGCGTTCGTCCGCCCAGTCGGCCGCTTACCTGCGGGATGATCACGATCGGGTTCTCGTCCGCCTCCGGGATCTTCTCCTGCCGCCGGTCGCGGTGGAACAGGTCGGTGATCTTCTTGTACGTGGAACCGTTCGAGCCGCTGCTCGAGCTGGACGCCGACGAGCTCGGCGAGAAGCTCTTGTCCGGAATGTACTTCGGCTGCTGGGGGTTCTCCTCGCCCGCCGGACTGTCCCTTCGCTCCAGCTCGCCCAGTTCGCCGTCGCCGGCCTGGTCGCTGCCCGCCGACTCGTCGATCGGATCGTCGATGTCGCACGTCAGCTGCCGGATGCGTTCCTCCAGCGAGGTGACGTCCTTCACCGGGATCTTTTTCCTGTGGACAAACAAAAAGGTGCACGAGTTTAGAACAGGTGAACTGAGTTTACAACACGATTCACCCAACTTTTCCAGCCGTCTGGAAAGTTCTCAACGTGACAGCAACGTCCAGCGAAGTAAAGAGAACGAATTCGAACCGGGATTTTGAGGCAAACAACCAAAACAAGGCCGTATCCATCCCCACCGAGGCATTGGTCGGGAGAAAGGTGAATAAAATTACAACGAGACATTAAAAACTGGAGAAACGAAACATGACGCTTTAAGTTCATACCAAATGAAATTCAAGGTATAATTTACATTATTTTAAAGGTTATAAATTGTCTGTATACTTAATACAAAAGCAAAAAAGGATACTCAAACAAATTAAAAAAAAAATGCTTTAGAAGTGACATCTCCACTGGGAGGTGGATCATAGGATAAGCAAACTAAGCAGCTGCTTGGGGCACCAAGCTTTCAAGGGTCCGTTCTTTTGGCCCGTTTCTTTAAGTTATTATTTCGCACCAAACTAGCTTGTTTTATCAAATGTCTAATTAGTTTGTGAATTTACTTTTGAATAACAGTAATCGAAGAATATGAAAATGTAAAAACGATCCAACTTATCTACATTGACTTTTGAAGTGGAAAATGAGCCGTGTTGTTGGGTTAAAATATTTGAGATTGATGCACTAATGTGCATTAAAGATATACCATCCAGTAAAACTTTTATAAAAATCGAGATATACATTCTCAGAATAAGTTGAGGATAATGGGCATGGGGTAGAAAAAGTAATGTCAATTTGGTTCATAGACAATGATAAACGGGAAAAATGATTTTCTGGGAATGTTGTCGATGGTTTCGCATGAAATAAGGCTTTGGTCCAGGGTAATTTTCGCTAAAGATCTAATTTTTCATTTAATTGCTTTTGGTTCTTAAATACTGTTGTTACTGAGTTTGCTCAAGTTTTATCATCGTGTTCAAGTTGATGGAATCTCTTATCGTGTTTTCAACTTAATTCATCCAATTCGAAATACTATGGTAAGGGACAACCGTTTAATGGACAACCTGATCGCCTTCCCCTGATCACCCCCCACCGTCCTGTCAACTCACTTTGGTTCATACTTGATGAGCGACCTTCGCAGCGCGTTCCGCTCGATCGTGCGCCGAATGGTGTCGGTTTCGCCCGGTCCGCCCGGCATTCCCGCGCCACCGCCGGCCGTCGCCGCCACCGCCGAAGCGGCCAGCGCCGCCGCCGCACTGTTCGGGATGTTGCTCATGCTGCCGGAGTTGCTGGTGAGACTGTGCTGGTGCACCAGGCCGGGCGTTTTCTTCGCGTCGTCGAACGCCTTCAGCGCCTCCTGCGTCAGGACGGTCGGCGGATGCGGGCCGCCGGAGCACGTCGTTGTCGTTTGGGCGCCCGTCGTGCCGACCGTGGCCACCATCGTCGTTCCGGGCGGTACTGCGGTCGGGGCCGTGGGCCCACTCCCGGAGCCGGCCGTCGTAAGCTGGATGGCGCTGCTGGGAAACAGCTGGCGGACGGCCGAGTTCGGGCGGAGCGCGTTGTGGAACAGGCCGGACGAGTGGCGCTTCAGCGTGTCGGACATGTAGTTGATGGCGCGGCACGTTCCCATCTCACCCTCGGCCAGGCCCGCCTGCACCTCGCCGTCGCAGCACGCCTCCCGGATCGTCGACTCCTCGTTGAACCGCACCGAGCGCTTCGAGCTCGTCTCCTCGTCCGACGTCACCGCCGTTGACTCATCGTTCTGCAAAATGGAGGAAATTGCATTTTTATTCATTAACGAGCGTAAAACCAATTGTGCTTTCCGATGGTTCGAGCAGTTTTATTGCAAGAACATTTATTTTGAATTCGGAACATTGTGTTTCGCAGTTCGGTTCCCTGATCGGAACCATCCTCGATACACGATTTAATATTCCCGCATCGCACGCTGATGGCTGCCAATTTAGCTCGTCTACCAGCGCTCCGATATGCACTTCGGCTTCGGTGATGATTTTCAAATCGATCCAACTCAATTATTCACTCGCTCGTTCCACCAGTCCCGGGAAAGCTAGCGGGGCCAGGGAAAATAAAGTCATACCCAGCGCGCCGGTGGAAAGTGAGTGAACAACCTGTCTCTAAAAATACCCTTCCATTAGACCGGTGCAAAGGCCCAAAAATAGTCGTCTGCAAATTCGGGCACTCGGGAGTCTCGAGTGCTGGCTCGGCTTAACATTTCCTCGTCGAGAAGTCCAGACCGAGACTGGTGGAAGGAAAAGTGGTCCTCCCGCTCAAAATCCGATCGATGGAAGGCTCCGATCCGAAGGGAAACTGGGGAGGAAGAAGAAAAAAAACTCTTCCCGAGAGATAAATCGCACCCGAAGGCCACTTTCGAAACGGTGGAAGTGAAAATCGGTTACAGTATTCGCACGGAGCGGCGCCGAAGGGAAGTTAAATCTAAAGATGCTTGCCATTTTCAAAAGCTTCCACTCTATCTTAGTTCTTTTTTTTTTTTTTGTTGGTCTATCCTCCGACAAGTACAAGCGGATTGCCCTTCCCCGTTCTCCGGTACACGGACTTTTCTTTTCTTTTCCCTTTTTCTTGAACCGTGTTGCTAGCACCGTTTAGCGGCAGGTTTAATGGAACATGAAGTCCCCGTCGAGCGTCGTGCCGAGACACATCGAGGAAAGGAAATAATCGATACCATCATAATAAATATTGGCACATTTGCAGTCTGAGCACGTTCCCGGGGGCTAATAAAACCGCTATTTGACGGGATGAAAAATTCATATTACTCTCTCGTATTATCCCCTTCTCTGAGGTTCTTCCACCGTGGATTTTATTTCATTTTCTTTCCACCGAAAAGCTGGTTTCCCTTTGTGTGTGGGCGAGCCCGACGGGAAATGTATTTTTTTATATCAAATAATTCCTTCGATACCGTCGGAAAAGGACGGTAATGGTAGAGATGCGTCGTTGCGTCGAGCTTAAGCATGAGTTGCATGATAAATATCGCGAAGGTTTGCCTCAAAACGTGAATCTAGTGCAGGAAGAAAAAATGAAGCTTTGCCTTTCAATGGAACTGGCCAAGTTTGTCCCGTTTTACAGTTCTCAGAAATATATTTTTAACTCAAAAGAGGTCGTTAGCATCGCCGCCCTTGAAAGTGGAAAGTTTCCCACCACCGACGCAACGCTTGCAGGGGACCTTTGGCTTCGCCAACAACGCATTATGTAATGCGAGACGGTTCTGTGCCATCGGAAGCAATTACGGTAACAGAATTTAAAAAAAAACCCCACCGGGCACTCCTTTTTCTTAGTGCCACACCACCTCACCACCTTGCTCTACTTTAGAAAAATATTTCCGGATCGAGCCGCAGCCGTTAGATTACGTTAAGGATTAAAAGGAAAGGAAAACGTTGTCCCCCCCCTTAGGCGGTCACAGTCTAATGACATTCGAGGTAAAGATTTTGCATCACGTTCGGTGGAACAAGATCTTGTGGATGGAGTTTGGAAGCACAAAATGAAAAGAGGAGCATAACGTAACATCATTTCTATTTATTCATGACTAAAACCGAGGTCTTTCGACCGAAGTCTTGGCTCGATGTTACGATAATGATGTTGATTAAGGTACTAGAAGCTGGGACGCTATAGATAGAACCTGCACTGACTGATTTTAATATGAAATAATTTGCATTTCTTGATTACTTCAGTACATGACAAAGGACGAATTAATATTCAATTATTGTCTAAAGCTCAATATTTAAATTCTATTTGTTTTTACAGCTAATAATACCGATCAGAATTGATTAGATTTAAACTGAACCTGTTTAAAGTTTACTCCAATTGTATAACGTGTCGATAAATCCCTTTCAAATAAAATAAAAACCCTTTTTAGTAGACTTAGTCTTCAGAACGACAGGTTATTTTAACAGGGGTTGGCCATCTCAAACCCCTTCAACGGGTTGTTAGAAGAAAAATTGGATACAAACGATCCTATGTCCTGCTCGGCAACATTGTTTGCTGCTTTTTCCTTGGCAAGAAACTTTATCTACCCGAGCCCAACCAAGGAGGACTCCCGTATCACGCCGAGCTTTGGTCGATTAAACATGCCTCTCTTTTTCTCTCTGACTTTTATTTTTACACCATCCCTTCACGTTCGTCCTTTACCCTCCCCTCCTCTCCGATGGAAGTGGGTCACGTTTTCCACCCCCCGAGTAAGTAAGTTCAGCCGTCGCCAGTTCGATTGTTGTACCTATTTCCCACCGGAGGCACACCGCTATGGCGACGTCGACGGCTTCCTTCACCGATTGTCATGCTTTACTACCTTTTTTCGTTCGCATTTTGCTTCGTTTTACTTTTTTGCTAAGGCCTATTGTAGCCAGCATGTTGTTGTGAAAGGGGCCCACGAGTCCGCGTATGGAGAGATTATGAAAAATCTGTCACCGGGAGGAGCAAAACGAGGGAAAGAAAAACTTTCAAACGGAAAACGGAGAGAACTCTGGCTGCCGAGATTCGGTTTCATCATAAATTAAAGGACGCGCGCGCGATGCGGGAACCGAATGCGTCAAACGAGCACAAGCCGACCAAAACGGAAAAGCGGAAGGTTACAGCCAGCCCGGACCACCATCTGCATCCCGGCACAATCTCGGGACCTGCTTCAATCTAAAACCGAGTTCCGCTCGTTCCGCGCCCGAAAGCCACCCGAGGGAAAATGGCAAAAATACTTGATTTATTACCGGTACGTTACGCCAAAGGGCCTACTGTCCGTCGTTCCTGTCCGCTCCAACATGAGGCCTCACTCCCCTCGTTTAGGGGCCATCCTTGATGCGAAGGTTACATCATTCTTCGCCATGTCTCACCGGCCCCAAAACATGGGCCGCAATAAATTACATTCTACACAACCGCCGGAACTGGATGTAAAGAAAAAAAAATGATGAAATAATACACCAAACTCCCATCCTCTCCTTCCGGAAACCCTTTGGGGAACGATTTGAATCCCCTGCATCGAACAAGGCTGGCCCCATTGGAGTGAGCCTTTTTTTCATGACGAATAAAAAAACGAAAGGTGTTCCAATATCCAGTTGAAGCGGAAAAAATACAACCACCAAACCGAAACAAAACAGATGCAAACACACGAACACGACGATCGGTAGCTTTTTGGTGGCGGTTAGCAGCGAACTTGACATGGCACCCCGTAATCCCTTCAGCAACCCCTTGAGGGTCCAACAGATTTGGGTTTGTTCCTGGTCGAACATTGGCAGCTTTCACGTCGCGCTGGAGGGAGAATTTTCACACTGTGCATTTGTTGGTGATTGAAGGCAGTGCAGAGAGCTTTACGAATAAGACCCGCAACGACAACACCATTCACTTACTTCTCAAGGGCATAAACAGGAGGATTGGGTAGTATTGACGGTGCTTAATACAAATTTAGTAGATTTTGAAGGTTCACCACAAAACGACACTAACTCAAACATATTTTTCCTACGCCATCGAAAAGCGAGTAGAAATCAATTTTCGAAGAAAAAATACAACCACTTTTGATACTACTTTCCTGAGTATTTTAAAAGCTAGTAACAATTACTTTATGGTACATTTTAAAGTCTTCCAGTAAAGTTTCTATAAATTGCATTCGTTAGCTTCAAAATAATGTGAATGTTGAACGTTTGCCAGAGTTGTTCGATTAAAAGCAATAAATGGGTACCAGAATATGCAAGTTAAATTACGGAACTATTCTCAACTGAATTTTACAATTGGTAAATCAATATTTATTTTCGTTCCTCACTTTTTGAGGAATTTTCTTTAACATTTTTGACTGACCAAACATGTTGGTTCACAAGGCCAAGTTTTGGTACAGTTTAATTTGGTGTTCTGACTTTGGATTGAAAAGACATTTTTTATACTTATTTAAGGCATTTTATATATTTACTACGTTTTTTGTAGCTACATCTTCATTGCTCTGTGAAGAGTTCAATTTTACCTTTTTTGAGTACGTTTTAAAAATCACTCACCTGAACGGACGAGGGCTGCTGGTGGGGCTGCTGTTGTTGTTGCTGCTGGTGTTGCTGCTGATGCTGCTGCTGTTGCGGATGCTGGTGTTGTTGTTGTTGTTGTTGTTCGTTTTTCCACAGCTTGCCACCCTTCAGGATGCCGCTGATCGCTTGCGCCGTGCTGAGCGGCTTGTGCTTGACTGTTTCATAAATACCTACGCCGGAAGTGGCGGCCGCCGCCTGGGACGCACTTCCCTCCACCGACTGACCGGAACGGAGCTGCTTCTGCTGCTGTTGCTGCTGCTGAAGAAGTCGATAGTCTTGGGGAGCGCCTGAGGAAGAGAGACCGGCCGCGGTGGGGCCGCCGGCCACCGGCACAGCCGTCGAGCCGCCCTCGTTGCCTGCTGGAACGATAGGTGGAATCGTTGAGGAAGAGGACGAAGACGCGGCGGAGCGTGGCGTCGGGAGGGGCGAGCCGGCGGTTCCTGGCGCCGGTTTCTGCACGAGCCGCCGCTCGGTCACCGTGGTCATCGTGATCGTTTCCACGATGTAGCGCTGCGGGTTCTGGGCCGCGCTCGAACCGTCCGAGCCACCAACGCCCCCACGATCCTCACCGCCTGCGGGCACCAACACCACCACCACCACCAATGCGAGGACAGGTTCCGAAACGAAACACCACAAACGAAACATTCATTAATCAGCTCGAGCATATCGTGTGCGTTTAATACGAACTGCTAAATTGAACGCATTCGGCAGAACGGTGCAGAACGAAACCTCTTGTGTTTTTGCAACTTGCAGCGCCATTTGCAGGTTAGTGCCAGTCTGTGAGAGGTTTTCCACCCGAGCGTCCACACGTGCATTAAGAACTTTCGGTTCATTTGTTAACCAATTTTGTCTCTTCGAATATTAGGCCCAATGGAGCAATTTTTCGTACCAATGAAACTATAACCATCCGGATGTAACAGGTATTAATTTTGTTCTAACAATGTGGTTCACTAATCAATTATCGCTCAGGATCATAAACTTTCTTTTAAGTGCTCTAAACTACGTGGTGCTACAAATATGTTAAGAAGTTCTGTGTGATCTTCAAACCAAAGATGGCCTAAAAGCAGATTGCCGTAATAAAGTACTTTGAACATTTTTTAAATATGTTTTTCCTTACGTCAAATAAACTTTTCATGTAGTGAAATGAATGATTACATTATCTCTGAAAAAAAGACTTTATGTACTCCTCAAACACATCACCAAAAGCATGATTTTAGAGCTTGTGCAAGTTTTTAATATTTTTATGGATTTAATGATTTATAGAATCTAGAAATTTGAGTGTACAAAGAGGAACAGAAATTACCATCGAATGTGTATGATCCTAATTGTTTTCATAAAAAATTATTGCACTTTAAACCTACCAACTTTTGAAACCAAATCCTCCTTTTCAATAACTAATTTTCAATCAATCAATGTGAAATATGTAACGCATATATTTCCCCCCCCCCCTTCTAATTAATATCCTGCCCCATCCGGATGTGTTGAGTTTGCATGATGCCAGCGGCCATTACTGATGCGAACGAGACAAAGTATGCGATCGAGCAAGAGATCAAAACGCTATTCTACCAACATTCAAACGTGCGTTGCTGAAATCGAACTCTTTCTACTCGCTAATGCTCGCGATGATGACACACAATGACAAGATGGTGGCAATCGGAATCGAAGATGATAAGTCGTGGAGTGTTGATTTTCCGTTCACGTGGTGCCGATTCTCAAACGCCTCGGGCAGCATCGAAATCAATTCGGTTGGGGGGGGAGGCGGCTCGATTCGCCCCATAAGCAAACGTCGTTACGGATACAAGCGACCATGCGCCTCCATAATCCATGAGCAGTGTCGAACCAAGCGAACATGTGTGCGATTGTTGTGCGCGGAAACGAAAAATGTTCGATATTTTTGCATATGAAATTATTCTAAATGTCCTCGTTTACTTTCATTCGCTTTTTATTCAGCGAGAATCGATTGTTATATGCTTCTATGCTTAATCATTTATTGCGCATTTATTTAGTGAAATTTGCCAACCCGACCGGTCTTTATCAAAACGCCCGGAAAACCGGATTGTTAGTGAGTAACTTTTCCAGCCACAGTTTGTAATTACAATTTGGTCAAATAAAACAATCCCGATGGAAGCAAACCGGAATAGATTACACACAAAAACGAAATCCATTTTGACGTACTTACACGTGGCTAGTAATTGCATTTTAGTACCGCTTTCCCGCACTTCAAGGAATAACCCGGGATGGTAGCAAAAAAAACCCCAAGTCCTGCCCCGAATGTGCCAATGACTACCGACCGGAGCCGGCGTCGTGAAGGTTACGTTATTTACGACTCGCAACGGATGCCGAAGGACATCGCCAGCCAGCAAGGTTGGTGAAGTGCCAGGATTGAAATGGAATTAGATTGAATTGCTTCCGAAGCTTCCGGTGAACTCATTCGTGGCGCAGTGGATGGTGATGATGGTGATGGTGGTGGTGTGGTGGCGGTGTTGGATGGTGGTTGGTGGTGAAGCAGAATGTGGCGGTGGTGGCACGGGCAGGGTCGGCGCGGTGGCGATTAGATTTTTCCTTCTTTTTTTTGCACTAGGAGTGAATATTTTATGGCTCTCGAATCGATTTCCACATCTTTTTTTGCTTCAATGAATGATGATAAGTGAAAAATTCTTGCCATACCAATGAGAAACAGATTGCGTTACGTGAGAACGGAAGTATTTCGAACGTGAACAAAAACAAAAACAACCTAAAACTACCGCTTGGGCAAGTAAAGAAGAGTGATGCAGTGAAAATTACGAAACTTTTCAGTGAGAGAAGAGAGCGTAAGGTTAAGTTACAAAAGGAAGAATTTCAAAAGTGTAAAACTGCATTCGTTTAACGCACAAAGTGGTAAAAACAAAACTTCAAGTAGGAAAAATTGAACGTAAAGAAAACAAACAACACGAAACCTACTCGAAACTGAACAGGAGTGTGGAAATCGTTTTCCGTTTCATCCCGCTGTTCGCACTTACCCTGGGCGCCGGAGTCTTGCACCTGTTTGATGGTGAGGAACTTGGGCCGTTCCTCGCCGGCGATGATTTCCTTCTGCGTGACGCGCCGTTCCGGGGACGACTTGGCCAGCGGCACGAGCGCGATTGGAAGAGCGGCATGGGGTGGAAGGGGCGCCTCCAGCATCGGCGAGATATCGTCCGAACACTGGGAGTCACACTCTGGAAGAGAAAAAGACGAGATCATAAAGGAACGAATAAGAATGATGGCGTGTTGTAATTTTAGAAACGTTTAAAAGGTGGTTTTTCCTATTAAAAATTTTAAATTTGGAAACTAGAATATTATATATATTATATAAGTGTAAAAACTCTAACTAAAATTAAAACTTCATGCAAAAACACATTTGAAGTACAAAATACAATCTCCGAACATTCTTTTAGTTTCCAATTTGCGGTGTGGAAAATCACGGAACCTGTTTCCTTTGCTCATTGGCTGCTAATTATGTCTTTCAGTAAAAATAAAACAACACTTCTTCGTACGTGTTGTATCGCCCGAACTAGTTGCATTCAAGGTCCAATTTACCAGCGTTGAAGAAATTATCGGCATAAATAGAAGAAGGAGAGAAAAGTTCCTCATGCATCTTACGTTTTTCTTCCACTCCTAATGACATTCCGCCAATTCATCAGCCCTATCTTGATGATAGTGTATTTGAATCGGACAAAATGGAAACTGCAATTTGACTAATTACACTTTTATAGGTTTGCTTCATTATCTTTTGTACAATAACGAGAGCATAGCTCTTTTGATGAAAATAAGAATGAAATGCTGATGTTCTTCTATTTTACTCTCTCTCCCTCCGAAACGACGTTTTCCAGCATAAAACCAATATTTCGAGAGCTCATTTGTTTCCCGCACGAAAAATAAAACTCTTCGCCTGCGATGCTGGAAAACCTCAACTCATGAGACGCAGCTATGCAAAATGCAACCATTTCGACGATGGCCCATTCCGGCTGGCTGGAGAATGGCGAGGGTGGAACGCTGTTTCATTTCACCTCGACGATAAGTGCAGACAATTCTACGTCGCATATGAAAAAAGGGGAGCCAGCAATACCAGTCGGTGGAAATATCATAGTAACCTCTTGTATCGTCGTCGGGCTCATTTCAGGGCTTCTCGAACATTTATTCATGGCCGGGAGGCTAGTCGGCTGAAGGGGTTGCTATACGTTTCTACATGGAACGTTTCTGAAAGGAGCAACACAATCCTTAGCGACCGTCCGCTTCAGGGTGGTTGGATTGCATTCGTAGCCAGAATGCAAGCAGCAACTGGTAACGGTGCACTTTGCATCAGAGAGTTTTCCCTCTCAACCGCCTTAAACGGCGCAATAAACGTGTTAACCGAGTGGGAGTCGGAAAAGAATAGAAAGGAAACGGGAATCAACAAACCCCTTATTGAAAAAGCTGCAAATTAAAAAAAGGTATAATTTTCAAAGTGCGCCCAATGATACTTAATTCGAATTGAAAAATCTAAAATTAAGAGAATGAGAACCGTGGACCATGGAATGCTTTTTATGTAAAAGTAAAACTTACCCTGTATTTGCTGCAAAATGGACAAATTCCCACAAACCGTCGAAGAATTGACAGTACTAAGTGAACGATGTGTAGCTGGAAAATGAAATTCAAAAACTTTCCATTCTTCCACCCCGTGTTTCACCCTCCAGGTGGCACACCAGACGCACACAAATACAAGTGTTAATAAAGTTTCCCTAGCGAGCGACGGTCTATCAATTCGAAACAACACCTCACAACATTGGAGGAGCAAAAAGTGCGGCGGAAGTGCGGCCAAGCAACGGGCGAACGTTGATGTTTGCAAAATAGGTGACAATTTAAGGCGAGCGCATCGAACATCGACCGTCATGTCATACCGGTACCCGCTTTTTCCGCAGGTTCCCATTGGCGTGCTTCGCTTGGATGAAACTGCGAAAGCGAAAACGCTTCGAACGATCGTTGCGAAATAATTCTATTCCAAGCCGCGCACGTACGCACACAACGGCCGCATGGTTCGCCGTGAATTGCGTATTTATGGACGCCCTATTACGCGCCGCAAGAGCCTCGGTGGCTCGTGGACTCCACTTTCCGGCACCGGTTGGGAGTTTGATTGGCCTCGGCCAAGGTTCCGAAACCGGGGGGCTTCTGTTGCTCGACCTAATTCTTGTCACGAACTTCTAGTCCGTTCGCCCGGGGCGGAAAGCGGCGGGTTTGGACACCGAGGAAGCCGGGCAGATGCTTTCACTAGCTGGTAAAGCAATAAAGCCTTCCACAGGCTGCCACTCGGGACGGGATAAGAGAAACGATGAAGAAAAATGATCGATTCGAATACTGCGGAAAGCTTCGGAAACCACGGAGTAATGCCGCCGGAGCCCGAGTAAGTAACAGGCTTTTATGGGCGACAGGCGAGCTTCGGCAGGACGAGAATTGCAAAGTGGAAGGTAATAAAAATGTAGTCCCTGGCAATGGAAGGCCCGTGCGGCTGTAGCTCGGGCAACAGGATTATGCCATCCATGTATTGATTTGCATTCATTTCCACTTTACGGCCGCCCTGATCCCCAACGTTGGTCAATTGCACCCAAAGGAGAGGGCGGCCCGACCCCCGAGGGGGGGGGGGAGGACGACCAATACATTCATATGCAATGCTACACCCGCGTCCCTGCGGACAGATGAAAAGCGTATTTAATTATTCCAAACCACAAACCCCTTAACAGGAAAAATGGGAAACATTTCAAACGATTCCATCCAACCGGCTGTAACCGATCGAAACGTTGTCCATAAATCAATATCGGGGTGAGGACTGAGAGAGCGGAGGTTTAAAACACACAAACAACATGGGAAGAAGAGAGGGTGGAAGAATTAATTTCATCATTTTCCCTTAGCTGAAAACACTGTTGGGCTACTGTTGCAACGTAAATTGCATTTCCATGCACCGAGAAACATTTCCTTCAGCACATGTCGGAGAATGTCCGGAAGTTTGGAGCGATTGAAAAAGGGAAAATAATCCAGGAGAGCGGGAAAGCTTTCCGCCCGAAAGTTCGTTGCCAAATTAGAACTGACGTGCATTCGTGGAAAAGTCCTTTATTTTCCGTAACGAAACCCGGGATGATGCACCTACACACACACACGAGGGAAACGGAAAACTGATGAAATGTCGACACCAACACTCGGATGGCAGGAGACTGCACAGTCGGAAGTTGTTGCAATTTACAGCATCTTCAGCCAGACGCCCGAATGCAGTTACGATGCAGAACTGCAGAACGCACGGCGGAGTAACTCATTAAACGGAGGAAGGGTGGCGTCGTGTGCAGATCCCTGGTGGAGTTTTCTTTGTTCTCCTCCCGGCACATCGCTGCATCATTATCGTCGTTCACCGGCATTGGCGTCGTTGTCAGCTTCGTGATTTATCTTGGTTTTCTCCAGAAATTGCACCTTATCAGTCTGCTTTCCAATGAAAAGCCCTTCCGAGCAAGTCGAAATATGAAGGGTTTCAAGTGAATTGCAAACGAATCAGGATACAGTATGGTCTTTTCTCCGGATTTTATAAGTTTGCATGTGAAATGTTTCGGAGCTCTGGTGGAATTGAAACAAAAGTTGAAAACTCTCACACATTGAATAAAAACTTTGGAAACTGTATTTTTCTCTTCGGGAAAGTGAAAACTGATCAAAATTCGCTACAATGAATAATAATTACATTTGAACAGAGAATTGGTTCAACAAAGGAAAGTTTCGTTGGACACATTTCCATCAAATATGGCTCCACTTAGGGATAAAAGGCAGGCACATTTAGCGATAAAAACATGTTCCAAACTCGATGTGTTTATTAGCACAATGTCGATAGCCATTTGTTGCATTTTCGTCCATTAATGTACGCTAAATTAAATTTCTTATAATAATTATTCTCATTTTTAACAACATTTAGAGTGTTTAATGCAAATAACAGTTCAGTTATAGCATTAATTAAACATAACTCACTTAAAGCTATCCGAAACATCGCAGGAAGTGAAGCCAAAACATTAAAATTCATGCTAAATTGTACAACACAAGTCTCTTTCTACGCCCTCTAAGATAAACAAACACTGTTTCTTGCCTTCGAGGGTCAAGTATCGCTTCAGTTAAAATGGAGGCTGCAAGAGTAAAGGCAAAGTCAGCCTCGTGCGGAGCAAAATTTTCCAGAAAACCTCCTGGGGGGGGCCGCAAAAGCTTCCGATGGCCGAAACAGCGGCGGCGGCAAAAATCTCGGTCGAAGTAATTCACGAAACTTCCCACCCGCGAGCAAATTTCTGGAGCACACCGAACGAGTGAACAACACAAAGAGGCGACGTCCCATCGCAATTTCTTGGGCATTATTTTCGTTGGGAAAACTCCACCCGAGCGGAGATTGTTACCATTTTCTCGGATCGAGCTGCCCCACGGTGGTAGGAGAAGAAGGCTTGAGATGGCAACCCATTCCTCGCAGCTGACCACTGCCACTGTTCTAGTCCTTCTGCTTCTTCATCGACCGTTTCATTATCACCGATGTTTGAGTACCTTTTCCAGAACGTTCCACGCTTGGGTGCCATTTTCCAGCGAGAATTCCAGGCGGTTGCCCATGCACTCATAAATCGAACTCTGCTGCAGGAATAGATCGGCAACCGGAACTTCTCTTGCTGACATCGTGGGATGTTCCGTAGCATAAGAGGGTCTTTTCTGTTATTCCAAGTGGCGAGAGGAGGCGTTCGTGGGACAACTCATTTACAGCGCAAATCCGCTTTCATTCTGCGACCCCAGTTCTAGCTCCAGATGGTACGGTCAAGTTTATAGTTCACTAAACCCCCGCCACCCCCGGCGAATTGGAACCTGCTGGCCATTGTGTGACCTTCTAGTGGTGGTTCCCACAGTTAAAATTAATAAAATGCTACCTCGGTGCTCAGGTGTCGTCGGAAAGCTCATCCCGCTCATCAACTGGATGGACGAAGAAGCGAAAGGAAATAGAATCCCATGGGCTAACTGTTCTGACCAGAGAGACACAGGTCGAGAAGTTCATTACACTTGGCCTTCTCGCATAGAATTTGACAATAAATTAAACCAACGTGCAACCCGTTTGGCTAAGAAAATGAATGTATCTCAATACAATAAATAAACAACTATAACACAGCTAACAAGAAGGGTTTATGGCAAAAGCATTTCACAGTTAATTACAGACTAATGACAACAAAATATAAACAATTGCCTGAAAATGAATATTCTAGGAAGTAAAGCTTAATTATTACTATTTAATAACAAATTCCGATAGTAAATTCTTGGAATCGTTATCGATAAACCAGCATAACATCTGCGCCCAAAAGGTCATCGTCGAGATCGCTTCCGAGAAATGGTAACACCCCAGGTTGTGCCACAGCTTTTCCTCAATCAATATTGAGGTTAGAAAAACCACGAACTGAAAAGTATTATTGAAGCGCACACCATGCTCTGCAGCAGCTGGCAACCACCTTGAACGAACCCGTACCGAACGACAATACTGTTAAATCGATTTCCCAGAATGCGTTACAAGGTCCTCGCACGAAGCCCGGCCTGCAAAGTGTCCCCTCGGAGCGGAGGTTTTGATGTGGCTCGGGAAAATTTCCTTACGAGCAGATAACAACAGGAAATCAGTATCGGGTCTATATATTGTACAAACATCGCCACCGGTGTTCGGATGGTCCGCATCCAATTACATGCCAAAACGGTCGATTAAGCGTTCTGCTTTGGCGTGCTGTTTTCCCGACCGCCGCCCCCACCCGGGGGAAAACCGCTACGCCAATGATGCTAATAGTGTAGTAACGGCCGCAACCACCCAAGTTCTTTGCGTAATTGCATGACTACTAACCACATGTTTGAGTGTGTCCTTCAGTGTCTTGGAAATTGAATTCGATGCTAGCTGCTGCCTTGCGAAACGAAGGACAACGCCCCCCACCTCCCCCACTCCCCCCACAAACCCCCTCGTGCCATGGGCTGCGGTAATGAATTTCTCCTTCTTTTTATTGGAAAACTTTTCCAAGCAACGCACGCAGCGTGGCCATTTCCCACCGGCTCATGAATGGCTTCCGACGAAGGACCTTATTCTTGGTTTTCTCCCTCTCTTCGGTAAAGTTTTCATTCGTTGATAACTTTCCGATCTCCACCTCATAAAATACGTATCATTTAGGGCACACCCAAATTGGGCGAAAGGGATTCCACAAAATTGCCAGCTCGAGAAGGCAACATTTTCATCCCTCGGTGCGTGACCTTGAAGGGGTGTTTGGGTGGTTCTAAAATGGCCGGAGCCAGCGTCGGGGGTGGAAAATATTAACAACCTATCGACATCTGGTTCGATTGGTCGTAAGGAACAAAAACCCCGAACGAAAACGCTCGATGTTCAATGGGAGGCGAAAGTTATTTTATCGAATTTCCCACATTTGCAAAATGTCCGTTATTATTTTTTGTTACTTCTAGGTAGATATACTTCCGAGCATTTTCCCTCCTCCAGCTGGGCGGTTTAGTTGGACCAATAATTTTACACGTGTTTCCACCGGCCCCAGCGAGACAATTTTCCCCATCCCGCCACCATATTTCGTTGTAATGAATCTATTTCTTTGGAGAAAAATCAAACGGCGAACGAAAAATATTTATCCAGAATAATTTGTACCCTGGAGAAAAAATGGCACCAACATAATGGTAGAAGTAAAAGTCCAAACATTAACCGGAAATGATGCTTTTAATGTTAACAGTACCAGCAAAGAGTAGAAGAATAAATAACTCTCCTAGTGGCACGATTTTTCCAGTGAAATTCCCACTTCTTACGGTGCTCACGGTCAACAACTGATGTTGCATATAATTTTTCAAACGAAATTCAATTCTCTGATTTCAGCAATTTTCAGAATTTGCAGCATGCCCTCATCGAGCAAATAATGCGGAATTTCCATCTGAACAAGAAAAAACAGGTTGGATTGGTTGTGCCCAGCCTGATACTGAAAATTATTTTTTTATAAATAACGTAACAAGATCTCAAATAAACGAACATTAACCAGGTTTACGTTGTAGTGGTTGAAAGAGTTTTAGATTCATTTATATTAGTTACAGTTATGATTAATTAAATTACTACGAAATGGTTTGTACCTGAGTCTGTGCAAAACACGTATCCTTTGTTTGAATTTTGTGCCACAAACGGTATCATAGATCCAGTTGGACGTAGCTGCAACATTGTTTTAAAGTCTGTAGCTCACAATATTGAAATATATTAAAGTAATCCTTTCGCAAGCGTTATGAGGCGTTACAAGCTAACGTACTAAATCAACGAATCTCGCAAAATGCTGGTTGTACAGCTTTGGTTGAAAGGACCTTGAAATAAGGAATTTGTTCAAAACATTCTTTACACATAAAACGGAAAGGGTTTTCTGGTCGATGGTGATGATCCTCTCTGAGGAATTCTTCAACTAAACAAAACACTTCACGTCGCACCGTAACACTCACGTACGTGAAAAAGGTGGATCCCAAAATTAACCTTCAGGGACACCGAGGGGACATTGTGTGACCTTGTTGACAAAAGTTCATCCACTCCACACACCTTTTTTCGCACCCTGCCGCCGTCTGCCCCTTTATCGCACAAACACTCCCGGAGCAAACGGTCACTTGAGTTATGAAAACCCCCTTTTCTGCTGCAAAAAAAACACTGGAATGTGTAAAGTTCAACAAATCAGCGACCGGCCCTTATCGCAGCGATCCATTCGGGACTCCCTCCTCCCCCCGGCGCCCGATGGGAATACACCGATATGGTGGTGGTTTTATTTTTAACTTCCTTCTGCTACCGAAGGCAAAGTGTGCCTCCGGTTGGAGGTTTTCTCTTTGGAACGTAGGGAGGGCCAGGCGTCTGCTGCCCGGTACGGTGGCCAAACACGCGATGTCAATTAATTTCATTCACCAATTTGTCACCAATTTTGCTGGCACAGCCCCTTTCACCTACCACCGCGGCTGCTGCAGGTTGGGGGAGATTTTCTTTTTTTTTACTTTCGCACAAATTTCAGACGCTCGCTTTGTTTTTCCTTCTCCCTATCGGGATTTCCACGCGATAATCGACTCCTGCTGGCCACCGGAAATCGATTTCTGGTTAACACCGACGTCGATGGTACGTTTTCGGGAAGGGCTGTGTGTATTCTTCACCGCCAGCCAGCCATACACACACACTCCACGGTGGCTGGCTCGCCTATAATCCGTGGATAAAATTCAATTTACGATAACCGTCACCAGGCCGCTTAATATAAGCCTCGTTTTCACCACTTCACGGCACAGATTATCGGGCGCGACGGCTCGGAGTTTGTTTGCGCCAAAACCGAGGGAAAGTCGCCGTGAACGTCCACGGTTCGAACCGGTTCGTGACAGCACGCCCGAAACGTCACACACTGGCACAGGGGGCCAACAGTTGATCGCGTCCAATCGCGATCGGTAGACTTTGCGGAATAAATTGAACCGACCGTCGGTGGCCACAACGGAACCCAAACGGCCCCATCGAAGTTTTCCCCGCCAACGGAAGGGAAATTCGGTAGAACGAGCGGGTGCGTTTAGAGAAGAAAAGAAGCGAGCGAGAACGAACGCGAGAGGAAGCGATACAAATTGCTGACTCGGGCCGATGTTATTCTACTGATTTCGTTCCGGGGGACCGGACCATGCTGGTGAGGTCTGCCACCGTCCGGTTCCTTTCGATTTATCGAAACCACATGACCCAACGGCTTGCTGCCCTCTTCTCCCCCTTCCTTCAAAGCGTTAAGGCGAAGTCAACAAAAAATAATATTTATATGTGGAACACGCGCGCCCCCCCGTTCCGTGTGAGCATAAACATATCGTAGCATAAATAAACCACTCCTTTGTGTTTTTCCATCGTCCCGCGTGAGTGGACCGCTAGTTGGAATCAAACCCTCACCACTCTCCTTTTCCGGGTCCTGTCCACCCCCAAAGTCGCGTCCGGTGATTGAGTTCGGCGTGGGTGAAGAGGTGAAATGCATTGACCAGAACGGGAAAAACGGCGGCGAAGGCACAACATACACACAACGAGGGTTCATTCATCACGAGCTGCTCCAGACTCGGTTGCTTGGACAGCATGAAAGCAAGCATCCGAGTGTCATATGAACGGTCAAGAGGACTTCCATAAGAGACTCCTCTAAGGGACCTCAAAGAAAGAATACCAGGAAATTCTTGGACGGTCTATTGCAATACTTTCTGTGAATAATAGACTACCGTCTTCTATTCTCTCACATCAACCAGCAGCCTTATGCAGATATCATGTTAAGTTAAATATATTCTATAAATTTTTAAATATATTCAGTAACCTGAATACTTAAAAACGCATCGAACTCTTAGAACTTATAACCGAAACCATCCACTCTACATCGATGTTTTCAAACTAAACGCCCCACAAAACAGGACCAGGACTGTAGTTTCGTTTCGGTAAGTTTGCCTATCGTCCGTTTTCATAAAGGATTGCACCAACCTGGCTCTTCTACCTATGACGACTGCCCTCCGCAGGTAACATAACACTACGGACACTCAAGTACTTCTTGAAACGATACTAGAACTACGATACAGCGTAAGCGGATTACAGGCTTTTGTAGCATCAAGGCGCAACAATATTGCTCGGAAACAATTTCCATCTGAAAGAAGGAGAGCGCTTGCTTAATTGGATGTTTGGCGTAGTTGAGTTTCATTATCCTGCTTGAAATCGAATATGCACCGTCTTCCAAATGACCCACCGTCGATTCCCAAACATATATTCTATTGCAGTTTTAAAGTGAAATAGAGCCAATGGTACTCCATTCGCTACCCGAAAAAAAGAGTTAAAGGTCTGCCCGTGGGTGTTCGCTTCACACGAAGTTCTACCATTCGGAACGTAGGCGGTCCTCTCATCGACCGGCTCGTGCTGCAACGACTGCAGTGACAGTTTGAAAAATTGCACGACCATTCTTTTCCCACAGAGCTGTTGGTCCTTTATCCTTTGCCCGCAGTTACAGGCGGAGGCGCCTTGGAAGTGTAAAAGTATGGCAGAAAGTTTTAAAATTATGACATTCCTGTTACATCGACCGACAACGAGCGTCATGTGGTTGAAGGTGAGGAACGCGGGGCGTCGGATCAGACGAGCCGAATCCGTGCCTTGCGGATGGAAGCTATTTCCGACTTTGAAAGGTCTTTGCTACGGGTAGAGCAGTCCTCAGTAGGTCGTCATAGTCGATGTTGAAATACGATTGGGTTATTTAATGGAAAACGTCAATAGAACAAATTCCTAATGAGAAACGGACTTCTTCCTGGGAAACTAAAATGAATATATTGTAACTCCTTTCATTTCAAACTAAACGATAATCAAGCGAATAAATTCAATTTCTAGAGTTCGAACTCTGGTCTGCTTCATTGGAATGTCTTATCGCTTTCGAAAGCAGATGCAATTACAAACATTTCCTCAATAGCTGGGAGATATTGGAATACCTAAAACAAACACGTAATTATCACGATTGACATATAGGATTTCCGATGGGCGTTAAGGGCTTTTCCGTATGTTAGTACCCCCTGAACCTGGTTCCTCCCGTCATTTCGCTTCAAAAGGAGTGAAAGTTCTCCGAAACCGACTCAAATTAGCCCCGTTTGACATCGTCCCGCAAGCGTTCCCGATCGGTTCCGGTAGTTGCACCCGCGACCCGCGTCCACGGAAATCATTAAACGCTGCCGGGGTGACTACCGTACCGTACTTCCGCCGGCCGCACCCGACCCCAGAGTGTCTTCCCATCGAGAGGAGGGAAATGCCACCCGAAAGGGCTTGGTGATGTGTGTACGTCGCGGGGAACATGAAGCCATGCGCAGGAACTGGGCTGCACACGGTGCTTTACTGCCCCCGAAGGTTCGCCGGTCCGTTTCCGCGCCAGGGAGCGCACACCCACACACCCAGACACGCAGTTACCGAACGCAAATGTGCGCTATCTCCGCGCTCTTGAAGTGACGCGTGACGTTCGTTTCGATCGGAAGGGTCCACAGTCCGGGCAGGTCACGGTTCACGAAAACCTCCTCGCCCTCACCTTCCTCCCCCACCACTAGACCGGTTTCCTGTGCGGACATTTTCCACCAGCGGAAGTGAAGCGGAAAGCGTCGCAATGAAACTCCAATTTCCGCACCGGAACGGTCCACTCGGGCGCATTCCGACGCCCACGTACCTGTTGCCTCCTGTGGCCCACTCGAGTTGCGGGTCTTCCGGTGCTGCTCCTCTACCGGAAGGTAGTTAAAAGTAGACACAACAACACCTTATAAAAAAAAGAGATGCACAAAAACCCTCATCCAAAGTGAAGGAAGTTGTAAAGTGACACGAAGGCGTTACGCAATCGCCATTTGAAGTCGTGTTATCGTACCAGCGCCCGTTTGAACAACGTCCCCGACGCGGCAATACCACCGGCAATAACGTTCCGCACAATACCGTTTCAAATGAGCCTAGAGCATAATGGGTCAAAGGTAATGGAACGAATTATTGTTCCCGTCACAGGTAAACGAGGGGTGGGTGGGGAGTGGGGGAGTGTTTAAATGTCACTGGCATGTTCTGTTGATATGTCTCACGGTACAACCAACAGGTCGACGTCAGAAGACATTCAACACAGTCGGGCGGTAAATGTTAGCTGGTGGAAAAAAATGAACTACGGTTGTTCATTTAAACGTTGAAGAAGGTTCCATCAAAGGAATGTACTTCAACAACACTTATCTTCAACAGAAAAATGTCAAGTCATCCGGTTAAGGGTTGTTACGCGGGACTTAAAGGAAAGCAATAGTATTTTATTCGACCGTGTCGCAGTAAAACGTGTTGCGTAGACGTATAAATATACTTCTAAATGCCACGAAAAATGGATTGAAACCTTTTGCCCTTTGTTTACTGACCGGTGAAAATTGCCTATCGATACTAAACTGAACGCAAGGCAAAACTTACTTCAGGAAGGGTGTAAACTAGTCCTTGCCACCGGTATAAAATGTCCACTTCGTGGCCCTTCAAAGGCTAACCAACGAAAACCTCTTGACTGATGAGGCAGAAAATGGATGATACGATATCGCCGGGTACCTTCCACGAAAACGAACCCATCCGTTTCCATTCCAAGGGCCCACCAAGGGCAGGGTTTACCGCGAACCTAGTAGTGTTGCCCCGAGGATCCAACGGCGCTTGTGTGTGTGTGTAGGTGATGCATTTGTGCTGCCATTCCCTGCGAGTTCGGCTACCTTCGATTCGGTTGACAAACCCCCAAGGGTTTTACAAGTGCTTCCGGGACGCGGTTTGATTGCTCCCCACGTGCGCAATGTTTTGAACCCGGTGCACTATGGAACGAAAAGAGCAAATTGCCGGGATAAAATTCAGAATCAAATGTTTTGCAATTTTTTCATTGTAATATCGTGTAATACTATTATATTACACGGAATTATGATGTTTCTGGACAATCCCGCCAGGTGGCGCTGCAAAAACCTCATATTTTTGGATTTTTCTATGGGTGCATTATTTTTTTCAATCTTTTTTTTATATTAACTTAAAGATTTTATTTAGTTTAATATAAAACAAACTAAATTTACAAAAAACTATCATTCCAAATAATGTTATCCGGAAAATAATTGATATTTAAAGCGCCTATCGTGGACATAACTTCTGAACTATTCTGAGCTTGTACCATCATATTCTTGGTTTTGAATTGGCAAGGGTCTGTTACTATTTGAGGAGCTGTGATCTACGAAGAATGTTTTTAAATATGAAAGTTTTATTTAAATTTATTTTTTTTAAATTTAAATAAAAGAATGCTCTCATAAAAATGACTTTAATATTCTCGTTACATTTTACGGACGTGTGCTCTTCTATCCCTTCTGTATATTTTATTTCCACCTTCTGCTGCTTCCTCTACTAAGGATCCCAATGGACCTTGGTCATTTACAGTTGATGGCTATTAAAATATTTCGAATCCTTTCTATAAGTTCTGTTTCTATTTGCAAGATATCGCTCAATTTTTCTATGTTTGAAAAAGCCCGTCGACAGACATTTCTCGTCGTACTATTTCCACCCATTCACCTTGGTTCATCTACTTTAACACCAAATTCCTTGTACATCTTTTCCAATACAATGTTTTTAGAGCATTGTACATGTTTTTATAATTTTTAGTAACCTTCCGTTTTTTAAATACAATTCTGTACGAAATGTGAAGCAAGCATTCGAAAAATCTCATCCAACATAAGATAAATTCTCAGGATTTGGAATCCATTTTATAAGTGCTCTACACTGTTCATTTCTGTTAGTTTTGCTCCATACATAGAACATGTTTGTGTATACATAGCGTCGGTTAAATATGCCAAAATTTTTCCATCAATTCAATTCATGTAAAATGAATAATTTACAGTCACATAACTTGTTTCATTTAGCTGAATTGTATAAGGAACTAACCTGGTTATTAGGCTTTTGATTTCATACTATACTATTTGTATAACTTTTTCTTTTCAATCTTTCGCAAACTTGATCATAATTGGTCTGCAGAACCAACACTTTGGGGCATCAAGTTTATCCAGATGATATCTGAATTGACACTAATGAACGAAAGACGGATAGGAGTTAATGCTGATAGCTAATCACTATCTCATGCAGTATTTTCTCTGGAACCGTGAAACAGTTGATTGTAAATGCTGTGTTCACTAGATCCGTCAATGCCTCACGAGCGCAATAATACGACGCTTAGTGAAACACACAAAGAAGATGAAAGGTGCCGCAAGATTTCTGCTTTTTGCATTCCAATTATTCTACACGCAGTGTGATTCACCAACTCTTGAAGATTAACGTCAACTTTTACAGGTAAGGGTACAAACAGAACAAAATGTTAGTGTAGGGTACATTATTAATAGGAATTTTGGGTATAAAAAGATGAGTTTGTGAGCTGTAGAACAAATAAAAGCGACCTGATACATTCGAAGCAAACCAAACCAAAATTCATTCTTTGCCAATGACTTGGCTTATCTTTCCCCTTTTACGTGATGTTCAACCACTACCCTGCTTCACATTTTTACGATACGACCATTGTCAAATTTTAATTTGATTGAATACTATAGACTGTTTTAGCGTATGCTAAAACCCACGTCTTTCGTCTCCGGTGGTTCGTTTTAGATAGAACGTTCGGTACAGAAAGAACGAGAGTTCTCTTTATTTTCTCTCCGTTTAATTTACATGTATCGCCCTCTGCCGGCAAACCTGGCGCTGACGTTTGAACTCGTTAAAATGTTTAAATTTTTAACAACCATCGACCTATATTTCATTGAATGAGAATTTCATATCTTTCTTACCACACATGATGCTGCATATGGCATGATGGAGACGCCTAGTAGGTGATAAACTATAAGCTTCACATATAAAGTACAGAATAACGTAAAGATGCGCGCGTATGCGCCAAAAAAACTATCATTTATTGTTACAAAACATTCTAGACTATAAGTGGGTATGCATCATATTACAATCTTTCACAATCCTTAGCGATGGCGTAAGGTTAAAGACAGAAAATTGAAAATGTTTCCAGGAGTTTTGCGAAACAATGCTTAATATTTTGTGACATTTAATTTCAATTTGCTTAAACTGTCAACAATTTTAAAGCATGATAATAAACCTTTCTAAAACTGTGCTTGAAATTCGATTTCGGCCATTATTATAGGAGTTACAGACCTTCAAAGTTGATGGATTTTTTTCAATTTTTCACGCCGTATTTTCACAAATCTTGACTTTGACGGGCTGTTTCTCAGAACCTGGAAGAACAGAGGCTCTAGTTTTTGGGTCATTTCTTAGTTTCATCTTGTAGTTTAAGAAAACATATCTCATTTTTCTGAAATCCAAAAATGAATTTTTGATTTTTATCCCGGCTTCGCTCCATCGTGCGGTGGCGTCGTCTGAGCCGGAATTTCCCAAAAGCCACACGACTCACCGTATCCATCGCACCTGGTAATGTGTTGTTTTCGCGGCTCAGAAGTCAAATTGCCACGTTCTGATCCTCATCCCGCTGGCCAGTCCGTGGATATGGGTTTCGAGTGGTTTCGATTAGCTCCCCGTAGTGGAGCGGGATTCCAAGTAAACTGAGTTTTGCGTTAGTCAACGGTGCGCCAAACGACCGTGCCCACTTTTACGATACCTTGCACGACGAACCAGATGCGATGGAAAATGTGCAACGATGACGAATGGAGCCCACCAGGGAAAGGATCAAGTGCTTCGAGAGCCGGAAATTGAACAAAAGAGTGGCGCGGAAAACGAAGGCGCTTTCCCGTTTGACACCAGACGAACGAACGAACCACGGATAGGCCGTTGTGTTTTGTTATTTGCTAGAAGAAACCATCAATAATGACCGATCGGAACATGGAAAAGCTCGAAGAAAGGAGCAGGAGGTTTTGTTTGTCAACAATTACAAACCAGCTTCCCTTTTTTTTTTATTCATCAACACTATCATTTTCTTTTCTGCCATTCCCAAGGAAACCGCCCGGACAAAGCCGGTGAAGGAGAAGAAAATGAGTTTTCCATTTGAAGCGAACAGAAGATGACAAGGCGTGTTGTTGCTCTTGATTGGAAAGTGTTATTCAATAGGATTGTAGAAAATGCAAACATCATGTTGAGAGCTGGTTATGAAATAAATTGAAAATGAATTCAATTCTCCATAGTGTCGCTAGCGATCCATTTGAATATACATTAAAATATCGTAAATGTTTTGAAAACGGTGGAGTTTCAAACAAGTAAACAATTTTTAAAACTCTCCCAACATAACGTAATGTATCATGCATAGACTAGAAACCAGTGCTATTATGTAATAATTATTGGAGCAATATTACTTACTTAAACTAGTGTCAACAAAAAATCTAACAAGTTTGCGTTTAAGATCAAAGTGAAAAGAACTTAACGCATCTTCAATAGAAGAAGATTTTAGAAATCCATTTAAATGATCTAGATCTTAGTTTAGAAAGACCAAAATTCAAACATATTTAAGTATAATGCACAAACATTACGTGAATACGTAATCTTGTCTAAGCTAATGAAGTTAAAAGTAAATAAAAAATAAATGGTAAAAAAAATCCATCTCAAAAAAAACAGTATATGCTGTTATAAAAAAGAATCTTTACGAAAACAAGAAAAAAACGGCAACGTACGGTTCAGTTTCCAGACTTACGGTTTTGATACTAGAACTCACACTGGTAGAAGCATGCAGCTTTCGGTGGGAAAGTGCAGCTCAAACGAATGGACACGCAAAATACTCACCCTCGTCGTGCATCTGCTTGGCGGCGCATTCCGCACACTCGGCGCATTCGGTGCAGACGGCTGCACTCTGTTGCACTTGCTGCTGTTGCTGTTGCTGCTGCGCTTGTTGTTGTGCCTGCTGTTGCGCCTGCACTTGCTGCTGCTGCTGCTGCTGCTGCTGTTGTTGATTGACGGTGGCGGTCTGCGAACCAGCCTGGCCCTGGCCTGCGGTGCCCGTTTGTTGTCCCTGCTGGCCAGCAGCAGCTCTGGCTGCCAACATGGCAGCCCGTTGCTGCTGTAGCCGCTGGATAACCTGGAGCTGCTGAATATGTTGTGCACCGAAGACGTGCCCACCGAGTGCCCCGCCGAGTGCGTTGTCAAGCAGCCCACTGCCGTCTTTGTAGCCCTCCGGGGGGCTCAGCGTGGCCTGGTCGACAAACTCGATCGGGGGAGCAAACTTCGGACTCTGTTTTGCGGGGGTGGAAAAAGGAAAGAAACAAAAGGAAAAAACGGTAAGACAATCGGGCATTCGTTCTGGGTTGCGGACAATAAATAGAAAAGAGTGCGCCATGTTGTCGATTCCACAGCAGATCCGAGAGTAAAATGAGACATTTAATTCTCGAAAGAAAATGAAAAGAAATATGGGTGCAGCGCTTTTCCGGCTGCGTTTCTCGAAGTCGTTCGAGTTCTTCAATCGAAAACAGAAAACCCCCCGAGTGTCGGGACGGGTGCGCGCACGTCGAGCACTGATTGACGAAGCGTGTAATTGATCGGACGTAAAATTGAATCGTACCCCGCCGATCGGGAAGATCCCACCTCCTCACCCAACCGTTGGGTAGACAAATAAAACTGAAACATAAGACGGACGGCAAATAGCTCACAACTTTTCATGCGATAAATCACCATCGTTCGGGAGATTGAGCAAGGGAACCCCCCGGTGAACAAGAAACAATTCGTGGAAGGATTGCTGGCAAGAGAAAGTTGCGCTTTGGGCCGATCGATAGGTAAGAAAGCGACTGCTGAACTTCCTTTTCGCAGATTACAATCGGAGCAGCTCCAGTCGATCCAACCTTCCGGCACGATGCAGAGGTGAATAAAATATAATCATGCCGCCGGAAAGTCGAGCAAATCAACTCGGTCTTCGGCGGGACGAGAATCACGCACGCACGCCACACCGGTGTCGCTCGGAAAATGATTCCTTTATTTTCCACCGCTTCCGAAGGCCGCAAGGCTTGCGCTTCCCTGCTTGACCCACTTCTGGTTCGAGGAAAATTCGGTTGCCCGTACCTCAAACCGGACCGGGTTGCATTATTAATGCACGATTAGTGGCGCCCGGGAAAAAGGCGGGGGCAGGGCAGGGCAGGGCGGACTTTATGCGCTCTCGAAAGTAAGCAAGCAACCGATTTCGTTCGTCAAACGAGAACGACTTGCTGGAAGCACATGAGAAGCACAATTTGTGTGCGCTCGCTTGGAGGCGGATAATGTTTCGCCCTTTTGCGTCGAAAGGCGGTGCGTAAATGCCATGACGAAGCCGTCTAACAAGGTTTGACGTACGCACGAGTGCGCGAGATCTGCGTCCTGGTAACGAGCGAACGGACGGAGCATCATCGTTACTAAGAAGGTTACAAGCGAGTTTTTTCGATAAAAAGGGGCAGCCATTTGACTTCCAGAAAACAATCAAGAAACTGGTAGATATTGATAACCGTATACCCATGATCTTGATAACTCATAAAACATATTTTTTTATATTGTAAGCCGTGGTTTCTTATTTGTATGATTCGGTGTACCATTAGAAAAGATTTCTCAAGTTGCTCTTGCAAATTTACAAAAACTTTCAAAAAGTAAAATTCCAAAAGAAACGTCACAAAACCAGTTATAACCTTCCTTATGTTCTCTTACATGACAAAATGAAACTAGTGAATGAAATATAAAACTACTCTGAGAAAAATAGAAAAAGGGAAAAGATATTAATAAACTCTAAAACGTTTTATAATAAAGTTTGAAAAGAGAGACATCCCAAAAATACAACTGATTTTATTACAAATTTAAAAAAAAAATTATTTAAAAATGATATAAATGAACAACTTTCTTAAGATCCTATTTCAAACACGATGTTTCTTCCATGCAGGATAAAGATTCTTAACTGTGCCTTCGAATGGGACTAGAAGGTAAGAAAAAACATTCCAGTGAGCTTTACAATACCCTTATCACAATGCTTTAGCCTCCGCTGGCACAATATTCCACACACGACGTGTGCCGGGGAAAAGTATTGAAAATATCCAACATAAAAAAAATACCCCCGCCAGCAAAACGAGCCCCCTCCCCCCCTTCCATGGAGGGTGACATTTCTCAACGGAAAATACCTTCCTGTATTAGGTTCAAATATTTCACCTTTCAACCTGGCCTCCCTTTTTCCACCCGAGATACAGACCCCCCCCCTCGCTTCTCATGCTCGTTCGCGATAATAATGTGTACTGCCGGGAAATCCCCCCCTCGGCATAACTTTTCCTACCGGTTACACTTGCCGGCATGCCGGGATGCCATATACGAGGATGGCACGTTTAGCAGATGAGTACCCTTTTAGGGAATCCAACCATTACGTTAACATTAGCCTCTCTCCCTCCCATCGCTCGCTTCCCCAGTGCTTTCCTCTACGTTCTATCTTGCTTCGAGCCATTGTTGCCGTGTGCCGAAAGGAGAACCGGCTCCTTTGTGGAGTGTGTTTGGAGAGCGTGAGCCGTCCGTAGCCTCATATGAACATATTTTGTTTCCACTTGTTTCCTTTTCCACGTTTGCCCTGCTGTCGGCTCGAATCATCCGATTTTCCTCACGTGAGCTTCACGAGCTCCTCCAGAATGGCCCTTCTCGGGCTTCGTACGCACACCACACTGGAACATACACACGAACACTGTTTTCGTTCAGTGGCTTGATGAAAAGTGTCCCGGCAATAGAGTCTCCAGCAGGATCAGGACCCATCGTGGCATCGATACGCTCTGGCGCACGCTTTCGAAGGTCACCGGCAAGAAGTCTTCCAAGGCGCAACCCAAGAAGTCTTACCGGCATCCGACCGGCAGCTCCTTAAGGACGGGCGCTTCTCGAGAACCCTAGCGCCAGACGAACCAGGTCGAAGGGATACTGTTTCTTCTCCTTAAACGATTCTTCGCTCCGGTTTATGACATGACAACGTCTAGAGGGAGCTCCCTCTCAACCGGCGGACGTATCCATGTAAAAGAGAAGAACTATTTTTACCTTGATGAAAACTGAACCCTGCAGAAAAGTCAACCACGTACGGATCATTAGGCAAGGCTCCGCCGTCCGGATGCCACGTGAAAGAAACAGGAAAGTGTCCTTCGGTAAAGATAATTGAACGACAACCACTCGGCGGGACGATCGAACGGCCGAGATAGCATAATCGAAAATGAAGTGTACGCCACACACACACAGTTGCAGTTATTCCTGTCAAGTTCTCCCCACGGATTCGTCCGTTATCGTATCGCTGATTGCCTGTTCTGGCTCGTTATGATTTGTTCGTCTGTTCGTTCGGAAGCCGAAAGCAGACCAATATTGTTCGAAGGTGAGTTAATCCGGACGGCTTGGGGTGGGGAGGCAAAAAGTTACGTAACAAAGGAAATTAAGGAAAGCAACATGAAAGTACGCCTCGCAGAAGGATAGAAACATCGGGATGGTATATCGGTTCGTGTTTCGGTTCAATATCTTCCTCCATCAGAACGGAACATCGGCAATCAAACAAGCGAGATACGAAACAAGCGCCTGTTATCGATTTCCCCGACGATTGGAAGATTAAATGCGTTGAGATTAATTATCAATGGAACAGGGATTAATCTTCTTGCTTTGGTTTTCGGTCTTTCGAAGGTAGGGATTAGGGTTTCCGAGTTGATCGATTACATTTGGTGCGAATGCGATGATGTCGATGACGTTTGGAATTGTATCATGGCTAATAAGGTCAATGGCACTCAATCAAATATTTCTGTGCATGCAAAATGAAGAAACAAAACGTGTTTATTAAAGAATGAAACCAATTTCAGCTCAAGCTTATGTACATAACAGGCTTTGAACAAATTTGTCTTTTCAGGGACGAAAACAAACTTAAGCTTGGTTAAGTAGAACAAGCAGCACATACAAAACGTACGGAAAAATGCTTCCGAGAATAAATCGCACCCGATGCTGGCGGCACACAAACCAAAAAGATCACCATAACTCAGCCCGATTTAGCATTCCCAGAAAACGGACCGGGCCCTTTTCCTAGAAGGAGTTTCGAGTGGACAGATTTAAACCGTATCCATCTGTGGTTTTGCTCTACTTCTACTTCTCTACCCGACCAAATAGTGTCCATCAAGACGAACAGAAGTGGCGAAACAACGTGTTCACGAGTTTAGTCAGTGTCAAGGGAACAATCTACCGAAATCTGGCCCGAGACACTGTCGCCCCGTTAAGAAATGCTTCTCGTCCCCAGCTGGTGGGGCCACACTTTTCCAGGAATGTTTCCCGAAGCTAATTTGATAACGGTGAGGAAAAACCAAGCTGAATGGCTGGCACGGTTTGAATGGTAATAAAAGACAAACACTTCCGACGGGTTTCACCGAAAGGACCAAACGAAAAGCTGCTGCTTCGACTATGCACCGTTAGTAAACACCGAAAACTTCTATAAATTCCTCCAAAAAACAAAATAAACACAGGACCTCTCGCAAACGAAAACTTTACAACTGAAAATACCAACACTTGACCTTCGCCACCTGCAGCTCGGGTTGCTTTTCGAACTTCTTTCCGACCCGAGTTTGCTTCGCCTTAAAATATTCTCCACCAAACAACCGAACAGGGCCGGTTCTTGCTACTCCTCGGAAGTAGGGTGGCACGAGACGTCGCTGCGGTGAAAATAAATTTTCGGTAGGTAAATGTCACCTCCAAACAAAAAAAAACTGTTTTCGCTTACATAGATTTTCTTTTTCACAAAAAAAAATATACCGAACTCATGTCCACCTGGAGTGAATGAGGACTCGAAAGGTGCTTACGTATGCTGGAAAGCAGTTGAAAATACGAGCACATAAAGTGTGGTTTTCCAGTCGCAACCGGTTTTCTAACATATTTTCTTTATTTCAAGAAAGTTTCCATCTCTGGAAAATGCATTCTTATGCCTATGTCAAGAAAAACAGGCGCGAACAATAATCCATCTCCGATTAGTATTTTATGGCGATAAGAATAGGACTTTATGTACCTCTCGAATAAAAATAAACATGATTTTCGATCATAAATTCTTAAGTACTTTTTAAGAAATTTACATACGTCTCACTCAATCACAAACTCAATAACCTCAAGCATCTGAATATCTCATGTATACACTCCCACGATTTAGCACAAACAAAGTTACCACATTTCAGAAAGTTGTAAATTTAATTTGTTCACTCTCTCTCTCTCTCTCCCTTTCTCTGTCAATTTCTTAAATTCAATCATAATTACTCATGTCAACTGCTCAAGCGAAGCACCGAGCTACCCGAAACCAATACTGTTGACTTTGCCAAACAACTGAAGAATGTTTTTGGGAACGAGAAAAAAAAACGTGTTATCACAATTCCCGTGTTATCAAATATTATGCCTACAGCTGCCATTGATATGCGCAAACACTTTTTTATGCGTGCGAAAAGGGCGAACTCGCACACAACAAACAACGCGCTTCGAAAAAAAACTGGAGTCGCTTGAAAAAGGATGAGACAGCAGTGCAGCAATAAGAAAAACACAAATAAAGATTTGATTCAGCAGCAGCGTTTTTCTGCCACTCATGCAACCTTCTTTGGTGAACGACAAAAAAAGCGAAAATACACCAACACACATAAACGCGCTTTGAAGACAGTTTTCAGGGCATGTCCCTGCGAGGCAGATCTTTGATCCAGAAGATACACAAAACATCGCACAAGCTTCATACTTTGCATCCACCGCCCGTCTTGGCAGGATGAATTTGATACTGCGTCGTACCCGAATAAGGAAACGGTGCTTTTTTTGGAAAGGAAAGTAGAACCGTGGACAACATTTACCCAAGGAGAACTCAGGTTCATTTCCGTGTGTCAAAAATAATAAAAAAATTCGCACACAAAGAATAAAGAACGAAGGATGTCAACACGAACATGGGGTGGGGGAGTGTGGAAAAAAGGTTGTTTGGGTCACACTACCTTCGGTTCATTCATGTCAGCTTTTCTCCGGCCTTGGAAAAAGCTACGCCGGGTGTAGGTGTTTTTGACACATATAGAACCGAACTCAATACGTGAAAAGCAAAAATAGTAGCATTTTCGTTAAAAATATCGCTGCCACACGAGAAAAAGGCTGAAATCATCCATTGACTGGTTCAATGCTCCTATAGCTTGATTCAATATACATCTCACAAATCTGTTCTGCAGTGGAAACATCAGTGCTCCAGTTTGGAAAACGAAAATCGGGAGAGAAAAACCGAAACGACAAAGGTTCACCAAAGAACCCGGTGAAAGTTCGCTTCGAGAAGCTTTTTGTTATTTTCCAACGTTAGGTACCAAAGTTTAGATTTCTTTCACAACGACATAAATAAAGAATTCCAGTACAGTGAAAGTTTAAACATGGTTCAAGATGCCACAAAATGAAAGGAAACTCGAAGTAGGCATTTGTGTGATTTCAAAAAATCATTACGACCCATGATAATCATCTGAATCTGAAAATAAGTTCAAAGAAGTGTTGCAGAAAGTCTACCAAACCGAGGTCATGTCACGGGATAGGAAACAAGGCTACAAAACACTCCACTGAAAATCAATCAAATACTTCTAAACATGAAAAGTTTCCCCTCGGCCGGGCCGCACCCTAATCGCGGTCACAAAACTTTAACCATATTTCCACCGGCCGGATTTTCCACCTTCACTGTCAGCTCGCCGAAGCTAAAAACCCCGGGGTCTCTTCTATGTATTTAGCGTCTCAATAGCTCAGGCTCGGAAGCGATCCATCCCTCCGTAATAACCGATCCCTTGGCGTTGGCCCGGACGAACTTAACCATCTGACCGGACCATAATCGATACCTCACCGGGCGGGGAGCGGGTAGCGAAACGCGACACGGATCATCGGCACGCCGGGTCACAAAAGTCGGAGACCGAAGCCACCCCGCCAACCCCCCGGCCAGACGGAGGGTCATCAAATTTGTTCGCTGGGAGTGAAAAAGGTTATTAAAACATTACCATCAAGGCGATGGTGGCGGAGAAGGCGAGTTCTTCGGGAGGCCGGTGAATGGTGGAGGTTGATTTTATCACCACCCTCACCGGGTAGTCGTTGCTGGCGGGCCCCGGGTCTTCTAGGATCGTTACTGTTGAGTAATCGTCACCACTAACGGTGCCATTGTGTCGATGGCAGCGCCGGGAAAACCTCTCGATCGATTAGTAGTAGTAGTAATAAAAACGTGTTACGCTTTCGGAAAGGTTTCCTTTCCGTTTGGAGTTGGAAAAAACAGGACACTGAAAGTGTTCAAAGACACACAAAAAGAGACTATTAAGGGAATGCATACAAGTTCGGTTCGATAAGCTTTGAACAATAGTTTGTCAACTGTAGCAAAGAGTGGGGAAAATTGGTTCCTGTAATAGCTGTAATCTGGCTATTTGTCTTTGTCAAGTTTTCCAATCGTTTGTTATGATTTGGGTTTTTCGTTCGTGGATAAAACATGAGCATCAGATATAATATTACAAACGAAGCAAGCATAAACAAAAAAGGAAATTCAATCATTCCACAAGGGAAAACTTTTCGTATCCTGATGAAGCCGACGAATGGTGATAATATTTATAATCCGGGGCTAAAAATAGCATCATTTTTTGTCTCGTACGTTTGTCTTTAGGAAAAAAACAGATAACAAAACAGTAGCATCAACACATCAGTCAAGGCACCCCCAGGACGTTAGCAGGTCACATACACTTATCCGAAATGATAGACGCTCCTAAGTGGACACGTGTGCCAGTGGCAAGCAGGTGACAAAAAGTCAGACCCATTTTCACCTTGCAGCTGATGTTACAGGCCTGATGTCACTCCCCCCTTCGATACACACACACACACATACACTAGATATGCTGGCAGAAATAGCACACGCCCAACCAAGGGTTCGCCAAAACGTGGCGTAACCGATGCGCTCCCATCGTTCATCGCCAAATCCTTCCTTCGCATGCCGGAGGCGTCGTCGGTTGTTGCAGACGTCATACGAGCCGACACGAGTGGAAATGCTGGGAAATGGGCCCACTAGTTTCCTGCTGCGTCTACCCAGAATGTTATTCCATTTCCATTCCTAGCGTACGGCTGGCGAGCAACCGAGTGGAACCGTTTTTTGCAATGTTTCCAGGTTTTTTTTCATCGCACGACCAAAGCCAAAGATAGAATTCTGACGGAAAGCATTTATTCACACCTTCCATCGTCGGTTGACCAACGTTTACTTTTACGGGTAACCTTTTTATGGCGTGTCCTTTAAGGAACAGGATATTGGTTTTTCTTCGTATATGTTACCTTTTAAGGAGGTTGGTATAGGATTGCAAGCTTTGTACGAAATAAATATTTTATTCATAACATTTTCACAATACAAAATAATTTACTTAACTGCTTCAGTAATAGTAGTAGTAGTAGTAGTAGTACTAGTTGCATAGCTTGTAATTCATTATGTTACATAAAACATGTATTAAGAATTTTTTTCCCTCAAGGGAAATCTCAAGGTATAAGGTATTGATTTTAACTACACTGCGTCCCAAAATGATAGCCTCACCCAGTTTTTTCACTCATATGCTATTTTAAATGATCGCAAGATAAAATAAACGACAGAAACATATTCCTTAATCTAAAAGAAATGTGTTTCACTTCCAATTTATCAGAAAAAAAATTTAATTATAACATTTTGGTCAAAAATTTAAAAAATTGAGTGTCCCATAATGATAGCCTCACTTCAAAAATCATTCAAATTAACAAAGCAACCCAGTTCCTAGCCACGTTATCCGTTGCCAAAAGTAATTTTTAAGTTCTCTTACTTTAATTTGTAATTTAATTTGAACATTGGAAGCAGAAAACAACTCTAGGAACGAGAAAAAAGTCAAATTGATGCTTATCGCTTTAATGGCATGTCAAATCATGAGATTGGTGTGCTAATAAATAGATTCACAAACGTCATTAACGATTATGTAAAAGATTCCAGTTAAAATGAGCTTCAGAAGTCTCCTGGTCGTCTTCAAAATCTTTCCTTGCGTGATAATCGGAGAATTTTTTAAGTTGCTTTCAGTTCAACTAAAGGTTGCCGTAGGACAAAAAACGATTTCTGGTTGAATGTGCACAAAAATGCTGTGTTGCGAGCTTTGAATTCATGTTCTGATATTGTAAGAGAGTCCATGAAGAAAGTTTCTGCCCTCAAACTTCACCAAAAAGTCGATAGATTGAAATTTGCAACAGCACATATGACATGGAAGAATGTGTGAAGAAACGTAAGTTGTCACTTTGTAGTCTTGTTCAAATTTTAAATTGATAATTCATGTTAGGTGGATTATATTGATGAAAAAAAGTTAAATATTGATGGATCGGATGGTTACATCCATTACTGGCGAGATTTAAGACGATAGCACGATTTTTCTATCGTCGCAATTTTGAAGGTGATTCGGTCGTGATTTGGGCTGCGTTCAGCGGTCATAGTAGAAGTGAATTGGATCTTGTACCAACACGTATGAACAGCGATATGTTTATCGACATCCTGGCGAATCATTTGAAGCCTTATCTGGAAAATCACAACACTCAACAGCTCATTTTTAAGCAAGAAAATGCTGCCGGGCACGCACGCAAGACAACAAGAACTCACCTTGCACGGTCGGGTATCAAAACAATGTCTTAGCCAGCCGTTTCCCCAGACCTTAATCCAATAGAAAATGTTTGTGGAAGCCTAGTTCAAGAGATTTATGAAGATGGGAGCCATTACGAGACCATAAAGGACCTTAAACTGGCAATCCGAAATGCTTGGCGTTCCTTATCAGTAAATACGTTAGAAAAATTATCGAAGAGCATGCCATCACGAATTTTTCAAGCAATAAATCCTAATGGGGGACCCACTGATTATTATATCATGACTTTTGAATCCATTTATGCTATTTTTGTTGATAATTTAATCAAAATCCTAAGTGAGGCTATCATTTTGGGACACCACAGATTTTAGTTTTTTGGACCGAAAGGGATTGTTTATTCGTTTTTTTTCAACAATATTTATGCAAAGTAGTCAGTGTATACTTACAAATATTTGTGTATTTTTTGAAAAAAATTATATGCTCGGTATTCGCCCTGCACAGTAAAAACTAGGTGAGGCTATCATTTTGGGACGCAGTGTAGTTGTGTGGTTTAAGTTTGCGAGATAACTGTTATTATAGTTTAATGATAATTTTGTTATTTGTTGTTTGATGGTACTTATGTTACATCTTCTGGGAACTAGATGCGTCCGGTACGGTGTGACATCTAATATGGCCTTAAGATATTTGTTTTGATATGGTTTGAAGTTTTTTCTGGTGTGTTTTGGCACATGCTATCCAGACTTGAGAAGCATACGTTATAAATGGTCTGATCAAAGAAGTATCGAGCAGCAATTTGGTTTTACAGTTTAATTTTGATTTCCTGTTTAGGAAACAGTATAGTACACAAAAGGTTTTTGATAACCGTGGTTTCTATATGATATCGATATATTAGTCTTTTATCCACAGTCAATCGTAAGTACTTGATATTTTCCTTCCATGGGATAACGGTGTTGTTAATTTGAAGCTGAGTTTTTGGGATTTTATTTAATTTTCTGAAGCGTGTAAAAAATGTTGCTTCCTTCTTTGACTGCATCACATTTACTTAATTCGTATCAGTGGAAATTAAATATAATTTAACAGAAAATAGCATCCTTTGAAAACATTTCGCTAGAGCTACTGAATAAACTAATGAGTTTAAAAACAGAATCGCATTCAATTAAGCTTATCAGTCGAACGAATGTAAAAATATATTATTTCTGTCAATCCTTTGCATTTAAACAACCTTTATTTAACCATGTTGATGTGCTCTTGAGCTGTTTTAATACAAATTTTCTTAACGCCTCCTCGATTGGATTATTTCCCAGGCACTTGCAACCCGCGTGTGCACAAACTTTCGGGGACCGGGAAATGCCCCAAACCGGAAAACGCCGTCCAACGGTAAGCTGCTCATAATTCTATCTACACCTCGTTAGCTAACGTTCAGCTCGTCCCTGTGGTCCATGGTGTGGGAACCGTTTTTCCGAAGCTCGGAAACCCATGTACCGTCACAGCATCTAGCAACAGGACGGCCCAACGAAGGACTCCACAGTTTCACCGGATGTCCTCCAGGGAGCGAGCCAGGCTGCCGAGGAACGGCATCCCCTCATTAACCTACTTACATCGTCGGTTAACGGTCGGCCGGGCACGCCTGGGTCGGTCCCGGTATGTTGAGTGGTAAGTTGGTCGAATTTTACCGTCGGCCGCAGCGAGATGTTGCTGCGTGCGCCCATAAAAGCCGATGGGGCTCGGGGTTCAATACGATTCCGCCAGACACGACAGCCGTAAGCCGTGGATAAGTAGCACCCGGGGAGGACATAAAATCGTGGCTCTTAAAATGGCCACAAAGGTGGGGTGGAGGAGGGAAACGAGGAGGCGGGGTGGATCAGGACGATTTTCCTGTTTATATTGCATTCCGTTTAATGGGAGGAAAAATAAGTCAGCTCCATTTTCCACCGTAACCGGTATTACGGCCGCAAATTTTTTTTCGGGGTTTGAGGAAGGATAAACGTTACGAGCTATCCAGAAGATTATCCGTGCTGGTTTATTTTCCCAAATTTTATAATTTCTCTTTGAAGCAACATTGAAAGGCCTCGAGAGATATTGCCCATGCTAGTTAATTTCACCATTCGCACTGGGAAGAAGCAAAAGAAGAGTCGGGTCTGAAAATGAGTCGAGTTCCGCTTCGCACCCAAAACCGGACACTGGCGACGCCTGCCGAAGAACAGACAGTCGAAACGCAGCCGGAAACGACTTGGAAAAACCCGCCCAGGAATGGTTCGCGCTATCGCACAGCACTAAAAACTTACTCCACCAGTTATGGCGAGTTTTGCGACATCCTCGGTGCCGGTTTTTTTTTTTTTTTTTTGCTGGCGCAATCCTTTTGCCTTAAATCGCACTTAACACACACACACACAAACGGAGACCCGCACAATGGTGCGACTGGTTGTGCTTTATCGCGCGAAAGTAAAATGATGCACCTCGAAGTGAACACATTTCGGGCGATAGTTCATTTTTCAGCCAAATAAAAACGGACATCGTTTCCGGGCGACGAAAAGTAATAAAGTATCCCAACAGTTACATTTCGCGCGCGCCAACTGCAATGAAAGAACTGAATCTATTTATCCGCCATCTTTAGAAAACCATGAAAAAGGCGTCTTTGTGTAGCTCCAACTCGTTGCGAAATTCGATTCCATACACCAAACGGACAAAGACAATAGAATCGCGGTGATGCAAGACGTGGCGGAAATACGCCAGTAGCGTTATCAAAATTTCCCCATAGTGAGCGCCTTACAAAAAGGATTATGCCAGGAATGTCCGTTCACGAGACGATGAAGAATGCAACCGGGCGAATGCTCAGCTTCTGCACCGTTCGGGATGAAAGCTAGTGCCGAGAGGAGGTGAATATAGATTGATCAAAAAAGGTGCCTCATCCTGCATTATGTTCTCGCAGGCGCAAATGGGAGCGCAAATTAAGGACGCATCTCATTAGCGCCTTGTGATGAAGACAAATTAAACGCGGAAGAGTGGAAATAATTAGGGCAACTCTGCCGAGCGGTCCGTAATGAAGCCATTAAACGGTGCACGCTTGACTTTATTAAAGTAGGTTAATGCTGCCATCGAATCGAAGTAAAGGTAATACTTTACGGTAATGTTCAGTTACGGGTATTTCTTAAATTGTCTTATTTTAAATTTAACTTTGTTCTCCTCTACCGATTTCAATTTGTTCTCCTCAACTTCGCAAGCAACTATTTTTACCACAAAATTTGAAGTTTTCCTTAAAATGAACGAACCTTAGGTCACCCTTTAATTATACATCGTTCGATTGGAATAAATTCCGTTGTTTTACAGCGTGCTTGTTGTAGTTTCGTTTTAACCTTTTGACCCTTGACCCTTGTGGTTATGGGGACCCATCAACATACGCATCGACGAACAAACAGCCCAACAACAAAACAAAAAAGGAAAAACCATCCCACAGCCTAATCAAACCTCAAGTCGTCGCACAAACTTCGGGGCTTCGTCGAATGAAACAATCAAATCTGATTTCCCAAGCACACATTAATTGGTCCGCCCCAAAATGTTTAGCAAGCATTCGGCGAACCCTTTTCTGCCTTGGTTAGCTCGTTCGGAGATGTTTAATTCGGTGTGTTGTTATTATTCTACCCGATTCCTTCTTGAAGAACGATTCAATTTGGAGTGTTTTCGGAAAATTAGCATAAGCTTTCCGCCAGTTCCAGTTAAAAAGTGTTTTCCAATCAACGGCGACAACCCCAAAAAGCAACGCGTTCGTCATTGGGAGAGGTGACATTAGGAAATGGAAGAGAACTTGGGAGAAACTGGCAGGGGAAGCTACGAACAAAGGAAACTTGTGGAACTTTTCCGGAAGTCCTGTAGGGAAAAAGCGAACCCAAAACCGTACTCAAACTTAATTACCATACCCTTTGCCGTTTTTTTTCTACCCCCAACTTCGAACATCCTTAATCCGCTTGCTTTTTTCTGCTGATGCTACAGTTTTCTTTTCCATAATAGAGGAAAATATGCTCCTCTGGAATACATACGGGAGTCAAACGATTGTTTTCCATACTGGCTCCTTCCTGGTCCGCCTTCTGTTACATCAAAATGGCGACCGTAGAATGCGCTTCTCGAACTATTCAGCTAAAACCAGCCGTGCGGGTGCGGGACCTGGGGAGTTAAATCTTTCCCTCTTCCTCTCTTAAGTTCATGAGTCACCAGCTCATGGAACGTTCCGAAATGTGGTGCACTTTTTGGCCGGTTGGAAAAGCAAAAGGAAAACGAACGGTGCAAAGGCGACCGTCACGCGGATCCTGCAATGTTTGACCTAGTTACGCGGTCAGTTCGCTAGCGGCGGCCAAAGGAAAAGCTAGTCCCAAGTAAGCCCAACCGCTTATAATCCCCTTGGAAAAGCATCCCGACGAAAGGACACACGAAACGGCCGACTTTAACGGTAACGTATGCCACCGGGGAGGCCCTTTTCAAAAAGCGTCGGAATGCTTGCCATATGGTACCCGTAAGCGCAGGTCATATCCTCCCCCTCTCCTGGTGGGCAGGAAGAAAATGCCTCCGGTGGGGCGGACGGGTGCCAGCAACCTGCCGACGAAAAGCGCAGCCCCAGAACAGGGACTCCAGCGCGCAGATGAGTGGGAATTATTTTCGGTCCACCGAGCAACGGGTGGGAAGACCGTTTTGCAACATTAACAGTGTGCCCAACCCACGTATATGCACACACACAGACACATAAACACACATGCGAAGCTGGAATGTTCCCCGCGTGATGGAAATTATGATAGCGACAATTTGAGAAATGAGTGTTTATCCCAAGCCCTCCTCCTTTCCTCGCTGCATTCGGGATCACGGTGAAAAGAAGAGGGTGGACGGGGTGGGCTGGGAAACGGTGGAGGATTTCTACACCTGATCCTTTCGCGGGTTTAAAAACCGCCGCTAAGTGCACTTGCCAACCTAGGACACGAGCACCAGGTTTGTGCTGAATTGGGTCGCGAAAGGAGGAAAAACTGCTCCCCATGGAAAACATGAGGCTTGGAGCGGGGGACGGGTGGGCGCATGGAAAAGTCGCCGTTAAGCCTTGACATCTCCGCCCGATTGGTGGTGAAGTTTTTCCCCCACCGTCCCAGCTGTCAAAGCATGTTGCTTGCTTCTTGGGCCAACTTGTTGTCGTGTTTATATTTCTGCAATAACGGAGATTAAAAGCTGGCGAATAATAATAATCCCTCCAAACCTACACTGGCGCCATCCGGAAGAGCAAGCTAGTTGATGGGAAAACCATTAACCCACATTTTCCGCAGATGAAAGTGAAACGTGACATCTCAATCGCGAAGACAAATTTTCATCCGCGACCTTTCTTTTTTCTAACTCGTTAAAATTTATGCAAGACTCGATTTCAGAGCATCACATTACTCATCGCACTGAATTAGATATCGACGTACCATTGCTTTAGCTGCCATTTCTTGAGAACATTCTTCCTTTGGCCACCAAACCGCTTCCATGCTCCTTGTACGTAACTCTGAACGTCGCTAACTATGTCAATTAATTTACGATGCAAATGAGATTCAACATCGATCCTTGCCTTTCTCGCCGGTTTTGAGAAACTGGCAACTGAAGTGGTGTTTTCTCTGCTTCAAAGACAACTTGAGCAAACTTATCCATCCATCCACGGTACCGAAAGCTAGAAGACCGATCCGGAACGAGATGAACAATCCTTTCCAGCTTTCGAAATGAACCATCATACTTTTCTATTAGTTTGTAAATTCAATTTAATAAGTAAGAATCTACACGATTGAAAAATTAAACAGCTTGTGTTTCTGTGATTACATAATGAACAATTTGAATTCATCAGCTCGAAGCTCAAAAGAGGTTTGTTGTTCCTATAAATATTACACCTGCCTGGCTCAATTGAATAACAACGACAAACAAATGTCCTTTGCTTGAAACACACGGCTTTTCCGAAAGGCGTCTATTTTTTCCCCCTTCACGGGAAAAACTCCACCCCGGCTGGTGACATTAAATCACACTCCGGACACGTTTCGAGCACCCGAGCTGGCGTCGATCCAGCCCATCTATCAATCTTCGCTTTTGTAGAAATAATCAATTGCACTGATTCGGCCGTGTGTGTGTGACAAAAAAAGTTGGGGAAAGTGCATTGGAAAATCGGCTACCTTACCAGACACACTCCAAAAAAAAAACGGACACATACACACACACACACACAACCCCTTTGTGTACGTAAACACAATTTTGTACCTTTGCCAACTCTTTCGTTATCCTTCTGTTTTTTTCTGTTTCTTTTTTCTGCCCCGGTCCCAAGTGACATTGCATTTTCCACGAGGGCAGTGAACCGCTGAACGTAGTGGAACGGCAACACGAAAAACTATTCTCCGAACCATTTTGGATGGAATTTGGTCCCGGTTCCATACTTTTTTGGTGCCGGATCAAAAACCCTACCCAACAATTCGATCGACACCGAGCCGAGAAAATGATTCCTGGAAACCGCACGCGATCGGTTCGGAACAGGAAAAAAATCCAGGGAAAGGAAAATCCAGGAACACCAGCCGAAGGTCCAAGGATGCGCGGAACATATGATAGGAAACGGCATATTGATTTCCCTTTCCACCTTGTGTTCGACTGGATTATGTTGCAGCACCGATGAGCCCGAGTTCAGAGTGGATGGGGAAGCTGAAATAAGCAATTTTTATGCCGTTCGTAGGGCGGGATAAATTTGTTCACCAACCCCGCCACTGGCCGAGACAGTTGCAGAGAGCCATGGAAGCAGGAGAAGGCGGAAGAAAAAACATAAAAGTGCTGTACGACAGCACGAAACAACAATCCGTTCCATCCGGCCGCATCCTGGGCGGGAATTCCTGGCGCTAAGGCGCTCATCGGATTGGCCTCGCATCGCGAATGTTCCGACACGACAATTTATGCTGACGAAGCGACCAGCCATTATGTCGAGGGCGCTGCCGATTCTATGGATCCGCAAGTTTTCTTCGGCCAAAAAACAAAAAACAAAAACAAGGAAAAAAGCCAACCGTATCGAGAATCGTATCGAGAACGCTGCGGGGCGGGTATGAGTGTTGCGAACCGTAAACAGGGCAACCGGGCCCGTACACTCCCAAAGGAAACTGCGGGTACTGCCCGCAGGGACAGCCAAGGCAAGGAAAATGGAATGCGAAAAGAAACTACGGCGGGAGGAAAAGCGACGCCCCGTCGAAAGCCGATTTCATCGAGTTTTCCCAACCACGCGACAGCAGGGCGGAACATATTCAACTGTGTGTGCGTGTCTGTGTGTGTGTTTGCAATTTTCGTGTGCAGCTCTGTGATGTGTTCCGTTTAGTGTGTTCTCCCCTCCTCCCGCCCCCTCCAGCGTGTATTCCCACGAGGCGCACTCTAGCAAAGGACAAAGCCCATCCGAATGACAAGTTCGGCACATCGTTCTCGTGCAGATGGGAAAAAGTGGTGCGCGAAAGTCGTGGGAAAGTCGATTGCAATAAACGGGCTCTCGGTGGGTGGGGGTCGAAAGGGGGCAGTGAGTAGCCCCGGGTCGAAGGCAATCTAGAAGTTGGCCGTGAAGCACCAGGCGGCTCCATCGTGTCTGGTTGGGTTGTGGTTTCCAGCCTTCGGTGGGTGGCATGTTTATGCCACGCGTATGTGTGAGTGTGTGAGTGTTCTTTTACGACCGCGTGTGTGTTTGTGTGTGTGTGTGTGCCCACACTCTGTCAGTGCCATTTCCGCAGCCTTTAGTATCGGGCCGACCGAATTCAATAAACATGTCCCATTTCGAATTCGCACGAAAGCAGAACGGAAAGAAAAGTGCCTACGCTAAAGTCTGCACCACCGCACAACATAAGCGACCCCAGGGGGTGGGGGCGAGGGTGGAGGTTCGGCCAAGAGTTGGAGACGAAAAAGGCGGCCCGTGCACTGCTGCGCAAGAATGTCAGCACAAATCTACGTCCTTAATCAGGATGAACCTGTCCTGTGGAGGTCGTTCTAGGGGCAGGGCGGAGGGGAGAAGGGGCCGCGTGCGAGGTCTAGAGGTCGTTGAGATAATTAGATTTATTTCGGTGACATTGCGACAGTCCGGGAGACGGTTGCATTAGCCCTCGGAGTACGTGTTCATTTGAGCGGCCAGCAAATTGAATGGTGTTCCTTTCAATGCCGTCCGAGGTTGTGGGCCTCCGATAAATGGCCGGCCGTCCGAAGATGACACATACACACACACGCAACCTACGCTACTTCAAACCCACGCCCGACGGCCATAGAAACGGACCGTTATAGCCCGACGAACGAACCAAGGCTTCATGATTGGCGCTCTTAAGACAAGCGTCCGAAATAGAATACCGTCACCGTCATCGCGTCCTCCGCCAACCTTTCTTCCTCTCAAACGCTACGGTAGCATGCAAATGGTAGCCACTGGCTACATTAACACTCGCACCCACACACGCACACACACACACGCATGAATGACCAAGGAGCACGAATGTCGAAGAAGTTGATTTATTGGATTTGGGCGTACGGTAAACATAAATCGTCAATGGCTGGAGCACGGGAAAGCTTTCCAGTGTTGCTCGGACAGACGGACCGATCCTGCGTGCGTTGGTGGTGTGTTTAGGTCTCCCGGACTCGGGTCAATATAATTCAGAGTAACGGTTCGCCGGGCATTACAGCGCCGGCGGACACAGGACGCAGACATTTCGGTTCCTCAGCCCAACTAAAACCCACAATGGGAAAATTATCTCATACCAACTTTATGTCAGCTGTAAATTAATTTCAACAACACCCCAAAGATATTGTCGTTAATTCCTTTGAAACACATTGTATGCCCGCAATGACACAGCAAATACTTTATCTGCTCGCATGTTTTTATGACATCGTGAAAATGATAGTTTTTTTGGTTTTTGCTCCACCTCTGGTACCTTTCAATGTCTTATACTTCTAAAGTTTTAGGGTTCATGAAGATCTGCAATGTACACAAAATATTTTGATAGGGTGTATGAAAACAGTTTCCCTACTTACTTGGTACTAATTTATGAATTTTGTGTAAAAGAACATTCACCAAGAAATCGAAGATTTGTTTCTTCCTTATTTATGCCTTTCTTCATCTTTCATCTTTCGTTCATCCATAATGAACTAGAAAGATCCAGATGTAACGAAAACAAGTCCAAGTGACTCGGGTTCGGTAGATGAAAAAAGTTCCATCCTGATACGAAGCTTCTGACAACTTAATCTCACAGCTCGACACTCGGCACTGTGTCTCTTGGGAAATTGAAACAACAAACTTGCAACATTCAATGAAGGTGTCACGTCATCCGACAATAACAAAAAAAAAAAATCCCTTCATGGCATCGACACCGTGCTGACCTTAGCCAACTCGTTCCTTTGTGACAGTGAATCCGTCCCTTTAGGCAACTTGGCATCCCGCTTGAAGAACCATTTCGTACAACCGTTTCTATTCCGTTCGGGTGGAAAACATACAAACAACGTTCTCATCAGAACGTGTCCTTGGCGTCGGTCGTCGGTTGACGCCAGGAGAGTAATCATCAAATACGTTACGCCTCGAATGGGAGAAAGCCACTCGACGATAGCTTTGTCGATCGAACACGAGAATACCTTCCCCGGCGGGCCTTGCGGCGTTGGGACGTAATTGTTAGTTCCTCGAGTGCTAGGACATCACCATTCGCAGGGAACCATGTGTTCGCTCCTGTTTGCTACCGAACATCTTTATCGTTCCGGCGCCGTTGAACGATGATAATTCAGATTGCGAAATGAATAGAGCGGGCGGGTAATGAAAGAAGCTCATCGCATCAGTATCTTCAACGTCACACAATGGCGAACGGGAACGTCTTCGTCAGACAAAACACCACAACGACTCTCGAGCGAACCAATTGCCGAGGCGTTGGGGCGAAAACAAACCGAAGAAAATTCGAGCCGTTCCAGCCCGCAACCCGTAACGTTCCCTTCGGTGCCCTACGAGTGCGCCTGTGTTCGTGGGCTGGGTGCTGCCGCGCAGGCGGCCTTTACTCCACTGCGTGTGCTCTCGTTTTCCTCGCCCTGACCCGTTTTTTTTTTATTTACATCCTTCCTCAGGACCGTGGAAGAAAATAGAGCTCCGTCTTGTGTCGGCATCAGCGCGATTTAACCCGGATCAAATGGACGAACAGTGAGAAATAGTTTTTGTGCATTTTAACGTTCGTACCAAACCTGACCACCCGCCATCATCCCCGCCCTCGGTCACTGAAGCGAGGAAGGAGCTGTGAATTCCACGAACGGAAACGAGGTCACGAGCAGCAAGGTCACCTCGCACCAACCCGAACTTTTCGCGCTAGCTCCCCGCTCCCCCAAAAAGGAAACACAATGGCGAACGGTGAAGGACTAACAGGTGGCGCTGTACTGGGTGTGCATCAGGCATGGTTCCATTTTCATCGGTTGCATGTTGAACGTCGGAAAACAACGCCCAACGGTTGCCTGCAGAAGTGCAGAAGCGTGTACAGTGCGTCGCGAGTGAAAGGATGCTACAGGATGTTTATTCTAATTGGTCCCGCTTTTGAGATTCAATATTTGAAGACTGCTCTAGGGCCATGTTTGGTGGATGTTTACTTGCTATCTTTCGCAACAAAGAACAGGAACACAAAGCATGTTTCCAACATAAGACTTGTTATCGTCAATCAAATTGAAGATCCTGAATTCATTAAACCATTCTATATGGTTTCTTTTTCGTACGTTTCTAAACAGCAAAATGTCCTCCTCTATGCCTATAAACTGTCGTGCAGAAAACATCCATGTATTTCGTCAAGTTTGAGGTATTTCGGACCACAGATGATCCATCGTTAGCTTAGGTTTCTTGGGTGGATGTTTCTTTTAGATTACTTTTATTCAGTTAGCACAATGTCCTCTAGTGGGAGCACTCTCCAAAACTAGCTACTTAAGCCCCGGCGCTCATGGTCCGATTTTCTAACCGGCGCTACCGCTCGGCTGTCGCGGACCCAGCGGCAAGATAGCTGTTTGATTATAGGATTGAATCTAATAGGATTGGGAATAAAACAGAACGTAATTCTTAAGAATGTTTTGCTCAAGAACACAGACCACGATATGTTTCACGAGATATCTCAAAAACATAAGTCATTGCGCTATGAGGTAATCATTGAAATAAAGATAGTCGAGCTTCATTACCATCTGGATCATGTGGATTGAGGACTCTTTGACATTGACGCTGGAACTTACCGGTGGCGTGCGCCCATCGTCCGTGTAGCCACAGTTGCAGCCTTCGTCACAACATATTCGAACGAGCTCGTGTTCACCGCAGGTGCATGGTTCCTCGTCCTCCTCGTCGTACGGGCAGTCCTCCCGTATCAGGATGATGTAGTCCGCCTCGAAGAACTCGTTGCGCGTCTCGTCGAACACCACCCGGTTCTTGCGCACCGGCGGTGGCCGGTTCGGCTTCTTCAGCAGCCCCCGCAGGGTACCGGTGGCCGTCTCCCGCATCGTGCTGCCGCCTCCCGCCACTAAGGCGTCCGCCTCGCTGCGATAGAGCGGGATCGCCTCGAGCACACAGCCGCACCCGCCGCCTACCGACGCCGACCCGGCCCGTGCCTTGGGGGGCGGTGGAGGGGGCGGTATGTCACCGTCTTCACGCACTGCACTCACGGCGCCGCGGCCCTGTACACCACCAACACCACCACCAACACCACACTGCACACCACCACTGCTGGCCACTAGCACCACCTTCCCGGGGGCGCCTCTTTCGGGCGCCGCGGAACCGACCAACACTAAACCCCCGCACGTGGGCGGAGCGATCTCTAGATCCCCCGCACCGACCCGCTGCTCACTACACTCCGGCACACGGTGCAACTCCGCGACGGTCCGGAACACACTTCCCGCACTGGAAAATAACCTGCCTGCCTTCGGCGGAGGAGGTGGAGGCGGTGGCGGCGGCGGCGGTGGAAGAAGGACGGGTGGAGGACCCGATACAGGGAGTACCACCACTAGTTCACCACCGGCCGCAACCAGCTGCTCCTGCTGCTCTTCTAGCTCCTCCTCGAGCTCATCGTAGCAGTACTTGATCCGGTAGACTTCAGGCTCGTAGTCCTGCAGATGGCGCGTATCGAACTCGCAGTTTGTGTGCGGATCGGCTGCCAACAACTTCTCGAGCCGCACAAACTCCTCCTCCTCTTCTTCGCGGTCGTCGGCCAAACGATCGACACAAATCACTTCACTCTCCTCGGCGCACCCAACGTCGGAGGATAACACTTCCTCTTCGTCGACGTCGTCGTCGTCGTCCTCCTCCTCTTCTTCGTCCTCGGTGGATCCACCAACCACTACCACCGTCTCAACGATCTCCAACGGATCACTCACACGGGCGCGACCTCCTGGGAAGATTTTACAAATTTCCTCCGACTCAGCGCCACTACTTTCCGGTGTGTCGGTGTTCTGGCGCAACTCCTCAACCGCACGCGGATGTCGCTGAAGTCGCAGCGGTCCAATGGGTGCGAACCCAAGCAACGGTGGACCACGATCACTCTCCGGCGAATCACTCTTAACACGATCACTTTCACCCCGGACAACTTCTACCTCGACAACACGTCGTACACTAGAATCAACATCTCTTCGAGTATCAAGTTCACACCGACCTAATGGAAAATGCCCTTCCTCTGCCCGTCCGTCGTACTCCTGAGACAGTAACGAAGGCAGGGAGACTGCTTTGGAGAGCCGGAGTTCCTCCGCACGAGTGTGATGTACGTTGTTGTTGGTATCCTGAGGAAGTTCCTTCCGCCCGAACTCGTCAGGCTCTACCGCTGGTCGTTCGTTTGATGGAGGACGTTGACTGGCCGCACGTTGCCGTCCTTGGCGCTCGAGATCGATACAGGAGAGGGAGAGCAGCGAGGACGCGGACAGCGAGAGCAGGGACGAGGAAAGCGGTGGCAAGATCGGTCTAGTCCAGGAAGATATGGAACGTCGCTTGGAACCAGAGCACGAGACGCTGGAGCGATTGTTTTCCGCGCTGTCAGCGTTTGTCACTCCAGCACTGGCACTAGCACTCAGCAGATGGCACTCGGTTTCGTCCTCGTGCCGTGTCGCATCCTGCTGTAAACAACTGAGCGAAGATGTTTTCCTCGATGGCAGAAGTCGATTACTACCACCGCCACCGCACTGCTGGATACTCCTGGGAGGCTTTCGTTCGCGATTCGCTTCGGATGCTGCTGCTGCTGCTGCTACCAATCCCGTTGATGATGATTGCACTGATGCCGCCGATGATGATAATCCATCCAACAGCGACGGCGTCGACGCTGACGGTTGGAGTCCTCTCGGTCGGTGCGTGGACTGTGTTGGTGAGAGCGTCACGTTCGCATCGCTGCCAGCACGACCACCAGCACGACGGCCGCTTGTTGGGGAGTCCGGCGCAAAGGTGTTGGTGTTGGCATAGTCCACCGACGGCGGATGGCCTGCGCACACGAGCAACGAGGGCAGGGAGCCCCCGGGAGTGCCCCGTGCGTAGCGCGACTCCTCCCGCTCCTCGGCACGTGCACGGCTCGAGTCCTCCGGACTCCGGAAGAGCTTTTTCGTGTAGGCAAGACCACGGAAGCGTTCCTCCAGCCGCTTCAGGCGCTGACTGGCCTCAAAACACTCGACACCAGCACCCTCCGCGGTGAGGGGATGCTGCGATGCGACACTACCACCAACGTCACCCTCAACACCACTAGCAGCGAGCACGGGGCTACGTTTTCCACTGTCAATAAAGTTCCCAATGTACGTTTGCGTGTTCCGATCCCGACGCTCCTCGACAGGACCTTTCACAATGCTCCGAAGCTTTTCCGAAGCGACTTCCGCACGCACACTGCCGTCGGAGGATTGCTGGCACGTTGGCTGGTCGTTGTCTTCCTGGTCCTGTTGTTCCTCGCAACCGTCGACGTCATCGTCGTCGATGATGAGTATGCCACTGTCCGCACTCGACGGATTGCGACGGGGTGCTTCCGGATGACCACCTTCGGAGGCTGCGGAGTGAGGTGGACCCTCCGCCTGGTCGTGTGTGTTGGTCGCACAGTCTCTAAGCACACGAGGAACCCCGTCGAGGTTCTCACAATGGCAGACTTTCGTTAGGCCACCGTCGTAACCAGCGAAGGGCGACGGAGATTCTGGGTCTCGCGACTCCTCCTGGCCACCTTGCTGGTGGTGCACACAGATATGGGCACTGAGTGTTACCTCGACCAGCACGGACGACGATCCAGCACCGCCGGATGAGGCGGAACAATCCTCCCGACGGTGACACCGACACCTGCGATGCTCTCCAGCACACTCCGGCCGTACTACCGTCGGTGGCGAGCAGGTGCCATAGTAGTTTTCACTCTCACTGTCCGAGGACAAAGCACCAGCACCACCCACTCCAACTCCCGTGGACCGTGATGTCTGATGCTGCTGTAGATTCGCCTTCGATGGCGACGGAACTTGGGTGGACTTTTCTTCACACTCCGTGGGGCAAGTTTGTGCCGTGCGAGCTACAACGGCTGTCTTTGGAGCGTGCCGTCGATGCTGTGTCACTTCCCACTGGCCACCCTCGGGCCAACGTTGCTGCTCCTCTGGCTCGTTCTCCTCGATGGGACTGGGACCGAGCGCGATACTGGTAGTCCTGGTACTGGCGCACTCTAATCCTCGTTGCAGACTACCACCACTGCGCTCGATGGAAGTACACTCTGCTCGCCGTTCGTCGAGCTTCGGCCGTTCGTCGAGTACCTCGGTGCCTCCCGCTGTACTCAGGGCGACCCCGCTGCGTCTCTGCCACTCGTCCACTCGTCGGTTCAAATCACGTCCGTCGATGCAACAACCCTCAATGTCACTACCAGCGATACCACCGTGCTGGTGCTGCTGCCGTCCATCGATCGATGCCGAAAGCTCCTCCGTGGAGCACTCCGACTCACTACCACTGCCAACGGCGTCGACGGTTGGCTGCTGTCCTTTGGCGCCCTGCTGGTGTTGGTGGCGATACCGTCGCCGTTGTTCGGAGCCGTTGATCGATTCGGTTCCGGCGCATGCGTTCGGTAAACAAACATCCACACCACGCTCGTCGACGTGAGTTTCGTCGATTTCGCTCGCACACGACACTCCATCGGAATGCGACCCGTTGCCCGTTGGCCGCGAGGAGCTGGGGGCCTGATGCTGCTGCTGCTGATGATGATGATGATGACGCTGATGACGACGATGGCTCCGGAGACTGTCGCTCTCGCCGACGTGTAACGGAGAGGAGCATGCGCGCTGGACCGTTTCCGTTTCCTGCCACCGGTTTCCGATGCCCACCGCGTCCTCCTCCTCGGCGAGTATCCGTTGCGGGCTCCAGCGTGCAGCCTCACTATCAACGTGACCGCCGCTACCACCCGCGCCCGCCTCGGCGCCACGCAAAACAATGTCATCTGTTTGCCTAGTCTCTGTTGATATTTCATTACGAAGCTGGCAGCGGGTGGGACGGGGCTGCGGTTCAACTTTCCACCATCTTGCACCGCCGGGCGGATCACTTTCATCTCTCTGCCGCCGCCCCCGGCCCCCGGTATCGATGTCTTCGTCTCCCGAGACATCCTCGCTCGCAGCTTCGTCCCGCCGTTCGCCCTCGCGCTGGAGTTCCTCCTCGGTGACATCCGATTCGCCACCGTCGGTCGTATCGTCGTGCCGGAATGGATCCAGCAGAAATGTCACCCGCTTCTTCTTCACCTCCACCGGCAGTACCTCCACCAGTACGGCACTCTCCGTACACTTCCGGTCATCGTCCCCCTCCGGGAGTTCCTGTTCCAGGTCGCTGCTGAAATCGATCAAATCGATCAAATCGTGCCCATTCTGATGGTCACCTCCTGGAGTTAATGCTTGATCTTCCACCCCGAGACCGTGCCACGCACCATCGTCCCCATTCCCTAGTGCCGTCGACACCTCCGTCGTTATCACATCATCGCCATCGTCATCATACTGCAGTGGAGGCCGCACCGGAGCCGCCGGTGTCTCGAAAATGTCCTTATGCCAGCGCTCCAGCGTGCTGGAGTTCGGCGGCGGGGGGCTGCCACCGCCGTTCCCCACCTTTATTACTTCCGGTGGCTTCCGCAGGCTCCGCTTCACGGCCACCCCCACAATTACCGGTGGTTGCTTTAGTTTCGAAAGTTTCGGATGGATAAAATCATCACTTCCCGTCGCCTTCGGCGTCGTCGTCGTCGTGCGCTGCGGTTTCGGTGGCTCCATCCGACGATCGTCTCCCGGGGGACCGTTCCCAACGGCCGTCGACACCGGGGACAGGATGGGGCCGACATCGCCGAGGGCAGGACATCCGCCGAACGGATCCTTCATTGTTATACCGAGCGGTGTGTCCGCATAATCCGGTCCGCCGCCAATCGTTGGCCCGGCTCCGGATGACGTTTGCAGCAGAAGGCTTTTGATCGTTTCCATCGCTGCGACTTCCACAAACCGGTCGAACACACGCGCGTGTCTAGCTTACGGAGAACGGCTACATCTCCCTGTCCTTTCTAGGCCGTCCTTGGCAAGAATTCCTTCCACGAGCGAGGGTGGATTTCTGCGAAGCTCACCGAAAGCGCCTGCCTGATGAGAAGAGACGGAGAAAGAAAAATAAACATTACAATCTGCTGCCTTGCCTAATCTCTTTAGGCGATTTTATATTCCCATCCACTTTTTTTTTAGCCCATCCTATTTGAGGGCTACCCTTTTCACAGCCACGCACACCCTTTCGTACCATGACCTGCCCCACCTCCTCCCAACAAAAAAAACCCCACCTCACCGTGCATTCTCATCGCAACAAAGGGCGCAATCCAATTCCAAGCTCGTATCCTTTACAAACTCGGGCCCGCAACAATCCACAACAGCAACAACGGAAAGAAGCAAAAATAAACTACCAAAGAAAAATAGCATCACCAACAAGCTAAACTTTCCCGTTTTTCTGGCTGTTCTTTGCTAAGTCTCTACTTACGAACCCGTAAAAGGTCGGTGAATGGAAGAAAAACTTTCCCTCTCCGACGCGTCGCCGCCAACCGTTCGGAAAAAGGGCCATATAATTCCAAGTGGAGTGAAAATAACTTCCACTTCTTATCGTCCACGCGACGAAGATAACGAGCTGGTCTGTCACAAACGGAAGCTGGCGGGACGTTTACATACGCTTGCCGGCGATTCGCAATTACACCCGGACTTGTACAATGAAGATGTTTTTACATTTAATTGAATACCTCAACAAAGGGGAATGCAAAATAAAGTTACCTAAAAACATGTGCAATGTTCCTCAGTAAAACAATGCGAAAATGGGCAATATTTTTAAAGAGTAAATTCCAAAGTCATATAAAATGTACAGTTTTTGTACTGAGGTTTTTAATATCCATACAACAAGGTGACGCGATAGGAGTGAGTTTTGTGAAACATGTTCTATCTTGTTTATCAACTCTAATAATTTTTATAGTTGTTGGCAATCTATACAAAATATAGCAATCTATTGAAAATTTCAAAGAAAAATATGCAATTCTATACGAGAGAAGATTTTAAGTAGGTTGAAATCAAGTTTAACACAAGCCATTAAATTTGGGCCCAACAATTTTAAACAAATTATATTTATAACCATGGTTGTATTACTTTCAGTAAAATCTCATACAATACAATAAAACAAAGCTAAATTCTGAAAGACATCCGGCAGAAAAAATAATCAAAATTATTTTATTTTTAAATCACAAGATTCTCGTTATAGACCTCACACAGAACCTTTCCAAAGGATGCGAAGTACATACAAATCATTACCTTTTGGGCGGTAAAAATAAAACTACTGAATTTTTCCACAACTTCTCGTGCTCCACTAATTTACGCGACTGGTGAAAATGTGCGAACATAAATACTGATAGCACGAAAGTTTGTGTGTGGCGAACGTAATGACCGTAGTTTAACAGCAACTCACTTCCGCAGAGTTCCGTACCGGGTGCTCCGAATTGTTTCAAACGTGACCGGAAAGTGCATAAAAATATCGTTCTGCCCAATCACGGCAATAAAATAAAATATTTCATTTCAACCCCAATCGGAAAAGAATGGTAGGTATGAGATTTTCCCATTAGCTGACATTTGGTCAACCAACAAATATAATTGCCAAAGCGCAGGCAAACATTCCCTTCAACAACAAACACATGATTTGGAAAACAACTTTTGGATGGAAAAAACAACACTCCCCAGGATGGGGTTGAAGGAATTTGATTCGGTTACGACGAAAGAAAAGTCTTTGGGTAGTCAATGTTCACATAAACTATCCAACATGCCACCTGCAGCACAGTTCAATGGCTTAGCGTTTGCTGGCGGGATATCCCAACACTCTCAAGGCCACTGACATCAAAGGGAGCGCACGAACCGGGCTTTTTTTCAGTGCTCAAAGTGTGAACGAAGCGAACACTCCACTGGCGTGAAAAATTACTTTTTCCGAAACTGCTAGAACCAAATTGGGTTGCGGCGAAAGATTGCGCACTGCCCGAGAAACAACCTCCAGCGACGGAGTGAACGTCCTGATCTTGACCTAACTCGCTGCATCCCCGACCCCCTCTTCCACCTTAGCACCACGCCCCGCGAGTGCGAAAGTAAGTGCCGGAGTTCTTGGAAGCTCGATATAAATCTGGTGGACTTCTTCGGTCGGTGCAGCTTTCGACACCCTTCAGTGGCAGCCCGTGGACAAAGGACAAAGAAAATGGTGAACCGATGTACCGAACCGCAGGACCCGACAGCGGCAGGCGACTCCACCCCAAAAGTATGTGGCACGAGTGAGGGAAAAATAGCGGCGGGAAAAACGCAGGCGGGTTCGAGTCAAACACCAAAACCGAAATCCTTGAACTGAATGCCACGGTTCGGTGCCTTTCGGTTCGGCGTTCAGTCACTAGGGCACTGGCATTTGGGGAATCCAATAAAACCTTACACCTCACCCCAAGCCATCCTCCACCCTTCCCCACCAAAATGGAGGACCGCTGCAACCGGGAGACAGCGTGGAACAACGAGTCGAGTGCTCGTTTTAAACATCATCGTTTTATCGTCATCCCTGGCAGGGGCGTGCGCTGAGCGACGAGGTCAATCTTACCCACACACACACACACACACTTCACACGGCCGGGAAATCCTTCCGAGCAGCAGCAGCAGCAGTCAGAAAACAATGCTCAATCGGTGAATCCTTGACCCAGGACGGGAATGGCGCTTCGGTCGATTCGCCGCCGTAGAGCGGGGAAAATGGGAACAAAAGTTCGTCAAACTGCAGGGCAATGGAACCACCACCACCACCACCACCACTGGGGCGCATCCTTTGCCGCCTTTATTCACTTTTTACTGTCTTTGTGCTTCGAGAGTGGCGCGGGCTTCGCGTATCGCCTGCACTTCAAGTTTTTGACTAAGATTCATCCAATCTGGTGCTTCATTAAATTAGCAGCGCATTGATGCTGCAGCGTCGGAACGGGGCAACCCAGTTCTCCGCGATGCCAACCACCACAAGGACACGTGGGGAAGCCACATGTGACGGGCCAAATGTCAGCCACGATGCATCCTAATTGTGACGCTGGCAAAGAAAAAACTATCTTCAATTACAATCAGCGCTTCGCGAGGCGAGAAGAAAGCTCTTTATGCCAACGGTTTGAATGGAAGCAGCAGATGGCTAGGAAAAGGATCCTTGTTTGTGCAACGAGCAATGAAACGGGAAGAGCAAACATGAGCGCATGAAGTATTCGGGCAAATGGTGTGATAAACTTGTCCTAGAATATTCGGTCTGTTTGAGTTTTCCAATTAGATTTTAGACTAACATTGAATTTGTTTGCATATGAAAGGAAAATCTGCTTCAACAGCATCAAATGAATCTGCTCATATTTTAAAATAAACTCTATCACTCTATTGATTACAGTTGATATAGCATTTGCTATAAATTCATGTAAAATTCTGGTGAACAATGAGCCCGCATGAATGCAAGCAATCATTATTTTCCAAATTTCGCATAAACCTTTCCCCTGTAATCCAATGAACCCACATGGTGGCCAATGGATATCAAGTTTACATTACCAATGCTTTTGTATTCATCAATGCGAATCGACCCGCAAGTTCCATAGCGAAACCAAGCCCACCAAAACTCCACCGACCAACGTAAAATACCACGCTCCCGGGGAAATGAAAACGGTCGAGCAAAAAAGTGTCGCGCTTTTAACCAACTCGAAAACAACATTGTACGTGTCTGTGTTTATGCTTGCAATATTCTTAAAGAGGCAAAACAAGGCGGGCAAACAAACACAATTTTTGCAGCACACGTGATGCGGTGCTTGCCGGAACGGTTTCGTAAGGCACGAACGGATGGTCTCGACAAGCTTCACCCTTTTTTTTCTGAGCAAGCCAGTCTTAAACGCCCAAGTGCAACGACTTGAACGAATGCGTGAGGAAACTACAAAATACACAACCGACAAAACATTATATAAATCTGTCCCTTAAAGATGCAAACAGTTGTGTTCATTAGTGGACAAAATATTATTGTACTAAATTTATAAAAAGCAAGAGCAATTTCATAACAGCAAAGTTACTTTACGTGGGCTATTGGGTGGTGACAATAAACTTAACATGGACGACTTAAATCACTTTTATTGAAAAATGTCATTCCTAGTATTTGAAACTGAAAAGCCCATCCATTAAATATTTATCGACAAAGTATGGACATTTTTTATTTTTGGGGCAAAAGTAGATCATAATTGAAACAAACAAACGAGCCAACATTTGATTTCAAAAGAACAAATTCAAACAAACGCAACGAGGGTTATGTTCTTATCACTCATTCCCCAAACACGACGAGCTCGACGGGGAGCTTCAAAGTTTTGCCCGGCTTTTAAAGACAAAAATAAGCGATGAGAAACAATGTTCTCCCGAAGTTTCTCCTTTGCGTTCCTGCCCGGCAAATGGATCGGGTAGGGTAAAACTTTGTGAATCAATTTGACAACTCAAACAACTCCGGGGAGGGGAAAAGAAACCGGAAGCGAGGTGCGATACGCTCGTCTGGCTTGGCGACGGAAAAGCCAACTGCCAGACGGGATCATTCATAATTTTTGCAACTCGGAACGACGCCGAGAGGCCAGAAATAAAAGAAAGCAGGCGAAATTCTCAACATGCTCGAAACGGCGACAGTTATATTCGTTATACACTCCATTACCTTTGCCTTGCCCCCGAGGTAGAACCGTCCATTCGCAAGGGGAAGTCACCGAGGGGGTGTGGAAATGATACGAAAAGGACCTTCCGGCAAACCGGGGCGACCCCAAAACGCAACCGCAAGCAAAAGTAAAATCACTCCAGAATACATCAGTGATGCTGGCACCCTGCGTGTCCTGTCCTCACTCTACTCTTTATCTCTCTCTCTCTCTTCAGTTGTTTTTTTCACTTTTTCACCGGGTATTTGTGCCAGTAAAAACCCACACCCTTGTAAAATATGCCAGCTTCCCCGCGGGAAAGCCTCGTTCGTATTTGCCCTCGATAGTAATAATCCTCCAACGGCGAGGAGGTTAATTTTCGGTCTCCCCACAACAATTCTACCGTAAGCGCAGAGTAAAGCGCACCGACAACTATGCACACTTCGGCCTCGCCAAACGCTCGACGGAAAATTTGCCAAACAATGCCGACAAAACCACCCCGCCCGGCGCCGGAGGGTTGGGCGAGCAAATGAAAACGGCCCAACTAAATAGTGCGCGGAGCAAAAGTGTCGTCGTTTAATTAAAAATTTAAATTGCACAACTACCACCACCGGGCCTCCCGCCGTTGGTTGGTTGACTGCGTGAATTCAAATTAACTTTTGCCAGCTCGAAAGCCAGCTCACGCCGTCAAGCCACAGCCTCCGCACGGGGAGCTCGGGACATCCTTCGCGGAAAACCCGACTCAGACCGGGGCAGGGACGGGCTGGGTGGTGAAGGTTAGTGGCCGCCACCACTGAAGTGCCGAATTCCTTCCCGGTAAACGGAAGGATTCGAACCTTGAGAACGCGTTCACGGACGCAAGGCACACGAAGGTAAGCAAATACGGGACGGGCACAAAGCTAGGTGAGTATTAACCGGTGGAAAATTGAAATGCGGTCCGGAGATATGCTAAAGCCCGACGGGAAGGAAGGTGAAGATCCGTCGTGTTCAAGTTCAAAGGACCCCCGACGCAGACATTGTTGAAGCGTGTCAATATGCCGTTTTGGAAAACAAGAAACAAGAACGTTTTCCACGTCGTTTCAATCCGTTCTTGCTTGATGCTTGTGGATTGCAAGCTTGGTAGCGTCCCACTTCATGTCTTCAAACGGGTATTTCTGGAGTTTCGATGAATAAAAGATCATTTAAATGAACCATGGTAGAAGTTCATTCAAACGCATCCATCCACCCAACTGTAATGTTAAACCACTTTAATGACCTTTACATGTGGAATGAAATTGAGTGATTCAAATTTACTTGCACCCATCCTGTTAAAGGCAAATGAAAGTGAACGATATTCATTTCGATCCGACCCTCTGAAGAGAAATAATTTGCTCAATCATGTCACGTAGAACACGCTTCTTTTATCCATGTTCGTCTACCTTCACCGGCTCCTGCACCGACAAAGGGCACAATTAGGGTTTTCAGGTAGGGCAAAACCGAACTGCATCCACTACCACGAAAGGACACGAAAAGTCGTGCCAACTGTGACGATGCAGAAGACCGACGGTCGATGACTCACTCGGGCTGGGGTAAAATCATAGCCTTCGGGATCAAAGATTTTATTGGTTCGATAGCCTCCCCCCGAACCGTAATTCGCTGCGTCCCGAGAAAATTCAAGCCCTAGACTGAAGTGGAGAAAAGGAGCGCTCGAACAATCCCGGTGTCGTTTACCGCAAGAATTTAACCCCGATCTCCTAAACCGACGGGCGGGAAGGGGGGAGAAACCGGCCTTAAGAATCCATTTCACCCCACGCAGTGTGCAACGAATATACTCGAATTAATTTGCATAAAGCCCTCTCGCATCCAGCCGAACTTCCCCAGTTCCCCCGAGGTGCGGTTTGTAATGGATGGTTAGCATTGTGACTTCGGGAAACCCCACCAAGGAACGGGTGTAAGGGAGACGAAGTTGGATCGGCCCTAAACGAAAACGTGTTTTAAATACCTCCAAGCATGTCGTACCGATGTTTTATTCATGGATTTCATTTGAAACACCTGTCTACCCTGCACGGTTCGCTTCGTTTTGCCAACGCAAGGAAATTAAAGTTTCGCTTCTGTTCCTTTTTGCGTAGCTCAGCGTCCTTGACCTACGAACAATTGAGGAGCCCGGCGTGCGATGGAAGAAATCATTCCTTGCCTTTGGCCTCGGCTGCCATTTCCTTCCCCCGGTATTACAATCGGATGAAACCACAGATGAAACAGAAGAAACCGGTGAATATTTTATCACAAAACTTTTAAGGACACAAAACAAAAATAAACCAAACTGAACGGTGCATTTTAATGGCGCATCTTTCAGTTTTCTGAGCATCGTAAAGAAAAAGGAAACGAAAACTCAATGAAGAGAAAAGATATAAAAGCAAAAAAACAAAAATACAACAACAAGAATGTTTAAATACAATCGCAAAGGCAAAAGCTAACGAGTACTCTTCAGCCCTCGAAAAAGTTTCCCAAACAGTCATTATGAGAATAAATAGCAAACTTTCTTGCGAATACTTGCGCCTAACCGGCAACCACATTACCACACGCGTTCCGTAAATGTAAACCAACGAGCAAGAAAAATAAACCCCGAACCACCGAACGCTGCGAAGTGAAGACTCGTCACGTCAGCTGGGAGAGAAAAGTTTAAGAATTTCAAACGGAAGGCGAATCGGGAAAGCCTCATGCGGTGCCCGGTGTAACGAGCTGCTTTTCCACCGATTTCCGCGCGGCTTCCACAGCCCGGCGCAACATACGGCCCATCGGACGCAGCATAGATCATCGGCATATGATAAACTGCTTACATAAAAGAAAAAAGAAACCGTGCGCACAGTCGATAATAACAAATAAATAACAGCCGGGGCGCGCGGGCTTCTGGGATCGGTTACTTGTACGCTGCGTGTTGCTTGTTTGCATTGGATGTTTCGAACTCTGCGCCCGCAAAGTTTCCCACCAGGGGCGAGGGTTTTCCGCTTCAAGCCATCGCCAAACGCTTCTCCACCCATCGCGCCTTATCTGTTGCGTATTTAGCAAACCTGGGAAGTACGCGGGCTGTTGGTGGCTTCTATCTTTTCTTTAACCACATTTCCCACCTGACTCTGCTGGTGCTGTTTTTTTATCATCTTAAGATTACTTTTCAACATGCTGTTTAACACCGGAGATAGACTCGTCACTTATGCTCCAACAAGGAACCACCGGCTAAAGATCCATCTTTCATTATGTTTTTTTTTTTGTCAATTCTCTTCCACTTTTCTCATGTTTGAAACGATCCTTCGCGTTTTTGTTACAGTTCGCAATCTGTAAACTTTAGCAGGAAGCAAATACCGCTGTTTTATCAGCACAACATATCTCTAGGGATGATAGAGAGTTCACCTCGTTAAACTAGAGCTAATGTGAAGCTGTTTTATCGTATTTTTCATCATTTATTTTATCCTAAATTATTGTGATTAGTCGATTAATCTTTGAATGTGCAACGTTGTTTTGAATAAAAATTGTACTTGTCTCCAACAATTGGTGTAATGACGTCATGCTTGTCAATTAAAAGCTCTCTAAATATATTCTCTTCTTGTACTTGGACAAATTTATCACACGATCTACTTAAATGGATACATTTTGAAGAATTCAAAAACCCAACATCAAATAAAATCATATGGTAAAGTGTTTTCACAGGAAATTTTCCATAACTTTGGTTTGTTTAGATACTATTACTATTTACATGTACATCCTAGAAAACTAACATAACATTATAACGTTAGTTTTATTTTAAAATTCCACATAGCTTCGGCTAGTGTTCATGTGGAGCACTTTTTTGGAGCATTAACTTAATCAAAGGCGTTGAACCTAGATCCAAATTGCTGTTGGCTCGATCTACTTTCTGTGCACTCCACGACACCCACCAAATGAAGCCCCGACTGAGGAAAAATGTTAACCCGGCCCGGAACAGAAAATCTTCGCCACATTAACGACAGCCGAAACGCGACTTGTCACCCTGGACCAACCTGGTTTTCCCCCCTTTCGCTCTGAAACTGTCGCAGGTGAACGCGAGGGTACATAATTTTCCATAAATTTAAAATTATGTTACGCCCCACTGCCTCACCGTTTGGGTACATGTGCAGCAAGGAAGCAATAGAAGCAAATGGCTTATCATACCGCGCGCGCCCTCTTCGTGCCCTCTTCGTGCGCACAATCGTTTCCCTGCGCACGTTCTGCAACGGTGCGCTTTCCCACGCGTCAGGTGCAAGGGCGAAAAGAAAAACGCGATCGAGGCAGGTTGAGGGAGTGAATCCTACGCTCCGTGTTTTCTTCCTCAAAACGAAAACACTTCTCAGCTGGATTCCATGTAGAAGATAGCATTTTGTATTCCTTCTTTGACGGGCAGTGTTTTTTTTTAAGTCTTCTTAATTCCTTCTCTTCTCACCCTTCCCTTCGTTAGTCTGCGCCAACGAAAATGAAACTTGGGCTGGCATGATCTAATCCAACATTATGAGCTTCAAATTATGTTTCTCTTTTGCTTACACGGTTCCCGCGCTCCAACACGAGCCGGCCGGGTCGGAGGAAAACGATCGAACGAAGGGAAACGCCAGCACAATAGATCCGATCGAAGATGATCTTTCGTTTGATTGGATCAGCGCACGATGAAGGCATGGGTGAGGAAAACTACAAGCGCTTTCCCTTCGCTCGTGTGGCTCGCCGAAGGTTGCTAGTTAACGATTTTGGCAACATCCAACGGGGGTTTGATTTTTCGGTGTGTTTCAGTGCCGAAAGCAGTGAACGGCCTTTAAAAAGCAGAACCCATCTCGTTAGGTGCCTTCCATCTCGTCCATTAAAGAGACCGAGCGCGCGGGTTTTCCACTATCGAAAAGTTCGGGTTATGATTTGTCGAAAATAAAAAGCCGGAAGGCCCAAGCACGCCTTAACCCTTCATGAACGAAGTGATTTCACACGTTGCCCGATGCGATCCCTTAAGAGAGCCCGATGCTAATCCAATCAAATAAAACAAAACCAAAAAACGACATTAAAATCTTACGCAACCGACACCGTTTCCTCGTTCCATCTGGCGATGAGCCGGTTGCAGCATTGCAGTGGAGGCAATAAATGAAAAGCGCCACCTTTACGAGCGACCTTCCCTCGCAATTGCACGCGCAACGAGAGTGTAAAGCGATTCGCCACGATCATTGTAAGGAAACGGTGCAGCCAGCTTTCCGAGACTACAGGGCACGAGGGCTCATCATAATTTTCTCACCTCGCCTGCACGGCCTTCCTTGCCGCGTAATGGTGATACTTGGCAGGAAAATGGACGTTACATCACCCGAGGTAGCGGTAAGACAACCATCCTGGTCACCATTGTGCACCCCGCACACTTGTAACAACTCGCTCCGTGGATCTCAAAAGCACACACAATGGATGATGCATTTTTGCGCCCCATTCGCCACGCTCATCAACGGCCAGTGTGGGTTTTTCCGAAACCATTGGAAACTGATCTCCTCCTGAACGTCTTCTTGCCGTGTTTAACATTCCAGGTGGCAAAAGCGATGAGCTTCCGAAGACGATGCCCAACGTGCGGGGAAACGAAAAGACACTTCTGCGCCGCGGTTTTCCACACTTCATTAAACGACTATCACTGTCATCAAAAGCTGCACTGGGAAAGCTGATGTTAGGCGGCGCTCGGGAGACAGTGGGACAATTTCTTTTCGACAAACCGTGAAGCATAAAATGAAGAAAAACGGTATCATTATCACTAAAGTGAAAAAAAGATAATGGGGAGAAAACTCATCCTCTTGTCTATTTCCTTCACTGTGAACATTCCATTTGGACAAATTTTGAAGATGTTACGCTTAAAACGTGCTCTCTGTGTGGTCGCCTACATTTTCCATCGAATTCGACTAGCTTTCTACGAACCCCGAATTTCTGGCCATGTTTCAAGTTAAGTTACTTCTTAAGAATGCATAAATGGTTCGCATTTTACAGGTTTTGATCAAAACAAACGAATCGTTTCTTCGTGAAACGGTGGGTCAACATCGACGAACGATGTTCATGAACAAACTGTGTAGTAAACGTTTAATTACCTTTTTTGAGCCCACCAACACTCATCAAGTCCGCCAGCGTTCGATAGAAAAATTCGGTGATCCGCACGCCATCCGATAATTATGCATTTTTAAACATCATTGAACTTGGCCCATTAAATATGCATCTAACGCCTGAGGCAGACCTTGAGGGTTTTGATGAATTTCCCTCGATTGTCGACCATCTTTAGGCACCCAATCGCAATAAATCAAAAATGGTTGCCCTAAGGAAAAAAAAAAGAGCTATTTACCTTCGTGCGCCTTCTGTCAATTCCAAAATGTCAACAACAAAGACATAGGCTTGTTTACTTTTTTGCGAAACGCTCGTCTCGAGAAAGGACGCACGAGGAGCTTTCTAGTGAATCATTGATTCTGTAAGACATCCGATGGGGTTTCCTCCCCGGTGAACTTTACCACCTCCCCATGCGCTCAATGCCTGGTGGAGGAAAGAAACAAATTTTCCAAATCCCGAGCCCAAGGGAGCACAAGAAATCGATGAAGCTCCGGCTGCGTAGCAGCAGTGGACATACATGTTACGAAACTTTTCTTCGCACTGCAGTACGCCCTTGGCGATAAATCGGCCAAAAACCGGTACCGAGGCACAACTCGGGCGGGTGGGTTGGATTTTCGTAATCGCTTGCGAGCGTCATTAGAACACACATTCCCGATAGAGTTACCTCATGGGGTGTAGGATTTTGGCGATTTCAACCAACGTAGTCTGATTGTATTATACTGACACTAGGTGTCTATTAATCTCATCTTTAAGCTCATAGGAAGCTGTTTATGTTACGAGCCAACATATTTTGTGGCCCTTAAAATACCGGAAAAGTTTTAAAGAGCCACCTGGTAGGGCGGAACACTACAAGTAATAATTTTCCACCCAAAAACTATCCAGCAAACCTTAAATCTGCTCGTCTGAAGAAATACTTCATAACAACTTCCAAATCCCAAATGAACTCAAGGTTCCCACGGAACAACCGAATGCCTTTCGGGGCTTTCTAGGTCGGAGCCGGCAGCTTGGCGATGGCTGGAATTATTCTATCCCAGAATTACACACGAACTACCCGGGTTGGAAGCAAGTGCAGCCGGGTCGTGAGCCACAATTAAGGCAACCCAGGTGCCGGGTGATCCACCCGGCTCGAAACCGGAATCGTATCGCTCAAGATGGATCTGGATCAGGCGAAATTGTACCGCACCAGGCGCAGAAGATATCAATTGTCAGCTGAGAAGTAGGTGACCGACCGTCGCTTTAGGGTGTCAATGAAGATCTCCGTTCGACACTCTCCCCCCGCCGTCGCCGTAATTCGATGCCTCGGGGAATCGTCATGCCTCGGTCTCTCGACTTCGCATCATCCGTCCAAAAGAAAGCGAGCCACCGGAGAGATAACGTGGGGTCCATCGGTGTTAGTGGAAAGCGTCGTATACTCCACTCCCTCCCACTTTCCTGCCATCGGTCGGAGAAAGACGAACGGTTCCAGCAAAGGCGAAGACAAAAACATTATATAATTAATGTGTGGGAAAGCCCATAAATCATGGAGGAATTTGATGGCGAACCGGAAAATGGCAGCCGCACCGCCGGTCGGCTGTCGCTGTGGGTGTTGAGAGGAAAACAGGTTCGCGTTTCCGTCGGCGTTGCACGGTGGGCCCGCCGGCGAAAACGTGCTGCCATCCCCCGCCGTCACCCGGTGTCACAGGTTTCCCTTCGGAGCGGGGGTTTCAAAAACATTCATTCACCAAAGAGCCTCATCATTCCATCGCAACAGACTCCACTAGGAATCGGTGTGGAGTAGAATTACTTCAAAAAGCGAAAGAGAATGAAATGGTTTTAATTGGAAAATACTCTGTACTTGGATGAACAGAAACATCATCATTACGTTTGCACAGACCAACAGAAAATGCAATACCAAGCGGAATCAAACGAAACAGCCACAATAGTAAATACTTTACTTCTCTAACAAAGTCTGAGACTGGAAAAGTCGTAGATTGAAAGCAATTCCACAAGTTGAACTTTAGAGTGTTTTGCTCGGGTTTCTGAATTAGTGTTCATTCCGCAAATCGCTTCCAAGGAAATTTAAATATTTCCACCTCTTTCTTAACTACCTCTACCTAACCCGTTACTTCATCTTCCATATACAAATCACTGCATGCGTGAACCAAACAAGGGAACAAGAGAAGGTAAGTTGCTTCGTTTCGACGCATTTACAGATCAATCCGAAGCATCAATCGTTCCAGCACTCCGTTCCATCAGTTCACCCCACCGGAAGGGCACCTCGGAAGGGGAAATAATTGAGTTGCTTTGCAGTGGTATCCATTTTTAAACGTCCCTTTTTCCCGGCCCATTTTCTGGCAATGTACGATGACCGCACGTGGGAGAGATGCTGCTCGCCGAGGGGTTTTGTGTAGTTTGTTGCATCGCAATGCGTATAAAAACTCATCAAAAGGTCACAGGGTACTTGCACGCACAAAAGGTTCCAATGTAAATATTAATAAAAACAGGAAGATGAAGGGAACGTTTTTATTTTTATCCAAAAACAAATAGATACGCTGTCGAAGTCGGGAGCACAATATAAAATTAATTAATAACGGAATGAGTAAAATTTCGATCGTTTGCGATTGGATAACGATTGGAAAAACAAAATACTGTTCATCAATGACGACCGTTCATGAATCAATTTTGTTTCATGTAGTTCATGGAAAACCCGATTGAAGTCCTTATGCTCAATTTGTGTACTATATTTAAGTAAACCATTGCTTAATTTCTTGCTTCTAAACAAAATAAACACGTCCTAAAACAAACGGTATATTTTGTGCCACTTCATCTATTCGCCCAAGGAGTAGAAAAATGAATGATTTATGATCGACAAAACATTATGCAAATTCGATTCGCACGCCACCGGGTGAGAGTATGCGAGCAATTTGCATATGACATGTATGATAATGAGCACCAATTGTGCGAAGACTAAATGAAAATAGTACCCCGAATTTAGGCCTGCGGTTGGTGATTGCGTCGTTCACCATAAAACACCACATTTTCGATTTAAATAAGTGAACTCCAACGAACGGCCACACGCACCCACCGAACTGATGACAATGCTGCTGCTGATGATGATGTTGATGATGCCTGGCGCATCTGCTTTTCGCGAACATCGCCCTCGAAAAGCGGAAAAGCGCTTACAACAAACAGCCCGAAACATGCGTTCGATCACGCTTTTGGGAATGAAATTAGAGCAGGTACCAAACATTCATTTGCACCCAGCCGTAAATTGTATAGATTAATTCATTCCCTCGCCCCCTCCCGGATTGCCCAAACCACCCACTGCGGGCGGGGAAAAGGGGAAAATTATTTGAGTTTGCGAACTGCGAACAGCGGACCACACTTTATTCGGGTGGCACTTGGCTCGTGCTCTACTGAATCCATCCTCCCCTTTTCTTCCACCGTCCGTCCCTGCCGGACATCCGCTTCCGGGTTTACTTGGCGGGAACAGAACCGAAGGGGTGGAAACCCAGTACCCAGTGCCCTACAAAGCGAACCGAATCGCACGCGAGTGCAGCAACATTTAGGTCTGGCAGAGTTCGTACAGCTAAACGGGTGAAAATAAATATTAGAAGCAATGGAAAAAAACGGAGAGGAAAAAAAAGCATTACGCTCCGGGAACAAGCGGGCCACATCTGACTGGACGATGAATAAATAAAGCCCACCATTACGGCGTGCGCACAGCCGCATCAACATCATCAACATCGAACGCTGGCAAGAGCAGCCTCATCATCCCGTTTCGTCATACTATTGAGATCTATCTCGGAAGCTCGTGAGGTGGAAAATCAGCGCAGCCAGGTACCACGCGGTGCCCTCTTGAGGTAGTTCGTTGTTGCCAGTGATTATATGGGGAAAAAAGAGGGTTTTCTTCATCGACCAACACCAAACGCCAAAGAGGGGAGAAAAAAAAATGGCGTACCATCAACCCACGGCGAACAAAGATGCTGCAGAACCGGGCCCTAATGGCTTCGAGAGCTTCGGCAAGGCTCATTAGCATAACTCGGAAAACACGAGGGGGCTGGGAAAATAGGCTAACGTTCCTGGTTGTTCCCTTCCCTCCGAAGCAAAGGGAAAAAAGCTCGGGCAAAAACACCGACAACGTAATCGATGTAGATAGAATCGAAGCAGGAAGGCACGGCAAATGGAGCGGAGGCGGAGGAGAAAGCAAATAAAACAAACGTAAACCCCACTTGGCGAGCATCAGACGCATCAGCATCAACGACATGATCAGCTGTTGTTGCAAGATAAAAACACCAGGAGAAGAAAACAAAAAACACTGGAAGAAGAAAGCAAAAAAAGAAAATGGCCCTAAATACAAAACGACGGTTATCTTCGTGGGTGCTCCAAATATGTTTAACATTGTTACCATGTAAGCTGCCGAAAGAGCTTCCCCGACCCGTGTTTCCACCACCTTCTACTAACAAGTTTAGCCAAAGACACTGGAACACAAAAATCAAACGCTTTTTTTCCAGACCGAAATCGGTGCATAATAACGAAGCGTGCGGGAAAAGCTAAGCCCCCTGGCAAGAACTGACCGGAATATAGAATGCTGGGGCTGAGCAACACTTCGCGACCGAAACTGGCACAAGCGGAAGGAAACGTGCTAGGAACGGCTGGCCCGAGGGCCGACGGACCTGAAGAAAGTGGCTGGAAAAACCGACTCGCACAAGTGCCATCGGGGAAAAACGTTGGAGCCGGTCGCGACAACGGCCGGAGACGATTATCCGAACCCAAAAGATTATATGGTAATGATCAATTCCGGTAGCAAAATGCTTCACAACACCGACCGCTCCCAAAGGGATCCCTTGCAGGCGTGCCTTCCTCAACAGGAAGTGAAATGAGTGCTCTTTTTGTCTATCCTTTTCCAATGTCTCCCTTGGCTTGTTCTCTTTCCTGCTTTATTCTGTGTATCCGCTTCAAAGCTGCGAAATTATCACCCTCGGAGCTCATCTTCATGCTGTTTCCGTTTTGCTGTTTGTTTTTATTTTCACTTTCACACTTTCTTCAAAGTTTTCTCCTTTAAAGAGGCTACTACAGATTTACTGACAATCATAACGCAGTTGATTTTCATGGTCGCATTTTGGTATCTCTACTATTTAATTGACTCTTTTATTTGGCATTTTACATTAAGGTGACACTTAAAACCCTATTAATAAATAAAAAAGGTATTTGCATAATTTCAAAAGATAAAGGTTTACATTTTTGTTAACCGCAATTCATAGCAACGTCGACAAAAAATATGAACTGATTAAAATGTATTTATATATGATTTGCTCTTGTAGCGCAATGCAGAAACCTTTTACAGAATATGAAACGAATAAGCTTTTTAGCAAATAGTTAGTTAACATATACAAACAGAAGAAAAGGTAAATGAATAAGCTGCCTGCAATGTACTTCTGGCAAATTTTGGAAACCCTCGAGAAAAGTAAAAAATGGGCCAAATAAGGAAATAACTTTAAAGAATGCAGTGTGCTGAAGCTATACCACGTTTGGAAAACCTAGCACAGTGAAAGAAAAACTAATTATAAGATAATGGGCATATTTAGCTCCGCAAAAGTGTCAGCTAAGAACGGAGTCTTTAGGGAACGCTCTGCAGCGCGGAAGCGATGAGAAATAATAATTATATGCCACGCTTATCACAGACCCGTAAAAGAATTTCAGAAACAAACTGCACGACTCTCCCAGACACGGTGATAGTGCTTCGAGTCATCTAATACCACCGATTTGCTCATTCGTTCTTTGCTGCTTTCCACCCATTTTCCGAACCCATCCAGGCAGCATATTTTCACATCGACAGCGGAAAACTTTCCTCAATGAAGCCCTCCGCTAATCGTCCGGAGCTGAGAGTCGGCAAAGGTTCTCGGCGGCTTGCAATTTTCCCACCGAACCAATTAGCTCTGGCTGGCTGAGGAATGTGTCGGGAAAGGGAGCTGCATGGGGCCCGGCGAAGGGCTTCTTTGCGGAAGAGTGGCGCTCAATGTCATCCGTGACGTCATTTCCGGGCCACACGATTTCTCACCGACTTCCAGACACACAAGCACGCTGGCTTTAAATCCTTTGCCCCAGCAAAAAAAGGGTGGGAGAAGTGGTGGGCGGTGGTGGTGTTCTGTTGCATGGTTCTTCAAATTCCCCAACCGCACCTACCGGGTCGGTCCAAAGAAGAAGCGTGTAACTTTCCTGCATGCAGACAGCGTAACCGCAAAGAAACAGCGAAACACGCGGCTTCCCTTCTCCTCGCGGGCTTCTCACACCCTTCAACCCGGGTTCCAGCGTCCAGGCCCCTGCATTCCCAAGTCCGCGTTGCACGAATGCGTTTTCACGTGAGAAAAATTAAAGGTCCATCGGCCATAGGAGGCCATTATTCGTTCTTCCTCCGTACGTCCTTATATCCGTTCGAGGCGAATTTGTCGTAATCCACACCGGAATCGCAATGTTGCTAAATGCCATCGAGGATGATTGAAAAGAAGGTTTGAACATTGCGAAACATTACCAGACGATAACCCTAGAGCAAAACTCTTTGAAGGATAACTCCTTTTGCCTTTTTCTCGTTGCCATCACCAAACAATCCCACGACAAAGTTCTTCTCTTTTTCCCAACCTAGCTTTTTTTTCTGGAATGAACAAGTAACGGGCAAACGGGAAAAACCGATAGACAAGCCAACAGCTGCTTCCGAGTCCGTACAAACATCCTGAATGGCAGACAGTCAGACAGACAGACCGCCGGAAGACCAGACGAGCAGACAATTAACCAGACGAAGAAACTGCGTGACTGGCGAAGGATCCGAGATGAAGTCTCTGCAAGAGCGAGCGAAACATCGTCTGCGAGAACGGTCTGCTGAAATTGAAAGGCCACACACAAAATACCGGCATCTGCATAATTGAATGTACTGGCACAATGTTGGGGATATTTGAAGAACCATTTTCACATGCTTTAGTTAGACGACATACTTTTCCAACAGAATGACTACAATGTACCAAGCAGACGTAATTGCCGAGAAAGGTTGTGTGTGATGCGGAAAACTTTTTCTAACACTCAAAACGTTTGACTTTCATGAATTCTAATTTATGTTTGAATACCAAAATTCAAATGAAATTAAATTAGATATATAAAATAACAAACCACAAAAGAAGCTAAAACAATTGAACAATCAATCAGTAAAGCGAGCGCCGAAGTAAAAATAAATCCATCAAATGCAGCTATTCAACGTGCAGACACATCGTTCTGGCACGCAAAAAAAGTTTCCCCAAAATCAGCAAGCGCAAACTCCACACACCATGAACACAACAGGATGCGATGGCAACTGATGGAAAGTGGAACAAACAGGGGGAAAAACGTGTAGCTTCCCATCAGCAAACACAAATAATATCCCCACGACGAACGGAAACTAACAAAACCGATAACTGAAACTGATGTTTGGAATAAAAAAAAATCCTACAAATCAGTCTACCACCACCCTATCCTCCCCACGACCCTGTGTGCCCCTCTTTCCCTGTCCCTAGTCAGGGGAGTCTCCAGCTGAGCGTGACCGAACAGATTGCTACAGTGGCTCGTTTATGCGCCCCTTTTTCGAGTCCATTTTTTGGCAAAATGTGCATAATTTGTGACATACCATTAATGGCCATAAATGTGGCCTGCCAAACACGCAGACGCCATCGGGGAGCAGCTACTGTAATCAAGGAACAACCGTCCCGGAAAAAGGCGTAGGGAGGTCCATAATATGTGGTGGCCATAAACCAGAACCAGTGGACAAATTTCCAATGCCACCAACTCAACGAACGGGTATCACTTGTGCGGTGAGTCATGCGTCGAGGAATAACATGTTGTTTATGCTTACCATCGTTGCTTGTGAGACGGTTCAAACAAATAAAACATATACTTATGTCATAAACTAACCCGCCGCGAAAAAGAAATGCTTCTGTGCAGTATGAAAGCAAAGTGGGCGATTCTGTGTTAGAAAGGAAGAAAACAACGCAGTGCGAACGGACAGAATCGAATTTTCGTGACCATTAATTCATCACCGAGTGGACGGCGGACAAAACGCTGAGCGAAAGGAAAAACACAAAAGTCGACACTTTATGGACCTCGAAGATTGAACTCTGCAGAATGCGAGCAATTAGCGCCAGAAGCTCGGGCTGCAGAAGCCATCGTCAAGTGAACTTGTCTCCAATTGCCACAAATTGAAGCGGGCCGACCCGATGGGAAAGTATGACCTTTTTTATTAATTGCTTTTCATACCATCGCTCGTCCGTCTAAAGACGCCACGATGGGTGGCAACGCTTTTTTCCTAAGAGTTCTTGTCTTTATTTTGCTATTCGTTTCTTTCACTTTAAGTTCTTCATTTACATACCTTCACTTACGGGTTTTTTTCGCGTAATTATAGACGCGGGGTGGTTGAAAAGCGTTAAACTTCTTGTGTAACGTGCGCAAAATCCTTACGGAAAACCGTCCGCGCGCCTTTTGAAAAGCGGCGACACCAAACAAAGGCCTCCCGTGAACGCGAAGGACTGTCGAAGGATTGGGCTGTCCTTGCGCGGTGAAACGATTCTAATGGTTTCGGAAAAACTTTTTTCCACACCCCGAATGGTGAAGAAAAGCCGGCCCAAAACGGTTCGGCCATGGTCGACACTTAAAAGAAGACGAATCGAGTTGAGTTGAAATATGGCTGCTGGGTGGCATGCAATTACCGTTTACCAATCATCATCAGTCGAAGCACCATCACCATCATCATCATCGTCATCTTCAACCATCGACATCTAACGGGGTTTTGGCGGTCGCCATGAAAAACGAATACTTACACAACAAGGTCATTGCGTTTTTCACCACAAAATGCTGCATTCAGAGGACGTTTACGTTTGCAGGCGTATTGTTAATAGTTTTTACCGCAAAACAAGCTTAGGCCTTAACAACGACCTCACGTGAATAAAAGACTTAAAGGACATAAATGCAGCCACCTGACATTATGTTCGATAGTCAAAGTCAACTTTTGGTACAAGGAACAGTTACAATCAGTTTCCATTTGCGCCATGGGTGTAGCCAAACTTACCCCCAACTGGTACGGAAAAATGGAGAGAAATCGGAACCAGAGTTATGGAAAATTTCTTTACGAAAACTTTTCACTTCCTTTGCTTGGAACTTAATATTTCTTTGGCGTATAGTTTCTTGTCACGTGAGGAAAAGTTCAGTGAAATGGAGCAAGTCGCCTTTATTACAACCATCCCAAGACACATTTTTTTCCCCATGACATCATAGGACATCGAAAAACAACCATCTGGGGTTGGCTTTCCCAAGCCCATTCGTCATTTTGGCTAACGCAAAAGGCCAAGAAAAAAACGCCCGGACGCGCAACATGCCTTCCACTCACGAATTCTTAACAAACCGTGCATAAACGACTGCAAGGGCGGTCGGGGGTGTCTGGTCTCGCTCACATTCTTCCCGTTTGCTCCAATAACCACCACCCGTCAATTTACCCATCGTCCAAGCCTTCCCCTTTGATTCTTTCCCGTTCCGCTTGGTCTCGCCAAGCGAGTGACAATCGCATTTCCACAGACCAAGGGAGGACGGTTGGTAGTTTCATAGTTTGCCGCATGAAAGGTTAATAAATGCTTCTTGCGGAACTAGGTGGAAGTACGGCCCGAAAAGCGGTCATTCAGGTTTGGGAAAATAGAAGCGAACGTTTGCGGCGGAAGTTCCTTCGCGAGCTCATCCCGCGCGAACTATTTTTCTTGAGGAGTAGGACTTTTCGGTGGGCTTTTGCTAAGAAGGATCCAATTTTCCCCCTGTCCCGTATTGTTCATTGTAGTCGCTAGTCAATATTTACGCGTCGTTTTGGCGTAACTAAGTAGAAAAACAAATCGCTCGATTGAGGTCATACTAAACATGCGGATATCGGAGGAGTAGGAAAAGGTATTCAATTGTGGATATATAATATTGTGTTGATTAAAAAGAAATGTTAAAACAATAAGAGTCTTATAGGGGTAACATTAATCTACTAAGTCGTATAAAATATTGTGTAAACTAGAAACGACGAAAATGTAGTCCCCGTCCTAGCAACCTGTTATTCCCTAAAATGTTAAAATATAAAACAGCATATTCCAATTAACTCACCCTTTCTTTTCAAACTCCTACGTTGAACAATCTTCAGCTGAAGAGGTTGAATTGGTGACACTCTAGAGTACCCTCTAAACTCACAAACTCTTGCAGATACTGCTGATCTTCGCCACTAAATCGTCACACGAGAACTTCCTTCTCTACGATCGCACACATTAACCTCCAAACCCCTTAGAATGGTTGGTATTTTCGCCACTTTCGTTCGGTATCACACCATCACGCTTGATTCGCTGCAAGATTAATCGTCAGATAGTCGCAAGCCCGCAATAAACCCAATATAAAACGCCCAATTCCCAATCAAACGCTTCCCGTCGTCATACCGCAATCGTTCCGGATGGGTTTCTTTTCCATCGCTTCCATCGACCTCTCGCCTGGGCTTCTCTGATTTTCATTAGATCGAATTTTCCACTCCGCAATCGAAATCGGAACCAGCGTTTGCTTGGACCGCACGGTAACCGGAGCTCGTCTACGGGATGGTTTCTGCTGCTCGACGAACGCAGCAGTAGGCGCCACGCTGATGAAGGGTAGAGGTTATACGCTCACACTAATTGCCTACTTTTGGCGTTTTGGAGTTTTAACGTTTGCCTCTTCAGTTTCGTTACCTCTGCTTTGCACTCGATCGCGAACCATGGAGTTCCTCCAACGGGCGATTCGATCGGATCGCCTCACTCCATTAGCGCATCATCTGGAGTCTGGCCCGGTGCCGTTGCCAGACTTGGGAGATAATTTGTTCCCTTGGTCAATCCTCCATGCTGCTACTCGCAACAGAACCAAATACCGAACGAAAAGATGATGTAAATCAGCACGGCGCTGAACAGCGCGAAACAGAGCAACACTAGGAACAACATTTTCACGTCTCGCCTGAAGCAACTTGGGAACCCGAAGACGCTCGCTACACGCGGCACAACGTTGGCAGCTAGAAGCAGTACGACTTCAACCGATGCACGGACGATTTTTCCGTTGGCACCTCCGGAACACTCGATTGCTTCGATTCGATTGCGGAAGGAAAATCGCATGCCGCCTCGATGCCGTACGTTTTGCTGTTGAGCCGGTGCCGTTTTGACATTTGACAGTTACTACGGTAACGCCTAGTGTAGCTGTGCATTCGAGGCAGCTCGCTTCTCCCCCCCTTTGGGTAAACAAACTTTCCGGCTCCCCCGGGAAGGGTCGTACAAGTTATAAAACAAAAAATTACAGAAAGAGAAAGGGTCGCTAGAAAGGGACGCTCGAAAGGGCGCGCAGTCGATAAACAGTTCGAAACTTGAAGCAACCGAGTAGGATTAGAATACTCGACGAGCAGGGGAATCATAATGGAGGCTAAAGTTGAAGGGGTTGGGGTATCCCTTAGGTACAGGTGTTTCTGTACCGAACCGGGGTCGTTCGATAGAGCACGTGGAAGGAAAGAAAAATGGAAGGAAACGCACAAAACTTGTAGAAGTAACTTCCCCGCACTGATAAATCACAAGGATCGGCCTAGAGGCTCCTTAATTCCCTTCGCCAACCGCAAGGTAGAGGAAACTTCACCGTTTGCTGTATGTTTCTACTTCATTCGCACACCAACACATACACGCGGTGCACTTGTTCACGCATCCGGCCCTTTTTTTCGGGGCACCCCTCCTCAGGAACTACTTGACACCGGGAAGGCTTCATCAACATCCGGATTTGTTGCACACGCTGTGAAGGCTCTTTCCATCCGGAACGTGAGGACGAGGGTTACGGAGCGTTACCGTAGCAACGCAACGTTCCCAAAATTAAAAAAAAAACACCTGAAGTTTGGTCGGTCGAACAATGTTTAAAAGAAATCATAATTTAAAGATCACATATTATGCACCACGTCATAATATTGTATTGAGCTCCAGCGCTCATTGTGTAATTCTTCGAAGGACAACCACCTGATAACACCAAAAAACAAAGTACACGATCACTCAAGGCCTCTTTTTAAAGGGCCATTATTTCCCCTTCCGGAAAAAAACCGCACAACACCTACCGATTGTTTTGCCTTTCGAACAACGATAGAAACACCGGTCGTGTACCGATGAGAGAAGCTGTCGGCTTAAGCACACGCACTGCGAAGCACAAAATGCGCAACAAGACGTCGACGCGAACCGTCTCGGAACGGTGTTGATGGGGAACTGACGGAACCGGACGCGGTCGCAGCGTCGCGGACCCAGAAAGCCCAAACATTCCCCCGCCTTCCCACATTGCCGTCCTAAGACGCGGCCAACCTCCCTCCGCCCGCCCGGGGTTCCCTACCGCAGCTGTCAAACTTAAAAACAATACGCATCGTTGTGTGCGCAAGTGGCTCGGCGAGCGTATGTGCTGTTTCGCTCTTCGCCGATCCTCCGTTCATTCCTCCAGTGCCCCAACGGGCACTCTTCGCTTGCGCACCCCCTGCGGGAGGGCACGAAACCCTCCACCCCGTCGTTGTTTGCTTGTACTGTTTGGTTTGATTGTATAATGTTGTTGTTGCCTTTTTTCCTCCCTGTGCGTTTGTTTTCCACCGTGCTCTTTCTCACGTTCTTTATTGTTTTCTCTTCGCTATTCCCTTCGCATTTCTTCCAAGCCGTGCTCTTTCGTTCTTTTGGCCCTTTAATTAGTTTTTCACTCTCCTTTCTCTTTCCATCGCTTTCCATGTTTATTTTCTTTCCCTCTTTTTATCTCCCACCAGCTCGTACGGTTTTCCTTTCCTTCTTCGTTCGTTATCTGTTCCTTCCGATCCGTTCTGCTCCATCGTGCTACTTGGCCCCTCATATATGCACCGATCATTCTTTGCTTCCCTTTGGCCCTTCTCTCTTCGTACTTTTCGTTGCAATAGGTTGAATTTGTTTCCCCCGTTTCGACACACTTTTATCATTTTTCCCTCCGTATGAGCTTGAGCTGCGTGAATATTCTTTACTTTCCTCTGCCTGTCTGTCGTTTTTGTCTCAGTCTCCTTCCTCATGTTAGCAACATATGCAGTTTTGCTTTGTTATTCCCCATAGTAAACGTCTTTCTTTTTTGCGTTTTCTCATGCTCCCCGATGCAGTTCTGTTTGGCGTTTATGTGCAGTTTTATTCTATCGCATACTCACACACCCAAACAACGGTGGTCGATGTTTTTGTCTAGTGCTCCCATGACCCTTTGAGAAACCGAGCCCCTTGGTGCGGGTTGGGGATGCACTTGACACTCGATCGTGTTATTTTCCTCCTCTGTTTTATCTTCTGATTGCTTCCCACTTGATCATTACGGCATAATGATAATCTCTTCCCTAAAAGCCTTTTTTTCTCCGATTACAACGATTCTTTCTTTGATTATTCTGCTGTGGTCAGGGAGACAATCTTACGGAAGCTCCAGGGCTTCCTATTCAAAACGAAAAAATACCTCAAACTAGGAACCGTAGGAACCGCTATTCGATCTGACCAGTGATCGTGACATTGAAGAATGGTGCGAGTTTTTGTTCCTCTAATTGCTTTCAGCTAGAACTCTTTCGTTAGAGTGAAAACCTGATAATCTTGACTGCCGCAGGAAATTTATTTAAAAAAAAAACATAATTAACGATTGCTGGTATACGAAGAATAAGTTCAAACTATGAAGTAAAACTATGTTTTAGCAGTAAGAGTTTATTGTCAATTGAGAGGTTGGTAACTGAACTAATTTGATGTCAAATTTTAGTTTAAAAACTAAGTCAACTCCTTTGCAATTAATTATAGAATATTGGAAAGACTAAAATTTACCGAGGTAACAAATATTTTATTTTATTTGAAAAAGCAGCAAAAGTGCTCAAAATATTATAATAAACATGTTTATATGTACTCAACTTTCACTTCTAGAAGAAAGACGCGCATTGGCTGGGGAAGTGGTAAAAATAATAATCATTTGGAACTGACTGGTATTTCTACTTAAACCCCCCTCAAAAAGTAAAAATATGAATCCTACAATTATGACCCCGCCGGGCATTGTGCGTTCGTTGTTTGGTTCCCCAAAACACCACGTTTCGGGTTTTAATGCTCGTTCAGTGAATGATGTGAAAATTTGACAGCATACAATTTGGACTGAGCAAAGCTCGGCGGAGCCAATCTTACTTATGATCTGCCGGGGGTGTACGACTCCTCTTGGAAAACACACAGACCGTACGTACCAGCTCCCACAGCAGTCAAAGCAACTAACCGCGTGATGTTTATCAGAATAAGAGCTGTTCGCGGGTGCACAAGTTATGATCTTGTTGAGCCGGTCGCGATCGCCATCGTGGCTCAACGTTCAAATGCAGCATAAAAACGTGAAACATCAGGCTAAAACCTCTCGATTAAGTCCCAGTGATAGTGTACTATCGTCGATCAACAGGCTCATTAAAAAGGACGCAAGTTCCCAAACACCCAAAGTAAATATGGAAAAGAAAAATCTGTTTCCTCCGAGAGTATGCAAACAAAACCAAAATGAAAAAAAACCTACGTTGCATGGATGTACTCGGCGTACAGCACAAAACCGCACGAAATCAACAACCACCCGTCAAATGCAAATGTTTACGGGGCCCAGAAAGGAAAATAACAACCCGGCTCGCCGTGGTTTATTTGGGGCGCAACAACGACACGTCGGTGCAGTATGCGTACTCCCTGCGCTTTGTCCACACCCTTCCAACCCCCCATCGCAGGGATGCATCAACCCGAGGGATTCCGAGAGTATATGTAAGTGAGAATGTGACCAACGGAAACCAAAGCCACTGTGTGCATACCAAATCGGTGGTCACGTTCGCGTCTTGGTCCCGATCGAAACACGGAGGGAGTTTCAGAAGTTCGAAAAGCATATCGGACAACATGTACGACAAGCCCATCCACCCAGCTTTGGATTGTGAGACTTGCGTTCAACAGGGGAAAGTTTTCAATCAGAACTGGGCCACAGTTGAAATTTGCATGCAGACGGTTTAGCAATTAAATTATTTTCTTTATTTACAGAAACAAGGGTTCTTCAACCTAAGGGGACAATATCTTCATTACAATTCATTAAAAAAAAATAGTTTTCTGCAAAGTGACCTCACTAAACAAAATTGGATCCTCAACTCATAAAAGAGACAAAAGGAATCAGTTGCACCACACAATACAACACAAATTCTGAAAGAAAAACTGAAAACACATGATACAATAAGTGTTTGCTTTTCGAGCTATCGATTGGTTTAAAACAACGTTAAAAAATGTAAGTCATAGTCATTCAATTGACTGCAGAAAAATAAAGTAAGAGCTCGAACAAAAGAAGAAAAACTAACTTATTCCGCAATATATTAAAAAGGGATCTGATGTTATTCAACCATCTTTCCAAATTTATACCACATCGCCTTCTGCTAGGTTCTGGTAAGAATATGCTATAAGTTAGAAGCAACATAAAACGTGCTCATAAATAGCCTACTCATCTACTTCATCTATTCTGGATGTGATTCCCACAAACTCTCACATCAAAACGACTTATTCTTTTAGTAGGACCACTCGGAGGTCCTTCGGCAACTTTCACATGGTTTACAGCCGAATTAAGCTGGACCACAATGCATCGGTACGATCGTTGAACCACTGAAGCTTGCCAAAATCTTCTACCAAACGCCCGCTGGACCCATTCGGTGTAATCAATCATTTCCTCCAAGGCGCCACCAGGACAGGCTGCTGCAGGAAAAGCTGCAAGCCAATGACCGGGTGGAAAAGCTCGCGACGAGAGCTGGCTGGGGACGAGAAGCAAACCCCCCGGAGTTAAAGTTTACTTTCGCCCGAACCGGAAGGTTATTAAATGCCAGCTGCCAGCTCTTCGTCATCCATCTAAAACCCCCGCCGGGCTGGAGGACGGGAAGCGAGCGGAACTTTACTCCTCGATTGTGAGGGACGGAACATCCCCAACATGGGATTCAAGAATCGAGAAAATTCACACCGCTCCAAAAGCGGTTGGGTTTCGCCGGAATGTTCGCCAGAATGATGCCCGTAACCTCAAAACCGCAGCCCGGAGGAAGACAAATAAATTCCGCCCTCCCTCCCCTCCCACCCAACCACCAACCCGGTCGGCGCGGGCTCGGAAGGCTCTTTAAAACAATCTCAGGCTCGAAACGCAACGCGAACTGACTGCTTGCGTCGTTTTGGCACCAACTTGCATTAATTTCAGGTTCGGCGCTCGAGCCACCCGCATGTCTCCGGCCGCGCCTTCCTTTGTCCACCCTTTGATGGTGGATAATCAATCCTCACGGGTGTCGGTTTTCCCCCAGCGACATCCGACATCTGAGAAATGTTCACACGGAGCGAGAGTTTGTATCCGGTTCTTACTGGCGGCTTCGGTTCAAGGGGCCTAAAATGGCCGACGAAGCGCACTAACCTTTGCTATTCGCACGGTTTCGGCGATGTGCGACGGAACGGAAACGGATCCGAACGATTGGCAGGACACAAATGATTCCGTCAAATTGTTGATTGGTCAATTGGTTTTGAAATTGGATTCAGGTTGAATACAATTTTGTCGGCTTCCTTGGGGGTTCTAGGAAATTTACATAATCCGTGAATGGGTTTGCTCCACAAGATTTATATCAAGCTTAAAATTAGTAGAGGATCTAATATTTTGATTACTTTCATGTTATGTTTTCTCAACTAGTCTGAGTTCATATAAATCGCAAAATAAACTATTGAATCTCTTCGAAGATTGAGTCATCCTCAATATTCATTATCTATCCATAAGGTAGTCAAATTTTGAAGAAATATTCACTCAAATAAGATGATTCAATATCTACCGATCTTTTTTACATTCTCATTATTAATACCAAATATAGAATAGGCAGAAAAAATGGTTGGTACAAATACCAACAATTAAGGTTAGGTGTATTAAACAAATGAGGGTAACAATAAATAAGATGTAGTTGTTCCATTGAATTTACCTGGACCTCTAACTGTTAATAATCCTGCCACCAGCGTAATCTATTTACAGTGAAACACAAAGAAACAAATTATTGGTATTGCAAATTATATAAAAAGCACAAAACGTTCATTAACAATGAGTTTAACACATTTCAAAACTTTTTTTTCCATCATTCTTGTTTTAAAAGAAAAATATTGTTCTAAGTCCTCGTCCGAAAGAAGTTAAGTCTTCAAAAAATGTTGTCTGCATGTAAAAAACTATAATGAACACATTACATACATTTTAATATCAGTTATAGAAACTGACTTTGAGTTGAAAATTAGAAATAAAGAACAGTAAAATGCAATGCAAACAAGAAGAACAATTGAACTTACCACTGTAGCGAACAAGATCTTCTTTGAAGATAATTTGTCACTCAACAACCTCGGCCAAATCAGTAAAAACCGCATAACGATACTTTAACTCGCCTCAAATAAATTCTGCACTTTCGAAGAAATCACATGCGCCCAATGGATTAGCTCCGGAACACTTTCCCGGATTAGAGATGGTCATTTCCGCCGGCACCGATTCCCACCGAGCCACTGCCCATTCGATGCTAATCAAGACGTCCATCTAGAGAGCCGTCGCTGTTCTTTCCCCTCATCAAGCAAAGGAACACGGGGAGGTAGGATTATTTTCCCGATGTTACGGCATGCTGAACATTCTATGGCAGAAAATCAAGACATCTCTGCCCCGAGGAGAAGCTGGAGCCTTTCCATCTCCATCTTCATCGCCAGCAGGTGTCGAGTTGAAGAAGGTCACCAGAAGTTCTGGTCAAGTCAATGGCGCTGCTGAGAGTCGTGCTTCCACAAGCGCTGGTCAAGACACGGTGGTGTCGATTGCACTATCGTACACTTTGAAGTCCATCACCACCACCCTCTCCCGTTCCGGCTCGTTGCACAATTCCCACACTGTCCGCTGAAGCAAGAGGTCTTCCTCGCCGAGCAGCGGGTCTTTGGATTCTTCATTGGGATTTGTTCGCCCAGCGATTGTGCTGATGTCTGCCCGCAGCGTTGAACGTAGAACCTCTTCTCTTTCACCCCGGAGGGAATTTAATTTTACGTTGCTAATGTTTTCCTCGTCAGCTTCTAGCAGACCCCGCGCCGCTACAAGACCCTTATGGCAGAACCGTTGCATGGTGCTTGGACACACGCTTTGTCTTGCGCATTGGGAAGCGGTTCCCACATGTTAATGATGGCGCGTTTACGCGAACTTTCCGAGCGGCAGCAATTCGCTGTCGTCGTCTTGTGGTCATTTGCGTCAAGCTGGGTCTAAATGCTCGCTGGAAAACAGCGAGAAATGTCGTAATAAGCGACCATTAGGGGACGCCATGTGCCGATGCGAAACATAAACGTTCAATGTTGGTTTAAGCCGAGCCGGAACCAAAGCATTTTAGGGGACAAAAACTCAAACGAAATAGTTTTAAAACATCAACTTAGAAAATACACCTTCTATCATATTCAAACATCTTCCAATAAAGTTATTCCCTCCTTCAACTACTGTTTTCTATGGGAGTAGAACGTGTTTTCAGAGCGTGTCTTATTTATTATACACAGCATAAGTGAAGTCTTCGTACTTACGACCAATACGCCCGGTTCATAAACTTTGGCGAACATCCTTGCCACGAGTTAACGTGACTTTCCGACATCACAGCAATTTGCTGCCATGTACTAACGACGTTGATTGTCTACCATCCCCTGTCCGAACCCTTCCATTCCCAGCATTAGACTATCGCACGTCTGTTCTTGGATGTATACGCAAAGTTACGAACCTGTCAAAATATTTAACTGACAACCTAATGGTTATTGCGTTCAAAACATCCGACAGGGATTGCTCAATGCACAATATGCTGTAATAGAACAGCTGTCCATGCGATATGCAAATAGAATCACCTTCGGTTGAATATGTCGGAAGGGATCTCAAATCAATTATCCACCAAAATGCCTCGCCAGTATGTTTTCTTTCAGTACAACCCATTGTTAGAAACAACGCAACGATTAAAATGTTTCTTATGCCTTATATTCTGTTTTCTCTTAGCTTCACGATAATTACGAAATGTACATGTACTTCAATAAAAGGCTCCAGCGTATTCCATCATATTCCATAGTCTCTGGCATCCATCGTTAAACTTACGCATTACTTGTTTTTTTCCTAAGCGGATTATAGATTGTAGTCCGTCGCTTAAAGTCGAACCTTCTTCCTGCTGGACAAGAACGATGCTCATGACGCTAAAATCAAGAATCGCATTCCACTCGATGAATTTTTGGTCCAACGCTAAGATTTCCGCTTTAAAATTCGGTTAGATTGCAGTTCAAAACCTTCCTGTCCATGGCTGGTCCATTTACCTTTATTTTAGCTTACATCGAACGTATGAAATTTCTTGGACTTATCTAAACCCTAAAACGCAAAAAGCCTTTCCATTATCTGGCTTTCCTTTTCTGTTAGTCAATTCGTTTCACCGAGCGCATTTGTATCGTGCTTTTACGATAACCACCCATCGTATGGCGAATCAACGAGAAATTAATCGAAATCTTTAGCCCTACATACAATATTGCGTAGAATCAAAACCGCAATACAAACGAATGATAAAAGATTTTATCGTGCTTGGCTTTAGGGACTTGCAAATTGTACGTGGTTAGTTCATTAGTTCTTTTCTTATACGTATGAGATGCTGCGTTCAGGAGTTTACCGTTATGTAATTATTATTTTAAAAAACCTTCTGCCAATGAATAGATATCGCAAAGAAACACACATCGTGTCCCCTAACTCTCTGGCCTTGTTTGCTTTCCTTTCTTATAAGTGACCAATCTAATCAGTTCGCTCGCCGTTTTGTGTTTTCATCTATGATACAAGCTATGAATACTTACAACCTATCAACGAATAAGGATAATGGGTAAAATAAATTAACGTGCAACTAAACTACCGCCGTCCATCCATCCATCCGCAAGCTGTATTGGCTGCCATAATAATGCGTGCTCCGTTTGAAACAGACCCTAGCAACTAAAAGTTAATCGATTCCGGGGCCCGTCCAGTGCATCTCGGCACCGACAGCACAAATATATTCAATGTAAATCGACATTCAAATACATTTCGACGGACGAACGGGACAATTCTCCTCTTTCTCCTCTTTCAAAACCGAGACAAAATTATCTCGGAAACAAAATGACATTATGGAAGTTCATCTATACCATCGGCAGACCGCTTTCTTCTCATTTGCGAAATACGATTATCTCGGAAACGAAATGACATTATGAAAGTTCATATATACAAACGACGTTCTATTTACAGCTAGCTTCTCCGGCCGGCTCGAGATTCCTATCGTTCGAGGGCTGCTCCTCGTGTGTCTCTCACGCGCCCGGCTGCTGTCCTTCCGGCGTACCACCGGCAATGGTGGTGTTCATGAGTTTCACCCGGGCGACAATTTTGAGCGCCGGTCCAAGCTTCATGTCCATCGTGCTCACGAGATGGTTTTCCTTCAGAAGCAGCAAGGCCTGTCCGTCGATCTCCTGGTTGACAAAATCTTCCGCATAGTCCGCGCACCCGGGCAGTCCACGGATAAACTCGTACACGTCTTGCACCGACCAGCGCAGGATCGATGAGCCTTCTTCGGCATTGGCGGCGGCGGCAGCAGCGGCAGCTGCCGCAGCAACAGGTGTCACGGGCGCAGGTACATCCGCGATCAGCATTGGAGTTGGGGTCTGCTGCTGCTGTTGTTGTTGTTGCTGCTGAAGAAGCTGCTGGGCAAGTGCTGCGGGATTTGCGGGAAGCATGTTTTGCAATTGCTGCTGTTGCTCCTGGCCAATATGGTTTTCGAGTTTTATGCCCGAAAGGATACCACCGACCGCCACAGGGTTAAGCAATGCCCCGTGTGCCAGCTGTCCCAGTGAAGGGTCGACGCTGGAAACAACCACCGCCGGGGCTGCCGTCGTGAGCAGCCCATTCATGGAGCCTACGATCGAAGGATCGACCGTTGTGCTTCCATTCGTGCCGGGTTGTGCCTCCAACGCACCCAGTGGCATTCCCGGCGAGCTCGTTCCGTTTTGCACCGGAGAGGAAATCTGATCGGTAGAGTTTTGTTTGGCCGAACGGGCGCACGATACGCTGCAGAACCGTTTGCGCTTCATCTTGCTGCGCAATTCGCTCTTGCCGCATACCTCGCAGTTGCCCGACCCGTCTCCGCTCTGACTCGATGGTGAAAGGGGTGAATTTCCCTCGTTTGTGGCACGTTTTTCTGTAAAGATGAACGGGTTAATACCGTTAGTATCCAAGCCAACAAACTTGTTCACTTTCTTTGTGAGAAGATACTTACTCGGTGGCTCGTCGGAGTTGTCACGCTCGGGGTAACGCTGGCGCTGCACAGCGAACGGCTCATCGGCCTCCTGTATCAAGAAACCCTCGATGACGTGCGTCAACACGTTCGGTTTGATTGTCGCCTTCGGGATGCCTCCCTTGTCGCCGTTGCTGCCCGCCTTCGTCTGCACCGGCGGTGGAAGTCCTGGCGATTGACTCGAGGACGTCGAGCTGGTGCCCGTCGTACCAGCCAACACCACGCTGGCACCGGTGGAGAGCACACCGTTCGCGCCTATGTTGCTGACCGGGATAGCGGAAGTGCCCGTAATGGCGGCGATCGCTGTCGTCGGAGTTGCCGTCGACGTCGCAGTCGTACTGGAGCTGACCGTCGTGTCTCCGCTGCTACTCGAACTCGTCGTCATTGTCGTGGTTGAGTTGGTAGTAGCCGTGGAAGAAGAGGACGACGTTAGCGGGGCCGTTGAAACCGTCGTAGCTGAGGAAGTCTCGCTGGTGGCGCTCGTAGACGACAGAGCCGCGGTGGACGTAGAAGTCGTGGTAGCCGTAGATACGGACGCGATCGTCTGGTTGATCGAGTTGGTTGTGGATGAGCCCGCGTTTGTCAGTTGGAAGTGGAACATCATGGACTGAAAGCATGGTGCAACTTTTGCGGCACCGGGGTTTGAGGTCGCATCGGTACCGGTCGACTTTGCGGCCGATGATGCAGGCGAACTGTTTCCGGCCGCAGCCGGAGTGGTATCCATCGGAGTGCTACCGGTTCCGTTCATTTGCGCATCCGATCCACCGTCTGCCGTCGTTGAAGCCGTTGAGGTCGACGTCTGTTCTGATTCTGCAGAAAAAGAAAAACGGTGAGGAGAGAAAGAAAACATTAGAAATTGGAATGTCAACAAATAAAACAGATATCATTCTTCTTCGTGCGTGCTTTGGCTGATCGACACGAGTCAAGCTGATCAAACAACGCGCTTTCCTGGCCTACTTCTTTTGGCAAGTCTTGTCGTCCAATAGATATAACGACCAACTCACACAGACGTACAAATTGTCGTGGAAATTCCATCATCCGAGGTGGCATTGCTAAATGATCAATGGTTTCACATGACAACTCAAGCCTCTTCCATTTAGATACAGCAGTGTACGAGTAGATTCACTGGAAGTATCGAAATATTTGGATATATTTAGGCAGTCCCGGTTGAATTCTTTCGCCTTCAATTTCACCCTGTTTCATCGGATTTTCACTCAAACCGAAATGGTGTTACGTTGAGGAAAACAAAACAACAGCGCACAAGAAATCGACCAAAACATCTCGAAATGGCTTGGTACACTATTGTTCATTGAAACTGAGAGAGAACCAAATAAGTGGACGCAGTGATTTCGCCATATCTTAAGCCACGACGCGTCGCCAGATGACGAAAGCGAAAATCACTGGAATTAGTTTATCTCTACCGTCCCCACAACGCTGCACACACATAAAATGCGCGAGTCAACCACCCGAAACACACACGCACAAAAATTAGACTGATGTGGGGAAGGTATTAACCGGGGGAGGAAAAAAAAGTCATGTTTCAACCCCTATCTTCTTCACCCCGACGACGATCGACGATGTATGATCGCAGTTTTTTGGAATTTTGTTTGAATGTGATTACTCCGCACATTTCGTTGAGATGAATACGTTGCATTGATTTCTATTTAGCTTATTTTTTATATCATCAAATTATTATCACTACAAAAAGCACCACCAGCGTAATTAAAAACCAGCGCCAGTTGTTTGTTTCGTGCTCCCTTTATTCACGAAACCAAATTCTAGCATCTTCCAAACGGTACACTTTAAACCTTTATCAATTAACGTGCAACTGCCAAATAGAGGTGAGACGTAGGTTTTAGAAAAGTCACGTGAAAGTGTTTGTCCCGAATTCACTGGTTAACTCTTGAAGACGGCACACAACAGCAGATGTATTGATATATAACGGATAATATTTGTCGGCAGGAGAAATCACTTAAAACCACAGTTTTCAATCAATTCATATTTTTAATTTAGCTTTTTGTTGATAGACACTTTGCGATTGGCTGCAATGTTAAACATGAAAGCGTAGTTTCATACGGACAAAAACACAATTCAAATCATTGCACAGTACACTACCAATCACGAATAATTGGACGTTTAATCATCGTCCGCATACCACCAAAAAGGCAAGTGGCATCTTTCCATCGCCATACGTACGTTTATACGCTGCACACAACGATCCCGAATGGAGATGGCACGGTGTCAGATTGGATGCACTTGCACACCCGTTCGGTGATTGAAAAAGATGCACCTTTTTATTGACGTCATATTCGTGACGACCCTCCGCGTAAAGCCTCTCTCCTGTTCCTCTTTCCCTACCTTTGTTCGCAACGACTACAAACACACCACGAGCAACAACAGGGGATCATGGTTGTCAATGAGGCACTGAAGCACATCACCGTCAAAAACATGTAGGCAAACGTCAAAGGTGATTCATTGGGGCCTGCCTCCAATACACCACACCATCATTCATGCTGCTTGGGAGGGGGGATATGCATCTCCCCCATGTATACGCGAATGTCAGCGACACGTGCCGGGTTCCTTGCCGACCCCATGTTCCCATCCTCCTCCACCGCGTTGCTTGTGCTAGCCTCTTCCGGCGTGTGCAATTGCACGGTACAGTCGCCCGCCATTTTCGTCACTCCACACACGACACCAGTGGCGCGAGGTGTAACGGAAATGCACCGCAACATCCAACCACCCCCTAAACACCCCCACCACCCAGTGAGGAGGCGCTCTAGCTGTTCGATATATCGATCAGTGTGTCAGGCCGGCTCGCTGGAAAACTCGCACTCTTCTCTCACTTTCTCTCCCATGGATTTTTCTCTCGTCAAACACAGATGGCCTTGAAAGTTGCACCGCAGTTGCAAAAGGGATTGCGCTGTGTGCTTTCCCACCGTGAACTAGGATCGGTTTTCCGCGCAACGGTTTCACCGCGTACTTTGTTATTTTAGTTGAAATGGTCGACGTTGGCGAACGTTAATTGCACCACCGAGCTGCACTCATCTCTCCCCTCGGTTCCGTTAGTTTTCGCAAACGAAATCGCCGTGAAGCGCCTTGCGAAGGGATATAAACAACAACGCGGCACATGACGCTGGACGACGGCTCGGTCAAAACTACGACTGGCGCTCTCTCGCCAACCAATGTCAAGTTCAACAAGCCCATAAACCAACCAGCCCCAACAACGCACCACACAATCACACGCCCTGCAGCGCACACAACCACTCTGGCACGGGGAGCATACACCCCAGCCGAATCGCGAACCAATACTCTACATTTCCGCGAAGAACGCCGCGGGAGCAGCGGACAACAGCAGCCGTGTGTGTCACACGGCACAACACACCGCCTGATACCGCGATGCCGCCGGTCGTGATCTTGGTGGTGGTTCCGGTCGTCACCGGTAGTTGTGTTCCGTTTTTCCTTTTGGCCCCACCGCTTTTGATGTTGAATTGTTGTTGTTCGTTTTTTTTGCAAGTCAGTGTAAATCCGCTTCTTGCACACCACCCTTCGCTCTCAACACAATGATCGGGGATGATGTTTCCCACTTTTTAACCGGTGTATCTATTCGCCCATTATTGTCACATCGTCTCGTGAGCTGCTCTCTGAGGGGTGAACGAATTTGTTCAAAAGGCTCTAAAACATCCCCCCCTATGGATCTCCTTGCAAGGAAGACAACCACTTCAGAAGTCCACTCAGACATAACTGTGTTATTGTAAACCCACTGGATGAAAACCTACCGGATGTGGCAAAAAGGGAAACCTAAAACTCACATCACACCGTACAACTTTGTGGACACTTTCATGAGCACATCACAACGACGGAAGTTCAAAAACTTCACATAAAAACACTTGGAAACGTTTCTCGAAAGGAAACCGAGCATAACTCTTGCCGGTTGCGATCAAACGACACCGAACGTTAGGCCGCATCTTACAAAGGCTCCACCGGAAAGGTGGAAGTTGCGATACTGCAGAGTTTAATTATTCACCGTTTCCCACTTTCAAAGCTGAAACACAACGCCGAGCGAGGCACAAGCGAAAACCGCGCACAACCGCAAATGTCCGCGAATCGCACAAGAATGACGAACCGACTGTATGAGTGGTTAGACGCAGATTAGTTTTTGAAGTTGCTTAGGAAATAGCAAACAAAAAAAAAAAGAGCGTATAACTGATCATGGAGAGTGAGAAAGAGAGTTCCATGCACCCCCTTCGCACACACGTGGACAGACGGGAGGTTCATCGGTCGATGAAATAAACAGTATTAACATTAGAAACAGCACACCTAACAGCACAATCACACACATACGCCGCGGAGTTGTGATCATACCGGTAGGGCGGACGATCGCAACGGGGTAGGGGAATTGATCATGGTGTGCAGTGGCGAATCTCCACGGTAAAAAAAACCACGTTTTACATTCGCAACGGTATGCGCGACGAACATACATACATCCATCCATGGTCATCATTATGGCACACTGCATCGTTTCGCGTACAGCGGAGTGGGTAGGGGGAAGTTTTGGAAGGGTAGATGTTGTGATCGAGCCGGGAAAACAGAAGAGCTTTCGCAATCTGATAAGCTCTTCGCGCATGATCGTACAGCATCATTTTATTACAAATTGGAAATTTGTGTTGAGAACCGAGAAATTGACCATCAATTCGAGTGTCTAATATCAAATATTAATTTAACCAGCTAAATTTACATATTAATCGAGTGTCTATAAGACAGTTCAAATACTTTTGGGAACGATGAATAATGTACGGGTTTCTTTGTGGAGCAAAAGGGGAAATCAATTTCAATCAGCTTATTCGCTTGTACACCCCAATTGCATTAATATCCTATCAAACACAAAGATTCAGCTGAAAAGCCTGATTTCTTCCTCATTTCATGACGCGGACGTGGTTTAACAAATTGTTAATAAACCATCAAAGTTTCGTTTAACCTAAAATATTATAAGAAATCATTCAAGGCAGAAATCTATAATGTAACGTACCTTTTCCATTAGCATCAGAGGATGATTTATCCTTCATCGGAGAGTCGGTGGTTGCGGTGGATTGTAGTGGCTGCTGCGTAGGGCTTTGGAACAGTCCCAGCTTAACGCCACCCAGCGAAGCCTGCGCCTGCGGTGAACCCATTACGGTGGGTGTTGCCACCGATGTCGGAATCTTGACGCCTGCGGCATTCATGAGCGTAGTCATGGAGCCCGCCGTCGAGGACGCGGGCGACCCGGGAATGGTCACCGTGCCGCCGGTCAACATGGTCGTCAGGCCAGCGTTAGCATTAGCCACGGCCGGTCCAGATGTAGCCGCCGCAAGTGCATTCATACTGTCCAGCATTTGCTGCTGTTGGATCTGTTTCTGCGGTGTCGAGAGCTGCTGCAGCTGGTGCATGGCTACACTGATGGCCTTCGAGTCGCTGTCCTTGATGGTGGCCATGTTGGTGGTGACCGCACCAACGCCCGAGGACACGAGCGTCGCCTGTGGATGGCCGAGGGAGGCCGTGGTTGTGATGGCACCGGACGAGATGGATGGGATCGTACCGGAGCTGATGATGGAGGCGACCGACATCGGGGCGGCCGACAAAGACGTCATGGCAACGATCGGGTTCGGACCCTGGTGGTGTACAGCGTTTGGCATTGAGGAGACCAGAATTTGACCAGGGTGATGCTGCGCCGATTGTAGCGCCCCGGCAACCACGTTGGTCGAGCTGGCCTGATTCGCCTGATGGATGGGCGAGATGGTGGCACCGTTGCTGGTCACCACGATCGGGTTTCCGGCCATGCTGGTAATCGACACGGGTAGCAGATTGCGATCAATCTGGAGTGTTTGTCCACCCTGAGAGACGATTGTGGCACGATCGGATCCTGCTTGGCCTAACGATGCGGCCATGATCATTTGTGCGGTCGCAGCGGTACCTTTTCCGGCCGCCACCTGTTGACCGGCCAGCTGCTGTAGGGCAGCATTATGTTGCTGTTGTGCCTGTTGCTGCGCCTGCTGTTGCTGCTGATGCTGTTGCTGCTGCTGCGCTTGCACATGCTGTTGCTGTTGTTGCTGCTGAAGCAACGCATCGGAGGACACGTTGATCATCATGCCCGGCTGATTGCCCTGACCTTGCTGGAACAGCAGTTGATGGACGATGTTGCCTTGCTGGGCGCCGCCGGTAGCGGCCTGAACGAGCTGACCCTGTTGGGCAGCGTTCGAAAGTAACTGGGCCGTTGTTTGATTTGCCTGCCCAGTCTGTTGGAATAGCTGTTGCTGCAGTTGTTGGAGTTGCTGCTGTTGTGCCTGTTGCTGTGCCGCATGCTGTTGTTGCTGCGCTTGTTGCTGGTGCTGTTGCATTACTTGCTGTGTTAGCATGGCCTACAAACGACGGATAAAGAATATTTATTAATTTTAATGAGCTAGCTATTCTTTAGTTATAGTTGAAGTAAACCAAAAGCATATAATAAACAATAGCAACGATTATCAAATTTCTCGATCATCTTAGGTGCATTGTACTATACATTCCTACTCGCAGTTTCTTCATACACGACACGCAGCAGTCTGAAGCAAGGCAAAAGCATAATAGTTATATGATAATACAAATCAAAATCTGCAAGCGCACATAATGATCCAAAGCGAATTAAAGTTGCGCTGATCAAACAATTCATGTTACCATGGTAATTTGCATTGCATTAAAAATCTTCCAGCTAGGAGATTTGGGTTTAAGTGAATGTTGCTATCGTATAAAATGTGTTTTAAAAATCCTCAAAATTTTTGGTATTTTATGTAAAGGCAAATGCCAATCGAATAACCTCTCTATACATCGATTGATGAAAGTGTGTATTAGACAAATATGTGAACTTTTAAGTATTTTAAATTTTATCCCATCTTCCAAACGACATACGGAAAGAGCTCGTACCTGCTGCTGGTGAAGCAAAATATGCTGCGGCTGCTGGTTGGCCTGCTGCTGCTGTTGTTGAACCGTTTTAATCTGTTGCTGAAGCTGCAGCTGCTGTTGCTGCTGCTGCTTATTGTCGCCCATCATGGGCATATTGATAACAGCGGGATTTAGCGCCGTACCGGCATTCATCAGTACCATCCTGCAGAAGAAAAAAACAAACCGAAATCATTAAATCCACCATGCTTCTGGTTGATTCTATTCAAGTGACTTACTTTCCACTGCTGGTAACGACCTGCTGCAGCTGTTGCTGCGTGGTCGTTTGCTGGTTTGTTGTTTGGCCAAGCTTTTGCGTTGTCGTCGTACCGGACGCCAACTCCGTCTTGATGATCGGTGCCGAGGGACGTACCAATGGTTGCTTCGTGCGCATCTTGTTACTCTTGTTGAGTAGATTCTGCTGAGCTTGGGCCGTCTGGGTGGACACCGACGGTCGAATGGGGGAGGCGCCTTGCGGGAGGATCTGGGGACGTTGGCCCTGCTTGGTGCCCAACGTACCGGCCATGGTTTTCTGACCCTGTAGGGTTGCGATACCGGTTTGACCGACTGTTTGTGATCCACCGGTTGCCGTCGTGAGCTGTCCCTGTTGGGTTTGAACCGTACCGGAGGCATTCTGGTTGGCATTTGCTTGGGCCACTTGCTGCTGTTGTTGCTGCTGCTGCTGCTGCTGTTGCTGGACCTGTTGCTGTTGCATCTGAGACACCTGCTGTGGAGATTGCGTGATGGTGCATGGCAGTGTAAGAGCTTCTGAAAAAAAACGAAATGGGAAATCATTAGTCCCTGTACGAGTTTGTTTTGCGTTTTTTACTCACGATTATGTGTCTGTGCCGCTTGCGGAAGCGCTTGCTGGGAGCTCTGTATGAACATATTCGGCGTTCCATCGGGATTGGTACCACGGATAATGATCGGGTTCGATGCCATCAGCCCGTTCGGTGTGGTCCAGATTTGTCCCTGCAGTGGCCACTGAGAGAACTGCATCTGCTGAGCGCCCTGCTGTTGCAGTGGGCTGAGTAGTTGCGCTGTCTGCATCGGTGCTTGCGAGACCTGCACGCACTGCTGGCCGGCAGCACCGGCTGCTGCAGCCGCTGCCGCGGCCTGTTGCTGTGTAATGGCTGCTGCAAGATTCTGCTGCTGGCTTGCACCGGCCGGGCCGCCAATGCCAGTGGCCGTTCCGATCTTCTGCAGCTGCATCTTCTGACCGGAAGCGTTCCCGACGGCAGCCGCCGCGACCAGCGCCTTATGGACGTCCTGTTGGTGCTGAGCGCTGCCCGGCTGTTTGTTCGTGCCGGCCGCAGCGACGCCCGCCGGTGAGGCGGCACTTAGTGCCGGTAGCAGATTTTGTGCCTGCGCCTGTGGCTGCGAGTTGACAACGCTGACCGGCGAGAAGAAGGTGAACGACGCCTGTCCGTTAAAGTTGCCGGCACCGGTCGTCCCGATCACCTGCTTGCCGGTGGTGGTGGTCAGCATCTGCGGTGTGCCCTGGAACGGCTTCGAGGTGATGAGCTGGAACTGTTGTTGCCCGGCGAGCGGAGGGAACACGAGTGGTTGCGTGCCGTACAGCTGCTGGAGGTAGGGCCCGTTCGAGATCGGCTGCTGTACGACCATGCGACCGTGGTTCCAGTCGGCCGAGGACAACTGCTGACCGGTGGCCATCGCCTGCAGGGGTGACATCGTGTTGAGAGCCGCTGCAGCCGCCGCAGCGGACTGCTGCTGTTGCGCTTGCTGCTGAAGCGTTTGCGCATGGTGTGGACTCTGGGGCGGGGCAACCCCACTCGCCTCCGCTAGCACCTGCATCTGTTGCTGGTTTTGCTGCTGCTGCTGCTGCTGCTGCTGTTGCTGCTGTTGCTGCTGCTGTTGCTGCTGAGCCTGCTGCTGCTGCTGCTGGGCTTGCTGCTGGGCTTGCTGCTGCATTTGGTGCTGCTGTTGTTGCGCCTGTTGTTGCTGATGCTGCTGCTGCTGCTGCTGCTGTTGCTGCTGCTGCTGCTGCTGCTGCTGCGCTTGGACCTGCGCTTGCTGCTGTTGATGGTCGACGCCGCCCGTACCCGGCTGGCCGGTGGGCGTCGGATTGTACTCCTGCTTCACCTGGATCGTACCACCGTAGATCTGCTGGTACTGGAACAGCTGCTCCTGGGAGAGCTGCAGGGGCACGGTGGTGGCCTGCTGCGCCACCTGCGCTGGGCTCTGGGACTTCTCCAGCGTGTCGGGTAGGAAGTCGTACGCGTCGTCGAAGGTAATGCCCGCCTTTTCGGCAAGCGTTTCCAGACACTTGAGCGACGATTGATCGCTGTCACTGGTCGCCGCTGGAACGGTGCCACTGCCGGTCAGTACGATCGTGGTCGTGCCACTGACGTGACGTAGTGGCGTCGATGGCAAGGGCTCGCTCGCCTCGGGGAACTGATGTCCGCGGGTGGACTGTACGCGCAGCACCGGTATCGCACAGGTCAGCTCTCCACCGGCCGTTACCGACGAGAGGGGGGAGAGTGAGGTGGGTGCAACGGTGGCTGCTGCCGGTGACTGAGCTCCGGCCTTGATGATCGGATTCCACGGTAGCTCGATCGTCACGATGGTCTCTCCGGCCGATTTGTCGTCCGGTTGCTGGCGCTCTTTGCTCGCAGCGTAACGAACGATGTTATTGTTGTTGTTATTGTTACTCCTGGGGTCGTTCTGCTGCTTCTTCAAATTATCGTAGTGCTCCGATCTGCAAAAAAAGGAGAAAAGGAAAAACGTTGAATAAAAAACCAACGAGACTAATAATTTTTCCGACACGCCTAATTTAGGGAAAATTATTCTAATGACATTTATTTTAACACAATTCCCCCAAGCATTCCGCTTCAAGTCATTTGATGAAATTAAACCTCATCCCAAACCATGTAAGAGATACACTAGTAGGAAAAACGATACGAAAACCTCAAGCATAAAGGAACGAAAGGAAAAACAACAAAGTAAAGGGGTTTGGAAAAAAAAACAAATATGAAATTTTAAACCCCAAGCGGAACTGACCATACAGGCGATTTCACGATACGAAAAAGGGGTAAAACGAAAAATTATCCAAAACAGCATCCAACGTCTAGTGTCTCACCCAAACCTTTACAAGCATTACGAGGATGTGTATGGGTTGCCGAGACTGAACGGCCACCGTGTGCAAAAATTGGCCGGAAGGCGAGAAAGCGTACTAAAACGTCCGCTTGAATTAGGCAAGGCGAACACTTTACAACCGAACCACCGACCAAAAAGTGCTCCATGTCTGCCTTGAGTTCGCCGTGCAACGCATACATAAATGAAGCGGTTCGAGTGGTTTACTTTTTTTTTGGTGTTCCTCTTCCAATGGTTCAGCTCTTCCCCAGGAGTCATCGTCACCGAGGATCGAAAAAAGCGTGCTAACATAAAAGAGCAATTATGCGATCATATTTCTGAATTATTCGGAAGTGTGAATGCGCGGCGCCATCCATGGAAAAAAGGAAAAAACACACACACTAGGGTGACACACGGACGGTGTTTCGGTCTCAGAACACCTTCCACCTCGCGTCGCCCTTGCTGGTGATCTTTGAACCCCAGGGAAACTGCAGTCTCCCCATCCCCGTTCCGGTAAGGACTTCGTTGGTTGGTTTTCGCCTGGGAACGATCTCATCTGGGCAAACACGGAACATGCCCGGAAAACCGCAGGAAAACGTGAGCAAGCGAAAGGAGGATTTTGATGGTTTCGTGGGGATAAAAACGAAACAACACAAAACAACATTTTACCGCGTTAAAATGAAACCTAAAAAAGAGCACTTTTTGTATTAATTTATTTAAACTTACTAATCTACGTAAGAGAGTAGATTTTCTTCTTTATTTCAGCTCGCGAATGTCTCACAAAACATTCAAAAGTATTTTATAGCTAATCAATTTCTTTGCGAATCAAACATATCTTCAAGAAATAAAATAGATTCATAGGTCAAGCAATGAAAAAATATTCTATCCGAACCAACCATAACCGTAAATTCAGCCAGACACACCAGTATGCCACACCGAAGAAAAAAAGTATCCGTAATCGGATTTCAGCTCATCTTATTTTAATGAAACGAAGTTATTCGAGGCACCACATTTTGCCGACCGGATTCGCTTGCGGCAAAACTCCTTCGGAGTATCGGAAGAACCGATGGGAGCTGACGGCAGTATGGCGGACGTTTGTACGGACGGTTAACAACATCCTTTCGGTTTCGATCTTGGACCAGAAAGACTGAAATGGTTAGAAGTTGTGAGCGTCCCTCGCACTCCTTCCGGATGAAGGTTGAGTGATTTCTTCAATACAACATGGACATGGAAGGAAGAATTTCGCATTTCGGGAACGAAACCGTTGGCCACCGCATTGGGGTTGTTGGAAGGTGTAGCTCACGAAACCGCTCTCCCCCCGATTAACTCCCCCCGTACGAAACATAAAGGCATAATTACGGTACAGAACACTTGACTCTTGGGATGGCTCCAATAACTGCTGCTGTACGGGGCTATTAGTGCGGAAAATGCCTAACAACATGGCGGGGTTAGCGTTTACTGCCTTTCGCCTGGTCGGTTCTCTCTCACAGTCAGTCCGGAAATAATGCTCCTACTACAACACACTGCTGTCATTCGCATCTGGGTAAGTGTTATGGTGGGCACTGATGATGGCGACCGGTGCGTACTCGGGCGGCCATATGTATATTCACCCCTATTACAGAAAGAGAGAGGAAACAAAGGGCTTTGATCCATCTTTCACAGCAGGATATCTGCCTAGCTAGGTTGCCTTTCCCGAGGAAAAAGGAAGCCTTGTGTAACGCTAATGTCAGAGTTGTGAACAAGTAGAAACCCAAGGGATCCTTTTGGTGGTGGGAGTCATTGAAAAGGCAAAAGCCCACAAAAGGTACAAAAACTCTGCAGGGAAGAATTGAGTAGAATAAACCAACACAACATTGGACATTCTACTGAAATGGAAAAGATCTCTTTTCATACAAATCTCAACTAGTTTTCATTACATTTTCAGCTAAATTTAATATCCTTAAAAATCTCTATGAAAACTGAATCAAATCATGCGTAAGCGAATAGACCAGAGAATTCAATATCGAGTCGTAGTAAATCGAACTTGAAGTGAATCTAATTTCATTTGCAAATTCTAAAGCATGGAACTCCGGTACGGAAACCATGGAAATTTGCAACATCAGCGCTTCTCACAGCGTAGTGCTTTCCCGCGAGCTGGGCACACGAGTAGCACAAAGGACTCACCAGTCTACCATTACTCCTTCCACCAGGTCCAATAACACAATTTGCCATTCCAACGCGATTGCAGGGATGCCAGTCGCTGCGACTACCTCAACACAATTCAATTATTCTCCTCCGGCAGCATCCGTCAATAGTAATAACAGTTTCACCAACAGGTTGGTTTTCCGACTTTCCGAGCCACTGTGTGTCTGGCGACATATTGGATACCGTTCGGTCTCAGAACTCAATAAAGCAACAACAGACTAGTCAACAGAATAGTCAACTAATGTCACACACTCGATTTTATTTTTGTGTTTTGACCGGCGTGGAAAAATCAGATGAAGCGAATAAAACCAAAACCCTCCCGTCAACCTACGAGCAAACAATAACTACATCGAGGAGAAAAAACGAAAATGAATGACAACTGCAAGTAAATATTTGGTCCTGCCGAGGAACAATAACACAGACAAGTGTGTGCCATTGTCCGCGCGTGGCGTAGAGGGTTCGTCGTTTTCGCTCCATTTGTCAGTGGAAGTCGTGCAAAGTGCAAAGCAATACAATCCGGCCAACAGCACAAGGTCCTGCGCGCACAGAGAATGGGTTGATTTGGGGAGTTGATCGAAATGTATGCGGGACCAAAAAACGAAACCCAAAAATAGAAATCAAATACAACTTTCCAGACTACTACGTTTAGGAGCTAACCGACTTCGCTTCCATGTTTTTTGTGCCATGAAGATAAATTCCTGTGCACAACAGGATAATTTTGACGCTTTTTATTTTCTCTCTTTTAGTTATACCTTTAAACTTCATAGAAACAATAGACGATGCTCTTTCCTACTTCCAGACAGGCTAGCATCGTCGTGTTGTTCGCTTCGAAAATAGTTTGACCAGCAGGTAGCAGCGTGCGCTCAATTTGTCCTGGCCCTTCGCTGTTTGCTCGACCGGAAGTACCGATCCTTCATACTACTGGTGGAGGATGGAATAGACCAACCTTCAGCCAGCAGCATTGATTGCGTTCCGCTAAAAGTGCTTTATTTAACTCTGGTGTGGGATTTTGTTTGTACAACTACCACCATTATCGTGGGCATGCCCTTTGCTCATATGTCACTGCCGGAGATGAGTTTACTTTCGAAGTTCAAAGTTAGTGTGTTTAACTAAAGATCTATTTAGAAGGTACATCACCTAATACTGTGTACATTTGATAAGACTAGATCAATTTTTTTTCTTGTTGTTTCTCATCGTTTCTCCAAGCTCAATTTCAATGGCTGCATTAAATACAAGGACTGCAAAATTGTACTGAATTTGTATGCAGAAACGACCAGTCTCTCTTCGCCAAACATTCGACAAACAATGCGAAAAACACACAATTCAAACATCAACATTGATGCAATAACCCCTGTTCCAACTTGATAAACGAATCATGCAACTTTGAGGAATGGTCCATACTTGCCAACCATGTAGCGTCCACTCGATGTGAGTAAACAAGCGTTACCTTTGTCATACCATGAAGTCCTTCATCATCGGCATCGTAGGCCAAAACCTTCTTTTTAGCTAACGAAGTTGGGAGTAGTATTTGAGAGCAAGCGGTGAACAATTGGGCACAACATGGCACGAAACGATGTGCAAATTGCGTCCAGCGTCATCGAATGTACCTACATCCTCGTGCCTCGAAGCGGTAGATCCAAGATACGAGAAATATCGCTCAGAAAGATGATTGATTCCATGTGTCTCTACCGGGGAGATGCATACACAAACTCCCAACGACCGAACCGGGCTTTGTGTTGCCGAATGTTGTAATAGAAAGGCGAAAGACCGGTACAGTTACATCAAACTTCAAATCGATGAAAGTACCAGGAGATTTCACACGCTGGGAAACGGGAAAAGCAAGAGGCCGGGAGGGAAACCGGCCAGAACTAAGCTACGCCTAAGTTCTGCCTTTCTTTTTTTTTGCCTCCCGGTGCTGGCGTGGTTACGAACGGGACACCCCGTAGTGGAAAGCATGAACCGTTCGAAACAGACAATTTCGTACTTTTCCACAAACTCCTGGCACGAGCCAACGATTTTCCTGCCAGTGCGTTCCTTTTAAAGGTCTTTCAGCATCATTCATCGAATATTTCACATTCGACGTGCTCCTCTGGACGGTGAGGAGAAAAACGAATATGTTTCCTACCATTTCGCTGTGTTTCTCTTTTCCCTTCGAAGGACTATGTATTTACTTCATGAGCCTGGGAGGAAAAGCCAAACATATCCACCCGGGCTTTTTTGTTGTTGTTTCCACGCTAAAGAATGGAAGAACTTTCTCTCCCTCAAGGCAAAGGTACTGCCCATGTGTCCTTCATTACGCAACGTTGTTACCGACAACCTTTGAACCGATGAAGTAAAAGTTAGTCCCTGCCAATAGCTGGCCTCTCTCGAAGAACCTTGACTGGCGAAAACTTCCTCGACTCGGACTGGAGTGACACAAAATAAAACCAAAACCTCTATGGGCCAAAAAACATAAAAAAAACTCTCTTTTGGAGGAAGAAGCCCGCCTGAAACGGACGCTGTTAGTTTCATCATCAATCAGGAAGGCAATAAAGCTATTGAACAATGTGTGTATCATTCGATTGATGTCTTATGGCGGCGAAAAACATCAAAAAACTTCCGAATAATCCTTTGCCACCGGGGGAGGGACCTTTACCCTACCAACGACCAACTAATAATCATGACTGCCAACAGTGATGAGTAAATAATACACCGAAGAAGCTGAAAGAAGAGTGTCAAAAATGTGATTCTCCCGATAGCTGAGTAGGTTCTCCAGCTAATCTTCCCGTTCTTCTAGCCTTGGACAGCGTTTTTCTTTCATTATTTGAACCGAACGACGACTTTCGTCAACATGAAAATAGCTCGATGATTTCAACATGTGCTTTACACGGCCAAGTTTTCTTCTGTTTTTTTGACACCACACAAAGGGTCATAAAAGTGGTGCAACGGATCGTCGTCTCGGTTGCAGGAATCGCGCGCTCATCGGCGCCCGGACGGTTGCGGGGTACCGATACTTGACGGATCTTTTCCAAACGTACGTGCGCAAAGGACTGCACAAAACGGAGACGCAAGAGAGCAGGGCCGTAAATTAAACTTTACGACGAATGCTAATACGCGGCCGCGGTCGGTGGCCACCGACGATCGTGTGAAGAACTTCACACCCAAAGCCGGGCCCCGGGCCGCAAGGCAGCATCGAGAATCGAAATAAGATTATGACCGGGCACCGGATGATGGAAAACGACCGCGGAGTTGATCTGCGCGCGCGAGCTACACATCACTTTTCTGTTATGCTCGTCACTTCATGGTCCTTTTTTTCTTTCCCTTCTTCGCCCTCTCTTAAGAGTGAGACGTAAGATGTACAGTGGGGCTTCCATGGACCCGCTGCCTCGAAAGATCAAGTGCGATCCGTCCGATGCTCGAGAGCAACGACGTGCTTCGGTGACCGATCCACCCCGGATCGAATGCGCTGGAGAGTTTAAGGGGTCGCAGAAACAGGTTTTTCTGCACATCGCCCCGGTGCGATAGGGCCGAGGTCCAGCAGCGTGTGAGTGCCCAGAATAACCCTGACATTCCATTTAAGGGACCGCCAACGAGCAGTTATCATCAACCCGAGTTGAACGGTGGAGCTCCACAGAGCGTTAGGTAATACCGGTAGGATTACAGGAGCGGACTACAATACGAATCCGATCTGAAACGCTTCTGACCCCTTCTATCCCCCACCACCAACACCAAGTCCCCAACTACAACTCTCGGCCGGACACGTTTGTCACCCATTGACAGTTCCAACCGGGGGTTTAGAGAGAAAGAGCTCGACGGGGTGGTGTATGTTTTGGAACTTCACCTTCGCTCTTAACGTCCACCGGCAGGACAATGCGACGTGCGACGGGCAGCAGCCGTGACCAATCGTTGGCGAAGGGACACACACGACACGTGGATTTATGGCACGATAAAACACAAGCGAGCACCCCGATCCCACCCCGTTCCGAAGGGGCAAACGGAACCGGACGACACACTCGAGACATTAAAGAGTTAAAGGATCACACACATACAGACATGTCCTCGGCTGGAAGCTGGCAGTCGCGGACCAGGAACAATAAAAGCTTAATGTTTTCCCTTTTTTTCGGTGAACCTATTTCCTTTACTTTCGGCAGTGAAAAATTGTACGAGTTTTGACAGCAGAAATCAAGTGCTTCCTCTGTTCCACTGTCTTTACGTAGTGTTTTTCTCTCTCTCTTTCTCATTTAAACTCACAATTGTACTCTGACAAATCTAACATCTCCGTAAAGGATTGTTCTTTTGTTGAAAGAGTTTTTGTTTTTAGTATTTTAAACCCATTTTGTCTGTGTTTCATGGTCTCAAACTATACTAGCTGTAATAGGATTTTGATTCGCAAACGATGTTCTCTATCGTCCAACGTCGGATAAAAAGCAGTGGCATCATGTGCAGAATGAATTAATCGTGTCTACAACTTTTTCAGTGAAATAAACGAAAGCAGATGAATTTCATTTCGCAATCCAAATGTGTTTGTAGAGTAAGAAAAAAAAATCATTTCCACGAATTCTTTCCCCTCAGCAGAACTGGACGTGTGCGAGCACTGGATGTCACATCCAAAAGGGGTTTTCTCTGCCTCATGCATCAACTCGTTCTTCCGGATCGTTTCGAGCTCCTGTTGGGATGCAGCAACAGCATTCTTGGGTAAAAGGTATTGCACCACCGAAAGGGGTCTGCTGTTCGTCCCGCGTTAGGTTGAGTTTTTGGGCGAAATGGTTCCAGCTGGCAGGTCAAAGGATGAGGTCAAACGGAAGGATTTTTTTACTTCCTCTTTTTGCCTCTCTCGTGATTCATTACTTGCACCTGGCTAATGACCAGTTTTATGGTTTCAAACAACTGTCCTAATGATTTGAGGAAGAAAAATGTGCCTTTTTGGGGAATATTTTGGTAATCAAATGCTTTTCCGTCTCGGGCTATCCTAAATCCTAAATAAAGCTAATATTTAGAGAATAGACTCTAACTATATACGGTATCGTTCAACCAAGGGAGAACGCACTTGTTCATTGCATTTTCATTTTCATTCGTATTGTCGAGACTATCGGAAAGTGATTTCCCATCAGCCAATTCCCTTTTTGCCAGACGGACCCCCATCAGCCGTAAACATTCGATAGAAAAAAGGAACAGTCAAGCCTTTCACTACCCATAATCAAACATGCTTTTTTTTACGTGGGTCTGGTGATGCTCCTTGACAAAAAAAAAGAATGTCAGTGAACGTAAAAAGGGAGGACAAAAAACTACTCAAAGAGAATCCCCCGAGGTACATAACGCTCCGCAGAATGCACCTCCGTATCTTGTGCGCCTAATGGAAACCTTGCTTTCCCAGTTCCAAGGTCCATCCGAGCGGCAGATTTATTTCGGCTCGAACCACACAAACGGAAAACGACGGACGATGTGCAGACACATCGAACACACACACATACATTTGGCCCCCGTAACGCATCCCTTTTGCAAATTGGGTAAAAACAACCTTCAAAAAACGCATCCCACCCAGGGAATCGCATCTGCATCTGCGTTTGGTTAAGCGAATATAACAAAAAACAACTAACCAAAAAATCAGGGGGGGAAATGGTGCAAACTGGCGAAAAACTGGCGACAGACGCAAAACGAATGACGACCAAAAAAAAAAGAAAGATAGGCACCCCATCCTGAAACAAACGGTTCCGTTCGAAATTTAAGATGGTTCTGCATCCATTTCTAAAACGTGCGCGACAACTTTCCGTTACGTTTCTTTTTTTTGCGGAAGGGGAGAAAGTGTACGAGGATTGGATATGAATGGATTATGAATTTTTTTTTTTTTTTGAATGGGTCATAGAGACCGAGAACTTTTCTCCTTTCCCACCCCCGGAAAGTGTGCAAGGAGAAAATCGACATTTTTGGGGGAAAAACTGCATTTTTACCAGCGTAAGAGTTTTTTTTTCTACTTTCCTCCCTTTTTTCCCGAACTTCTCGTTCACGACCGTGTGTAGTTGTGTGTATGTGAGTTTTGTTTTTCATCGGATCAAAATGGATTTTAATAAAGGGGTACGCGCGTGGTACAAGCCGTGTACTTTTCACTTCGCCATTGGCAAAAAAAACCCAAATTTTCGTCAAGCGTTTTCCTTTTTCTCCAACCCGTTTACTTTTAGTGCAGCATAGACATTTTTTTTCTTGCTTTTGGTTGTTGTTTCCATTTTTCTCACCGGGATGATGCGTTACTTCCGGGCCTTCCTAGCTTCCGAAGGGTTTCCTCTTTTTCCTCCATCAATGGAACGCCAGGCATTTCGATCAAACCGAAAACTGCCGTTTCAATAAACGTTATTGCGTGGCGATTGGGGTGAGAATGGGTTGCACGCTAAAGGAAATGGCGAGGGGGAAGAGGAAAAACCTCAGCCCACATCGTGACACGAGCTCGAAAGGGAAAGCGTTGCAGAGTGCGTACTTAGACCGCACGAGAATCGGTTCCACACCACTCATACTCACACATACCCCACACCCTCTGATTGGTGAAATTTGATAAATTGCCCCGAAATCATGCTCGGCATAAGAGGGCATAAACACCTTCAGCATGCTCTCGCTTCGGGGCTGCACAAAAGGAAGCTTTTAGCTCAAGGGATTCTCTTTCTTGTCTTTTTTGGCACATGCATTTTTCTTGTTTTTCGTCGCTACAAAATCACTCCCATGCCTTTGTGAGGGCCGACCTTCTGGAAAGGAGAGAAGGCGGGAGACGTCACAGTAATGTATGTTGTGTTTGTTGTCTGGTTGGATGGATGGTCGGTGGGAAGGAATTTTCAATAAATTCTTTCCGCCTGCCGGTTTTCGGGAGGACGGAAGCCGAAAGCAGGGACGTCCCGGTTTGTGATTGATCTCGGGGCACATTCTGCAGGCGCCGTTGAGTACGATTAACGTCACGAAGGAAGCCTTACACCTTTCGGTAGTCGAGGCGGTGTGTCGTTCAATATCATCGCTTAAACCAATAAATAAATGGCTGGTTTGAGTTTCGATAGCAATTTTGTTAATCTTTGTAGAGAATGTCAAATGTTAACTTTATTGGTTTGCGATGCAATAGAATCTTCAGCTATGTTCCTTGCATGACGATAATAAAATTTAAGCTATACCAGAAACATGCGCTTAAAAAGGGATGAAAATTTCGATTGCAAAAGGGACGTACTCTCCAACTGGGAGATTTTCCATTGGGCTTATTCTCCGCCTGGAAAAAAGGGCGGCTAAAAGCTTTCCACAACAAACTCTGTAAACCAACGAACAAACGTTCAGTCCCATTCAAAAACCCGGCCATCATGTTGTCGGCCATTGTTTTTCCCCCATCCCGTGGGAGACCAGTGGGTGGTGGCTGCTTTTCCGCTGATTTTTCTACGCTTGCATGCTTCCGAACGAGTGTATGTGTGTGTGCGGTTGTGTGGGTGTGTATCTGTGCGTAAATATTGTATTCCCAAACAAAGCCCGCGAGAAAATGTTGCCATCCTTCCGAAGCCCAGCTTTTCTAGCACCCAAGGGGAAAGACTTTCACCAAACGAGGGTGTCGGTGCGAAGAAGGGGGTGTAAATATTTATAGTAAGCATAATTTATGGCCACTAACATTGGTGCACACCATTCCGGTGTGTATACAGATCCCTTTATCTTTGGTAAACTACTAGACTGAACTTTTTATCTGCTGCTGCGTTTTTTTTCAGAGATTTGAAAGTAACATTTCTTTTACTAATTTTGTTCGACCAATAAAGATTGGTAAAATTTTTTCATATTTTTATTTTATTATTTTGTTTTACCTTTAATAGCAAGCAAAGTTTAAGTTTGAAGTCGACCGCACAATCATAGCCGATCTAAGCATGCCGTATCCAACGGTCGACGTAATAACGCTTAAACCTTAATCCATCTGTTCAAACGTGTTCGAAACTCCAAATCGCTCGCTTGCCAATCGTTTGGAAAATTAGTGGGATTATTTGCGTCACCGGAGAATCGATGGGCTCATTAGCGAACGCAAATGGGAGACCGTTGGAAGCGCTAAGCTGTCCCCCGTGCCAGATTGATTGATTGGTTTTTTTTAAAACCATACCTAGCAAAGCATCGGTTGAAATTGTAAATTTTATTCCCATCAGAACCTACCGAGGATCCAATCTCATCGAATCGTCGCCATCGTCGAAGCGACCCGATGGTTCAAGGTGTGTTTGCCAATAAAAATGGCGACTGTAAATCTCTCGCCTCGTAGCACCATAAAAGTTGCCTAGGCTTAACAATCCAACCGCTAGCAGCATCCCCTTCTTGGTGCACATTCGAATCATGAGGGTGGCCTACCGAGCCACAAAAACGTGTTTGCCCCACAGGGTGAAACGTGCAGTAGTATCTGTGCGCCCAGTTCCCGCTCCACTGGGGACGAACACGTTGGAATGTATCTCTTTCTTGTGCATGAGAAGATTAAAAATAGCAGAAATCATGATGCTCCCTACCACGATAATCCATCACGGCGAGCTCCTACCATGCGTCTTTCACTTTGTGTTCATTGGACTCTCTGTGTTTCAGCCATTTCATTCTTATCAACATCGGTTATCCAGCACGAATTTCGACAACAAACGGTCATGATGTAAAGTCTCTGTTGTTTTCCCCATGGAGAGCCCTTTTCGTTCCCCTTGGAACTTTTCCTTACTCTCCCGTGCACCACCACCACACACTTACAAACAACATACAATCCCTTCACCTTTCACCCCGCCACAGAAAGGGTTACGAAATGCCGATAACTGTCCACGTGCCCAGCGAGAATGCCCCTTTTCGCATATCAAACCGGTGTCCTCCTCGTCATCATCTTCTCCCAACGCTTGTTCGCTCTTGATTTTCCGCTGTGCTGATAGGAATTTTCTCTATCCGGTACACGGAGCGAATGTTTTGATTCAGGGAAAGCCGGAAATTGGGAAATATTCCAGTGAGAATATGAGACACGGTGAGAGCAACGTGAGATATGCTCGGAGCTGGAATTCGACGTAGTGAGATAACATTTAAAATGCCTTTATGAGTTCGAGATGAGAAGGGATGTGATTTCTTTGAAGTTGTTGAGAACCTGTTTAGTTTCCATCTATAGTTGATTAGATTCGAATGTTCGAGTTGGAATGAAGCTAGTTGTTGTGTTTTCATAAAAACTTATTGAAATTGTTGGAATTAAAGTCCATGGTATGTTCATCTTTGACTTCATTTTCGTTGCTCATAACTGCAACTGATACTTCCCTTATGTATTTCAACGCACTCTTGCGGATTATTTCCATCCCTATGTCAGACTTTTAATGACATGTCTGCACTGTTTCCGCCCCAGAATGGCGGGAGGTTGTCTACTATTTTGCTGCCAAGCCAGATGAGTTTGCTTTACCAATCAAGAATACATCAAACATCAAACAACCAACCAACCAACCAACCAACCAACCAGGCGAGCTGACGATGACGACACTGATCATGAAGAAGTCGCTTTGCAAGGAATGCTTCATCAAAGAGGGTGTATATAGTTTGTTTTTCTATTCCAACCCGCCAATATGAAGCCCAAAGTTGGGCAGAAGGAGTTCTAACGGGGGTAGAATTCGTTTAGTTGAAATCCACCACCATCTTTGGTACGTTACCCAGAAGACCAAACTAACTAGTATTCACATCGGGACCTCTCCTATCCTCTGCTTGTGTACTTTTACATTACCAGACATGCTTCACTTACACGGACATTTACCGGAAATTGTACATAACCCACCACACAAAGGCAAGCGGAAGGCAAGCTCCATTCCGAATGGGTTTTAAAGATTTAATCATATAACATAACCTCAAACCTCGAACGAGCCTCAAACCGGGTACTGAGTATATCCGTTTCACTTCTGGCCGGAAGACAAACAGCATCCAGCAAACTCCCTCCCTACCTCCCACGTCTAAGCACTTTTCAGCCTCCCTTTCCTGCAGGATCCTTTTTTCCAAATACTTTCAGCCATCGGACCGACGCATCCAAGTCTCCAGACGAACACTTTCGCTTTCACCAACCGGGAAAAAGGGAAAATGTGCATGTACACAAAAAACCCTCCATGCCGTGTCACACATATCCTTCCAGTGGGCAATGCAACTGGAACCAATGGATGTAGTAGTAGCTTCGTTAGGGAAAAATAATGAAATTTGTTTTCCACATCTTCTCCCACTCCACACATCCACAAACGCCACCGCAGGGTGTCTGTGCGAGGGAACATTTCATTTCCTCCCAGGAAACTGCTTCCTTTTCGTTTGCTTCGCGTTCGAGATGTTGCTCTTTCATTTTTCGCACACGTTTGCTGAACCGCTTCTACCTACCACTTTGTGTGACGTTATTTTCCACCATAAATCTACGTGCAAACCCCCCATCCCCCATTAAACTGAACGAGACTATGTATTTCGCCCCAGCTTAAATAAAGGAGCGAGTGTACATAGCGGCAATGGAAGGATGTTCCATTATGTACACCGACATGGGGCGAGAAATAAGCAATTTCCCATTTTCCCGTTTATTCCGCAAAGCGAACTGCGCGACTTTGGATCTGCAAGGGAAATAGAAATGCGAATCCATCCATCCCCATCGAAGCAGGCCAAAACGGATTCGAACCGCGCATCCTTTTATTTTGGACACCAATACAACGGACGACACTACTCCTACACGCACACACCCACGGAAAAGTATTCGTTCGTTTGTCCTTTCGCACACGCAACAAAATGCAGTCCGCCTCGTGGAGCAGGTGAAAACGGGATGGATAAACAAACATTAGCAAGAACATGAGAAGGGAAAAGACTGTAATTTAAAAAAGGAAACAGACCTTGGGACGCAAACACGATGATAACAACCAGCACAAGAGCTCTATGTACATATGCCAGTAAGAGACATACTTTGAACGCAAGTCGAACTCACAGTGGGCTCTTTCTTTTGGTTTATTGTTCTCATTGAAAAGTTCAATCGTTCCAAAGGAGATGAAGTGATGTGAGATGACTGTTGCAGGCAGTGTTGCAACAGTGAAACAAAATAAACGCAAACAAACTCTAGTATATGGCATTTTTGACGAAGTAAATAAATTATCCTGTTTGAGTCAGAAGGAATGGGAAAAATAATTTCATCCACTAACAAGTTTGAAGCAAGAGCAAAATAGTGCTTTTTTACAGGATCACAAAGAATACTTTATTTACAATAGTTCTGCGCGAAGTCTACAGCAAAATATATTCCGTAACATCAGTATTGCTGTACGAAATATAATCCCTAAACCTTAATTATTATTATAAATCTACCAATAAATTTCGTCGAGAGCAGACGAATGACTTCATTCGTCGATGTGAAACAAGCAGACATAAAAAGAACATCACAGGTTAAACTTAAACTTGTAAAATCATCCCCAGACAACACAAAAGTAGTAAAAACATTTAAAAGAAAAAGTTACTGAAGAATCCAGCAAACGCATATGAATATGAACGAGCGCGACCAAAACGCTAACGAAAAACCATAAAAATGTGTATTCGTCCAAATAAAATACAACAAAGGCTCCGGTTTATGGTTCAAGATGGATAACAAATGTCGAACGCAGAGACGGACGAATGAAGTTCTTTTACTGTTGTTTCCATCATTTGGTGTTTTGCTGTCCGTTTTTGGAACCCGACGTTCCTACTTTGCTCTATTCCAAGCGCACGCAAACCCCCGCGAGGAGGATGATTTTCGGAACCAAACACACCGAAGAGAAAAAGAAACGTGCGGTCCGCGTGTCTCAAAAGCCTGACGAAAAAGTTCGATGTCCTTTCGCAGCATGTGCAGGGGGTTTTGAATGTTATGTTGCGCTCTTTGGTGTCGCTCGCTCGCCGCATGAAAGGCAAGATTTTGACTCTCCCATTCGTGTACGCCATGCTCTCGCAGACAGATATTTATGCGCTCTTTTCATGCTCGCGACAGCCCTCCTTTTCCTTTTCGTTCTTATGCCATCGAAGCATCCCCCTCTGCCGGATGGTGACTTGGATGGTGTTGCTCTGAATCTTTCGCTACGAAACAGCAGCAAAAAAAACAGGCGACGCTGTTTCGCACACTGTTAAAAAAAACTGCAAGGTTATACACCACCACATCTGCGCTGGAAGCAAAACAAAAACAATCAGCATCATCACACCACATGCAACGAGCAGTTTTTCGGCGATATTGGACGCAACTTTCCGCCAGTGCAAAAAGTGCACAACCGGATGCACCGTAGCGAAGAGGAGATGCGTTACCTGAAAACTGGCGTGTGTAGAAAATAGAAGGGAGAAGGGGGAAGGGGGGATACTATATGATACCTATAATTCTCAATTATTGCTTCGTTCCGAGTAACAGGGCTTGGATATTGCGAAACTCATTTTCAACCCAAGGAAGAATTTGAGGAAAGGATTAAAACGGATTGAAACAAAATTTAACCAAAAACAAATGATTCTGAAATTTGAAATTTTCTTCGTAACGTAGGTTAGAAAATCGCCTTTCCCATGAAAATGTTTCAAAACATTACAATCATGCACTCTTCCTTTGGCTATTTCGATACACGAGGAAAAAGTTAGGAGCATCCATCAATCCATCAACCAATCCAGAGGGTACGGTACGAAGCCTTTGACAGATTCCGTTTCCGTTGCTCACACACTTCGACCATGCCCAGCTTGAAACCGCACCCTTCCCCGGCTGTTTGGCAATTTGTCGATCCAGTAAGGTTTGCGAATAAGGATGCAACATGATTGAGAACTTGAGTTATGTATCACCAAAAAAAAAACGGCAAACGAGTGAGTAAGAGGGAGTCCTCCGACCTCTCCAGGGTTGAAGGTTGAAGGATCGGCTCGGAAGGTACAATGAACCTGGCGACTGGACCGGGGAAAACTGCCGGCAGCTTTGAAAGGAAAGTGAAGCGCAGAGGAAAAAAAACCGACACATATAAAGCCCTTTAAATCCAAAGCAACAGCGTGTGCCTTCTGTCGTCTAGTCGTCTCAGTTTCCCGGCCTCGAGAGGTTTAACAGGGTATCTTTCTTTTTTCACCTTTCGTTCGCTACACATCGCCATAATCTGTCCATTGTGCATCGACTCTCCATAAAGATTAAGTCAAACAACCACAATTTGTTTTCCAAACTTTTCCACCACACTGGTCTACATGCACCAAGATAATGCCATCCTGGTGGATTAGTTTTGCTGCGGTTACGCAGACCCGGAGAAGGGACATCCATCGTCAGACTATCGAAGGTCTTTAGCTCCGAGCTTATCCCAGCCCGCTCTGGAAGCTAAGTCTAAATTAATCGAAACCAGTTATTCTGAAATCCCATGACGTTCTTCCGAAGCGAGGCGTCGTTGTCTTCTGTATGTTCTACGACATGGTTGGAGCGAGTACTAGGTCTTTCGCCGGTTGTGCACTGGAAAGAAAAAAGTAATTGCAACTGTCCTCTTCCCTTATGCGAAGCTCATCTAAATGACATTCGAACGAACGGGTTACAGGCGTAGAGGATTATGCTCTTTTCAAGTGTTTTATTTTTAGAATTTGCCCATCTCGCGCACAAGAATGGCCTGGTTTCTCAGTACCCGATGCTTCGGCCGGAAATGGACGATAAAATTTTTACCAGCCTCGAGCTCGGAATTTAACAACGAAAATGGAGCACACATGGGGAACAAGCGTAAACTGAACAAACTCTCGAACGGTTGGTTGACAAACAAATCATTGTGCGTTTCTTCTCGACGAACTCGGTGAAAAGTGGCCGAGCTGATGTTGTGAACCTTTGGCTCCAGATCACCAGAGCACGTACGGTGTGTACGTCTGTCCATTCCCCCGCCTCCCTAGTCATACCTCTCAACGGCTGTTGCTTGCATGGGATATCACAGTAGAAAAATGTGGGGACTTTTGATGAAGAGAAAGATAAACAAATAGCTGTACAAAAAAAAAAGCGATGTCGTCTAGAGATCAAATTTTGTGATCAAATTGCGCGATGTGTTTTGGATGTTCAACCCAGCTTCGTTGTTTGTTTAAATCTGAAACTTATTTTAAGTAAAAGACACTTAAAAATCTCAACGCTAACGCTTCCCGGTCTTGGTGTCGAAGGAATGCAGCGTTGGGTTCGGTTCGGTTCGGTTGTCAAAACCAGAGATGCTGTGTTTTGGCCGGGAGCGAGGCTGTCTGGGAGTTCCGATGCCAACAAGAGTGTGCATGGACGCACGCGCTGGTGGAACGAAGTTCGCGGTTAGACGACGCAATCCTGCAGGATGACACACAGCAGGCTTCGTTCGCAGGCTCGCCGGTTTTCTGCGTGCACAAGCAAGAGAGAAGCAGGCGAGATGAAACTTTCTCTCTATCACATGTGTTGCCAACTCCCCACTCTCGCTCTCTTGCTCACTCGAGCCATACTATCCTCCATTTGACAGATCAAAGCAGACCGCAACCGGCAGATGGAAACGTTTCGACAACAGCCGAAACCCAAAGTAACCAATAGTTACGTATCAAAGAAACGGATGCTGCGGAACCAGAATTCGCGCAGCTTAACAAAACGAAAACCCAAAATACCATTAAAAACAATAAATTTCGAACTCACGTCCGACACACAAAACCAGTTCCCCGGCACAAGTGCATTGTTGTAGGGTGCGAAAGGGTGCATCATTCCCGGCCACGTTCCGCGAACTCGATGTTTGCAAACTGACGGATGAACGCACCCATACCAACACGTGTTTCTATTTGGTCACGCAGTTTTTTTTTGCAACGCACACAAGCATGGCATGCTCATTTCAAATGTTTGAAGGCGAACGAGCAGATTTCACATCGCTGCTCCACCGGGCTGGCTGCACATCAGTCTACCGCTGGAAGTAGAAGTAGGAGATTACAACCCCCTCAACATCTAAGCGGAGCAAAGAGAGCTACCGGAACCTGGTGTTTGCCTCTGAAGTAAAGGCGCGCAACACCCCATCGGAGGAATTGGAGCCGATAGGGCCGTCAGAAGCACCGGGGCCAGAGGCTGCAGGCGATGATTTATGATGCAGCTCATTCGTTTTTCTTGGCTTATTGCTTCTTTTGTTTTATTTACATTTTTTTTTCGCTTGCGTCCCATGTGTTGCCCAACGTTCACCTCCATCAAACGGCCGATTGAACGGTTGTGCGCAATGGAGTGTTTATAGAGTCCGGCGTGTTGGACACGGGGGGAGACCTTTTCTAGACCGCAAAGGAGACGGGGGAGAAAGAAGTACCAATTTACAAGCGCGAATCCCGGTGCCCGACCGAAGGGAGCATAAGCAATACAAACGCGTGGAGCGTCGTCGTCTCGTCGTCATCCGTCGCCTGCTGCACCAAAACAAAAAAAAAACGGAACCAGTTTTTGCGAGGGCTCACCGAGGAAGCGAGAGAGTATGCACGGCGCAGCTCTGAACGAGTGAGTGAGAGGGCAGTGCGCACTAAACATGTGCACACATGTGCGCACCGCGAGCCCTCGGGGGGAGATGAGGGAACGATTTTATGGTAGCCTGCGCTTTTCCGAGCGACCCGGGAATGTCGATGCCGCGGACATCGCGTGCGAGTGAACGAGCGAGAACTATGCCAAAGTATGTGCGAGTGTATGTGTGTCGGCAAGGACCGGAGGAGGATAAAACTGGTTCGACCAGTCGGTCTCTTCTGTTCTTTGCCGTTCCTGGAACGCGATGGGTCAGGTTTCGAATAATTCACACGAGGGTGCTGTGTAAGTGTGTTTGTATGCTGCAGGACTCCAACCCCACACAAACACACACACAAACATCGTCCTGAATACATCTGCTCCAAGTGGGAGCACGTAGGGTGGTGCGAGAAGAGAAAATTATTTTCCTTTCTACCGTCAGGTCGGCAATGGCGGCAATGGTGTCCTGGTTCTCCCCTCGGTGAGACGTTTTGGCAAGGTGCGGTGGTGAAGATGAGAGGTTGTTGTAATCTCCCGTTTCCAGGAAATGCCTAGCAAAAAAAACACCCACCCCAAAAGCAGTGACGGCAGTGGAGCTCTCGACTGAATCATAGTAGATCTAAGCAGGATAGCGCATAACGTTTGAATCTAGCGAATCGAAAAGAGAGAGAGATAGAGGGAGAGAGCGAGCAGCAATCACCCCGATGACGAATACATAAAGGGCATGAGATAAAAAAAACAATAATAACATTGACTCGCGGAGCGCACGAGCGGAGAACTGGTACCGCGAACGGAATATTTTGAATAGGGGAGACCGGGGTTACATTGAGCCATAAGGAAGCAGAGAAAATATTCAACCCATACGAGTGAGATGAAAGTATGAGTAAAATGAAAAGAAAATTGAAAATTATCAAACAGAAGTGTTCAAAACAACTTGACAAGAATGGTTAAAATAAAACAAATGATAAATACCTTTTAGTGAAAAACATCGAACCACGGGGCCTATCCATTTTGTGGGGAGTTTGTTTGTGGTGATAGTGCGATAAAGAAAAACGAAGGTGGTCTAGGTGGTGCTCAATCGGGCAGCAAGCTAAAGGTAACGCAAAAAAACGCAAACGCACAAGGATGGCCGCATGACGGGTAAGGACGCGTTTGGAACGCAAATTATGTAGGCAGGCAAACACAATGTTAAACAAATAAAACACACACACGCAGCTGTACAAAAACAAACCGTCACGCAAAAGGTAGTAATAATGATTGCAGGTACGTTTAGTGAAGAATGCACACGGGTTTTAGGAGGCACACGAAAAAAAAACCAACGACACACTCTTATGAGGCCAAACAGTTTGCCATAGGATCACGCTGTGTGCAGTGAAAGATAAGCAATGAAACTGATCGTTAGCGTAGCACACCTTTGGATGATTGACCTAGTGGACGGTTATTCCTCTTCGCTCTTGCTTCGCTTTACCGATCCTGGGTTCGCACATGGAGGGCTACTGTTGACAGTTGATCGGCGAGACACACCAATCGCTCCTGTTTCGAACGATCAATCTTCGAACGTTGACGTTAGCTAATTGAGTCGTCAGGGCGTTACACACCGTTACTATGGTATCCTTGTGTGGTTCCCGATGAAGAAAAGGGTACAGCAGTTTTCGCTCTATCCTCGTCACTAACACACACACAAACACGTGAAAAAGGCTAGATTGCAAGAGGGTCACGGATATCCTTTCGTGTTACGTTTGTTTTTTTATCACTTATCAATCAAAACTCTCTTCCGCTCTCTCTAATCAGATTCCAGAAGGAATGCGAGTGATGATGGCACAATCTCGCGATCCTCAACGGAGTCACTTTTTTTTCTCACACGAGCTGCTGCGCGGTGATTCACGCGATTTGCTCACGCTCGCGCGCTGATTTCTCGACACGCCACACAAAACAATGCAAACGAAACACACAAAATTTGAAGGGAGCTCGATGCTTGCTGTTGCTGCAGGACTGGGGTTCATCGATTGGGACCCATTGTATCCACCGTTGGCCAAGTGTTCTGCATCATCGGCCGCTGCAGTCCTAACACTGTCGTGAAAGGAAACCGCAGGAAACACAACTCGAGAGCACACAAAAACTAACGATACGAATCAACGAATTCCTCACAAGCGAACACACGATCCCAACGTACGGTACACGGATGGGCCCCCGGATGGTGGCCTCTCGGATGCGCACACACCAACGGCACAGCAGCACTTTCAAAAGAGGAAAAGATTTCGTGCGATCCGCAAGGAACGAAACAAACCGACTGAACGGTGCGCTGCTCGCCCGGTCCATCGCTTGGCCCGACGTTCGCCGAGAGAAAACGGTCCCACAACCCTCCCCGGTGGTTACCGCCTACCCTTATCTCAATCACCCTTCGCGCTCACCCTTGCAATATGCACCCCATGCTTCCATGACCCATACCATTCCCTGGCGGTGTGTATGTGTGCATTCAAACCGATGATGGAAAGGTGCAGTTTGTTCGCGAGAGAGAGCGTTCATGGTGTACTTTTTTCCCCTGCTTCTTGGTCGTTTGCTTATTCGCCCTTTTGGTACATAAAGGGTGGGAGTGCGCTTGTGTCTCGCTCTACCCTACGGAAATCGCCCCCCGCACTCCATTACCCCTGACTTCACAACCGGTATGTTCGACCTACTCATTCTCCCGTTCGTTACCGATATTTTTAAACTCATAAATCGGAAGGGTCGCTCTGGCATCTTTCTCCCTCTTTCCTGGTACTTTTCATCCCTTCTTTAACACACACAAACACGCTCTTCCATGAAACTCTCACCGATTGTTCCGCCGTACCAAAATATGCTTCTCCGAACATCATGCCAAATCTCCTTCCCTACGTACGTGTCTGCCCCTGTCTATACCTGCTCCCCCTGTTCCCTTTGTCACCCACAACAGCATGCTGTGGACCATAATCATTACCCTTGTCTCCCCCCGCCATGCGCGTCTCGCATTTAACTTCTACCAATCACCTCTACCGATGCTCACATATGTTCCGGAGAAAAGTCCGAGGCCGGTGGGGCACCATAAAAAAGCATAAAAAACATTCTCTCATCTACCCCGCCACCCCCAACATGGAACACACCCCTTGTGCAACCCCAGATGCGGTGTTGTAAACGTGTGGAATTCGATGTGTGCGCGCGCACCAGCGTTCGAACAGCGACGGCTACAACGACGACAACAGGCAAAGCACCCCTTACGTCCCACTCCGTCATCCCCCACTACCAACCCTTAGCGGCAACGGTCTCCTAGAGAGCGAAACAGAGAAGGAATGTGCCGGAACCGAACCAAACGTCCCACTCTGGCGATTATTGACGATCCAATAAAAAAAAAGACACATACACCGCACACACAACTCAATGATACAGCTTCGCGATCTAAAGCCAGCATAAGAGAAGCTAGAGAAGTACGACGGACTGGTAAAACAGCTCATAAAAACACACACACACACATTTAAGAAATTTATACAACCCCCCACCAATGATGCCAACGGTGCGCGGATTTGAAATCAACGCCTTGAAAAGCACCAAAATGGGACAGAGAATGAAACGTCGTGCAGTAGCATATGAACGCATGCGTTTCGTTCCGAGAAGAGCACAATGTGTATGTGTGTATGTTGGTACGTGTGCCGTGGGCCGCAATCGACCTCCTTCGAAAGCTAGCGAGAAATATCAATTTAAAAGAAAAAAAGCCACAACCACTACACAACAAAAAAGAACGACGAAACGAAACGAGATGGCGAAGAAGAAACTCGAAATGCCATGAAGGGTGGAAAGGAAACTCGATGGGGTTGAAATGGAAGGGAAGGGGATGAAATAGAAAAATGATGTGAAAAAATATATGCTCGGGAATTTACGACCGAAACACACGAAGGCGCACACACACACACGCCATCGCCTGCCAAACCGAGCAATGGCGGCTGCGCAGGAGGAGGCTGCAGAGTGTCGAACGGAAAAAAAGAAAAATGAGAAACGGTGTGCGTGAAAAAGAAAGCGAAGCGCAAGAAGAAGAGCGTGTGCAAGAGAGGAAAGAGAAGAGGAGAGGGAAAGCGCAAGGGAAGGGAGAGAACAAAGAGCGACCTCGGCTAAATTCCGCGGAAAAAGACCCACACGACGCCGACGAAAGAGAACTGCGCGCGGCGGCCATACTGCCGTCAAGAAACCGGTTTACCCGGGCGAGGCTTTGACGAGGGAGTGTGAGCGAAACGACAGTATGCGATGGTTCCAATTGCCTATCAAAGTGGAGGGAACGGGACAGCGTACGATTCGCTTGAACGCGACCCCCCCGGGGAAATAGAATGATTGTTATTCGTTTGTCCGTTTTAAGCATGTTTTTACCCTCCATCGTCGTTTCCTTAATGAAGCAACCTCGAACAGGGAAACAAGGAGGGTGCGTTGCAGAGAAGCGAGGTACAGAATGGCGAGAGGGAAGGAAGTAAAAAAAAGGAAAATAAAAAAGAAATTGTTTCACGCGTACTGTAGGTAGGGGAGAGACATTCCTTTTATGACCCTTTTTGAAGGATGTTTTTCGTTTTTTTCCTGCTAAACCTCAACGCCGCGTCTCGTTGCCACGTAGAGCAAACAGTAAGCTACCCGTGTATGTGTGGTTGAACGAATATTTTGTGAGAGTGTGCGTAAGCATCCCACAGTGAGATGAAAAGGGAACAGCACAAAAAAACGATCCCATTTCACGCACGCAAATCAAAGGAACCGTGGAAGAGAACCGTCGCGTCAATGCAATGAGATCATTGCGATCGTAAAAGTTTTCCTTCGTTCGTCTATTCTTTTTCATTCTACAACCATCCCACACGCTTAAAAGTATGTCACCGTTTGTTGGGCCAGATGGAAAATTCATTTCTTCTCGTGAAGTAGCAAGTGCTCGGTTAATTTTAACATTTATCAGTCAGTTTGAAAAGTTGATGAAAAACCTAGCTTTTGTAAACAACACACGTAGTTCTAGGGCAAAAAACAGGCGATATCGAAAGCCTTGGCGCACACATACGCGTGCGCTTCGAAATAAAACAGATGCACAGGCTCTCTTCTTTTCACATGAAAAGCGATACACTTCCGGTCTCTTTTACGCATATTACGACAAAGGAAGGATATCCTGGAATCGGGACTCACACCCAAACCAACATCAGCCGCAGGCAGTCGGCTTAAAAAAAAAGAAAAAAAAACATTGAAGTATTCGTTCGGAAATTCAAACTTACCGTTTCACTCGCAATCGGAACATGTGAAACTTTTCCCATAAAAAGTAAATCAATCTTATCTACAAGTTCATTCGAAGAATGGGAAAACTTTTGTAATTAATTTGCCAATAGACAACATCTTGATCACACAAAGAAACCAACCCAATCAAAGTTTACTTGAGAAAAAAAAATCGTCATTTGTAAGGATGCCCCATCATCAAAAGCAGGCACTAAAGAAGAAACCGATCGCGAGACAGAAAACCGTGAAATCATCGTACAAGTTGCCGTGCGTCCTCCGGTCCCTGCTCACGACCTGGCAGAGGGAGGACGATATTATCCCAGCAGGATCCCGCCGCCGTGTTTCGACGGCGGAGAAGTAAGCCATTATTATTATTAATGTCCATTTTCCAATTTCGCTTTAACGTCCGTTTTATCGAGGGTTCCTTGTTCACTTCCACCATTTATCATCTGATCCATTTTGGGCTCGCACCCTCGCGCATACGACCGGCAATCTTTCACCCTGCCATACCTTCCCTCTGGAACAGTGTGTTTTGTAATTTGTTTCCCTTTCAGGGTGTTTTCTACTATTTCATCCAATACAAAAATTGTTGATTCACTAACGTAATTTAAGAATAAAATCAAATACTAGAAAACTTACGTAATTTAAGAGTGAATTTAATATTTACTTGTAGCAAAAATTTAAATTAAGCAAACAAGAACACGGATGCTCCTTTTCCGCTACCTTCGTACGAACTCTTTTTAGATTGACACGAATTTTAGAATATTATGTTTTGTGAACAGATAGGTCCTGTTTAAAATTCCTTACGAATTCACGTGATTTTTAGTGTAAGACGTACACTAGTTTCAAGCATACTTCACCTCAGAAAACTATCCTATCACAAGTCTATGTTGGATATAACACGGCACGAACCGTAAAAATAGAAATAAAAAAAAGGCTGTGTGGGCGTTATAGCACGTGTACCCATACGTGGATAGTCGTGATCAATTTTCTAACCAACGTAACCACTTGTTTGGCGCAGTCCATCTTCCACAAGTCTTAAATATGTTACATTCATAATGACAATTCAGATAGGTATTTGCATGGTCGTAAACGTATCAAAAAAAATCTAATGGGAAAATTTAACATTGTGAAAATGAAATTAATTCCAAAATAAGTTATTACAAATATAAAATAAATTATTAGGAACAATTTTCATGCTGTATGACACTTATTCGGCATTTAAATACATGTGCTGAAAGCAAAGAAATATTCTAAAAAAAAAGCAAAGAACACGTTAACATGACTGTTTAAGTTTAGTTTACACTAAGTAGAAAACACCCTTATCCACCAGAGCACTTCGGGCATACACGCAAAGATCGAGAAGAGACAACACGAAGACCGAAATCAGCCCTGTGGTTGAAAAGGATCTCCACCCTTCTTTTCTGTCGTTCGTTCTGCCATTTTCCTCCGCTCTGTTCCGTCCCTTTGCTCTCCTGGCTCCCTTCTCGCATAACTTGCATTCCTTTCTAAGCGTCCTCTTCAGTGGGCAGAGAGCATGAGAAGAATGGTTTCGGCTTCGAAATAATAAAAAAGGGACTGGGGAATGACGACAACATAATTTATGCTTTTGGCTGTTCTTCCATTTCTGCTTCGTCCATTGGAACGAGCCGTTCATGGATATCACTTCCCCATTATCCCTCGTCGTGCTTTCGTTCGTGCACAGAGCAAAGCATTCTCGTCTGACCCTTGTCCTCCGGGGTTCCGCTGAAGGGAAGACTTGTTTTAGGAGACGACGTCCGTTTTTTATCGTGTTTCATAGCTCTCGGCTCCGTGCTTAAATTTTCCGAAAATTAATCTACTGATGCCTTTTTCATTGGCATGAACCAAAAAAGGGAGATGGAAAACAAGATTGGTAAGCTTCACTGTTGAACCGAATAGGCGAAGGAAGAACAGCAACATGTGGTGGACAAGGTGCCCTGTAGCTATGCTACGATCAATTGTACTTCTGCAAGCAGCATAGACAATGTCACCGCATGATCGAGGGACGTTAGAATTATTTGGTTTTCTCCCACTGAATAACACGACAATGCGACACTAGCTCTGGAAAGAAGGAGATGCCAGAAAGGATTCGCTTCGGGCAACATTTGTCAACCCTCAACAGTTGGTAGGTTTCCCTTCGGTTTTTCTCCCTTTCCTTTTCGAAAACATAAATGAAGAAGAGGATTGAGTCCTTGTTTGAACTGCAAGTCCTTGTTTGCTGGTCTAAATATACGGGGAAGAAATAGAAGGAGAGAGAATGGAAGGAAAAGTACCATCGTTGAGGAAGGGACGCGTAAATTCAATACATGCTTATGCTAAAGAAACAGTAACCAAAAGCTTGAACGGGTCTTGTAGGTAGTGGTGGTGGTGTTTATGCTGGCAAGAATGACAAGAGATTCTAACAAGCGTAATAATCCGCCATTTAGAATTTGTTACACACTCGGTCCATGGATCGAGTCCATGGTACAGAGAGAACTCTAAACGAAAAGTAAATAAGGAAACGAAACACGCTCCAAACCTTTGAACAGTTGGGAAGCCATTTTGTACAGATAAGAACATCAACGTACACGATATGTTTATAAATGGGAAATCATCAAACAATTATTGCCGAGCAGAAATAAATGCTCAAACAAGATCAATGTCTTGTTAGTTTAAAAACAAATGACACTTTAGTGTATCGTAATCGGTACATTAAAATAAATCAAATTTGAAACCGAACTTTTTTGTGCGATACTGAAAACCACATTCCTACAGTAATCAATATTTAAAGAAAGAATGACATATCTTGAATCTTCACAAACTAGGTATTATCTTTCATCACTCTTGACTCTAAGATTTAACAGATTAACAAAACACGCAGGATCGTCAACTTAGAATCATGCTCTAAAATACGAGTTGAACTATAAAAAGTGGTTATAGTCAAAAGTACCTTTCATAACATAAGAATAAGGTAGCAGTTGTTGGTTAATTAACCTTGTTTTTCAATACATTCAAAAGTATTGCAGCTGCTGTATTCTATTATTTTCTTCACAATTTTCCCCAATAAATATTTGGTTTAAGTAAAGAGAAGCAGCTACACTAGCTAGAGTTTTAGACGATCCTCTAAAGTACGTTATAACAATCTAATGAACAAAGACAGGACTCACTCACCTGATAAGCAAATGTTATTCAGCATAAAAACGTTCTGCTGGATGGATCTGAAAAGGACAAAGTAGACAAACAAGATCATTAGTTAACATTCCATGATTGTAATCTAAAAGGACGATCAAAATAAACAATGGACACATGGAAAATATACTCAGAAACAACAGTTAATCCGTTTATGCCTTACATTTTTAATCCTTTTCGGTACCTCAACACATTCGCAGCTTCTGCTGGTTAAACATACCAGCATTACAACGCAGTCGCTTTGGCATTAACATTACAAGCCATGCATAATAAGATTGAAGTTTCATGATTACTTAATAGACCTACTTTATACATAACGATCTACATTAAAATGTTACCCTGGAAATATAATCTTGCATAGAATTTATCTGTAAACAATATAACATTTTCGAGTTGAAGTAGAAAAGGTCATGAATTGTTTCTTTTTAAATGAATGATGGGATTTGTTCTCTAAAAATTAAGATAAAAACACAACGAATCCCGAGAATTTTCTTTGGACCCTGCACTATTTAAGAAAATGTCGCTAATTGTTGCCGTTGATCGACTGAAATTAACAAATTTAGCAATACAAAATGCCAGAAATATCATTTTTTCGAAAAACGAATCATTAAAAAAAAACAAGCAAAAGAATAAACCAAAGGAGTGAAAAAACAAAATAAATCAACAAAGCACTTCCAAAAACCATCGCCCATACGATCCCCTTTCAATGCGAAAAAATTCGTTTAGGAAACGCACGCTAACCGAATCACGCCACAAAGAAAAAAATTAAAATCTCGATCAACTTGCAGGAGGGCGACTTCCGTGTGTACAGCCAAGCAGAATCCCACGCCAAACCGCCACGAAAACCGGCATTTTCTTTGCTCTCATTCACGCTTCTACTCTGTTCACATAGCGCCATCTCTTTTTACAGCTAATGTACGCGATTCCTAGGATGTTCAAGCCGAGTGGGAGGGATTGACGCAGGATGCGACGCAAGAGAAACGGAATAAAAAAAAACAATGGCTAAACCAATACAGTTGCCAACAACGTAGAGCACGTACACATATACGAAATACGTCGTTCATCAGCTCCATCGAATCCGAAGAGAAACGCTGCCCTGCTCTGTTCCATACGACACGAGAGTGTGAAAGAGCAAACCATCGGTTGCTCCTTGGTCCTGATAGCCACCAGTTTAACCCTCCCACAGAACAATGAAACAATGCTAGCTGACAGAGTAGGGGAAAAAGCAGTAGGGTAGATCATATGCTCTTTGTACATATACCTTCACGTATCTCTAGGTGGAGGGGATATATATTGTAGAAATATTCACAAAAAAGAGAAAAAGAGTAGGGGAAATCATTTACTGCCCGTTTCCCCTTCATTTTGAAACACTGTGCAGCCCTACCCTTGGATTTGCTACCCTTTCTTGCCAACGGCCTCAAGCCGGATGTTTAAAGATAGTACTCTGTTCGATGCCTTACTGCCATTACTTGCCCACGTTGGTGTAGGCGAATAGAATTTTACCGCGGAGGGAGAAAATTAGCGAATGAAAAAAATGACAAGTCGCACTGTCAGTTAAAGGCTCTAATTACATGTAAAAGAACCGATATCCCAGGAAGATATGTGTAAATTGATACCAAGGAGTGCTAATGAAGTTTCGGTTCGTTTATTTCGAGTTTTTAGAATTTTCCTGGTAGGTCTTGGCACATCATTTCCAGAAAATTTGGTATTTCATTGCGATCAAAGGTATACAACCCAATTTTTATTGATTTCTACGCTGTAAAAAAGGTGGCATATAAATTTTCGCGGAACTACAGTACAAATATGAATCTACAATTTAAAACCATCAAAGAACAAAGAAACAAATGTTCTATTTTTTCCTGCTTTTATTCGAATCTTGTTTTTATCTAATTACTGATTTAAAAGTATATTCTGCATTGTCTTTCGCTTAGTTTAAAGTTAGCTTGAAAATAAATAACTGAACAGAATTAGCCGTATACGAATTTTGTGATAGATATAAATAAACGAGAAAAATTTGTTTACAAAAATATAACACTTAAACCCTTAAAAAGGTGACCAAATCGTAGTTTACAATAACTTTTTTTATAGCGAGATATCTGTAGCTTCTTTATGTATTCATGCGAATGAAAGAGTGAACGACACTCTATATCATAGCTGATGGATGACTTTCCACTGATTTGCTCTTTCGATTCCCTGGCCATTACGCTAGGCCATTCTGCAATGATAAGTTGTAAGCAGTAGATAAGGTGATATTTTTTCTAAACTGATTCTAAAACAAATTTTTAAACTTTTCAAATTGTGTAAATGCAGTTAGTTTACGCGTTTAAAGCGTTTTACACAAAAGCGTTGTACAAAAGCGTAATTAACACTCGAAAATCGGAATTGTTCTATTTTAAAACAAGCCAGTATGTTTGTTTTATCGTTAAGGTAAAGCTGCATGTACAGCGTGGAATGTTATTGGTGTTTCTTTTGCAATCAACATGTAGATTATTTCAATGATTGCTCCTATTATCATGTTCATATTCTCATCAACATACAAGCATGTTTTCAACCTTATTAGTTTGATTATTTCTTTTCAAAAATCTGTTCAATAGTTCTTATTCTTATACCGCAAAATTAGGCACATTTTCGTCAAATCCTACACCCGTCGGTAAATGTGTATTATCCACCTAGTGAGTCAGTTGTTAAACGTAGACTATGCCGCCAGATTCTGTTTAAACGAGCGCATTATCATCAGACGCAGTGGGTCAATCACATTGGAGGAAAAAAAATTAAAGTATCGACAAGGATTGGCACAAAAGAAGCGACGTCCCAGAATGATGGCGTGTCAATCTGGCCGCAGCCAGCCAGCAGCGACAGCCAAGACCGGAAAAAAGTTCCGTCGGCAGTGGCGCTGCCAAAGTACCAGGCGTCCATGACACGCAGCAGCATGCTACCGGTGTGCCAGAGTATGCGGCCGGCCCGGTGGAAGGAAAGACCGAGACCAAAAACGGTCGCTCCTTCTCTCCCTCCCTTGGAGAAAGAGATGCTAACCTACAAAATATGTGGTACAAAAAACCTCTCTCAACGTACACCATCTTTCTTATTTCCCAAGCGGGGAATAATGGCCCGCCAGGGACACATGTTGTGTAGAGCTATCGGTGCTGGATGGGGATAGGGCCGACAATGCTTCCAATCCTTCCATAAATATTCATCGGTAATCGGCCACTTCTTTTGAAGAAAAAAATAGAACGAAGCAATGAAGTAGAAGCTAGACGAAGACCCGCCAGCACAAATGGGAGAAAAGCAGACGAATACGGAGTGAGAACGGACAGAGCGATGATGGCGGCACGAATATGGCTGTCACAATAGCGTGGGGCTTCACGATGTGCGAGTCGAGAGCGAGCGAAGTAAAAGATATCATTTAAAGGGCGTTCGTACAATGTTGGACGGAGATGGTTCAAAGTACCAGGCGCACAGCATGGAACTGCAAGCAGCAGGAACGATGGAAATGTGAAAGCAACTCTAGAGGCTGTAGTTGTATTTGTTATGCTAAAAGTCCCTAGCTTATGCACACCAACACAAACAAATTGTGTATTTTATACACGTGCTTAAGTATGCGTTGCCCATGCGTTGCGTTGGGCTATGCTCAGTGTTATCTCCAACAGAACAACATAAACATTTTTTAAACCTTATTCTAGATTCTGTTTCATAAATAATTTATGAATATATCAGGCAATCATTCACATGTAGCACATGATGGCGTCGGGGAACCCTTCGTCTTGTTACAACAGAACTGTCAAACCGCGTCTCCTTGCGTTGGAGAAACGTCAAATTGATCGAATCCTAAAAAGGCACCAACACTGTTAGCGTTTTGCTTTTATTTGCAAACGTCAAACCCGATCCAAGAATCAGCGCACGGGAAGGTTTTGTTTCAATAGCACTCGCAAAGAGATAACAACAGGACGGTACCGGCGTGGCAGTAAATAACAATCATAATTCCCTCCCCTAGGCGATGACTTTGTGAAAAACGGAGATGTTTATTCTAGTGATTGCCGGCGGCACCTGTTGGTGAACGGAATGTGCAAAGAAAAAAAACCACAACATACCCGTCCCTCCCCATTGTGTGATGATAACACGACGTAGTAGAGATCGTAGCATCTGCAAGCACATTAGTTAGTCCGATGTGGGCATCCTGCTAGTGAGCAGCCACTCGTGGTCACTGTTCATCACTGTGCATAAAATATCAGTCGCTTTGTATTTAAGTGGTTGCGCATTCAAATAAGTTCGTGCCTTTGATTGCTCCGGTAAGTGACGGTGTACCACACTTGTTAATCAGCGGCCAAGGGTTTATTATTGGGGGGGATATTGGTATACGTTTAGAGCAAGATGCATCGACCGAAATCCAAAGTGGTTTATTTTGATACGCAAGAGGTACTGTAACAGGTGACCTTGAATAGATCCCGATGATACAGCAGTAGGCAGTGCTGAAAAGCGAGTCGTGTTGTCAGCGGAAAATTCTTGACAGGCAAACAAGCGCAACTGTCAAACTCGTTCACAATAAACGGCCGCACGTACAAACACACACACACACATCCGTGCCGATGCGTGCCGGCAACATAAGCACACACACATACCCGCACAACCGGATCAGTAACCATTGGAAACGACGGTGTTTGCGATGGGAAGCGTACGATGTACGAAGAAGCATAAATTGGCTGAATGAACCGGCTGCTGTGGCGGGTGCCAAAACAGTGCGACGTTGCCAGATCTGGGCACACAAACTCGCACACGCACACACAGTTGTGCTTTTTGCTTTCGGCACAAGAAGAAACGAAGCCAATCAGCCTGCCAGGCAAGACAGAAATGTTTCTGCAATTTCACTATAAGCGAGAAATAACACACCAAATAGGTAAACGTAGTGCACAGATTTGCCTAGTTGGGACGTAAAGAAAATAGAAACTCCGACAACCTATAAATTGTGGAAGATGAAATCTTTATGCTCTCCATGTTTAGCTCAAAGTTGTTTTATGTATTTTGTATATATTTAGTAATAAAACAAAATTTCCATACCCCAATCTGTGGCAACAGAGAAATCAAGTTTCAAGTGCTACATAATTCTACGACTATTATGTTTATCGTACAAAAATTAGCCTAGAAAAAGTAACGAACCATCCGACGGCTTTCTAAAATGACGAAAGGTTTAGGTTTGATTGTTAAGAAGAAAACAATGGCAAAATGAAAATGAAAAATAAGCATCAAATAATCTTTCAGGTGAATCATCATCAAATTCCTTTCCACTCTAAAACATTGTTTTCTATCCGCAGCCAGTCAATAAAAGTCTATATTTGAAATGACTTTGCAAGGGTGAAAATTATACAATAAATTTAAAGACTAACGAGCTGTTAGTAGTAACGCTGGACGGAAGGGAGACCACAAATAATAAAATATTTAAGATTATGGAAAAAGTCAGCGAAGGACCATATATTTTAATATTCGCTCAGCATTCAAAGGATAAAAAAGGCATTCTTTTCTCCGAGCTCCATAAACCGTGGTGTAATAAATCACGATTGAAGGAGGGTTTCGATTTTACGACACGGCGTTCTGTTGACAGAAGCTTCCTCGACCAGAATGCTGTCTCTGCTGACAGATAGACTTGCATTTATTGTGATTGAAATTGTAAATTTTTACGATACAGGATTCAGCGGTTAATTTATCTTTAATGACTCCAATTGGCCAACACAGGGGTGACACATGCTTCCGAATCGCTCTACCGACGATCTAAATCTTACCTAATCAACTAGAATCCTTCCCTCGCAGATTGTCCCCTTCGACTGTAGAGACTGCAGTCGCTGGAAAACCCCTTTTTTTATGCACGAAATGGAAAACCGACAGGATAATGTTTTTTGACAGAAACACACCCCCTTCCCTCCCCCTCCTCCCCTTGGGCCCTTTTTCTTCTCGCGGTTCCCTACCCTTTGTTTATTCTTTACACCAAGGCTAATCCCACGTCCCTTCCATTCCCGGTCGGATATCCCAATGTCGAGCCTCTGTCACAGTTAGGCCGAAGACTCACCATATGATGTTCTCGCTAACCTTGATCTACTTCCCCCCTCTCCGCACCATCCTTTCCTTTCACTGCTCTCAACGCCTTCGTGTTCGGTTATGGCTTATGCCGTGCCTGCTCTTTTAATTTTTCTTCCCTCCCTCTTGAGCCACCTTCCAAACAGCCGGCACAGGCAGACACAGGCCAACCGAACTCGGTCCATTAACCTTGCCATAGGCTCGGGCGGACTCACTCACCATCAGAACATTCAACTGCAACATCCCTATGCAAGCGTCCGTCCCTGCGACCGTCCTATTTTCATGCTTTCCCTTTCTTCTTGACCTACGAAGCAACCCTCCCTGGTGGTGGTGGTGGTGGCACCCAAATGAGCTGGAAGGGTTTCAAATATGCATCGCGAAACGTTATCGCCATGATTTTGCATGGCTGTCTATCGTGCGTGAGTGTGGTTTTAATCGGTGAATCGAGTGTATCGATGTTGTATGTGCTAGTGCCAAATAATGCTAACAACGAAAACATTCGACCATGTTCTAGTGACCGGTATTTCCTGACAATATTTTTAAAGCGCGGGAAAGGTACGACTATGCCTGATGTAACTATTGTAAACCTTCGGAATTCATTATGAAAATAATTTCAGTAAAAATGAACAAATTATAAACACTTACCTTTTGAGGATTTGACGATTCAGGACGCTTTTCGTTGAGGTTTGGAATTTCGCTTTTTTCTAATAAAAAAGCTAGATAATTCCACAGTCAACAGCAACGATTATTTGAGACACCCGTACTGTATGTACTTTAATTGATTTTGAACTAATCATAGAATTCCCAAACGCTTCGCATCTGCAAAGAAGATCGCAAAAAAAAACAAGTATACATGAAATGGGATTGCATATAACGAAAAAAAAGTAATATAAAATTTCTATGACGAACAAGTTGAAAGATAAAAGTTCTTTATACTTTTTTCCAACTCAACCCACGTTTCTTCAATAGAGAGATAGCTCATAATGTCCACATGGACATCAACTTCCATTGCTTTCCTCGAACCCGAAATGAGCAAATGCTAGATCGGATCGAAAGGCCTTGGACTGCCTAGACCCCATGACGGGAAGAGAATGGTTTTGTCCTCTTCTTTTTTTGCTTGCGGATTGCCTGCTTTCGTAAGACACAATTTGATGTATGTTGAGAAGACCATCCACCGGGATTGTCTTGCTTCGCAAACGACACAACAAACGACTCTTATGCAAACGATTAGAAGACCCTCTTCTCGCAGCAGGGGGCTTACTAATTTACTGGTACTGAAGGCGAAATTTTTGGTTTGAATCTTTTGCATTCCTTCATGCAATCTTCACTCATCCGTAGCAATGATGTCGCCTTTGCAGGCAGGCTGCAGCATAACGCCCAGTTTGGCTTTTGAACGAGGTTGGCGTAAACCATCACGTATTTGGCACATGTTTTCTTTTTCAAAAGCGAAGACAGCTCCTGCAGCATTTGGCGACAGTGAAAGTATAGTTTGGCGTGAAACGGAAACGTCTGTTGTAAAAGACATAAGGCCGTCCGGGTGCAATTATTATCCACCGAAAGTGTGTCGGTCTCGATAGTTATCCGATTCGATTAGAGTGGTGGCTGGCTTTCCTTTTGGTGGAGGCAACAGGATGACATCGTCCAAAAGTCTCACTGGTGTCTTTGGACGATGGCCAGCAACGCGAACGACCTCAAAAAGAAGAGCACATTTATTTCAGGAACGGTACAGCCTCACAATAAACAAAGCTAAGGACGATGTAAAAAAAGTACATTTAAGTACAAACAAAGAAAATAGCAGTCGTCTTTTATAACAGCTTGTTAAAAAAAGTATTACATTACTTGAAATTTCTATGAGCATTATTAAAAATATCATGGATGTAAGTTTTACCACCTTTTGGCATAAACTAGTAAGTAAAAGGTAATATCGCAATTTGGTAATGAAAATTGAAAAGAATGTGCACTATAAAACACGAAGCTTGAGAAAAACCACCTGAGCCTCGATTCCTTAGAAACAACAATTTTTCATCCCATTTCGTACGAACCAAGCCGGATGGTGGTGCCTCTTTAGCTTGATTAAAGTGCCGTTCTCTCCTTCCCTTCGCGAATGATTTCCTGCCGTCAATTCGCCTCCCTCAGGACACTCTTCTCTTTCGGGAGCGAAGGAATTCCGCCCGCCAACGAGACGTTGACTCGAAGGGACACACACACACACACACACACAAAACGGAGCGAGGAAGAAAGGAACCATCCGGTCCGCGTTGATGTTGTTATGCTGCGCGCGAATGGTGCGTGTTTGGGCCGGGAAGGAAGCCTCTTGGTGTGAATTTGGTACGTGCAATGAATTATGTTTCTTGCTGCTCGCATTGCTGAACTTTTAAAAACACGAAGCCATAGTAAGGGAAGGAGAAAAAGTGTCAGATTTATCCAAGCTGAGAGCGGGAAAGCTGTTGAATGATTTTCGGCCGTATTTATGCATTCCATTCCATCATGCCAAGACGTTAGTAGAACCGGCCAAGAGAAGCCGATCGAGATGTCTGCCTTACGCCTTAGCTGGTGTGTGATTTTTCTTTAAAATTTCTTTGAAAGAAAAGAAACTCGCTATCTAGCCAAAACCGATCCATTTGCCTATTGTCTCAGCAAAGGCTGGAGGATGGAAACGTGAAGAAAATCATCGAACTGAAAACACGTCACATTAAGTCAGCTCGTCGACTCGTTATTTTCCCCCGATAGATGCACAAATCCAGATGGGATGGAAAATGAATATTTATGCCATTCAAATGTATCAGAATTTTCCAATTATTGCACTGTGCGACCCGTGATGGAAAATAGAAAATTGTTGTATTTCATTGAATAACCAAACAGCTTATGGATACTTAGACAGAATCTTAAAACTTTATTTTCCCAAACAATGATTCTACACTGAGAGAAAAGCGAGTTCAGGGAAAGGTAAATTTATTCTAATACCTAGAAAAACGTTGCAGAAATAATACCAGTTTGAAAATAACTATGTTTTTGAGTGAAATGTTTGAATTTCATGGCCACAAAATCATACGATGGAAATTCTTCTTATGTGTTTATAAAGGATATGCAATTGGGCTATGGAACATTTTTATTGCGATCTTGTTGATGCACGAACAAATAGTTTATGAAACACATAAAAACCACAACACACAACGTTCATGTTGCGTCGTGTTTCACCTAAATAATCAATTTCTCCAACAAAGAAAGTAATCCTAGCACGATATGTAACGGTAACGATGGTAACGCCACTTGTTTCGCGCCCACAGAATTTGACGTTTCCCACACAAACACACAATCATCGGGAGTCCTGTTACCACACCCTCGGACGGAGGAAGTTGCCTGCCACTATATCTCGGCGTGTTTAGTACATCGGACGGATGTTAGGCACACCAAGCAACGACACATTCTCCCCCAAGTTTACCACGGCCTGATGTGACACCATTCGCGGTTTGCTTTGTTGTGGTAGTTCCGCTTTAATTCGCTGCGCGGAAATGTTGTGATTTTTTCTACCCACGTTTTTTCCCTTCTTCTAGTTCCTTTGCCCCAATCTCTCCCATCCATCGTAGGCAAGGTTAAAGCCTTTCCCCCTCCCGACATCGTGTGCTCGTTCTGCCACGGTTTAACGACGCCAAAGCAAAAGGAAAAAAAAGGATGTCGGTTCAACGCTGGACGCGCCTCACGCGCCGTTGCTTCGTGTTTTGCTCGGTTCTTTCTTTCTTCGCCGACTCCATCCTTCCGTGGGAGGAGGGTTCGCCGGTGTCTGTGTCGGCCCCCGAACCACCTCCTTCGGGTTTTTTCGCCAACGCCCCGTTTGGGCAACATGGGATGGGGATGGGATTGTGATTCCACTGGCGGAGTTTGTTGCGAAAATGGCCCCCGGGTAGTGGAGAGTGTGATTCGATAGTCGCACTCTAGCATGGCTGGAAGGAACAATCTCCCCTTCCCCTTTTCTGCGCTTCCTAAGAAAAGGTTGATTTTGGGAGAGGATCGTGAAGGATGAGCAAGGGAAAAGTTTGTGAAAAGCTGAGCACCATTCCTTAGGGGCATTCTTTTTTGTTCGAAAAAAGCAGATAACTTGAGTTGCCAAAACCTCGAGGGAGCTGTTTTAAACCAATGATGGTGCAATGAATTTGGTTGTTGAGGCAAATTTGCATTTTGAGAACTCGAGAAATTGATCCCTCTTCCAGCTCGAAGTGTAATTGTTGTGCTTGAACAACACAGATTTAACTTTAAGTTGTAAGTAAGTAAAGTATTTTATCGCTATTACAATGCGAACATCCGAAACGTACAATGTTTCAATAAAAAAATGGTACTTCAAGGATATAAATAGTAATTTTACAACACTCTGGTAAAAACACTCTCTACCTAGCTACTCGCGATCCCCAATCGCTAGTGGGGGGATGAAAGATTTATCCATTCGACTGCATTTCCCTCGGGTGGTCTGGATGGAAAATGTGCGTTTTGGTTACGGCTCGACAACTATTCCTGGAACTGGCCCGAGAAGACGATGTTCAGCTGCGCCCGTGCAACGCTCAAGTGAAATTATTAATTGCATTTCGGAAACGGGAATGCAGGGTGTGAGCAATATTGGTAAAGTACGGTTGCATCAACGGCAAAGAACCGTATTCAAAATTCTTCCCGTACTTATGCAGTTCAGGGAGGGGGATGTTTGTTTTAGTTCCCTTTTGGTAGCCCTAAGTGAATGTTGTGTTAATAATTCACAACATTTGCGTAAGAGTAGCTCATGGTCTTCAGCAAGCATCGAATGACTGTGTGAATTGATTTCATTGCAGATCTCCATCCATTTCGAACTGTGCGTGGTTTACCCAACAACAACAAGTTTAAGATATTTGAAGCAAGTTCAAAATGCTAGCAATGTGTACCAGCAAGCAAGCCATACGAAGATCACTCCATAAGCCAGAAGGTAAAAGAATGCGTACAATTAATCAAGGTTTGTGTTATAAAAGTGTATGCTTTTGAAGAATTTGACAAAGTTCTATCGAGTTTCCTAACATATGAAATGCTTGTTTCCTAGTGTAACACTCGTTATGAACTTTTAAACGTTGGGAACATTTTGCATTTTACATAAACATTGTACAATAAACATGAGGTACATAACATTAAACAAAGTTCAAAATAGCGGTTACACAAACCGAAACAAAACAATCGTGAAGCAGATTAACTTTTATCAGGCAAAATTAAAAACATTCCCTCTCACTTTTCATGTACAATCCCAACAAGTTTAATTATGAAATTCCAGGAAAAATTGACATTTTCGATGCGAATGGATTGAAGGTAGTAGTAGGTATAAACTTTACCAGCGACTTTTGAGGTACTTTTTGAGCCATGCCAGAAGACGGAATGGATGACAGCCTTCAAGGATATGGCGATAGAAAGTTCTCAACAAAGGATAACGTGTTTATCCATAACCGGAAATTGGCACGTGTTACTAACTAGAAAGGTTATATCAGAAGCAACAAAGGCGTAAATAAAACTTGCGCTGGAATGGTTACGCTTGTTACTCAACGTAATACACGAACAAACGCAGTATGAAAGTCCTACTGGCTTTGACCTATAAAAAGGTTTATTAACTCTTTCGAAAACAAATTTTTGACTTTCAGAAAACGTTTCAAGAAAGAGCACATTCAATCACATCCAGAAGGAAGGCCGAAAGAGAACCTGGATAACAAGGAACTTTAGATTTCGCTTATCGATTCATGGCATAGTTTAGTTATCTTAATTTATTCGACTGTTTAATCAATGCTATCATATTTGATGATAACATATCTCAATAGGTGGTGTTTCGGAACGAGCTTTTCTAGTGTATTCTTCTCACTGAAGAACGTTTTACAAATATGTTTTCTTTTTTTGCGGGATGATGTTTAAGCACAATCGCACAGAATCAAAAGGCTTGTTTATGAGTTAATTTATTTTGGTAATAATTCATTCCTACCCTCTTTCCGTCAATTTCTTTTGCTTTTTGTGTGTGTAATATTCTTCCGGAGTGCGACAAATATCCGGTTTTTTCTTCAACCACTGACTCAGAAGAATGTAGAATAGAAGAGAACACAAATATATCCAAGTAGGAAGCCCCGAAGAGGCCAGTGGGAAATTGAAGTGGCCAGCAAGTGTTATACAATATCTCGTGATGTGGTGAAGAAGATGATCATTACTACTATGACGGCGAGGGTTACTTTTTCAAGCTGGCCCATTTCGCGCTTGTCGAAACGCCCACACGGCACTGCTTGTGTGCGCCATTCGACACGCCATCGTCTGACCCGAGCGACGAGCCCCGATGCTCGGGAGGTTCATGTTAAACCGGTTCATTTATCAAATCGGTCAGCCATTGAACAAACACAACTTCTTCCCCACAACGGGATGCCGGGTAGAAATGGTCTCGCCTTGCCATCATCAGACACCGGCACCACGAAGCCCACAAGGAGGAGGGGGTGGCCCTGGGGGGGATGGGTGCGTGAACCGGGGCCCACAACAACATCGCCAGACAAGCGTAAGTAAGCGCCACCAGCCAAGACGCGATGATGATGTACGTGTGTGACGTTTCGCACCGAACCGCGTGCTGCCGGTCGGTGTAACGACCTTGACGGACTTCGAGCCGTGGCGCTAACGCCGCGTAACCCCTGTGTCGCTCGTTACCGACGTTAGACGCCGGTGTTACCACCACCACCACCACCCCTTGCTTTCGCGCGCATCTCACCCTTCCCTTCAGATGTCCCAGGAAGGGTGGAAAGCGTGCAGACAGATTTCGCGAAATTCCTCGTACGCCAGCTATCGCTATGTTTGAGTTTTTTCTTTTTATTATATATTCCGTTCCGGGCTGCATTTCTCGTTTGAACGAAAGCTACATGCAACAAGACAAGGTTTTCTTGTTTTTTTTTTATACTGCTTTGCGCACGAATCGGAAGCATGGTTGGCGTATGCACGATTTCAAGCAATTTCGATACCTTTTCCATGCAAGTATTCTCTCTCATCGTCTCCTTTTCTCCATCACGTCCTATCGGGTATCCTTGGTACACCACGTTGGGCTTCTACTCGTTTCGTTTGGTGTCGTTTAAACGGTGCGACAAAAAAAAATCAAACGAACTTGTTTTCGACCACACTTTAAAGTTTCTTCTCGCTGGATACAAGAATACACATAAGGAGATCAACAACGTGGGCAATGAGCCCGGGAACAAAAAGTTCTCCCGGGATCGGATGGGGAAAATATCGTCTCGGTGGATTTTTAATGCGGCGGAGAGAGGTTAGTTAAAACGAAATAATTCCGGACACGACACTCCGCGACACGGGCAAAGAAAAAACTGGGACCAAATTACCATATTAATTTAATTTGAATCGACTTCTTTGAGATGCAAAAAGGGTCGGTTTAGCAAAAAAAAGATTATTACATCTATTTATCTAGCCGTAAATGAATTTCTTTCGCTTTGCAATTTTACTTTACACCACTGGTTCGATTTTTGTTCGTGTCGTAAAGTGTGGAAAATGTTGAAGAGAACCGAAAATTCTGTACGCATCCAATTAATCAATTGTAATCGTTTCCTCAGGCACAGTCTTTCAACCTGCCCATCAAAAACCCATTCAACAAATGTTTCAACACCGGTAGCTGATCGACATCAAGCGATCCCAGTAGCAGCTGATTTTGACAGCTCGTGCTGCCCTGTTATCCGCTACCATACCCCTTCCCTCTGCCCCGTTGATAAGTACTGTCATCGTCATCCGAGTCGATCAGATCTTCCGGGGGGAGGAGGATCGCAACGACCTGGTGGTGTCGGTGATGCAGATTTAAAGGAAAGGATTTTTTTTTTTTGTATATTGAAGCCATGCTGCTCTTCACACAGTTTGATTTCATGCTGCTTCCCCAAGGCATGGGCTCGATAATGACCTATCATTAATCAAATTGTTGCTCGAGGCTGACTTCTGACGCGATTGATCCTGCCAGAAAACATGACTGTCAGTTCCTCGGTGTCAGTTCTGACGGTGGAAAGGTGGTTGTGTGGAACATAGGTAACGTTTACTCATTTGGCGAACGTTAAAAAAAAACTCATGCATCGCACGCCGCAGAGCAAAGATCAACTCTTTTTGTATGCTCATTGTTTATTTCCTTTCCTGGATAACAAAAAAATACATCTTACCGATGTCTCGAAAGTGTTGGAATCGTTCTATCTATTTTTAAAATATATTTTATAAGTATTGGGCAAACAAATCCAGTGTTAAGTCGCAGTGAGCAAGGAAATTGCAGTATTAGAAATATTTTTGTCAAATCCGTATTTTTCAGTAAATCACAGTATATTATATCTAAGCTTTAATCATTCGTTGATATCGAATGGACATTTTGACAGTTTTTTTTTTCTTATTTTCAAATGGAACACACTATGGCCTCTCGACGAAGAGAGTTACTGTGACCCATTGATGGTCTGGGGGTGCCAAGACTTTGGAATCGAACCCACCACCTCTGGCGTGGTGTGTCCTCGTGCTACCGCTGCACCATGAGCACCCCCTAACGGTGGCACGGTACAAAAATATTGGTTTTTGCATAATATGTTTCGAAACTTACACAAATGTAAAACTTCCAATACGTCGATTTCCCAATTTTTTTAGAAATAGCTGTATGCTTGTTTATTTGTCCTAGCTAGGAGAGAAAACCTAGACCTAGACCAACAAACCAACATATGACATTAATTATTAGCAGAAGCGGTCCAGCTGATGGCCGGCAGTGTTGAAAGTGGAAGCAAGGAAGTAGCCGATCTTTTAACCTAAAATTGTCCAGGATATGTCGTCTTGTTGTAGTCACTGGAGCCGCTCGAGTTGCGTTTGCGATCCGAAAGATAATTTTTCTCGGAAAGGCGCTCCATTCCGTGCCGAACTGAGATGGCCAAACTTCCCAAAACCTATCTGAACAGGGAAAACAACAAAAACGGGAAGAAACAATAAGGAACACGAGCGCGCAACAGGATAGAAAGAGGTCTCTTCTCTCGCACGGGGTACATGGAAAGGTCCTTAAGGGTTCTTTTTGTTGTTTTGTTGGTCCTCTGCTACGGAAACAGCGGGGAAGTGGAAGGAATTTAATCGGAAGAGAAGGAAAGGAAAGCGAACCACAGCAGAACAGCATGTCGGCGCGGATCGTTCATTGAAAGACACATACCGTTAGCGTGGCCCGGGTCTTGGAAGGGTATGGAGGGTCTTGTCCTCAGCCACTCAGTCCTTTGGACCGTTTTGAGCGAGGGTTTTTTTTATCTTTATCGTCAAACGCGATCGATCATTAGATTCATTCGCCCGTTCCGTTCGCTTAACGAAGGAACCACCCAATTCTTTCCATTTCTACTTTACTCTTTCTTTGCATTTCTCTCTCTGTCTCTCTGTCTGTCTTATTGCTTGTTTTTTATAACTCATCTTGATCGTTCGTTTATTCCTCTTTTAACCACCGTGGGTCTTTCCGATTTCCTTCATATTCTTCAACCATTCACGTGTTTAACCTCGCATTCAGTCGCTTTTTCGAACGACAAATGTCAGGGTGTTACTGCTCAATTAAAGAATCCGAAGCCAGCGACTATTTTAAGATTCAATGACTGCTGAAGCGTCGTAAAGAAACGATGCATAAAATTAAATGACCCAAAACATAAACTAGTTCTGGGAAAGAGGAGTCGACCACCGGTTGTTCTATGTGTTCGGTTCAAAAAATTTCTCCCGATGGCGGGTTCTGAAACCCACTGAAACATGCATCAGCCATGATTTTCGCAACGTAAAAAGTTACCCTTCATATAGTAATATAATGCCGGTCGAATCAGAAGAATCGGGACGAAATGTGTTTAACTTCGTCATCCCAATCTAAACCAAGTAAAAAATCTTCAAAACTTCGCTAGCGCCATTGTGAAAATAGGTTTCGCTGAAACAATGACAACAACAGAAGTAAAAAACCAACCTTTCGAAATGATCCGTTTCTCCACCGATGCGACGATGTAAAAAGCAGCAGTAAGTGCAGAAGTAGCAGGGAAAAGTGCAGTGCAATCCGAAACCGGGTGTTCAAATCGAGCCAGCGCTACCGCTTTCCGCTTTTTCCCGATGCACTACGTTCGTGTGCGTGTACGCCAGGCTCTGTGCTGAAAACACACCACTCACACACACACGCAAAGCAAGCATGCACAGGTACACACTACTGTGTGAAATCGGAAACACTACTCCTTGCTTCTTCGACGTTGTTGTTGTTGTTCTTTCTAGCCAACCATCGGGCAATGTTTGCTGTGTCGACAGCTTTGTTTCTTTGCTGCACCAACACCCGGTTGTTGGCGGTTTCGTTGCAGGAAAAGCAATCGCGCATCTAGTAATCACTGTACACACTGTACACACCAGCAACAGTGCGTCTCAAGCGAGTACCAACACACTATCGTTCAGCGATTCACAACCGCTGTCATACCACTTACCGCCACACTAATATTGCCCGAAGCGAGATGCGTTTTTGCCGCTTCGTACGCACGCATTTTCTTGCGATGGTTTGTTCATTTCATACCATTCTTTGCCACTTTTTCTTCCTTGGCAAATGCGCCCCTCCACTGATCTCACACAATTAACATCAATGCACTATCTATTATCTGCCGTTACGGCCTATCAGGATGCGTTACCTTATCGGCGCTCGGTTGCACACCACTGTAAAGGCGCCGACGTCGTGCAATCTGTCACCGGGTCGTGTGATTTTTGTATTCCTTTTTAGCTTTCCTCACCCTTTTCCTGAAAGACGAACGCGCTATCAGTACACTCGCACACACCACTTCACTGTGGCTGCCGGATTCCCGGGGAAAATTCTATCCAATGACATTCGAGCGTCGACTGTGCGGCGATTGCGATGGAAGGTTTTCACTTCACACGCGCGCGCCCACTAGCGGGTCGCTTTCTTCTAATGCAACGATGGAACCGGCGGCGGTGACGGCGGCGGCCGCATCGGTGGTCGTGGCGGTTTCGACGTAGGACGACGACGATGAGGACGATAGTGACGGGTCGCCTAGCGGCGGATAATCTTAGACTCGCGTGCGCACGCGCGAGGCCACACACTTGTACATGCACAACATACACACACACGGCGTCGATTTCGTTCTCTCTGCTTCTCTCCGACTGCCGACGATCCCATACGCGCCGCTGACGGCGGCAAACTGACGCGGGTATGTGAGTGCAAAGCGCCCCGGTCCGCGGGCCATGCGTACGTTAGATGTAGCTGGACGTAGGGCGAAGGGAATGGTGGGCGCGGGAATAACCACCCGGTGCTATAACGGTGCGTCCTCCGTATGTGTGTGCGTGCGCGCGATTCTTCAAGTGTTTACCTTTCCGACAGAGAACGGTATAGGCGGCCTGTGTGCTGTCACTTTCGCTCCACCCTGGCAAGAACGGACGGCGTTAGTAGGAAATTGACGGAACAAAGGGCCGGAAAGCGGTGGATGAAGAAGCGCGGATCGAAAGTGGGCCCGCTGTTGGATGTGTCTTTTTTTTCTTCTTTCTTCAAGCGGTTCACTATTGTCCTCGCACACAATGCTATCGATTTCGTTCTAGCGCGATACAGGCGGGCAGTGTTGTCTCGCACCAACCAACGGAATGACAGTTGACAGATGACAGATGGATGGAAATAACCACTGGTATTACAAGCAAGAGTTGTCTGTAAAAATAGCTCTTGTTACAGGAATTACCTTCTGCTTCAGGTTGTGATAGAGAAACGCAGGACGTACTATTCAGTTTTCTCAATCTCTACCTTAAAGCTTCAACTCCAAGAAGCAATCCTATGCTACGCGTAGTAGCCAACTTTGTCTCCTTTTCGTACGAAAATATCGCGTACCTGGTATCGACGTGTAAACTCTGACTGGCGAATGGCGGTGGTCGGGCGTTCACCAAACACTTCGAAATGCTCTGGCACATCTTCTTCGACTTGCTGGCTTTTTGAAGTGTTCTTCTCTTGCCCGATCTACCGAAACAGCGCGCTGTGGTACGAGTGTGCGAGAGCGAGAAAGCACGTTTCTCTCTTCTTCTATTTTTGGTTCGCTTCTCTCTCAAGGGCTTCTTAGTAGTTTCTTCCTCCCTCGACTCCATTCGCGCTACCAATACCAAATGGAGCGTCAATTTTGTTGTGCGGTAGCGTACGAGAGGGGTACTGTAAAAGCGCGTGCGTTTGTACCGCTTTTTGGTGTACGCTTGCGCTGGCGAATGGCATTGGTCGATGCTTATCGCAGCGGTCCACCGGAAATGGTCATATACCTTGACGGCAGCCTCATTTCAGCCTCTCCCTTCTGCATCTCTTTGGCAAACCTCTTCTATGGATACAATGCCCCCTGTCAAAGACGAGTTTTTGCTTTTCTTTTGTTCTTTCATATGATTTGTAAGGTACGAGTAAGCAAGACAGCTGCATCGAGACAGCAACTTTGTGCGAGAGCAGGGGAAAATCTGCGTTCGAGAGGCGTGGTTCATATAGGCTTCGAAAAATATAAACCCCCTCCGACTCACCCCACTCCACACAAACGCTCTTTTCGAGGGGCAGGGGTTGTTTAGGAGAAGTTGGGTTATTTACAAAGCATTTGGAAGTCGGAACAGAATGCTCCTTCTATCTCATTTACTCATCCTCTTCTACCAGCCATTTTTATTTCTTCTTCCAACAGACACAATAGCGGAAATGAGCGTGCTATGGTGTGTGTGTCCCCTCTCCGTGGCGTATCAAAACGTTCGCTCTCCTGTGTCCGTATGTTTACGCAGTTGCCTATGATAGAGCACAATATGTCGCAAATAATGGGAAGTTACATTGTGTCGAAGAAATCACATGAACAATGTACTTTATTATTTCTCCCATCCTTACGCTGCGAGAGAACGAAATGGAGTATCAATTTTGGACCACGTTTGAGTGAGTGAGATGACGCAAAATGTCTGCGCTGAATGCAATTATTTCCAATGACTCAAAGGAAACAAATGAAATTCAAGGTACAGAAAAAGAAAAGAGGAGAAGACAAAAAGAGGACTATAGTTGGAATGCTGTGAAAAGTCCGAGTGCTATATTTTGGCATCGCTGTGCTGTGGTTTCATACGCCATTGCGCATTTACGCCACACGCTCACTCACGCGAACGTCGCATGCTGCGATGACGAAGACAACGTCGGCCACGAAGACGACCGACCGCGTTACCGATCGTCAAAGGTACCCCTTTGCTTGCTGCTCGCTTGGTATTGCGGCGTACAAAAATGGCACATATGCGCAACTGCACTGCCACCGCTCGCCAACGTGGCTATGAGTTGGAATCACAACGGTTCAAAGGGAGTTGTTGTCCCTCTATAAAAAGACATGATATGTAAAACCTCTCTTTGCTACTGCCCTGCTAATGTAATCCTATAGCAACGATTATTGAAATACTGGTGATAAGATTCTTTCCTATGTTTTATTCATTAGTCCGTGTTTCATGTATCTTTATCAAATGTAACGATTGTGAAGCACATTTAAATGAACAGAGTGTCATAGAAAATCACCTCGAAAAGGTTGTTGGTTTTATCACCATGCAAAGGATCTAAGTGTTAGTTCCTAGAACGTATCAATTTGACTTTTCCGAAAACTAATCCTTTTTTCTTAACATGAGAATTATTTTAAATTGATTTTGGTTAAACAATATAGCCTGGACAGTTTAATTCAATCTACGTTTAATTGAAATAAAAATGATGTTCATGCCATTTTTATACCTTGCATGTGAGTCTTCCACATCTGCACTACACGTAACCTCCGAATTGTATTGTATGCTACAAAATACTCATCATTCAAACACTTTTAGTGTTTCTTATTTCAAAAACTACTTCGAACGGCTTTTAAATTCACTGTTTTCATACTCACCTAACGTTTTACCACAAGTTAATTTAAGCGCATACAGCTTGATTGAATTTCAAACCACTCGTAACACGCGTAACTGCTACTCGCTGCAAACGGCAAAGAATTAGTGTTGTGCTTAATGAATCTTTTGGCGAGATTCATTCATATGAATCTTTTACCTAAGATTCATTCAGATGGATTCATGAATCTTTGCGGATTCGAATATTCAAAGCTTAATGAATTTTTCGAAACCTTAATGAATCTTCATGAATCTTTCATGGTTCTGTCATGAATCTCCCCGATTCTGTCATAGGCGTGGACAATGAGACCAAAAAAAAAAAAAAAAAAAAGGTGGTCCCTCAACCGACTTTTGGTTGGTGACTTTACATCATTTGGTGTGTCTTTGGGATTCATGAATCTCGCGGCGAAAGATTCATGAATCCCTTATAAGGCAGAGATTCATTCAGATTCATGAATCTGAATCCGATTTACACAACTCTACAAAGAATGACTGAGCGGCCATCGTGCGGCATGGAGGTCCTCTACCCTGTCGACTTTTTTTCGTCGCCGACGACGGCTACTCCCCTTGTTTCTGCATACCCACGTCTGGGTCGCTAGAAAACCTCCCGCGAATGCTATCCGTCTTCTTTCGACCGGAAAAGAATATGGCGTCGGTCGGTTTCTGGAAAAGATATCGCTTCACTGCTACTTCTGCTTCTTCCTTGATTCTTTTTTAAATCGAAAAGCAACAAGGAGGTTATTGTACGAGCTTTGGAAGTTGCATTGAAAGATGTTTACCCATATCTTTGCTAAATTTTTAAACTTACGGCGACAGAACCACAGAAAATCAGGACATATGGCCTTTAGTTGCCAGTCCTCAACCTAAAGAGGTCTATGTCTCCAGGTTAGCTTGCGAAGGCCCAGGAAGCTGGATTCAATAGCCGTACTGGAGTAAATCCTCGACGAAGTGAAGAAGAAGAAGCGACAGATTGTACTCTTGGGGTGTGTTGTTGTTTCGTTATCGCCCAGGATTCCTCACCGTGCTTCCAATATACTTGTAAGATGCACTTTAAAATTGCTCGTATTGTCATCTGATTTGTCCCCTTTTTTAATAAAATTTTTAATACAAATCATATCGCCTGTAAATATCTCGTTTTTCAAAATGTTTCTTTACTAACAGATTATCTATTGTTGTAGATCATGGGTTAGCGAACTTTTCTTCAATTACTAAGTATCGAAGGAAGATTCCTTGATTTATCGTTTGTTTTTTATGATGCTTGATGGAAAAACTACTTGTAACTGAAGAAAAGAAAACCTTTTTCGTGTTTTTTTTTTAATCCATAACACATTTCATGTATGAAATATGTCATAAAGAAATTGTGTGAGCTGGATAGACCTAAGTGTAGTACCAGATATATTTTCTCTAACCCAACAGATATATGAAACGTTGTCTTTGATCCATTGTTCCTGGTGATTGGAAAAATAACATTAATATTGGTTAAAATATGCTCATTTTGTTTCATTTAAACGTAGGGGTAGGGCTAAATTGAATGAAAGTATCGCGATCAATAAATAGCATCAACGGAGGGGGTCCATGACCGCCGAGCGGAAGCGGCGGTTAAAAAATCGACCCATGAACTCCGGGGCTCACCACCTCGACGGCGTGGGTTCGAATCTCAACCGCGGAGGACTGACTATCCACGTACGCAAATGGAAAAAGTCTTGTAAGCCCTTAACGGGAAAGCATGACCAAGACGCCTTACGCCAAGAAGAAGAAATAGGATCAATCAGCATTAAAACAATTGGGTAAAACATCAAGCATGGATAAAACAAAATGTTATGAAATTGAACTCATGAAAACATGGTTGCTGGCCATTTATTCACTTCATTCCCTCTTCCTCCGGTCCCGCCATCTTCTCTAGATTCTCCTTTCTATTTTCGTGTGCAAAATGGAACCGGTTTTTGGTTTCGATATGTCCAAACCGGTCATGTTTTGGACAAGCTTCCAAGACCCGTGGGTTTGCGAGGCGTGCTTTTGTGCAAAATTTCGAGTTTATGTGATTCAAAAATCAAAACATTGGGGTTCAGTATGGTAAATATGATAGATTGAAACTTTATCTTGAATCTGTTATTTCACCTTTTATTAAAATAAAAGAGGTGGACAAATCTGAAACCTAGGTGTTAATTTCATCATTTTTTCCTTATCTACGAAGCTTGTATTGCTGCGAACTTTTTGAAATGACTTTTGCGCATGCTTCGGAATGTGATGGACGTGTGGAATGTAAATTTCCGTCTCAACTCTACCAACAATTGGGAAGGGAACGAACGAGACCAAATTAGCCGAATGTGGTGAGCTCCTTGAGGACCTGGGCAAATAGAAGGGGATCGCAACAGCGACATTTTCTTCTATTTAGGTTACAATTGAATGTTGATTTTTTCTCGCTTAATTAATGATCATGTTTTATACATTGAATCGTCAAGAGAATGATCATGTTTTGAGATATTTGATAACATTCAAGAGCGTTTTTTCGAATCGTGGCTAGACAGTTTAAGTGGAAAATAGAAGGAAACTATTAAACTACTAGAGTACAGTTATGCCAAAGTTTTTTTTAAAGATTTAATTTGTCACAATAACGTTTTTGGAGGTTTCCGTAAAGATACAAAGCAATATAGCAAATATATTTCGTCATTCTGTAAGCAATGTGAAATAAGTTATCTTTGTCTTATTCTAGGATGTTATCGATAATTTTTTTCTTGCTCTTTAATAGTGATACTTACACTTACCCATACTTGTATTACTTTTTCAGTTATTTATTTCATGCTGTTGAGGAATGAGGAGGAAAATATAAATTTGATTAGGTTGTGGTATACCTGTAAGCAGGTCAGCCAGCAAAACAACCTCTAGCTGTAGTGCATACACCTTATGCTAGTTCGTTCATGAGACAATTTGTCATATCTGGGTTATTTCATGATTTCTTGGGACTGATAGCAAAATAACAAATGACGCTTCAATAAAATGCTGAACAGTTTGTTTTCTTTTCCTGATAGACAATATCGAACCACCAGGCAGACTGATAATCCCGTCATGTTTCTGCGCAGTGTACTTCGGCATTTGGGCCGTCGGCCACCAGGCACTTTGAGAACGCCGATTCGCACACTTGCCTCAAACAGCCGCGAAGTGCCGGCCCTCACCCGTGACCGCTACCAGGCACAGCGTGGTGCCTTCTCCGAGCTCTGCGATGAAGATGTGGCCGTTTTCCGCGGCATTCTCGGTGGGCCGGATTCGAGCCGCGTGTTGACCGGGCCGGACGAGGTCCAGGGCTACAACATCGACTATCTGCGAAGCGTGCGCGGCTACGGTCGGGTTGTGCTGAAGCCACGGACGACGGCCGAAGTGGCTGAGCTGATGCGCTACTGCAACGAGAGACGGCTGGCCGTGTGTCCGCAGGGTGGAAATACGGGACTGGTTGGCGGATCGGTGCCCGTGTTTGATGAGGTTGTCCTGTCGCTGCAGCTGATGGACACCGTGGAGCGCATCGACGAGTACTCGGGAATCGTGGTGTGTCAGGCGGGATGTGTGCTAGCGTCGCTCGAGGAGAAGGTCGGTGCCCACGGCCTCATAATGCCGCTGGATCTGGGAGCCAAAGGTTCATGCCATATCGGCGGAAACGTGTCGACAAATGCGGGAGGCTTGCGGTTGGTGCGGTATGGAAATCTGCACGGTTCGGTGTTGGGTGTTGAGGCGGTAAGTAGACCGAGTAGAATGGGCCAACGGATGAAAAATTGCGAGAATTTTAGAAAATAGCTTCTTTCTTGTACCACAAGCTTTTTCAAGAGGAATAAGATTTTTTTTGTCCTAAAGCGTTCAGCATCCTAAAGCGACTTTAGTCCAGCTTAACTGATTTTCGTGGGTTATAGAAAAAATACTGTGTAACAGTTTGAATCAGTAATAGCGTTTAGAAATAAGTCCACGCGTGTTGGGGCAACCTCTTGGCGGTGTAGGTTTGAATCCCGATCGAGACCGGAACCTTAATCTTCACTACAAAGGGGAAAAAATGTCCAATGTCAAAAGTGCAATTTTTGACTTGTGACTTTTTCTAACAACGTTTATTCAACCAATATTTATTTTGAGATAAAACCTATGAATAATAAATTTGGACAGTATATAGTTAACTTTTAACGAGCAGTTTGTGCATTTTTTTTCTTACCTTTTATGAATAAAGTGATTATATTTTGGTTTTATAAGTATAGAATTATCATATTTTCACGCTCCTCATCATTATATGCTTTTCTTTGTGTTAATTTAAATTTAACTTGACGTAATTCGACTGAGTCATGAAACTATAAGGAGAAAAGGTACAGTTTAGTCATTATGATAGTAGTTATGATGAGAATATGAAACAAATGTGCATAGTTTGTTTTACTAACAGAGCCAATATTTATTAGAAGCCCCTTAAAATGTATGTTACCACAATTGTTTATGTACAAAATAAACAAAATCTATACTCATAGGAATTGCAATCTTTCTTTGCAAGGGGCATAGATCATTAACACAGCGGTGATGCATGTGGAAGTACGGATCACAAAATGTAGCAAATGAAGAGACTATTCAAGCGATTTTATTATCAATCGTAAAGAAAATGGTTAAGCGTAGTGAAATTCAACAAATCTATTTAAACTCTTTCTGTTTTATGCCTTTTTTCAGGTTACCGCCGAAGGACGCGTGCTCGATCTTATGTCAAATTTCAAGAAGGACAACACGGGATACCATCTGAAGCATCTGTTCATCGGCTCCGAGGGCACGCTCGGGATCATCACCCGCCTGTCCATCTTCTGTCCGACCGCTTCCCGCTCGGTTAACATTGCCTTCCTCGGGCTGCGCAGCTACGACGACGTCAAGCAGACGTTCCTGGCGGCCAAGCGTGGGCTGGGAGAGATCCTCTCGTCCTGTGAGATGATCGACGCCCCGTCGCTGGACAGTTGCACCCGGTTCTTCAATCTACAGTAAGCATTGGGAGGGTAATAAAGCGATTGCAAATTGCCCTGAGCCTCCTTCATGACATGTTTCTTTCTTATTTTTCGTCACGCCCCTCGTCAAGGTCACCAATCGAAAAATACCCCTTCTACATGCTGATCGAAACATCCGGAAGCGACGCTGGGCACGACGAAGAGAAGCTAACGCGATTCCTGGAGCAGTCTATGGAGAAGGGTTTGGTGGAGGACGGAACGGTGACGGGAGAACCGACGAAAATGAAGGTAAATCTAAAATGAAGGTGCTTGAGATGGAAAAACTTTAAAACGGAACCGCCATTCACTTCTGTAATGCACGCAATGATGGTAAAATCAAACAAGCAAATGTCTTATCGCAATTCAGAACGATTAGGTGATAACGATACGACACTTCGTATTTGCATTCATCCTCCATTTTGTTTGTACACTATTGGTGTGTCATCGAGCTTGTACCATTAATAAATTGCCGTGAATATTTCGACGCTATTAGTTGGGATTTACCGGTCGTATTAGAATGCTCATTTATTATCCATAATTGAAAAGCTATGCTTTGAATGATGATATTTTTTTCATCTAATTGATGACCTCTGCTTTTCTTTGGTATTGAACTTCCCGTTGCAAACAACCTGGTGGAGGTGTGATTTTGTATTTTGTTTAAAACCTAAGAATTTGATGTTTATAGGAAAGTATTGGTAACCGATTGGATATTTTCAAAATTATGTTTACTATTGTTTTGTTTCAGAATATCTGGAAACTTCGCGAACTGATTGCGGACAGTCTGCTGAGCGACGGTTACTGCTTCAAGTACGATCTTTCGCTGCCATTGGACCACTTCTACGAGATCGTGCTGGCGGTACGGGAACGGGTCGGCGAGCATGCGATCAACGTCACCGGATACGGCCACATTGGTGACTCGAACCTTCACCTGAACGTGTCATGCGCCCGTTTTACGCCGGAAATCTACGCCCTCCTGGAACCGTTCGTGTATGAGTATACATCGCGCTTGCGGGGCAGTGTAAGCGCCGAGCATGGCATTGGATTCCTCAAGCGGAAGTACCTGCACTATTCGAAGCAAGCGGAACCTCTACGGCTGATGCGCCAGATGAAGCAACTGCTGGATCCGAACGGAATCCTCAATCCGTACAAGGTGCTACCGCCCGAAACCCCAACGAAGGAATCGGCCGGACATTGATTGTGATTTCGAGTGCCACGAACAGCGGTCTCTGCCTGCTGTAAATTTGAATTTGATGGTGAAGGAATAAGAAATTGGGGTAGAAGTTGTAAAATTTTTAATAAAACTGGAGATTGCACTTTAGATTATTGTTTTTGTGCAATTTGCATGTACGCGTTACATTATATACAGGGACACCCACGACAGTAAACTTATTTACCGATACCGATTTACAAAAATGCGTAGGGACTTTTACAGGGATGCAAATAAATAGTTTATATTTTTTTATAAATGTATATAAAGATCATCAATCATCGAATACATTCGTGAAATGTGAATGCGCAAAATTAGAAATCTGACTTGTCAATACCATGTGTTTGTCCTCCATTTGAATACATATTTTAACTAGTTAATCAAATTCCCATTATTTAAAGACTCAAAACAAGGTGTTAAATACATTACATACCTATTTTCATCCATTTCCGAGCACTTGTACCAAAAATCCATTTTCTCAGACAAACCCACTAGTTGTATCGCATCCATTTTGCTGGAAATGAATGCAGCCATTTTAAATGTGTAGTTCTTCTTCACTCGCAGATTGCTGATACCAGGGAAGCATGAATCAACGGTAGATAGTCGGACAAGTAGGCACTGTTTGATATGACGTCATCATATATGGTAGTCACAATATCTACGATAAATGTTTTTTTATCAATTTTGTTAGCTAGATACATCATATTTTTTATTTAAATATATTTAGAACGAAAAAGGGAATTTATTGAAGGATTGCCGTGTTTATATTTCTCCAGGTTTGTCTAGATTTGTTTTAGATTTATCATAACTTCAAAGTTTTGGCATTTTACTATTATACTCCAAAGCCCTTCTCATCACAAGTGAACACTTTCGCATCCTTCTCTTTTAATCAATGTTTGAATCAACTTCAATCAACTTTTGGAATCAATGAGGGCACCCCTATTATTTCAGTTGTTTTAATCTTTTCTCGAATTGTTCGGATGTTAATTAAAAGTAAAAAAGTACAAGTGTATTTTAATGATTAACAAACTACAAATGCAGTCACATTTATTGAATGATTGCCGCACGGAACAATTTATTTATTTACAGTACATGTCTGATTTGGGGCCAAAAGTTACGTAGCACCATGCCCCTTGAATTCCATCCGTCCTTCCAACGGTTAGTGTACCAGTTGCCGAGATATCTTGCGAATTGCTGATCCAGGAAAAGCAAGTAATGGCTAATGATGTAACGTATATTTTATTTCTACTACATGTACCTTTGCGCTCTCTGGTGCCTAACAGAATCTAGATCAACAAACGTTGAAGCACATAGAAAAAAAAACACTGGTCCTGGTCATCGGTAGAATGCAGCACTCGGCATTGGTGTCCTTGGAGTTGCCTTTTCCATGAGATGACGTTGCTTTTTGATTACTTTTCTATCACCAGCTTGTCTGGCGCTTGATATAGTTGACCCACAATGGTCTATCGTATATGTTCCGGGTGAATTCAGCAGTTGTGTATAAATAGAGAATAAAAAAAAATTAGCAAAACAATATTGTGAGAAGGTTTTTTTCGAAAACACCATGAAAAACTTCCGCAGTATGCTGTTTTACTATTACAACATGAGATTCCACACATAATCATATTTGAGGCAACTAAACCATTACATCACCTTTCTCAACTAGTCCCGGCAAAACAATCAGGCTATCTACAGTATACTGGAAGTTTCCACTTACCTGTCTTTTAATGATTTCTAAAGTTTTCTTCGCGTTGGACAGCTCATTCTCAATGCTTGCACTGTCGGTAAGAGCTTTGTTGTCTCTAAATGCATCGCGGATCCGGCGAAGCGCATACATTCTGCAAACACAGGGATTGATAAGGGGCCTCGGCCCTTTGCGGCAAAATATCTGAACACTTACCGATAGTTGTACGCATCGAAGTTCTGCGACGCACGAAGCATCTGTTTGTAGAGCGATAGTACCTTCATCTTGTGCGCTGCACCGGCCATATACGACAATTTACAATGGTACAACTGGAATGGAGAATTTGTCCGGGAAACTGCGAGGAATCGAATGTTTATGTTGGCTCAAAACAGCCGGTCTGGCGTAAAACAACACAAACCACAACAAAGCTAACTGACAGCTGGCAGCTTCACAAATCTATTAATAGATGTCGTTTTTAGCGATAGATGTTGACGTTTAAACTTACCGTTGCATAGTCCTTAAATGTATAAGCTACGAAAAAATAAGTCCTAGTCGATGGAATGTACACAATCAACTTTTTTTTATTACGAGGAAAACGGCGTAGAAAAATATCAACAATAAATAACTGCTCTATCGCATAGAACTGCAAAGAAAATGACGATTGTTCTTTTCATTCAAACAACGCCAAAGACTTTCTTTGCATGAGAATTTTCGCAATCTTTTCTTCGTTTAGAACTTGTACCGAAAAGATCGAACCATGATGAATAGAAAGGAATGAACTGGAGTGCTGTGCGTTACGACTTCAAGCTACTGCCGATGCCGTTGTAAGGAGCTGGATTAGGCCAAATAGGTACTGGCCGACACATTGCCACCCTTGCCCGTCCAGTTGGTGTGCACAAACTTGCCCTCTTTTCCGAGCAGCTCGTACGTGTGTGCACCGAAGTAATCACGCTGCGCTTGGAGCAAGTTTGCCGGCAGCCGCTCCGATCGGTATCCGTCGAAGAAGGCAAGAGCCGCCGACAGGGCCGGCACGGGAACGCCCCAAAGTACGGCCTGACTGACGACCTCACGCCACGACTGCTGATTGTCCATCATGGCTTTCTTGAAGAAATCGTCCAGCAGCAGGTTCGAGAGCTGCGGATTGCGCACGAACGCATCCCGGATGTTGCCCAGGAAGACGCTACGAATGATGCATCCGCCGCGCCACATCAGCGCAATACCACCGTAGTTCAGGTTCCACTTGTACTCATTGGCAGCTTCACGCAGCAGCATGAAACCTTGTGCGTACGAAACGATCTTCGCGCAGTACAGCGCGTTGCGAATGTGCGTGAGGAACTGCTTGCGATCCGCCACGGATGGCTTCGTGCTCGGGCCGGCAATTTGTTTGCTAGCCCTCGCCCGTTCCTCCTTCAGTGCGGACAGGCAGCGCGAGAACACCGCCTCACCGATCAGTGTCACCGGGACGCCGTGGTGCAGGGCGGCAATGGCCGTCCATTTGCCCGTACCCTTCTGGCCGGCCGTGTCACGGATGCGTTCGAGCAGGTATCCCTCGTCGTCACGATAGTTCAGGATATCTCGCGTAATCTCAATCAGGAACGAATCCAGTACGCCCTTGTTCCACTCGTCGAACTCCTGTGCCATCTCTTTCTGCGTCATGCCGAGGGCCAACATCAGGTGGTACGCTTCACAGATCAATTGCATATCACCGTACTCAATGCCGTTGTGTACCATCTTAACGAAGTGTCCTGCGCCACCCTCGCCGACCCACTCGCAACACGGATCTCCGTTTGATTTCGCACAAATGGCCTTAAATAGAACAAAAGGTGAAACACATTAGTTAGAGAGTATTACAGCTTGCCTTTTTGCACTTTTCCTCACCTGGAAAATATCCTTAATGAGCGGCCACGCATCGGGATGACCACCGGGCATCAGCGAGGGTCCATAACGGGCTCCCTCTTCTCCACCGCTAACACCGGATCCAACATAGAGGATACCCTTTGCCTTAAGCTCCTCATAGCGCCGGGCGGAGTCCTGGTGCTCCGAGTTGCCTCCATCGATGATCACATCACCACGCTCGATCAACGGCAGCAGCTGATTAATGAAATCGTCCACAGCGCTACCGGCTAAAATAAATATATAAATAAAACATCGCTGTAGTACCAAGCAGTCACGTGAGGCTCGCAAAAGAATAGTACGAGAGCGCGCCGGTTTTGTTGTGATCTAGAACAAGCGACCCACTGGAATCCACTGTAAGGTCACACGTGAGTCGCACGATCGTTCGCGTGTTCCTTCCGCTCTCCGCGGCTACCTTCGCAGGTGATTTTTTTACTGAGACAATTCTCCTTCATCTCAAGATCAATGCTCACGGACGCATTCGCAGGCACGACCACATGAATGAACGGAGGCAGCCCTCAGAAAAGGTCACTTGCCGCCGGACAAGGAAGGAACTTTCACTTATTGCCTTGCTGTTGTACGACACCAAACCGCGATCGAAACAACGGTGGGAGCGGTTCGCAGATAGATTCAATCGAATCAAAAGCCGTCACCGGTAACTCCTGCCACCGATCGTTCACGTAATGCTTATCGCGCTCCAGTGCGCTCTCTTGCGTCGCAATCTGCCCCGTAGCGCGTTCGCGCATTGCAAACCGTTTACAATCGCGACGGAAGAAATCCGTCGGCGTTATGTTCAACCTACAAATGACTTTATGGTCCGACCGAGACAGCCCGAACATGCTGTCCCTCGTTCGGGGCCCGCGGGTCTGCGTGGCGCTTACCTTTAACCAGCATCATGATCTTGCGCGGTTTCTTCAGCTTGTTAACCATGTCCTGCAGCGAGCTGGCACCGATGATGTTGGTACCTTTGGCTTCATTCTCCAGAAAATGGGTGACCTGTGGGCGGAATGAGAAACATACGGTGGTCAGCAAGGGGATCCATGTTTTGCCAACGCTGGTAAAGATGGATAGATGCACGCTCACTTAGCCTATTTATGTTAATCCAGGTTAAAAGTAATCGATTCGCCGAAGTGAAGGGTCACGCACGAAGGATATCGTTATATTGAGCATTGTGAATGGGGTCATTTCAATGTTACTCGCAAGGAGACTGGGATTGAGGGCTGTAGCATCACGTGCCACAAAGTGGATAAATTAAAAGGTTAACTATTTGGATACTATGTTGAACTTATTAACCAGCAGATTTGCGCCTGAACATTTTGAGAATTTAAAAACTTTAGAAAAGCTTACCTTATCCACGGTACGGTTGTAGGCGCACACGACGAATCCCTTGGAATCCATGTTGAGGATCAAATTTTGCCCCATCACGGCCAATCCGATCAGGGCAATATCAGCTTTCCTGCGAAGCATAGGAATCAGTGGTCAAGTAGACTGCACACCGGGAATTGCGGGTCAGTAGGGCCCTCATTATATTAGCGCGCTAAGGTCAGCGGACGCACGAACGATCGCGCGATTCTTTTTGGCCGCCTGTAGGGTACCGGTATGTTATGTAAGATTTCCGCCAAGCGTTTCGCATGCCTCCAGCGTGGAACCATCGATCAGTAGTGGTGCTTCTTGGTTGGTGACCTTGGCGTGCACCTTCGCCAAGCCGTCTCGGCTCGGAGCGCTAATTTCGATTGTGATGAATCATGCATCAGCAACGACTCCATACTATTGTGTCGTGCAAATGTTCACGCTTTCGGAAACGGTGTAATTATCTTGCACGTTTCTTCAAGCAAGCATCCATCGATCGTTGCCATCGATACAGCTCTCCACGGGCTCTTAAACAAACACAACCTCGAGCGTCATTCAACAAGTTACGGAAGGAAGATAAGCAGCCCCCTTGGTACTATATTGGATTGTCTCATACGAGAAGCCCTCAAAGTCAATGAAGACTCGAATGGTAAATAAATATCCGGAATGTATCTAAAAAGGTACACAGACCTATCAAGGGATAAACAACATTCCAGAAAAATCAAACCGAACATAAAACATCGATTGGCAACTTTTTTGCAATCAAATAAATGGACCAAATAGTCCTAGCGCCTTCATCATAGTAATGCCATCTAAAGCCATTGGACGACGAGGAGACATTTTATTCGTGACGATCCGGAATTTCCAATGAGCTTCAGCTGCGGGTCGGTCAGAACGGGATGTTCGGGTCACTGAGACAGCTTTTCCAAGCTTGCAAACCCAAGTAAAAACTCCACACCGCCGATGAATAACGTCAAACGACAATGACTTGCAAGGCACGGTGGAGCGTACGAAGGTGCCCTTCGGAACTGGACGGTGCGATGAAGTTGTTTACTTACGGGCTGGACATTTTGTACGATGTAAGGGTGCAGAATAAACGGCGTAAGGATTCAATCTTGGTGTAGTTTGATAAACTCGAGTCGTAAGACCGGTGCACAGTGAACAAACGAGAGGAGACCGGTGAAGTAAATGCAAACACAAGCCAAAACCACGGAGTAGACGGGTGTTATCTCCTTCACTGCACAAACACGACTGCCGATCACCGATCGGCGCCGAGTGGTCCGCGCTGCGTTGAGTATTGCAACGTTGGTTGGTATTTTCTGCTGAAATATCTAATTTGTCAATAACTTCATAACCGCTTAAGCGTTTTGTACATGTGACCCCTTAAATGAAAGGTCTGCTCAAGACACACAACTTTGTCTTACAATAGATCTATTCATATTTTCTAGTTTTTGAGAAAACTAATTGTGTGGAAAAGAGACAGCACTCTACCGGGAACAAGGTGAATAAACTTCGATTACTAAAAAGCAAAAATCTGCATATTTGTTAATAACTATTGATTCTTTCAACCGATTTTCACGATTGACCCCTTAAATGAAAGGTCTTTTCAAGACGCGCAACTGCGTTGAAGGTAGATGTTACCGTACTTTCTTGTTTTTGATAAAAACCACACCTGGAAAGTTTTCGCCCGAGGGGGCGAAAAGGTATATCAGGTTGATTGGCAATTTAGGTTCAAAAAGCCAATTCTCGCATAACTTGTTAGTTCCTTGACCGATTTCCACAAATGACCCCTCAAATGAAAGATCTTTGCAAGACGCGTAATGTGTCTCAAGAAACATTATATGCTGCATGAAATGCCTCTCTTCTTGGAATAAACTCGGGTAAATCAATTAGTCTGCATATTCCCAAAAAGGACTATATTGTTCGTGTTGTTTGAATACAATTAGAAGAATAATGTCAACTATACTGATATTCTTATGTAAATCATTCATTGAATTAAACACATCATATGAAAAATCGGCATTAGATGAGCATGTATGAAATGGCGGATTGGGATTCGGATTCGAGGATCCGGATCTCAGAATGAATTTGAATCGAAAGATTCGGATGCCTGTAGGGATTCAGTTTCCCCATCACTACTGCCGATCACCGATCGGTGCCTGCTAGGTCCGCCTCCGTCACGAAGGGACTGTGGAACAAGTTCCGAGCGTTCACATATTCCGCAGCCACGTGATAGACGTTTTGTAAAATGTTAAACAATTTATTTAATAACTGCTTTTGGTGGAAATATGAAAATTTATACTCCATGAAGATCGTTGTATCCATGAAGATCCTTTATTTGCCATCGATTTTGTTCTTGGCGCCGGGTATTATTAATGTGAATATTTCTTTTTATAATGGTACGACTGTTCAATGTACGGAAGTGCTATGGATGTTCGCATGCTGTTTGGATATTTGATAACAAAAAAACATCCTTTTGCAGTTGATTTAAGGATAAACTCGTTTTATTTCAGTTCCATGTGATTTCACTTTAAGTAGATGTAAACAATGATTCGAACAATCTACCACTTTATTTCCATCGATGATACACTATTGGCGCTCGCGAAGTTCGTTTCGTTTAATTTAACTATTTCATATGTAATTATACTACCAGCAGCAGCATAATGTGACCCTGCAATTGTAGCTGCACCGTCGGATACCGTTACCAGATGCTACGAAGCGTGGGGTTTAAGTATTATCCTCATCTCAACCAGTACAGAGGAAAAGGATCGATGGTATTAACTCTCACCCTTTTGTATACTTGAAGGGATCATCGAAAAGGATACGTATGTGGTATTTACAGTGAACCATTATTGGTTTCAAGCAACCAGTTTAAGCTAAAAAACGAGGAGCGCAAATAATTGGTGGTAATTGTTTGAAAGTGAATCAGTGAAGTGAAACTTTTCGCGCCACATTACTGGCGTAAAAACAGAACTACTAGAAGTAGTGCTGGAGCGCTTTACATGGCAAAACGAAATTACAGAAATAAAATTACTGAAGTTAAACGAGAATAAATACTAATAATGATATTCTTTCTAAAAACCCTTATTCTAAACAACAATGATACAATTTCTGCTTGAGCGACACGAAAAACAGAATAGTAAAGCGAAACCTATCTTTACGCAGTTGACAACATTCAATTTCAGTTATAGAAAAAAATTGATTGATTAGGGCTTAATAGGGTGAAAACACGATGCTGTTTAGTTTCTCATAGTAAAAGAAGGTCCATCGGGGATGCAATTCTTACCCCACTAGAATATTTCCAGAATGGCCAGTTTCTGCAACTACAGATAAATTAGAAATGCAACACAAAATACAATACTAAACCACTAAAGGACATGCTAGATAGGACAACGAAACACGACAGCGCGACAACGTATATGGTTTTTGTGTTGTTGTATAGCGACATTCCATTTACATATTACTTATCATTTCACTAAGTACGGATGGTACGAATGTGGTTGCATTCAAATGTAAAGTTGACAGACGAATTACTTGATTGCACAAAACTTTGTATCACTATTGTATCGGTTTTGCAACTGTTTTGCGGAATACATCGGAATATTCATTTTACTAATAGAACTATAGGATTTCCGTTTCCGTTTCCGTTCTGTCGAATACATTAGCTTATTATTTTTATTGTTACGAGTTAGCGTTTTGGTTTGTTGCATTTCGGTGTGAATTAAAAGATTCCAACGAGTTTGACTGAAGTTTAAGTGCGCAAAGACTCAGATCCCCACAACTAAAGTCACATTTTCGCCAACGGTTAATCTGTTCCTTCTCTGTTCTCTATCGATTGATTTTCATTATAATCTGTCTCTGATGCAAGCTTTGGTTATTCAATAAAGTATTTGTCCTTTATGCGTTACGTTTTTATTGATAAAATCCCTACATATATCTGCTGGCAATGTCAATAAGGACAATCGATTGGTACTATCGTATGTGCCCTGTAGGATATCAACATCCGGGTTGATGCATGAGAGGAAAAAGTTAATGTTTTAGTCAGGGGGATTTTCACTGCAATCCTACGCGAGAAATAGCCTTATATATTTGGTGGGTTCTAAATTCATCTACGATATTTTGCCGCTAATGATGCTTTCTGTTCCATTCTGTAATGTGCAACACGGATAACAGTATGCTAAAAATATCTTTTGCAGCAGATCATTTCGTTGGCCCTCTGTGAATTGAAAGTCGCAGTTATTCGATTCTTATTAAAAAATAACAGGATTGTCCATTTCGTGGTTTTAAAAGTAGCCAAAAGCTGCCGGGGATGTGGCTTTACACTCATGAACATTAACGTGCTGTTATTCGTTTTTTTGTTTTTCATGTGGCCGGATCGTTCAATTATTATCCTACATTCTCAAAACTATGAAATGGAGAACCCTATATTATGGTTGCCGTTATCAGTCGAACGATATGATACATTTATGCATATCCTGCGAACATAGAACGCAAACTCCTCATCAACGCTCTCGTATGATCGGAAGTGTGTAGCTTCCTTTGTTATTGTAATATCTTTGTATTGTTTGATAACTAAAATGAATGTCGTCGCTCTGAGTGTTTTGTTTTTTTTTTGGGTTTTCTTTTAACACATTCTGCCGAGATCTTTTCGGTTTCGGGTTATCAATCGCAAAAACGGATCGTTTCTTTTAACGGTTACTCTAGATAAATACTACAAGCTTTTACGACACCGTGGTAGCTGCTGTTTCAGTTGTTTCCTTGACAACTACGGTCTGCTCTTCTGGAGCGGTAGACGTAGTTGCAGTGCTGTCGGTAGTAGAAGCATTAGAAGAAGTAGTGGTGGCAGTAGAAGATGCAACGGAATCTGTGGCTTTTTCTGTAGTAACGGACGACTTGATAGAATCGGACACCGGAGCAGCACTGTTACAGTTAGCTTCATCGTTTTTAGCGAGGTTATCAGCGGAAATTGCACCATCGTTTGATTTGTCTACACTTTCGCTACAAACCTTTTTGCAAGGCGACGTTTCAGTCAACATTTTTTCTACATCCTGGAATGAATCAGGGGGATATTGTTAGTTTATAAAATGCATTAATGTGCCGGTATTGTACTGGTCCTTTACTTGATTTTCTATCGAATTATTACACGACTTAAAAACAAAAATAAAAATGGTATTAAAATTAGAGGAAAAAGCAATAGCCGCTTAATAAATTTACTCTCTATACAGTTTTTAAATGCTTTTCTATATACACATACCTGCGTGGGTGTTTTCTTCTCAAATTCGGCACGAGCTGCTTCATACATTTTTACAAATGTATCCCTTTGCTCCTTAAACTGTGCGAACAACGCATCATCACGGTGTCCTTTAAGACGATTGGCGAGGTCTGCTTTCTTATCGTGCTCGGCTTTAATTTCCTCTGTCACCCACGGCTTATCGAGTGGGTATTCTTCTCTGTTTTGCACATTCTTCGGACGAGGACGCTTTCCATTCACATTCAAGGCGGCTCCGTTGGCCGACATTCCGTTCCGAGGGAATGGTTGCATGCCACGGGCATGTAAGTTTCCGTTCGCGTTTCTCCTCGCAGGACCGTCCGGTCCCTGGCGTAAGGGTGGAGGCATCATACGACCCATGGCGTGTGGCGGAGGCATGGGGCGACCGCCGAGTGGAGGTATCGGTACAGGGAGGGGTCTGTTCATCGCCAACAAGGACATCGGTCCCTGGGGTCCAGGGCCAAACCTACCATTCTGGGGTCCACGCATTCGCATTCCTCCACCATGAGCATTTCGGAAATGCGCTGGATGAGGTGGTATCGGTGGTGGATTCATCGGACCTCGCCGACCGGCGGGACCGGGAGGACCCGGGAACATATTTGGTGGGGCCATCGGTGGACCCCAGCTCGGCATGCCATTCATACGGTGGCGCATTCCAGGACCACCGTTTTTCATGGGGCGTCTCATGTTGGGATTCATCTTCCGACCACCGTTACCGTTTTTGTTTCCAACTTCTGCCCCATTGCTCGCGTTGGTACCGCCAGCACTGTTGCCGGCTCCGTTAACGTTGGAAGTGATCGAGTCATCGTTGAAGTCCATGAAACCGGGATTATCACCAAGCTGGTTTGCGTTGAACATAGCACTCATGCTACGAATATCATTCATTTGATTATTATGCTTTCCTACGCCCTGCTTGAATCGCTGACGATTAGCCATCTGGTTGAATGCGCGTTTATTGTTTTCAATCGACTTGTTCGAGACCATCACTTTTTACGGAACAGGTTCGCTTTGACTGCTTGTGTTTCGCTCGTCCGCTAGTTTTTCGCCGTCAAATCTTTGCAACACTATGGGCTTCTATCTCCACTCCACCACAGCTGATCTGGTTGACGAATTATCCTACGAATAACAATATTCTTTCACTGCAATCGTCGATTCACAACTTTGAAAACTTTGCTTCCCGGTGACTGCTGAGTTTATCTGCAGGTTCCTGACTACTATGACACCTTTTTCTGCGCTTCACTTTGAATCCTTTTAGAATTTGACGTTTCTGAAAACCAATAAAGTTAACTTGCTAAGCCAATCAAACATTTTACGATTGAAACTATGATACTTAGAAATATAATAGCAAATCAAACTATCAAGTGAGAATATGATTATTTCAGAAAATATGATTTTATGTTGGATGAGTTGATCGTATTAATAATTAAAAGCCCTGGGAAAATATTTTGTTCTATTGACGTTTTCCCTTTTTCGTATGGTAGAGGTGGGCACTTATTTTGTGGAACACTCGGAAATCCATCGAATATTCTCTGAAAGAATCTGTTCAACCTTTTTTACCCAAAACCTGTTAAACAAACACTTAACAAAAACTGAAAATAAAAAAATGTTTAAATTAGATATTTTCTCTTACCACGCTTTCATCATAATAAAAAAAATCCTTTGATCTATTATTCCGAGTGGCAAAACAGTTCCAAAATGATCTGGGTTCGTACTGAGGTAACCATATCTATACACCAAGTTTGGCCAACGTTTGTCAGTAGAAAACAGCATGGTCTTGTGGTTGTTTTAATAATCATAATAATAAATTGTAAAGCGAAATCGTGTTCGTATTCTTATAAAAATTCAAAGATTTTGGTGAAAATGGTGAGTGCTTTATTATACATGTTTTTGTATGGTAACACATCAAATCAATCACCAATCAATGGTGTCTTTCAGAGTCAAAAGGAATTGGGCTTTGCCCCAGGGACAGTAAAGATGGAACAAAAAGCCGATGTGAAGATTAAGTCCGAAAAAAATGTACCAATGAAGAAAAATCATCCGGGGGCAAAAAGACTGAAAAGGCGTAAGGGGAAAAAGCTCCCTGTAAAAGAGGCGGCAGTATTTGATCGAGAAAAGCATCGGAAAAACAACAGTAAGCTGCAGATTCCACTAGATTCCGAAGTGTTAATGCGACATTCTCGCGGACAACGGTTGAACCTGGCTGGTGTGAAAACAAAGGTACATAAAGTCCGGGAAATGCGCAAGGATATCAACATCGAGTATGCTACAGAACAAGCTGCCCGAGCAGAAATTCTTCTTGATGAAGACCATGGTTATCTGGAAGCGGATGAGGGAGAAAATACGACCGATGTCACGCAGAAAGAAATCACGCAGCACGTGGACATCACAACGGCAGCTAAGCACTTCAATTTGTCCCTTGGCTTTGGCCCTTATCGCATGCGATACACGAAAAATGGCACCCAATTGTTGCTGGGCGGACAGCGTGGTCATGTCGCAGCATTCAATTGGGTTCAAAAGAAACTGCTGTGTGAAATGAACGTGATGGAATCGGTCCACGATGTTACTTGGTTAATGAATCAAACTATGTACGCGGTTGCCCAAAAGAACTGGGTACATGTGTATGATTCAAAAGGAGTTGAGGTGCACTGCGTCAAGACGATGCACAGGAGTTTACGTTTGGAGTATTTGCCCTATCATTTCCTTCTCAACAGTGCGAGTGATAGTGGCTTTCTTTCGTGGATTGATATTTCCATTGGACAAAGTATAGCAAACTACAATGCCCGAATGGGAAAGGTTACAGTAATGACGCAAAATCCATGGAACGCGGTAACGTGCATAGGAGGCAGTAAAGGTGTCGTCTCGATGTGGTCGCCGATGGTTCGCGAGCCACTTGCCAAGATGTTGTGTCACCCGGTGCAGCTGACGGCGATAGCAGTAGATCCCAGAGGCAATCATATGGCGACTGCCGGCTTGGATAGAAAGGTAAAAATATGGGACATACGGCAGTTGGAAGGTCCAATAGAAACTTACCACCTAAATACGGCTGCCTCCGGAATAGACCTTTCGCAGCGGGGTCTAATGGGACTTTCGATGGGAAATGTCTGTGAAATTTATCGCAGGTCCACCGAAGATTCGGAAAAAAGCAACATGACACCCTACATAAGGCAGCGTACCGACGGCTCGATATCGAATCTGCGATTCTGTCCGTATGAGGATATTCTCGGTGTGGCAACCGAAAAAGGATTCACCTCGCTCATTGTGCCCGGCTCTGGTGAACCGAACTTCGATACTTTCGAGGCGAACCCGTATCAGTCTAAGACGCAAAGAAGGGAGGAAGAGGTTCATAATCTGTTGGATAAGGTACCAGCTGAGTTCATTGCATTGAATCCTAATCAAATCGATGAGGTAGACATACCATCGGCAAAGGCACGCCTCGAAGCGAAGGTTAAGTTGCTAACCTTGAAGCCCCCCAGGATTGACTTTGAGCCCCGCGCCCGCACTGGCGTGTCAAAGGCGAAGCGCATCAAAATCAAGCAAAATGTGAAGGATGCCCGGTTTCGCCAGGCCGCCAAAGAGTTGCGTGAAATTAAACAAACAATATTGGACCAAGAGAAGAAATCTGAAACCCCCGACTTCGACGAGTCGACGGGTGTACTTGACCGTTTCAAAACGAAGAAAGTTAAAAAGTGAGGTTTTCTTATAGCATTACGTGTTAATGTATATTTGTATTGAAATAAATTCAGAATAAATATCAAAAGATCACTTGTAGATGCTAGTGTAGTATTCCTCCTCGAGATCGTACAAATCCGCTGCCATGTCGTCTCGCACGGCCATCAATTTGGTATCTCGGTCGATTTGGGTGCTACGGTAGAGCGCAGAGTTACTGCAGATAGCATCATTCACAGAGTGGAAGTCGTTAAGGATAAGATATTGCTTGATGTCCGACACGAGCTTCATGAGCGATTCTCCAGCGCGTACGATATTGGCCGCGCGGACTTGGGTTTCATACGTATCCTGCTCGCATTGTGTGATCTTCGATAGCTGTGTATCATTTTCTCCCTTCGCTAGGCGGATGATTTCTATAAAAAGTAAAAAACGGCTGTTTACAACAAGTTTATTAACTATTGGAGTCAAATGAGTTTACCCTCGAAATTCTCACGCATGCTTCGGATGTCCTCTTTCAATCGAGAGTTGTATGACTTTAATAATGCTTCCTTTGATTGCGTTAGATTTCTCTGCATTTTGTTGCCAACTTGAAGAGATGAAGTTTTCAATCACAATAACACAATTTTCTCTCGTACCGTATGATATTTCGATGGTTTAAGATGCGATACTACACGACCTAGTCGCCGAACAAAAGTTGTTTACTATTTTATAAATGTTTTGATCGGAGGTTGTCAGGTCATGTAGGTTCGTGCCGTTCCAAACAAAAGAACTATTAAATTCAAAAAAATAATTCGATGAATTAAAATTCATAGAATCTTTCAGTTAAAAAATGATTTTCCATGGCTTTAAATGAAAATTCAATGAATTCAATGAAAATTTAAATGTTTCGTTTTCTGGTAGGGAATGTAGATGATGCAGGCAAGCGAAAGTGATCGTTTTTTTATTTTTTCAATTCAGAGGAAAAGGATACATTTAACGGTAATAAATAATAATAAACTGTTTTATCCAATAACAGAAAATCGAAAGATGTGTTCAATGAAACATCTACGTTCGTAGCTTCCAATATCTCCGAAAACCTTTTCCCATTTTTTTATAGTTCTGGCATGTTTAAAAACATCGCTTTCGTCGCGGGATCACGAATCGATTTTTCATTTTATTAACTTTTAGTAAACAATTACTATGAAGACTTCCCAAACTACAGGTACTGCTTCTGTTCGAATTATTGATAAACAGTTCTGGAAAAATCGCGGATTGTTTTCTCGCGCAATCTAGAAAGTGTTTGCATCGAAGCCCAAGGATGCAATCAAAAGAATGCGTGGAAAAGGAAAGTTCAACCTCCGAATGAACCACCACGTACGTGTTTTTGTGCAAACACCGCGGATTGCAGATGAATGCTTATCTCAACTGTCAAACGCTATCCCTGACCGGTGCCGGTCGTGGGCTGCCCTGATTGGTCCACGAAGCGGCTGGAAAATGCTACACGACTGTTCATCCGCAGCATTTATGCACGGGACGGGGAAAGCGATTCGTTCAGTTTCAATTCAGCAACAGTAGAGAACGTACGCGAGTTGTGATCAAGAGACCAATTGTTGTTAAAACATTAACAGAGAATCCGCTGTTAAATAGGAGATAAACAAAGTAAGTTTCTTCGGAATCATCGTTCGTAGTAAAAAGTAACGGTTCGTCAATTTTTGCACGAATCCCCGGCGACTGTCGGCAGGCGTTGAAACGCGAAAAAAGAGTGAAAAAGTATTGCACTGCAAAGTAAGTGCCTGCGCGGTTGGTATGGGAGGCAGTGTTACGAACGACATTGGGAATCCGACATCCGGTGCAGAAATTACCCGTGACCTGGTGGCAGAAATATTCTAGAATGTTTCTTGTCGATTGTTAAACGCCCGCAGTATAGTGTCGGGAGCGGCATTACGAATAACGGGCAGTGTGTGTTAGCAGAAAATGGTTGCTAGCGGAGATGGCAGCGGTGGAGCTTCGAACATTTTTTTTCTTCTATCGCACACTTGGATGATGGCGAGAGAAAATGCGAGAAGGAAATCCCGTTGACGACCTGATACTAGTTAGGCAGGATGGAAGAAAGAGCCGAAAGAGTACGGTTGGAAACACCGGGCAAGTTCTCAGCTTTTTCTTCACCCACCATCATCCGCGCACCAAGCCGACCGTACACTTTGCCTGACGTGGAGTTTGGCCGGCATTTTGTAGTATTTGTGGCCGGAAAGGTTGACGTGTTCTTTTCAGAGCCGCCTACCTTATAGTGGATGCGGCAGAAGAGGCTTAGTTCTATTTCAGTCGCCGTGGAGGGTTGTTGAGCGAGGAAGTTTTCCGTTTTTCGTAACAAGTTCGAAGTGAGTTGTGGCTAAACATTTACTTTAACATATTTATTAACTGATGTGAACCACAAGTGCCCAGCAAAAGAATTGGTTTTGCGTAACAGCAATGCGATTTTACACGTTTTAGCCAGCCCGGAAAATAGGTCACAGTCACAGACCTCGTTCCGTCTCGTCGGGCTAAACGGGGTCAAGAAACCTAACGGTTATTCTTCGATTTGGATATGGGTTTCTACGCGGCTGGTGACGTGATTCGTATGTTAATAGTCCACGAGGAAGATTGCTTGGATTATATGATGCGTGGTCCATACCTTTCTCCAGGCACCCCGGATAGCATTGATGGAGGCCAAGCGTCGTCGCTGTCTAGGATCGACTGACGTGGCTTTATGGATGCTCACTTGATTATGTGGCATCATCCGGTATGGTTGTAACCAATTCATGGCCTTTTACTGATTTCATATTCAGCTTGGGAATCGAAAAGAATATTGGCCAGTGTTCATAGCCAGAAAGGGATGTTTAATTTTATAGCTTGCCCCCATTTTGTATGGTTTTTCGCACACGACAACACGTGTTTTCCGCTGAGTAGGCTGCGTGGTTATGAACTTACAAACTAGTGGTCTAGTTTTTGGCGATTCTAATGTTCGTTTAAACTTTCTCTTTGTCACACAGAATTGCAGCAATGAAACTGCTAAAACAATCGGCCCTGGTGGTCGTATTGGCCGTACTGGCCTGTTCGGCGGAGGAGAAAAAGGAAAAGGACAAGGACATCGGCACGGTAGTTGGTATCGATCTTGGCACGACGTATTCGTGTGTAGGCGTTTACAAGAATGGACGTGTGGAAATTATCGCCAACGATCAGGGTAACCGTATCACTCCCTCGTACGTGGCGTTCACCGCCGACGGCGAGCGACTGATCGGCGATGCCGCCAAGAACCAGCTGACCACCAACCCGGAGAACACGGTCTTCGACGCCAAGCGTCTGATCGGACGTGAGTTCACGGACCATACCGTACAACACGACATCAAGCTGCTGCCGTTCAAGGTGATTGAGAAGAACTCGAAGCCCCATATCCGCGTCGCGACCGGCCAGGGTGATAAGGTGTTCGCTCCGGAGGAAATTTCAGCCATGGTGCTCGGCAAGATGAAAGAGACGGCCGAGGCGTACCTGGGCAAGAAGGTGACCCACGCAGTCGTAACGGTCCCGGCCTACTTCAACGACGCCCAGCGTCAGGCCACCAAGGATGCCGGAGTGATCGCCGGATTGAACGTCATGCGCATCATCAACGAGCCGACCGCAGCGGCCATCGCGTACGGTCTGGACAAGAAGGACGGCGAGAAGAACGTGCTGGTGTTCGATCTGGGCGGTGGTACCTTCGATGTTTCGCTGCTGACCATCGACAACGGTGTGTTCGAGGTGGTGGCCACCAACGGCGACACCCATCTGGGTGGTGAGGACTTCGATCAGCGCGTCATGGACCACTTCATCAAGCTGTACAAGAAGAAGAAGGGCAAGGACATCCGCAAGGACAACCGTGCAGTTCAGAAGCTGCGTCGTGAGGTGGAGAAGGCTAAGCGTGCCCTTTCGGCCAGCCACCAGGTGCGCATCGAAATCGAATCGTTCTTCGAGGGTGATGACTTCAGCGAGACGCTCACGCGCGCTAAGTTCGAGGAGCTGAACATGGATCTGTTCCGGTCGACGATGAAGCCGGTCCAGAAGGTGCTCGAGGATGCCGACATGAACAAGAAGGACGTCGACGAGATTGTGCTGGTGGGCGGCTCGACCCGTATCCCGAAGGTGCAGCAGCTGGTGAAGGAGTTCTTCAATGGAAAGGAACCATCGCGCGGTATCAACCCGGACGAGGCTGTCGCTTACGGTGCGGCCGTGCAGGCCGGAGTGCTCTCGGGCGAACAGGACACGGACGCGATCGTGCTGCTCGATGTGAACCCGCTCACCATGGGTATCGAGACGGTCGGTGGCGTGATGACGAAGCTGATCCCGCGCAACACCGTCATCCCGACGAAGAAGTCGCAGATCTTCTCGACCGCCTCGGACAACCAACACACCGTCACCATCCAGGTGTACGAGGGTGAGCGCCCGATGACCAAGGACAACCATCTGCTCGGAAAGTTCGACCTGACCGGTATTCCCCCGGCGCCACGTGGCATTCCCCAGATCGAAGTTTCGTTCGAGATCGACGCCAACGGTATCCTGCAGGTTTCGGCCGAGGACAAGGGCACGGGCAACCGCGAGAAGATCGTCATCACCAACGACCAGAACCGCCTGACGCCGGACGACATCGAGCGGATGATCAAGGACGCCGAGCGGTTCGCCGACGACGACAAGAAGCTGAAGGAGCGCGTCGAGGCCCGCAACGAGCTCGAGAGCTACGCGTACAGCCTGAAGAACCAGCTCAGCTCGAAGGACAAGCTCGGTGCGAGCGTGTCGGACGACGACAAGGCCAAGATGGAGGAAGCGATCGACGAGAAGATCAAGTGGTTGGACGAGAACCAGGACACCGAGGCGGAGGAGTACAAGAAGCAAAAGAAGGAGCTCGAGGACATCGTGCAACCGATCATTGCCAAGCTGTACGCGAGCACTGGTGGTGCCCCGCCGCCAGCCGGTGGCGAAGAGGATGAGGAGCTGAAGGACGAGCTGTAAGACGGCTCTCTTCGATTGAAAAGTGCGAGTGTGATTCGTAGCCCTACAAACCACCACCACCACCACCACCACCCGTTCATAATCATCATCGTCATCCGTATCTCGCAACCATCTCATCATCAAAACCAGCGGACAGCCTATCGTCGTCAGTTCCCCTTTTCTTCCCCATTTCGCAGTGCGTTTCTTTTGGGAGAAGAGAAGGACATCCGGACGATCTGTCTCGACGAACCTCGAGTGGGTGTGATCCTTCCAAAGCACAACCTCCGCTCTCCACGTCGTTGGTGGCAGTGGTCGTACCTGAGAGAGGGAAAACAGTACACACACACACAAAAACACTAGGCAACTGAGGGAGGAGGGAATGTTGGAGTTACGATCGCGGAAATCCATCTTATTTTCTAGATGGAAACGAGATTATCCTCCCGCTCAAAATCGTCGCTCCCTTCGGCCCGCGCGTTCCAGTACAATTTTTCCAACTAACAGGATCTACAAGATTTGGTAGAGATTACAATTGAAGACATTGTTGTCATCATTCGAGAGAGGAGAGGAAGGGAAAGAGAGCAAATGTTTTCCGTTTTTGTTTTTGGTTTCGTCCATATGAAATGATGTTGTGGCACATTAAGAGAGGAGGGTGCACATTAGCAGAAAAAGAGGATGTACATTTCGTTTCTAATCGTTTATTTATTGAGCGAGCGATAGAGAAAAAGATAGAGCAGTAGTTCGGCAGACGTGTAGGATAAACGACTTTAGAGTAGCAAACCACAGAAAACTGCTGGGGGAACTGTTATGAACAGGAGTTTCGGACCTCCTCCTATATCCACAGCGCCCCTCGATTAACATCCCGAGGAGATAACCGGTAGAGAAAGGTCGAAAACACAAGAATCACTCCTTTCGTTCCACACAAACAAAAGGGGGAAAGCGCACGCAACTGTAGAATAAGAAAGAAGAGGCACAGGTTGAAGTCGAGGCAACAAACACAACAACACGCGCCACACGTGTACAGGGGGTGGGGTCATTTGGACCCGCACCTCCTCCCCCCCAATTTCATCTCCTATGCGTGCTCTCCATTTAAAGGAGCGAGAAATGATGGCAACGAACGCTAACGAAGCTCCCGCGATGCGATACCAACGCCGTACACTTTGTTCCATTTCTTACGGTCGGGATTGACTCGTATATTGAAGTAATGATTTTCGTTCTTGCTTTTACACAAATGGAACCACGTTTTTATACTTTACTATCCCCCCAAACCCCCAACATCCCCGTCCGGGTTAGGTAGAACAGGAGCAGCAGCTGGTAGTTGGTTAGGTGTTTCCAATTGCTTCGCGACGTACATCCCACTCGATGGGGAGACAGTTAGCAGGAGCAAAAGATCGGATTTCGTTTTACTTCGTTTCATTGTTTCTCATCCGTCGACTGATTGTAATGTAAGGAAGTGAGTGTGTGTGATTTAAATGTCCGAAGATAAAGACAAGAAAATAATAGGAAAAAAAACAATATAAAAATAAAAGAAACAAAATCATACCTAAAACAAAGTTTTGCAACTGTTTTTAAATTTTTAATCGAAAGAAACTAGGGAAGGAATATGCTTTTTAGCCCAATTTATGACAGTCCATCAGTTGGCCTATTGTTGATACTAAACACAAAAAGATACGGTTGAACTTAAATACGGTATTTTAACGTTCTGTTCACGACTTGTTGAAGGAGTTGGCATATGTGACACGTACTGGAGGCTTCCTTGAGTTGAAACATTCGGATGTCTACAAAAATGGAACCGATTTCTTAAATAAGAATTTCCACCATTCTTTATGTTAGTAATTATATCACGACTGTTTGCTTATTTATTTCTCGCTGCCATAGGATGCAGGAAGGGGGAATGGTAGGTAAGCGGTACATAATGTTGCTTCTTTGCTTTCGGTCGATTTACAATTGCTTCTCAATCGTTCACTGACTACACGGATTAAGTATGGGTGATTTTCTGCATGAAACACACCTGCTTTAATATCATCCTAAGATAGACAAATTATAAAAAAACAATGTTCACGATCAAAGTTGCACTCCGAAACCGAACACAATTGCTATCGAAACTTACACCTTACGTGGACAAAGTGTTCGCCTTTCCTTTCTATAATAATTATCTACCTTCGAAAACGAATGAAATTTTTACTCACAGTAAACCTTAAACAAGCAGTTAATAAATAGTACAGCAACATAAATTCAAATAAATAGGAAAGGTCAAACACTGCCGCCTTGCACCTCCGGTTGCGGATAGCATTGCTGTTTCAAGGCTTAATAGTAGCTTATCGTAGGCCAAGAAGCGTAAAAAGCCGATTTCTAAATAACTTGCATGTCTTATTTTACACAACGGAGTGAACAGAGAATCAGTTCTTCGAGCACAAACACGTACCCCCGGGAGCCACTTAAACCTTCACGTTCTGCCGAAACGCCGCCGAAAGCTCGTTGGAAGGAAAGGTGGCAAAGTCGGCCTTCGCCGCTCTGTGCGGTTTCCGCTGGAGGTACTCGTGCATGATGTCGCACGCGAGCTGCTCCGCTTTGGCGCGGATTTGTGTCTGCTCGCGCTTCTTCAGGTTCTCCTGGTCGAGGATCGACTTGGAGACGCTACCGTGCACGGTGCGCGTGGCCGGCAGTTCCGCTCCCTTTACCAGCGACATTATGAGATCGTGCTTGACGCGCGTCACCTCCTGCTCGAGCTGTTGGATGCGATCGTCCCGCGGTTGCGGTACGTGCAGTGGCTCCATACCGGCCAGGATCTTTCGGTACTCGGTCGCCTGCACTTTCAACCGTTCGGCTCGCTCGTCCTTGAAGGCGCGCTTGAGCAGCGACAGCTCCTGTGCGATGTACGGCGAGTTGGCCGAGATGTCCAGGGCAGTGGTCGTCTTGAGGTCGACCTTGCGCGAGCTGAACGTCTTCAGTTTGTCGCGCAGGCTGCTCTTTTCGCTCTCGAGCGAATCGATGTCGCTTTGCAGGTGGTCCATCGTTTCTTCGAACTCTTTCTCTTTTCTAGAAGACGATAATAAAAAAGGCATAAGTAAACAATTCCACTCCAAGACCCGAATGGGAAAGCATTTCCACGTACTGTTTCAATTTGGCGCACACTTCGTCGTACGCCTTCTGCAGGCGCGTCGTGTTCGTCTCGTGATCCTGCTGCAGCACGGACAGCTTCTTCTCGGCCAGATCCTTCCGTATCTGCATCTCCGACAGCTCGTTCTGCTTCAGTTTGGCCGCCAGCTTCAGCTGCCGGATCTCGGCCTCCCGGTTCTCGAGCGTCGCCGTGAGCGTCTTCGTCTCTTCCAGCTGCTTCTTGACGGCCTGCGCCCGCAGGATGATCGGGGCGACCGGTTTCTCTTCCGGTTTGGCTGCGTTCGTTGCGGAGATAATTTCGTACTCGTGATCCAGCAGGTACTGGGCCAGCTGACCCATGTCGGTGCTGGCCGCACTGAGCACCGTGCGGATGTTCTGCGACGGGCCGAGATCGTCCTGCTCGTACACCTTCTCGCAGCCGTTCGAGAGAATCTCCCACAGCTTGTCGTGCGGCACGGACGTTTCCGTCTCCGGGTCGAGCGTTACCAGCTGGAGACACTGGCGGGCCGCGTAGAACAGTACGCCCATCACCTTGTTCAGGGCTTCGGCGGTGCGCTTCAGGTTGCGCAACGTGTTCATCGAGAGGTTACACTTAGTGATCGCGATGTCCTGCGGAAGGCGTCGTTTGACCAGTTTCAGCTGCTGCCGTACGTTTTCCACGTTCTGCAGGATGTACTGAAGCAGTAGCCCGGAGTCACTCGTTTCATCACCGGGCTATAAGAAGGAATGTGGTAAATCAAGTTAAACGGTAAAAGTATTACATTTTCAAACTCAACGATGTTCGAACGATCGCTGTGTCTCGTTGCCTTCTCACTTACCTTGATCAACATCTTGACGATGTTGGAATCGTTTGCGATCGAATCGCAGGCCGCCCCAATCGAAGCGGTACAATCGCGGACGATTTGCGTTTCGTTTACAAGATCCTCGCCAGTCAGCAGAACCACGTACATCGCGTTGAAGAAGGTGACACACTTCTCCAGGTCTGCGGAAATAATAGAAAGGCGTATAAATTAAGTATTATCTCAATTGAAAAGGACAACATGGCAGAGTGGCTTTAGTTTTGATAAATCTTAAGGTATGTTGGAATGGTTTAATTGGAGGAGTTAATAAATCAAATCAGTGATAAAATGAAAATTTTGTCTTTTTTGTTATTTAATCGACATTCACCGAAGAGTTACAGCGTTTTACATCTCACCTAGCAACCCCGGCAGTGTACGTAGAACATCAAAAATGCTAGCCTACTGTAAAGTATTTGATGTTAAATCGTCAAACCTCCAAATGGCAACACAAACGGGTAAGTGGACAATTCGTCGCTTTCTAGGATCTACCAAAATGATAGTTGTCGCATGCATGTTTGTAGTAGTGATGGAACGTTTGACGATTCAACATCAAATAATTAACAGTAGGCTAGCATTTCTGATGTTCTACGTACACTGCCGGGGTTGCTAGGTGAGATGTAAAACGCTGTAATACTTCAGAGTACTTCAAGGATAGCTTGGATACGGGAACCGAATGGAATATGTAACTTACTGTCGGTGGAAGAGTTTTCGTCCAGCTGATTCGCCTTCAGCAGATCGACGATCTCATCCACCATCTTCTCTTGCGCCTGCATTTCCGGCAGCGTTGCACCGATCTTGAGCAAAGTGTCCGCCTTGCAGCCCGTCATACTGTACAGGAACTGGTGCATGATGCTCTGTAGGTTGTGCACATGGTGGAGTAGCCGCGAGCGGAACCCAAACTGAGCCACCTCGTGGCCGCTTAGGATGGCCGGTCGATCCAGCTGCGGTACGTTCGAAAACCTTTCCCGTGCCTGACTTACGATGATGCCGGCCTTGAAAACGATTCGCGAGACGAGCAGGATCACAAGGATTGCGTCGTGATCGCCACCGCGCGCCATGAACACATCCGGCATGAAGGCGGACAGATAGCGCACGTGCTCGTTCGCTTGCGTCAGCTCGATCTGGCGCAGCTGCAGGTCGATGGCGCGCGTGAATGCCTTCGATTCGGCGAACATTTGCTTGAAGTCGATCGCCTCGGTGATGAGGGCCGTATCCTTGGCCTGCTGTTGCTGCTGCTGCTTGCTTGATTCCTGGTTCAGCCGGTCGCGCAGCTCCTGACACTGTTCGGTGAGCCGTTGGACTAGCTCGCGGAATTTAAGGATCGTCTGATCACGATCCACGATCGTCTCGAGGACAGCATCCTTTTCGCGCAACGCTTCCCGTTTGGCGGCGTGTGCCAGGTCTAGCTCTTCGCGCATATCCATCTCGAGCTCGTGGTTGCTTTCGACCAGCTGCTCGTGCACTTCCTCGAGCGCCTCCAGCTCGGCCACTTCTTCTTGGAGCGCTTTTACCTTGTCTTCCAGCTCCATCTTTTTCTCGGCCAACTGCTCCACCATTTCCTCGGCCCCGAGTGCCGCATCGACCTGCTCCTGGAGGTCGCTCAGCTGCGCCTCCAGCTCGTCAATCTTGGCCGAGAATTTCTCCTTCGTGCGTTGCAGTTCGGCCACCTCGGACTTTTTCGTGTCGAGCTCCTTTTCGAGCTTCTGAATTTCGTGCTTCTCGTGTGCGGACAGATCACGCAAGCGCACGAGCGTCTCGCGCAGTCGGGCATTCTGCTGCTCCAGCTGCTTGAACTCGTACGTCGAGGCTACCGCATCGCCAACAATCGCACCACCACCACCACCGCCGCCGCTCGTAATCGTTCCACCCGAGCCTACCTTCTCTTGCATCTCCGCCTTGAGAATCTCCAGGTCGAGCGTCAGCTCTTCGATGCGCTCCTTGGCCGTCTCAAGCTCGAGCGCGAGCGTGTCCGCCTTCTCCTCGGCCATCTCTTTGTCGAGCGTGATCAGCTCCACGTTTTCCGACAGCTCGGCCATCTCCTCGCTGTGCAGATCGCGCGCCTCGAGCGCATCCTTTGCCTCCTGCTTGGCCCGCTGCAGCTCGCGCTGGAGCAACGAGTGGGCTTCCATGATTTTGCTCTTGAACTCCACCAGCTGCTCGTACTGCGTCTTCATCTTGTCGAACTCGCGCAGCCGCTCGCGATCCTCCGCCCGCCGCTGCTTCAACGTTTCGAGCTTTTCGGCCAGATCGGCGTTCTGCTTGCGCACCTCCTCGAGCTCCTGCTGCAGCTGCAGGATGTGGATGCGATCCTCGGTGGAGGACGCACCCGGGGCCGGCGTCGGTGCCGGTGAGGGCGAGGTTAGCGACTGGCCCGGGGTGAACTGGGGCTTGAGTGTTTCGACGAATCCGGTCTCGACGAACGAGGCACGCTTGGAGGTTTGCAGCGATTCCGGTGGGCTCATGTGCGATCGATGGAGCGGCTCGTTACGATCGGGTTTCACCATGGTCGGTATCGAGGAGACCGGGGTGGGGATGGACGACTGGCCCGTTGCCGCCCGTTCGCTTCCGGGTGAGGTAAGCTGCGTCTTCGATCCGAGCGAGCTGGTGCTCCGGTTCAGTGACATCCGCGAGCTGAAAAAGTGGTTCATTGTGGATAGATTATCAAGCTGATTCATACATTTTGTTTCGTAAAAAAGGAAAACATTGCGATCAAGAAAAAACGTGCTGTTTTACAGTAGTATTTATTGGTGAAAACCAATATTCAAGCGGTGGCACGACAGTGGAGCGAAACTGTATATGGATGGTGCAGACATGAGGACTACAAAACCTACGAAGATGCTGGAAAAGGCAAGAGTGGTGGACCATACGAAGTCGTAAGCGAAGAGCCAACAGAATGAATTAGCCAAGGCAAAACACAGAATTAAAGGAGGAAAAACAAAGGACACCAAATGAGATGCCACGCGATAGATTGTTCATTTTCATCGAGCACACAGGGAACAGTTAATTTCGTTCGAAAAGTTTCTTTCGCGTAGTATCCATAAGACATTGTGAATCATGCTAAAATAACCGGTTGAAACATAAAGGTGTGGTGTTCTCTATACACAAACATGTTGCGTCACAGGCAGAAAATATAACACAAAACATTCAAACAGTATCGATAGGAAATGGACGGTAGAAAGTAACCTGGATGTTGACAATGTCATGGTCATGGAGGCTCGCTTCGTTTGCGGTTGCTTGACCGGCGACTTCCGGCGCACTCTGTTGATCGTGGGTAGGCAACAAGTAGGAATGTGGAGTAGGACATCGGAGGGAAGGGATGCACGGGGCGGGTGGGTGGATGGTAAAATTAGGGTAACATCGGGATCATGATGCAGATCGTTGCGTTGCATTTTTCCGGTTAACCCACCGGAATGATGAACACATGATGATATGTTGAATAAGCAGTTTGGTTAGTAGATTTGACGGCAAGGTATCCAACAGGACAAGGCGGAGTCGTGAAAAAGATTGAAGGGATGTATTATGTTTATAACGGATGATAATGGAAAGATTCGGAAAAGGTAGAGAAGGAAGTATTAGAAGTTGAAATAGAGAAAGAGAAAGAAAGAAAGATAGTGAATATATGTATTTTATAATTTCAATGAATGATCTAACTGGCTACAGCTATAAGGGCAAATGAACTAACGGAATGGAAACTAAAACACAAAAGTAAAATAAGATGCTAGATTTAAAACACAACTAAAACCTATCAAACGGAAGAAAGAAATAAAAAAATCTTTCAGATATTACTTAAAAACTAAAGAAGAGACCAACATTGGCAATAAGACTATACTTTTACTGTTCATGATACAAACACGATCGCTCTCGATCTGTCTAATAAAAATTAAAGATACTTTTTCACTTACGCTGTCGGCTTGGCGGTAAACGCTTGCGTCGACCCTGGCATTGAGGCCAGCGACCGAACGGACCCCGCGCTATTACCGGTGGAGACGAAAAAGCAATTACCAATGAAAGATGAACAAACAATATGTTAGAGAACTACATGATTATGCTGAGGTTATAGAAGAGGATCAATGGATCGGCATAAATTATGTGAAGTATTTCATTGGAGATTATAAAGTAGGCGTCGGTGATGGATGAGTAAGTAAGTTGTACCCTTTGCGATGGAATGGTTTAACGAAAAGTAGCTAAACAACTGCACAAACTTTCGATTTTCTCAATCGAAAAATACATTATTATTTTTTTTTAATTTTAATGATAAGATTTGTCTAATTTATCTAAACACCATAACTATCCAGCAAACATCTAATCCAATCGACAATAAAAATACGTGCGATACGCTCCTTCTTATTTCTTATAGGTGAAAGTAAAGGACATGTAGGCACTATTATCAGTGATAAGTTGAACTAAAAGCGATCAAGTTTTGGGACTTTCAACAGCACGAAAGGAACAATTAAACTAACGGAAGGCTATTGCGCGAGTGTTGTGATGATAAAATGACAGGACTCTATGCAAATGGAATGCCACCAACGGGTGGCAGATTAGTGAGATCTTTTTTTCCGGCTGGAAACCTTGCGCTCTTGGTGATAGATGTTCTTGGTTAGACACTTACGTTACTCTGCCAGTTGCACGCTTAGCACTAGCGGGTACAAATAACAGACAAGGGTGTTACGGGAGTTTGTGGTCGGAAGAGAAAGACGGAAGAGATAGATAGATAGATGGTACAGTAGATGGTACGAAGGATGGTTACGGAATGGATACAGTTTGGAGTGAAGGATGGGTACGTGTGACTGGATGTGGTTCGTTTTTCCTCCCTGACTGAATGGGAACCGTCCGGCGGATCAGAATCTTACTAACCTGCTCAAGCGCGAACGGGGTTTTTCTTCCGGTGTCTGTGCATCCTCCAGCGGGTTGCCAGCATCGTCAATAAAGACGAGCTGCGTTGGCCGCACAAACATGCCATAGTTTTCCTCGCACTGAAACAGGTAAAAGAAAAACAATGTTACTTAATCCTTTCACTCAGTTTTCGGTGGTTGTGTTACCGAAAAGTATTGGTGGCCCTTTATCGAACCATTGTTTTTGCCCTTTGCTTCGTCCAGTATTACTCCGACCCACTTGCCCACGGCAAATGAGGTCATCCCGACGTAGGCGATGGTGCCTCGCACATCCTTCCCGGACAGGTCAACCCGCTGGCCAATTTTGAGGTACTTTTCAGCCATTCTTCGCCTTGCTGCTGTTCACCGCGACGATGGTTGTTGTTGTTGTTGTGTCCGCCCCTCGGGAATGGGGTTGTTGGTTCTTTTACTACTTTCTCTGTGGAGCAGCGTTGATGTCATCAGCACCCCGATTTGATCATCGTTTCGGCAGTATCGGAATGGATAATCCCTTACCTGCTATTTGTGCGATGGACCACTATTGTTTAGACTGTTCCTTCTACTGTTTTTTAAGCGGATAATATTCTGTATTGCACTTAAAAATCACAAGTTAACTTTATTTTCATTTTGCACTGCGATCTGTGTATTGCTGTCGAGGGGTTCCGACTTGCACCTGTCATATTCGTACAGTTCCTGATATCCGACTGATGAGCTCAGTTCCTATACATGGAGTCACCGCAACTTTTGGAAAGAATCTAATATTTTCTTTGATCGTTGCAAGCAAATTTTGCAGTAAAATGAATTATTATTTCTCAGAAAGCGTAATAGTCAAGGTTGACAATCAATAAATGTTATTTTGTTAAGTAAAAAAGGCGCTGATAAAATTGTATCATATACCATCACTAGCCTTTTGACAGCCGATTGCAATTTTGACATTTCAACTTCAGGATGTTCGTGCAGTTTAAAACCGCGTTCGTTAAAACTGCTCGACAACCAACCACCTGTGGAAATGGAACGCACGTGTTCACCTAGTTGCAGTGCAGAATTTTTTGTATTTCAAAATGAGTTATTAAATGATTAAAACAAATAAGTTATTTTTAAATTATAGGATTAAATTATTTTAGAATTGAAGACAGAGTACGAGTCATTTACAGAATTCTCACAACAACTGGTAGTAAACCATCGGAAAATCACAAAACCCAAAACTTGCTGTTAACAGGATCAGAACCCTCAGATATATGAACATGAATGAATTTAATTAATTTAATTTCAGTTTGAATCTTCGTACATATGAATGTACTGGCAGACTTTTCTACGCTAAGCAACTTTAGGGAAATGAACAGTTTAAATTCAAATGCCAGCCAACACTTGCTTCATGTGGAGCAGAAGGCATGGGTGAGTTGAGGATCTGCTGTACCCATATATGCTTGTTGATTACAAGAACTTTTTTTAAGTTCAGTTTTTCAAATCGGTAACATTTATATTGATTTTACCCTTGCTATTGAGGTCAATCAAGATCTGGGTCAATTTTAAGGGTGTACCATGAGATAACAATATTTCAGCGGCCTTGTGGTCACAAAATCGTTGAATACGTCAATATTCGAAGTACAATATAATTTTTGGTTCCGTTCAGAAATGAGTACGTAGAAACCATCGTTGCCATAACATAACCGATGATATTCCATTTCTAGTGTGACGAATCCGCAGAACCATGACTGTTGGGGAAATTGGAAACGATTAAAATGAAACGGCTCATTGCGCGTTATATTCAGTATGGGAAATTCGAAGGAAAACATAGAATTATTTGGAGGCCTTATCATAAGCGCATATCAAATATTAAGATTATGTTTAAAGTACATTTTCATAATTTGTATAACCAACATGTTTCAATTCAAACCATTTCTGGACACCATAGGAGATATCTTTTATGTTGTAGACCACGCGCATGCCAAAGATGTAATGCTGTAAAAAAGCGAACGGAAGACGCCGAACGAGAACGGAACGAGCACAAGACATACCGAAAACGCAACAACTAATGAATGAATGAGTTGCGAGAAAGGCGCGTCTTCGCCGTCGAGACGCCGCAGATATGTTCGCGAAACGGCGGGAGTTCGTCCACATCGATTTCCTCTTTGTTTTCTGTCCTACCACCTACCGTCCCAACTGCCTGACGATGCCACAATTTATAAAAGACGATCACCTGGGCGCCAAACGAGTTAGTCGTTTGATGAACACGTTCCGCGAAGCTTGCGCACGCTTTCCAGAGGGAAACGAAAGAAGGATTAACATAGCGTCGTTGTGTGATACGTACATTGCCTCGGGGGGCCCCCGTGAAGGACTCGGTCGAGATAAACCAGCGGTAATCTGCGAATCCGCTTCTCTGCTCGTTCGAGTTCTATATGTTGTTGGTTATTGTTGACTGGCAGTGATTTAGTTCTTTGGTTAACAGCCCATCGACCGGATAGGCTCCACATCGTAGCTTACGAGCATGTGGCATTTCAAAGATTCTAAGCTTTCATCGATTTGGTTGATAGTTGTGACGGTGGTTACGTTTCGTGTCGCGAGTGCTCAGTTCTACAGCCTCAGCTTCGGTACGGACGAAAGCTATGTGACACCCGTCCAGTCGGGACCTAGTGGCCCCCTCCAACAACCCCCGCAGCCGCAGCAGCATCAAGCAATCCGCCAGAAGGTAACCGCGCTCGATGCGATGATCGACAAAACGAACCACCTTGGGTTCCGAGTGCTCCATCAGCACTCCAAAGGGAACAAGAACAACATTGCCTTCTCCCCGTGTGCCCTCGGCAGCACCTTGGTTGCGCTTTACGAGGGAGCCTCCGGTAGGAGTGCGGCAGAACTGCACGAACAGCTGGTGGTACCATATGATAAGGACGTTCTGCGTGAAGGATATCGGGATATACACCGCAGGCTGCGGAGCTATTTTTACCAGAAGGAGAATCTTCTCAATGGGCTTAGCTTAAGCAGTGAAAATATAACCATAAGGTAAGCGTGCGAACTTACGACGGATGATGGTAATTTGGAAATTCATACGTTTCCAAGGTTACAGTTGGGTTATATGGCGGTTGCAACATCGAACGAAAAGTTCGAGGTTACTATGATTCAAACGTGATTGAATTAAGCTAGTCGCGGTTCGAAACCAGGCTTCTGCGATGAAGGTTTCTTTAAAATCCCTTTTTATTACACAGACCCGAGTACGAAACGGTCCTAAAATTTTACGGCTACGATTTGGAGAACATTCCGGAAATGCGAATGCAAACCACGACGACGCCTTTACCTGCCTCGACGACGGTGGGCTTGGAGACGGAAGATACGACCGTAGACTCAACCACAGATGGGGCATTAGCAACCAATACAACGGCATCGATGGACACGACAACGACTGCGTCGGTTGAAACCACCACGGCTGGTATGGACGATGAAACCACCACGGAAGCCGTAGAGGGTTCCGGAGATACCACCGACAACGAAAGCCCTGACGCCAGCACGGTAGCACCGACCGAGGAAACGTCGACAACGGAAGAAAGCACAACCGAGTCGGAAACAACCGGAGAGACGACATCCGAGGTCCCGACGACGGTCGAGGGGGAGGCGACCGAGGCGACCGGCGATGAAGCCGGTGGCGAAAAGCGTCGCCGAAACCTTCGCAAGCGTGGCCAACGTCGCGGGAACCCGGACTCACCGCAGCGCAGGCGCTCGTTGCGCCTGAAGCGCCAACCGGAAGAGATCGACATCATTAGCCATCAGCGGTTTTTGCAGAATTTTCTTCTCCAGGACGTGACTACGGAGGCACCGTCGCTGCACGCTACCGCTTCGTTCCTGCACGGGTTGGGCAGCTCGTTCGTGTCGCAGTCGGACTCGTACCGCCTGCTGGACGATACGATCGAGCACAAGTTTTACCTTCCCGACTCGGAGTTTGTCCGGGTGCCGTACAAGGTGTACAATACGATCCTGAAGTACGCCTACATCGAGCGGCTGCAGTCGACCGTCATCGAGCTCGAGCTGGACTCCGAGCACTACAAGTTGCTGCTCATCCTGCCCGACTACGAGTTTGGGCACGGCAATGTGCTGAAGCTGCTTCAGATCGGCGAGAACGTACCGAACCTGCGCGACATTACGAGCCAGATGAGCCCGACCTGGGTGAAGACAATCGTGCCGAAGTTTAACCTCAAGGGCAACATTATCCTAACGAGCGATCTGCAGAATGTACGCGAACTAGCCGTAGCCTTTTTCCAGGACGAAATTCACAAGATTAATTACCTTTCTATTTTTACAGCTCGGTATTAACGACATCTTTGAACCATCGTGGGCCAATTTTTCACTGATGACCGAAGACCCGACGGTATATGCGAAACACATTGAGCAGTCGATCAACATCAACATCCGGACGCACTCGTTGCAGCAGCTCAAACGTAAGTATTATGCAATCCCAATTCCCCCAGTGCACCAGCAGAAGGTTCGCACGCGAGCATTATGTTTCTGCATGACCGGGGGCTCTAATTGATCCACCCGGCCCACTGCTTCCGGATTTTGCGATTGCAGCATTGTTTTATCTTCGGTGTCATTGGGGGACTTCGATTACGCGTCCCCTCTCTCTCTCCCTCAAATCCGTAGGCTTCACATCCCTGTACACGAAACCGATCGAGCTGGCAGTCAACTATCCGTTTCTGTTCTGCATTCTGGACAACGAGCTGGATCTGGCGCTGATGGTTGGCCGGATACTGAACCCACTCAACTCACGCATTCACTGAACGGCCTCCGAAATTTCCACCGTACACACACACACACACACACCTTCGACCGAGCAGCATAGAAAAAAAGCACCTAGTGCTTCATTGATTCCATTGTGTTTTGTAATAAAGTTTGACAACGTGTACTAAACATGTTTTCGGGATGTTTCAGTTTTCATGAACGATTCTTCTTGAATTGTTGAATCTACATAGGTGGTTTTTTTTTATTACCTTATTGCACTAGTGTTTGCTAGCCTTTTTTCCTCGCTTTGCTCTACAAAAGCATCGGCATCCACTTACATTACATCTACTGGGAAAGCAACTAAGTTACTTTTCTATACAGGACACACACGATCACTTCGCTATGTTTGATAAAAAAAAGGATAATAGTTACACTTTTTAATACATACTTGTACGATCGACAACAACGAACAAAACCTCCTATCGTGACGATTGAGAACATGATTTGTGTTTAGAAAGCACTAATCACCATAGGGGTAGAGGCGCACCCATTGGAGTCCTTTAAAAAAGGTTTGTTTTTGGAAATGTTCGGGCATGTGTTTTTTTTTAATAGAGTGCCTTTTTTTAAGCCTCGTTGTGATCCGCAGTGTTTGATTTTGTTCTGTTTCGTGCGTGCGTGTGACTTTGTTCACTCTACTGGAAGACTTGTTTGCTTCTAAGTATATTCACTTGTGTGTACCTCTTTGATCACGCTGTCTCTTCATTCGTGCGCTCATCATATGCAATAGTTTGCATGTATTAATGGCTTTTCATTTTCTTTTTTTTCTAATTAAGTCCCACATGCTATAAGGATCTCCATCTGATCCATTTGAACATTAGTTGAGCAAAACTCCCGGGAAAGATTTTTGGGTAGAGAGTTCTTCGGTGGACGTCTGGTTAGAACGAACTAGCGTCCTGTTTGGTCATTGTCGGTGGAATGACGACACTGCTCGAGTGTTGTCTCGTGGCGTCGATCTGTAATCCCGGGAGGAATAGAATAGAAACGACACAAAGACACGCAATTAGTCGACTGCCGGTGGGTAAGGAGCGGTTCACTTGCAGCCCTCCAAGGAGGTCATACGCACATCGCCACCATTCTCGATCAAGCGCGCCATCCGTTGCTTCATGGCGCGTGCAACCGGAGGCGAGAACAGGTCCGTGTTGAGGTAAATCTGCTGCTCGTCCAGATAGATGCGCTCGGTGCCCGCCGCTCCACGCCACCGAAGCAAAAGACTTGTACCGTACCCTACGGTAAACGTGACGAGGTAACCGAGCACACTGAACCACATGTACGATAGCCGGTAGAGATAGAAGTAATCGGAATCGGGCCGTACGTCCGCTGCCCGTTGAGCCATCGCTAGTGGGACACTGGTCTGATTGAAGCCTCCAAATTCCGAACAGTCGTCGACGGAAAATTCGAGCGTTTTCAGGGGTGGTCGTGGCTGCCCGAAACCTACCCACAGGGAAAACGCCAGTCCCGTGAGAAGTCCCGTTATAACACCCTGTGGTGGGGAAAAAGAAAGCAAAAAATAGCCCGATAAGATAATTGTGCGATCGATCGATATCATCACTTACCCGTTGATTGGCACGTGTGGTGAACATTCCCATAGAGAAGAGGGCAAACAGTGGGCCCCCGACAACGCCGAAGATCGTGAGCGAAGCCTGCAGCACACCGCCCATATTTTGCGCGAGAAACGCGACCGCAATACAGATCAACCCGTACACGAACGCCATCACCTTGCTCGGGAAGCTGGACTGTAGGTCCGGGAGCGGTTTATTCTTCACCTTAAGGTACAACGGTTTCAGGTAGTCCTCGAGTGTAACCGCGGCCAGTGAGTTCAGAGCAGCCGAGACGGTCGAAAGGCTGGCGGAGAAAATACCGGACACGAACAGCCCGGGCAAACCGGGCAAGTCGCCCATGGCATCGACCACGAAGAGAGGCATCGTTTGGTCGCGCACCTTGATACGGCCCTGCTGCAGTGGGTCGCACGTACGGTAGAAGTAGTAGATCGCTAGCCCACTGAAGGACGTGCTGAGGCTCAGCAGCGACAGGATTGGCCAGTTTAGCCAGAGCGCCTTCTGGGCCGACTTGAGATCCTTGACCGTTTTAAGCCGTTGCACCTGTGTCTGGTTGACGGCGTATAGGGAGAGGTACGTGAACATGCCACCGATCGTCAGTGACCACCAGGTGTGGCGGGTCGTTGGATTAGGATCGAAACTATCGGGGAAAGGGTGGATGGAAAGAAGTAAAATTTAAATAGTTTGTTAAGTATAAACTACTTACTGTTGAGTAGTACTTAGAGAAAAACAGTAAGAGTTGCGAGTTAGTTCGAAATATGATTATTACAGAACCAAATAATCAATGTACATTTTTAAGGTAAAACGATCGACGCACCCACAATCTAAGTAGGCTTAGATTGAGAGGTACATCGCTCGCAGAGTTCAAGTGTTACTTGGATTTCATTATAAATAGCCCCTTCACGGTCTTCAAATTGAGAGAAAATGGTTCAAACAATTTTCACACTGTTTTTTTACAACTGTTGTATATTCTAGGGTCTAAAACAGAAGAATCAATATTTTCTCAAAAAATTTAAAAATTTATCAGTTAGATAATACTGGGGAACTGACCTAGCAAGTATGATCGTATTTTTGGTTATTTCATCTGGTTTTTTGAAATATGGTTCATTTGCATCGATTAGTATCATATTAAGGGGTGTGAAGGTGTTTAGTAACGATTCTTAATGTTATAGATAAAAAAGATTCTTTTGGATGATTAGAGTTGTCAAAATAGTTCCATTTTGTTTGACAATTAAGTCCCATTCTTATCTTCCCTCGGGAGATTAAAAAGGTTTGATTTGCTTTGGTCATTGCTTACTTCCAAATCTCCAGCCGGCCACCCTCGGATGCCGCGTCCCAGATCGGACCGAGACCACCGGCCTTAACTGCGGCGCAAATAATGACCGCGTAGATGGCAGCAAACATAAGCACCGACTGGAACACGTCGGTAAACAGGACCGCCTTCATGCCGCCGATCGTTGAGTAGAACGTGCAGATGCCACCGATCGCCAGGATCGAGTACGCCTGGTCGAGCCCCGTGACTGCCTGCAGGGCGAGGGCGGGCGCGTACACCGCAATGCCCATGTACAGGATCATCTGCAGCGTGTAGGCGAGCGATGCGGCCAGGCGGGTCTTTTTGCCGAAGCGCTTCTCTAAATACTGCGGGAACGGAAAGAAGAATGGCAGAATGTAAGTTATGTTGCTTCTGTGAATACACATTGGCCATTGGCGCCCTACCTCGTACGCACTGCACGCCTGCAGGCGGAAAAATACTGGCAGGAAGAGGTAGGCCGCGATCGGGGTCGCGAGCCCATAGGAAAGGTTAATGGACACGAACTGGGTACCGAATTGGTAGTTTTCGTTCGAGACGCCCAGCAGCGTGACGGCGGACATGAAGCTGGCCATCAAGCTAAACGAAACCGGCCAAATGGACATGTTACGATCTGCCAGTAGGTATTCCTGGATTGGTAGAAGGAGAGGGAAAGAAAGAGAGAAAAAGAAAAGGGTTTGAGTAACAGACCATGATGATGATAAACATTGGGTAGTTGCGCGCAGGCCCTTTTTGGCTCCGGGGTGCTGGTTTTGTTTCACGCCAACGGTCCAAAGTCCAGTGGAAAATCGTACGAGTTTCGGCACGACGGTGGCGTGACTTCCGACGAACTGGTCATTCGTAGCGCAGGTGCTGGTAATAATTTGCTTACTGCCATGTTTGCGGACCAAACGTCGGCACATTCCGATCGATTTACAAATTTGCGCAACCGGGCCTTTTGGATTGTTCCGAAGTGAAAGGAGCATTTTATTGTTCGGTCTTTTCAATCTCTTCCTCTGCGAGAGCTCATCTACATAAACTAACGGGTTTCGATGTTCGCCGGTCGAAAACACCGGCCATCAAATCCGGCGGAGCTTCTCTAGGTCTAGGTTAACCAGGTTCATCGCTCTCGTTTCGTTGTGAGCTTCTTTTTTCGGGCGGCCGCCATCGATACGTACCGTTGTCGTTTTCTGCTTACCACCGGAGAACCGATAGTAAACACCGATGCCGGCCGAAACGATCAGCATCGCGATGAAGACGACGTAGTCCCACAGGCCAAACGAGGATGCCATGATGAGGGTGACAGGTTTTGCCTGGATGTGTAGATTAAAACTGCAACGAAAAAGAATGTCAATAACATCGATTCGAATTTATTTGGCTTTAAGAAATCAAGTTAAATAGTGGTACAAAATAAAATGGAAAAGGGAAACCCGTTAAGTTGCTCTGACAGCAAAGAGTAAGTTTTTGATGACTGCCCATCGCGGAAGATGATTGGATCTCTTCGAGAGATATTTAATTTATGATCAAGCGCTGCGAAGTGTCATGAGACTCTTCAGAATTTTGGGTCCACTTCAAAAAATGGTGTCAGTCTGTCGTTTCTTTAATTCCTAACACTTGAACAGTAAAGCGTGATTATCTGCCTTCTTAATGTCACTACAATGTATCAACATTCTTCATGGGTAGATGATAAAGTTAAGAGTTGAAATAATTACTCCAACACAATATCAACCTTAAATTGAATAAAGTTAAGGATCCAAGGGATGGTCCGGCGACAATTAAAGTATACTATTAAAGGTTGCCAGAGTACCCGTGCACAAATCTTTAACTAATCTGCACTTCAAATCACACCCGGGGCAGCAATTGGTGGTGTAATAAACCCGATAAGCAAAGATTGTACCATTTGCTTTGCAACGGGTCGTAAACGTGGTCACTTGCGCGAGAGTCATTAGTGACACAATCTGGTAATGTTTTACCGTTGGTTCAAACCTTTCTGTTCTAGTACCATCGAACCACTCAAACAATTACACGAACGGATCAGCTGATCGCCCTGCCTTCTTGTCGTGTGCAAGCAATTGTGCCTTTCTGCGAATGGTGTGCGAAATGCAATCCGTCGGAAACATGTCTTCTCTACCACACCAATGGGTGTTGTTGTTTTTTTAAGCATCCTACGCTATCATCTTTCGTGTCGTGTTTCTTCTCCTCATCACCCTTTTCTCGCATCGGAACAGAAATTTGAATGACTGCAATTAAAGGCAATTAACGGCCGAAGAAGACGCAGGGGAGAGTGGTTCGAAAGCGTCTTAGTCGGTTGCGGTTGTGAAACATATGATAAAAGGATGGTCACGGTGGCAACCACTTCATTGGCCCAATTATACGGCGTTCACTAGTCGTTTGAATGACTTGGCCACCTAAAAAGGGAGGGCTATCTGAAGAAAACCGTTTCAAGCAAAGGTTTCCATATCTCGACTATTTTTCGTCGATGGAAAGCAGGATTGTTTTTCAAACTCAACTGACAGCCCGTGGTAGCTATCTTCAATCGATCACACGCCGGATGGATGATGCTACCTCGTTGCCTTGCTTGAGGGTTGCAACAATGTAACAACCTTTGAATTGTCACCCTTCTATCTCTCCCTACTCCAGGAAAATCCATCCGGAATGATAATTGGTTCACGCGTTGTAAAATAATTAACCATGCGGCGTTGTCCTAAAGCGGTTGATAAGATTCGAGTTCCGAAGCTGAAGATGAGCATCTGCGTATCTTTTGCATTGTTATTACATATTGCAGCGCAATCTTGTGGGTTCCTTCCAACGGCCATGTGGTCGCATGTGGTGTGTTAGATGTTGAACCGACACTGATAAGCCGATTCAGAACAGCCATCCATCTCTGTTTGCAACCAAGACGGGATGTGGTTTTACGGGTCCAGCCAGGAAGACGCGGTAGATATCCAAAGATACTAAGGATAAGACTAGACACACATAAGACATTGGGATTGTATTTTGTTTCGTGCGTGGTTTGCAAAATGTTACGTATTTGTTCCTGGATTGGTGCCAAGTTTGCATACGGTAAGTAATTATTAGACTTTCCTGACAGCATTGAACGGTTCGGGCCGAGTAGCTCCGAGATGGCGTACGGTGTAAGATTATTTGCGCACTATTTTACGGGACAAAGTTGCAATGACTAGACAAAACTACAATTATTTTTTTATGCACTCGAAGTGACTCTATGGACATGCTCATTAATCTTTCGCTTTACTGATCAACTGAGATCATCAGTTGAATAACAATAACATTTAGGGGCAGATTGTGCCATTATCGCAAATCTAACGCTGGACAATGTTGCGGTGCAAAACGAAAGGTGTACGTAACGGAATGAACGAAACGATTGACGTATGTGTCCATTGAGAAGATGTGCTTATCACAAAGACCTTGTCGACGTATTTATCAAGTACAAACCCGGAAATTACCATGCGTCGAAACGGAAGTTTAAGGTTTCCCAACCATTGGTTCCAAATTTTACCGATTGTTGTGCCTGTTCATTATTTTCAGAGGTTTATGATAGAGATCCTTGTTCTTTTCTCCTTGTAGAAAGACTTCCGTTTCAATATTCACAATTTAAATCTCGTTATGCCTCCCATGTGTCGTGTTAAATGATTCACTTTTACGGCATCTTCTTCCCAACCAGGGCGATCGTCGTTCTGCCGCTTATTTTGGCACACTTTCCCACGGCTATGGTACGACGTGTGGTCCCGGATCGTTTAGATCTGCACACCACCAGCAACCGTGCAAATTTTCCTACCTTACGACAGTTTGGCATGTGTTTTTTGCTGGTGTTGCTAAAATTTCGGTAGCGTTCGCATTCCGTTGGCTTCGCATTTCGCGTTTGCTACCCACCTAGAGTTTCGTTGAGTCTTGTTTATACTCTTCGACCCGTAGAACAACAAGCGCCATCATGGGTATCCCCTGCCATTGCCAGATCGCGTTTTGCAACAATGTTGTAGAGAAGCGTGCTGGTTTCAGAGTATCTTCTGATTTTTTTTCGTTCACTGGCGGAATGTATAAATTACTGTCAAAATATTTCAGTAACCATCGTTACGGAGTAGGGGATTGGGGTGGTTCAGGTCAGACCTGTCGTAATCCACATAAAGAGGATAATTTTCACAGACTGGATGCAAGATTGTCTGTAAAGATATGATGTCTCGTAATGTTTGTAGATACATCAATTTTAAAAGAAGTATCTATAATTGTCTTCGCTATCAATGCGCTTCTACAACTTACTTAAAAGTACCAATAAGTTTGCCAAGTCGAATCCTGGTTGTCTTGCAGCTGTAAGAACGAAAGCCTATTTCATCATATTTGAAGCCTGTTTACATAGGTTTGATGAAACCCTTTTATTCCCCTCACCCGTGTCGCTTATCGTAAACTGAACGTAATGCGACCTTGAAATACGCATGCCCACTAGTAACAACAGCAAAAGCAATTCACAAGTTGGTGAGTAAATTTGACAGTTTGTAGGGGAAAGTGGGGTAAAAGGCAACGGTATGTTTTGAGCTGAAATAAATTAAGTAATGTAATGTGTTTATGAACATATCTAGTGCATTCATTGTGGATTTTAGTATTATTACTATTATCTGTTTTAATGATCTCAACATTAAAAAAGGCAAAAACGTACAGTGCTTAGATTGGGGCATGATGTTCCCTCCCAGGTGAATCAAGCCGCCCTAGCTTTCAAAATATAAACAATGGGGCATGATGCACCACCAAAACAAGAGCAATTCAAAGTTGAGCGCACGGTGTCTCCATTATCAAAGAATTGTTGATTTAAGTATGTCTTACATTGACCATGTGTTGTAAGTTTCATATAAACGAACATTTATTAGGCCCCATAACTGTCAACGGAGTAAAAACCTAAAGGGTCTTCGAAAATCTTATTTAAAAAAAGGATAGGTTTTAAGTTATTTTTCATATTTTTCGTTCATGACCAAAAAGCACTTTAGGAATCCAAATATTTGGAATGTTTTAAATCTATAAAGTGGAAAAAACAAGTTTTTCATTCAAGGGGGCCATGTTGCCCCACGTTACCTTACATCCGTTGTTGAGCATGGTCGTGACGAAAGAAACCGCATGGTCTTGGAAGAAGTGTACATAACGGCATCGTTTCCCCACGTTTCCCCTTTTTTCCTCAACTGTTCTATGTAATGACGTCACGTGTCTTGTACGGGGGCGCCAATCAACACGGTACAACAACAATAGCAACCATACTTACTGGACTGATTTTGGCTGATTGATTATTCATCGAGGAAACGATACCGCACTGATGGTGTTTATCTACACGCAAATTTGCCGACGCTGGCCAAGTTATATAAGAAGGCACAGCCAAAGGTAACAAACAATTAAACCTCTTCCTTCGTTTGGACCATTGCACTTGCACTGGAAAACACTAAATCACACCAATTTCCACTTTCGCTGGTTGTGTGACCTTTGGACGGTCTGACCGACGATCGCGAATATAAACAGAACCAACGCACAACGTAGGGATACGGTGCCCTTCAAGGCGCCTTGGACCCCGCCGATAATCCCATGGTGATGCACTTTTTGTTTTTGCCTGCTTCTATCCTATACCACTCTATCACTAAGCGAACTGATAAACGCTCGCTTATCACAAATCGAGCGAATGGATCTGAATGGAAATAGTTATACTAAAGCGATTTAGTAGTTAACACTTTCACGAATGCCGTCGGAGGGCGGGTTGAAACGATGGCGACGATGTAACTAATCAAATGTACAGCGCGTCGCGAATGTGGAATAATGTTGCGATTAAACTTAACAAACTGTATGCAACTGCTTCCGCCGCACAGCTGGTTCGCGTGACTGCGCCGTCCGAATAGAAAACAACATTCAGGCTCGCGTCTGACAGAACCTTCACGGTCGGCAGACAGTTTGCAACTGAGAGTTGTCAGACCAGCTAGTGGTGAAAACCAAAGTGGATCAACAGATGAGGTGGGTTCATCCCAAATTTTTCATTAGAAAAATAAAGGAAATTTTTCACAATCGTTCTTAGTTTTGTTTATGTATTCAATTGTTCGGTATTTGTTATTTTGTAAAAGTTGTTGTTATTTTCAATAGTAAGGAAAATGCTATTTATTTCGTGTTCAACTACTTTTAGTAAAGTTAACTACAGTACAGCTATCTTAGCAATAAGGGTAACTATTAAATTAGTTTGAGCAACTTAATAACGCATCGCAACGATTGATGTGCACTTTTATTGGTAAACAAAACTAAAACCAATTGTCAAAAATCAATATCAATATAGCTGCTACGACGAGGATTTTGAGCTCACCTTTCTCAAAATTTTGAGCTAACGTTGTTAAAAACTGCTACCGAGTACCTAGTTACTTTTGCTAGGTATACCGGTGAAAAATAGTAACTGAATACACAAAACATAAACGCCTAGTTAATTTAGTACTTTTTAAGCATCCAGCTAACTTGGAGGGAAATTGCTTCAGGTTTATCTGCAATTACAGCAAAAAACATAACACAATTTAGTTACTTTTCCATTGAACGATGCAAAACAAAACCCGGGTGTGCGGTAGTAGACAGTAGGGTTAAAAGTACCGACTGTATAAAGCTCTACGGCTTTACGTCGCTAGGATGACAAAGGTTATCCACGTGGAGTACTATACATTTTCAAAATTTGAATTAAAGAAATTGCAACAGGTATTGTGAACCACGTTTACATGCAGTAACATAAATGTGTTGGCATAAAAGGGTCTTTTAATTGCAGAACTGACCTACTGTAAATTATGTTTTCAATGTAGCTTCTTCAAATTATCGAAGATAAAAACTTGTTCTGATGTCGTGGCGAACAGGCAAGAATTCCGGGAACAATCGTTTTGGAACACCTTAGTAAAACTTAACAAAATGTGCTGCTCAATCAAAACGGTTATATCAGTAGACAGTTTTATTGAAACTTCTTAATACAGAAAAAACCCGTTCAACCTCTACACATAGCATCCATGAATTCCAGGCCATCGGTTTTAGAGCAATCCGAATAAATTGCTCATTGTGCGCGGTTTGGCAATACGCTTGCTTTCATCGACACGTTTTATAAGATCATATTTTGCCAGAAAGTCTGCATATTCCATAACGTGATCGTACAGTTCATCTAAAAGCATGAAATAAATATGTCAAAGGTAAATAAGTAGCCCTTAATTAATAATACTCCCGTACCTCTAAGCACCTTCCGGGGCTTAGCATTTCCACCATAATCGGCCGGAAGCAGTCGCTGGGGAATGTCGTTAAACATGAGGTCGATGTTGGTATGAAGATGGAAGATTTCCAGTAGCTCCTTCTTCATAAAAGGTCGGATCATGGCCATAATGCGATCGATGAACGGCACCAAGTTGACCAGGTAAAGCCCCTTCAGTCGCACGGGTAGACACTCCTGGACGTAGTACAGCAGATCCTTGAGAGTGAAAATGCCCAGCTTTGGCAGATGGCTCAAATGAATACCGTTCATGTCAATGATGAGGATTGATCCATTGATGCATCCTTCCTCCCAGAGGGTCACATCAATGAACATTCCCGCTCTAGAAAGAAGGTATCGTTGATTTCGAGCGTTAAGTAAATATGAGGCCACCTTGGGAGAGGGCTGGATACTTACAACGTCAAGATGGAGCTCAGGGAGAACTTACTGGCGTCCGGGTCAACAATTTTTGCCATCATAACTCGGTAGCCTTCAGTTGTCAAGTCCGGCAGCATGATGAAGTCACTTGAAAAGATGCCTCGAAACGTTAACAAACGATAATCTAGCCGAAAGACTAAAAAAGACTTACAGCACCCCCATAGCAGTTTGTATAGCAGGTTTTTCCAAGTCCCGATTACCAAACAGATTCTTGCAGCTCGTGCGGAAGGTGTAGTAGTTCTCGATGGTGCTTTGAGCCGCTTCCATGTCGTAGTAATTTGAGTGCAGAAACAGCATCAACTCCGGCTCGGTGATCGGAGGCAGATGGGGTTGGGTGTTGGCCCAATCGCCCAATCTCTGAACATCCGACGCTCGCAGTTGACCATCGTATTTCCGGTATTGCTCCTCGACACTGGCAAACTGGACGGATTTCATGCTCACAGGAGTTGCTGCAATCGCGGGTGATCTTCGGAACGGAACTAAACTACTTGTTTTAAAGCGTGTGCCCAGAACTGGACGGGTACGACTTAAATGACAGAGGAACATTGGGGGGCAATGACGGCATCATGTTTTATAAAAACTCAAAGTGTGGAACAAGATAATTCATTGCATTAAACCTTTGAGTGCCGCGATGACTTAAAATGTAACTCTCATATTCTCCGATTGTTTGATGCTTGAAATTTTAAAACAATTGGATTGGGAAGTACTCTTTAAACTATGTTGTGTTATTTTAATTTTTTAATTATTTTTAACAATCGTCAGTGCCACTGTGAGGGATGAAAACTGGATGGCTACACACAGGTATAACATTTAAACCAGTGTTTTTATCTTTTGGCAATTATTCTAATCCTCGCGGCACAATTAACGTGACCTGTGCGATCGTTAAACGGTGCGTCACTGTTGGTTGAGTGAGGCCACGGCCATTCGGCTTTATGCTTAGAGGACAAACCGATATGCCTGGCACACGACAATAATCTGTGTTTTATTTTACCTCAAGCCAACCTTGCGATCCATTAAAGCGATGGATGGAAGCGGGAAAAAAGAGGAAGAACAGTGTTCCAACATGACAAGCTTTTTCAAACATGGAAAAGGACAGTGCCTTTGGGAGTGTTCATATACGAATTGCCAGACGAAAAACTATCCGCGGAAACAAAAAAGGCAATGTGGCTTTTATTTTTCGGATATAAGTACGACAAGTATAATACATACGCACACTCTGTTTAAAAAGCGTTTAATGCTACTGACATATCCAACAGCATAAATGACCTCGTTTGCGCAGTTTGGTTCGTTAATTCTGCGTGACTTATGCACTTAGTATGTTTTGCATACATAACGATACGAAAAAGTATAACTAAAATAATATAGCTACAGTACAGTAGATAATCAAGTATCCAGCGTTACGATAGATGTATCTGTAAACATAATCCGATTGTCAATATCATTAGTATAAGCGCGGCGCGTTACGCATCTATAGGGAAACATACGAACAAACAAAAATTCACTCTCTTTGCCTGCCTGGTTTAGATTATTTTTTGTAAATGCTTTCTTTTTCCTTTGTTTTAACTATTGTTCTACCTTCACCGTAATACCGTTAGCATCTCCGTTTGCGGCGACGGGCAAACGCGAAAAAAGGCAAACATTTCATGATTGGTGATTTATGTACATGATGAAAGTTTTTTTTTTTTTAAAGTAGTGATGGCGGAAGACGATTGTTGGAAGATTACGAGAGAAATAAAGCGAAAAGAAAAAAAAACTTAAGGCACAAAACTTATAAGGACAAAACTATACATAATAATTGAACAACTACATGTAGATTTTAAAGATAACATAGTACGCCTTAATTGAAAACTGATTAATTGTCCTACGGGCGTATCTGTTCGTTTGTGGCATTTGTTTTTTAGCGATAGGCAGTGTAATAAATAAGATCGCAACGTTTTAGTAAGCTCTACTTAGCATTGGTTACGTACAAACTAAACACATTTTTATCTCATACTCTTGACCAGCCCAAGTCAAGTCATTCAAACTCGCTTTGTTTTCAACGCAAACCGTAAGTTGGTGCCAATGAATACGTCCCTTTTTGCCGTTTGTCGACATATCTTTAATACTCTGCTCCATTTCATTGATTAAGTCGTATTTTCATGTTATACAGATGTAAACTCAGAAATAAATATGAATTTTGTTTTCGTTAGAAATCTACTCGCGGACTGCAGGTGAATTGGTTCACCAATTTGATGCAATCAATTGAAATTTGTCCGTTGATCTATGAAGTTCCTTTATCAAAGATAGCAAATATCATCGAACGGTAAATATCAAACGCGTCCTGAATGTGAAATGAGCATCTATATCCTCAAATCACCATGGGGAACGCATAACAAATTTGCGTTGCCATGGTAATTTGAATTTACACATGCTGTTTCAGGGTTCAGAAGGCGTATAACAGTTAGCGTTGAGTGAAAGTTGCTAATGGTTAATATCGCCCCAGATTCGCGCTGCGATTGCGGTGATGATTCCTTTCTATTATAAGAAGGCAAGTTTCGTTAAACATAATATGGCAGTTTCCATGCGGGGGAAGGGAATTAGAATAATTACGTTACAAGCTACGGGTACAATCAGGCGCATGTGACGCAGTTACGCTAATGAGTGCAAATAGATTCGTTTAGTGGATTCGAGTTACTTTCAGTTTGTGCAGAGCTGCCCGTTGGCGTAAATGCTTCGTTCATAAAAAGTTTATCATCGCTGGTAAAGGGATTCGCGGTGATACTAAGCCCGATTCATTGACAGATTTGTTTGTTGATCGAGTAGAATGGAATAATTTACCCACTGCTAAATTGTTCCATTTCACTCGGAGGATGCGCACTATCCTGTCCCGCGGTGCTTTTCGAGGTCGGTGGAGTCCTGCCTCGATGAGATTCTTCTAAGGGGTGAGTTAAACATGAGATTGTAATACTAATTGCGCACCACTGTGCTTCACATAAACCTTTTTTTTTTTTAAATAATTGAATATTTTTTCGCCCATTTTTTATCGCCAATTTGAGTTTCAATGTACATTCTTGGTCGGCATGTTTTTTTTCGTTCTTTCTCCTGCGAATTTTTTTTTACATTAAAATTACTATTGAGTATTTTCGGGTTTCATAACAAGTTTTCGGTTGCAAGCCTAGGCCCTAACTGCTCGTTTCGTTCGTGTTTGTTTTGAGTTTTTTCTTGGGTTTTTCTATCCTTTTTTTTAGATTTTTTTCTTTGTTTCCCACGCACACACACACACACATGCCCACGCAGCACACATACACAAAACTGTCCGAGTCATCGCCAAAGGGAATGAACGGAGGCGACTTGTTTGGTTGTTTGGAAGCATCGAGAGAACAATTTTGTACTTTTGGCCGTTACTTTTCGATTCGGTCGGTCGCAAAGTTAGAACAAATTCTGCCTATATAATCGCAGTCGCCTATATAAATGCCAATTTAATAATCGTGACGCGTGGAAGGAGTAAAATCTTCCTGGCAGTGATACGTTAGGTAGCGTTGTTCGAACTGATCCTAGACGGTAACTTAGCGGTACCAAATGAGCGGATAGGGATGGCGGGTAGGGATAAGTGGGTTACGAATTACGACACGGTGAGAATATGAACCGTACGCATGATAGACGGAAGCCGAGTAATACCGCTTAACAATTTGAAATCACCTAACATAACTCAACATGTTTTTTTTCTTCGTTTTTTTTGGGATTATAAAACTACATACTAATCAAAGCTCCCGGGCGTTTCGTGCAGCTAGAGGTGTTGGTCCTTAAAACAGAACATAAATTCGCTGACCAATTGCCATTGTCCGCAGTTCTAGCGCCCGTCCATTCACAATTCATTTGGCACGAAGGTCGAAGAGTGTACATCCGAGCGAGGGTAAGCAGGCTTCTTGTAGGTCGGCCCAACTCGGAAGGTCATCAGTATGGCAAAAGAACCGGTTGCAAGGACGAGTATGCAAGTGTTACTACATCTGGTGCAGGTTTCCCGTTCGACCGCACAGCAAGAAAGGGTTACCAATTTCAGCAATCTTTTGGCACGTCTGGGTTGGTTTAACTAATCAACCTAGCTTAATTTAATGCTCTGCAGGTGCAAAGACATGAAAACTAATAGAACAAACACGCAGAAACACACACACACACACAGACACACCCCCACTCACACGCACGTAAAATAGGTAAAAAAACAAAACGAAATTGGACATACTACTTATCGGACGGTACTATAGGGAGTTTTCGGGTAGTAGAGGAAACCGAGCGGATCCATTGCTACTGGTTGGATAATGAAGGCGCTTGAGTGGCTTAAGTAATAGTTACAGGCAACGTGTGGCAGGAATCTCGATTGTAACTGTACCACCAAAGTCACGACGGCAAGCCGGAGGCTCGCGCTCAACAGTTCTGTTCAACCGTGCGCTAGGCCGTGTGATCGAAATGGTTTGTCCAGCTCCAGGTAGAGATGGGTGTCTGGCGATACGAAGCAGTGTCCGCAGTAGCCACCGCAGCGTGCTCGTACCTTTTTGTACGGTGGCTCGAGCTGCAAGTCGAAAACAGAAAAGAGAATTTTCATTTTCCATTACCCTCTCAGTGAACAAGACAAATATTGAAGTATGCGAAAATGTGATCTTACCCGAACGAGAAACTTAACGACTGCGTTAACGCCGGACGTCTTCCAGGCCGTGTGCGGCCTTATCCGGAACGGTGTCCCCATCAGATTGATCGCAAAGTCACCCTGCGGGCAGAGGCCGGTATTGCTGTAGCAGTCGCCGGCCGACCCGAACGGTTGCTTCTTTCCCGAGCTGTTCGTGAACAGGAAGTCGTTCGTGATCACCTGCATAGTGCGCAGGTTGATCCGTACCTTTCGGTAGTGCGTTGCTCCGTAGCTAATCGATTCGTCCTCCCAGTCGTTCCGTACGCTCGAACACTTGTTTGCATCGGCCGCCCGGCGGTTCATGTAGATGGCATAGTTTTCCCTCGGTCCTAACGGCAGACGCGAAAGAACGGGGGTGAATTAAAAGCCAACGTTTGTGACGCTGGGAAATGGGAGGAGGAGTTTCCTACCTTGGGGTAGCGTTAAATACTCGGCCGGTGCTATCGTGGCCATACCGTGGCAGTAGATCTTCACGCCCGTTCCGTTCACGTGCATCGTGTACTCCCCGTCCGTGCGGTGCCTGTGCTGCGCCTGTCGACAGTTCCGGTAGATGGTCTGCTGCCTGCTGCTGTGCGCGTTTCTGCAGTGCGGTGGTGGATCGCACCTGCTGAACTTCTTCGGCCGCAGATGCTCCGGGCAGCGGTTCGATTCCACCTTCAGCAGCTCATCGAAGCACTTGACCGTGCGATTCTGTTTACCCTTGCAGTTGCACTACAACAGCACGGGGTGAGGATGAATGCAAGATAGGTATAAAGGAGGTGTAAGTGAGTGCGTGCGCGTGGGGATAAATGCTGGCAAATGGAAAGCGGTCCGTATCAGGAGTTGAAACGGGAGCCTGCTGCTGCCGACGGGGCGCCATCGGGAGAAGCACGGGGAATTTGAGTATCTCGTTGGGTTCAGGATGCGCTCTGCATACTTCTTGTGAGGGTCGAGAAAAGTCTTCATGGCAATACAACTATATTGGCGATTGAAAATTAAGTTTAAAGTGCAAATGGATGGCAGATACGTATTTGAAACAATTTTCTGTATCTTTGGTTTAATGTTGTATGGAATGCAATTGCTGTATTTTCACGTGTATAACACTTTGAAAAGAGAGGATGGTTTTGTACACGAGAATTAGTAAGGTTTTTGTAATAAATATAATGTGGAATCAAAACCTTGGTGTAATTGCAGACAATTTTATATATTCTAAATATACTGAAACTCTTATTGAATCACGATGAAAGTGCGCATGAAGCTATCAATTTTAGTATAAATTTAATTTGAATTGATTGAATTGAATTTTGAAAAAATATCGATTGTACTAAGTAGCAAATTGTGCTATGTAGCGACAAAAAAACTGTTTACAAAAACTGAAACAGCTTAATTTTTTCAAACTGGGCCTAAAATACAGGGGCTGATTTATACACGAAAAAAAAACAGTACACTTTATATTTGATTATAACCTACATTTCTCATACAAAATGTGAATCATTTAGAGGTTTTTCTTTAAACAGTGACAACAAAAGCACAGCAATTGATGCTGCTCATCTGGGAAAGACTTTTGTTAGTAATTTAGCGTAAGCATTTGAGCCAGCTCGGTGTAATGATTTTGTGAAAAGGGCTTTTTATTCACGAATGGTCGAAAATGGTGATCTGCATGTAAAGCGTAGTGTTTTTGGATTGTTGTAATTTTGTTCTGTAGCGTGTCATCGACGAAGTAAAACTTAACAAAAATTGTGTCGAGTTTAAAAATCATAGAGTTCATGCGTAACATAACTCGACGTACACTAACGAGACAAAACAAAAACAAAACTGACCGAAAACGATGCTTTAAACAAAGGTTTACGAAAGAAAATAAGAAAAATAATCTCATCTTCCACGCTGGAAATTAACGGTGGGATACACTCGGGAAAACTTCAGCAGAAATCGAACACAAAACATAGGAATAGTAATCAAAGATGGGAAGGGTATACTTAGAAAGTGAGCCAGTCCAATATACTCGACACATACTCTGTTCAACTTGACCGTTCTCCAGCGGCAGTGCGTGTACGCTTCGCAGACTTTCGTATTCGGTGGCTTCAGCGTCGCGTTGCAGGCTTTCGGCGAGATCTTACAGCCGTCCGTGCAGGTCACGTTCCGCACTGTCCTTCCGGTGCCGCAGCCCACCGAACACTGCGTGCCGTATGGGAGATTTTTCAAGGGGGGGTTGTTTTTCAAGGAAGGTGAGGTTTTGGGCGTATGAATTCGCAAACGATTTGCGTGCGAGGGGATGGATTTCAGGTCGAGGATCAAGTATGGAAGGTTTGGTAGCACGCATTTGGTAGCATGAACGAATGGGATGATGCACAAGGCAGTGTCAATTCAGAGCAATCGGGGCGGAGTGACGCATTGGGGATTGGGTTTGGCGGTGTGCACGGTGTTTGGTGGTGGGTTTCGTTTGTTGTTTGGTGTACGAGAGGTTGTGGTATGCGATAGTGGGTAATAACAGATAGGAAGACAAAACGATATGAACGTTAGAAAGATACAGGAACACTGCACTGTAAAATGACAAGTTAAGCGCACATGTAACATAAAACGAGTACACAAGAAGCACGATCTTCTCTCGTTCGAGAGGGAGGATTCAATTTGGCTAACTTTTTTTTGCCTCGGACGTCTTCAGGGTGAAGGTAAACGTTTTATGTTACAACAGAAGAGAGGCAAACTAGATTTTCACTCAGGAACAGAATGGTATAGAGTGCCAGATAGAGGCCTCCAAAGGCGTGCTTCGTAAAGGAAATCAACTGAGTGTACAGTGCGTAGGAAAGAGGTATACTAATCCTATCGTTTATATACAGTTACGCTGCCCACCTTGGACCAGGGCGAAACGTCCCAGCGGAAATGTTGCGTCTTGAAACAGTGTTCCCGCTTCTTCTTCTCCTTGGCGGGCGATGGTTTCTTAAGCTTTGCGCAGTACTTGTCGTCGACCTTGCGGCCAGTTTTCAGCGGGCGCGGATTGTCACGCGACTTCGGATACAGCCGCTTGCAGATCAGCCGCGGCGTGTGACGTCCGCTTGCGTCGCACGGTCCGGTACACTTCCGGGGCGGGATGACAAGTAGTAGCAGTAGCGGGTAGTAGTGGTAGTGGGTAGCGGTAATAGTAGATTGGAAGACAACGGAGAGGACATCCGGCACGTTGGCAGCAGAACACGGACCGTAAGCGTTGGCGTTGGATGGTGGTGGCGGTGATGGTGGTGGTGGTTGTGAACACATATTTATGTCGTTTGTGGAGTTTGTATGTATAACATTGTTGTGATAGAGATGATGGTATGTTTTTTGTATTAAAAACAATTGTATTACAGTTTAATGCGATATGGTGTATGGAACAGAGAAAAAGAAAAGAAAAATAAACACATTTTATGATGATATACGACAGAATAATAGTACAAAAATGAAGAGAGAAAGAAAAATAGAGAGTAAAAGAAAGAGAAAGAGAGAGAGATAGAGATAGATAGAGATAGAAAGATTGTCATCGTTATAACACAACAAAAAAATTGTTGATACCACGCTTATAAGAAAAAAATTTCCAATCGTCTTCTCATTCATCGGTGCAAAGTGAACAAGATGACAAATTTAAATTTCGAATAATTAATCAAAATTGCAAACAAACCGAAAAATAAGTAAAAAAAAAATGTAAAAAAAACCATAAGAAAATTATAAACTGTTGTAAGTGAAATCAAAACGAAAAACAAACTATAATCGAGTGAAAAAAAAACAACAATAGGAAAACAAAACGAAAGGAAATGCAGAAAGGAGGGTAAAAAAACAACTCGGGATGATATTTACGTCGTATCTCCATTTAAATTTACAACACGACTCCACGGCGGGCGGTTTCATTTTCGGCGAGCATTGGTCACTTTCTTTGCCGCGATGATCCTGACAGAGGACCTGACGGGAGTGTATGCATTCGTCATTGCACTAAAAGAGAAAACACAGTCAATTGGTATGCGTTCTGAGGGTACGGGATGTTTCATACGAGGGGCTACTAGGGCTTGAACGGGTGGCGATGGGTGGCGTTCAACGTGGAGTGTTGTGGTAAGGTATAATTTCAAAGGGGTGTGTTCCAAAACCGAACCTGGTATGTTGTAACCCCTCACTGTTACAAAACTAAATCAAATCGGGTGATCCTTCAACAATTTTGTTTTTGCAAGAACTACGGAAACTGTTATACGTGTGGAAAATTGTCTGCAGGGCTTTGGTTGTGGATATGAACGGTAATTTAATCGTTGCCTATTTTCAAAAGTATTGCCGAACACAATCAATGTGGAATATGGTAGTGGTGGTACCCCAGGCGTGGAATCCGGACAAAGGGAAGAAAGTCGTGAAGTATGTTCATTTGCATCTTGTGAGCTTATGGATGGCACCCTGCGGGGGGTTGTGGATAGATGCACGTGGATGGCGTGTGTGTATGTGTTGCTGTATGCTGTGTGATCGGTATGGTTTATGAGCAATCGGAGTTGCTGAAGCCTGAAATTGTTTCTTGAGTGATTTTGTACAGGATGTTTGAGCGTATACTTTGAGCTACCTCTAGCATTTGGAAGCGGGATGGATTTTGTAGAAACAATGTACGAAGAATCGTTTTGCTCGTTTTGTTTAACAGTCGATATATAAAGAGAAAGAAAAAGCTCAAGGTTACAGCAAACTATAGTAGTAATGCAACATTGCACGAGGAAAAAAACAAGCCGGAACAAGATAAGCTTATGTTTCCGCAGCACTGCTAGTGCACGCTCTGCGCAGATAGCGAGCAAAGTTGAGAAACAGACACTGCTGGCTTTTGCAACCAAAGCAAGATAGTTCGCACGTTCGCATCCTGTGTGTATGTGGGTTTTGTGTACTGTAAGGTGTCGATGTTGGTTGCTTCGTTTTGCCGCCATTTGGCTCGAGTACGAATCCTGCCTGCGCTCCTTACCTTCCCCTCCGAAACTCCATCGACGAACGCATCGATAGACAGGAAGAGACGCAAGGTGTGGATGGCTGATGAGGGAGGCGGGTGCGGTTTGATGAACCGGAAAGGATCAACGCAAAAGAGGCGCGAATAGCGAACACTTACCTGACTCCACTGGCCAAAGGTCCAGGACGGACAGCGTACGTTGGCACAGGCGTGCTGGCCGTTCGGCTTCGGGGTCTTGTGCGCGCAGTAGCGATCGTCTAGCGTCTGGCCGGTATCGGACTGGCAGCGTACGATGCGCTTCCTGAAGCCACCGTTGCACTCGGCACTGCAGTTACTCCACGGGCCGGTATGCCAGCGATAGCCCGGTCCCGGGTTGGAGTCCGCGTGCCACGCGCCGGATTGTGGTGCCTGATGGCCGTAGTCGACGCTGCCCTGGTTAAACTTCAAGTCGTTCAGAGAGGATGAGGATTGGGTGTTAGGCATTGGCTATAAGAACGGGTTTGACGTCGGCGTAGGGGGGAAAGACAGATAGATAGGGGAAGGGAAATTTTGAGTTCAATTTGGTGAAAACTTAAATTTTTGTTTAAATTTTTGTTTAAATTTTTGTTTTTCATCTGGTTCGGAGGTTCAGCAATGTTTTGAACGTTTGTCCGAAAACTGAATCCTACTTAGACAACGACATGTATACGTGTCGCAAAAGCCATTTTTCGTACAGCTGCGTTACGGAAGCAACGAACGAATTGGAGTTCACATTTTTCAACTTCTTCCATCGAGAAGAATGATTTTAAATACTACGTAACATAAAGAAGCTCGGACAGTACACAAACACAAAACAAATATTGATAAATTATGAAGCTGAGAAGCAGACACAAATTTAGTACAATAACATAAAAAACACATTAGAGACGATCGAGATGAACCATCCTTGTTTCCAAACAGATATTGGCCGAAACCTCGAATTGTGCCGAAAGGAGAGAGCGTTTTGCAGAGACTGCATGGAGAGCGGGGGGGCTGGGAGGTAGTTGAGGACAGTATTTACAGAGGACGAAGGAGGAAGAAAGCAACACAAACAACGTAACACAAACCTTTTGCTCGCACGGAGGCCTGGTACAGTTGGTGATCATCGCCACCGGCCGAGTGCCACAGAGTGCTGCATTGACGACCACGTCCCTAAGCTTACATTGTAGCACGTACGTCTGTTGGCCTTCGCCACAGGTTACCGAACACTAGACAGGACATGGTAGTGCACCGGAACGCCGCAAAATAACACACAAACACACACACAAGAGATGGGGTGAAATGTAAGGGAGGAAGTACACCATGAGTGATACATACAGCAGCTGATCAGTCAGTAGCGCTTAACACTAAGAAGGTTGGCTTACACGGGACAGGCATATCTTACAGAGGAGTTTTGCGATAGTAACATAGGGTTAGTCGATTGGCTAGGGTTTGCATGTTGAATTGATCCTTGTCTAACCTAATCTTATTATTATTTCACTAGCGTAGGTTATAAAATAAAGTTTAGCATTGATGAGACGAAGATGATACGATGGATGATCACACGACGTAAGGATAATCGGTTCTTTTTCATCCGAATAAAGATCCATAGAGCTTTATATGGCCTTTTTGCATAGGGAGGCTACTGAATGGAAAGAAAGATTATTTTCCCTTAAAAAGAATCACAAACCACATTGATTTATATAGTTTTGTACAACCGAAATAATTCGGACAGGAAAAGAATTAAATGCACATAACACTCCCGATTATCTCGGGGCTCGGTAATAGCAGATTGGTGATTTCCGCGGGTGACAAAATTATAAAGAAGTTCATAGAAAACATTATGTTATAACGATCATAACACTAATGCTTCTTTTTCATAAACAAGAGTGACTGTGCCACTAGGAAAACATACGGGCTTAGAGGAATAGAGTACTGAGGTTTGTGATCCACAGAGTCCTCTAGTAGATACTACAATAGTCGGCACTTTTTTGTTCATTGTCTTATGGGAAGTATTTCTATAGTCAGGAAATTGAATTAATCATTTTTTCCGTGTATGATGTTCTTCGTATCCAAGTTATTAAACGAGTGTATGATACTTTCAAAAGAAAACTGGAACGAGTAAAACGGACCGACCGCCTATAACCCGCAGAGCAGATAATCGAGAGTATGCTGTGCTTCTAAAAAAAACGGACTAATATTCCGTGTTGCAAACGGTTTGTACGATCCCTGGTCAGTCGGTTATCTGTTGTTACAAAAGATCGGATTTCTGTACACGGAGAGGGTATGAGTAATGGTAAGATAAGCTAAAGGGCGCAAAAAACTATCTACAAAACGGGTAGCTACCGGTGTGAATTCTCCTTTCTCCCACTTCGGGCAATCGACGGGAACGCAAGACTGAACGTCTTCCTTGGGCTCCTTGGCCTCGCAGTAACTGTCGTCAATCTGAACCCCGTTCGGTTCGGATAGACACTTAGCCGATCGGCTCTGGTTCGAGTGGTCACAGGAGCACTGATTGATTGCGTATTGAACAGGCGGTGCCAGCGAGCGTGGCCGAACGGTACACAACAGATGAGCACGTGTAAGGGACAGGCACATAGACACACATTCATGGAGTGGTGAACAGTGAAACATGTAAAGACGTAGACACGCAGACGGAAGGACATCCATATATACCCGGCGTCAGACAAGGTACATCCCCAAGCGTTGTTTGTTGTAGACAGGTGTATCCGGAACCGGCGTGTTGATGTGCGCCCCGACGAAGGCGGTGCAGTGGTGGACAACACACACAGACGCACACAAACAGAGATAGAGAGAGAGACACATATAAAGAGAAAAGGGGCACGAGAAAGAAAGAGAGAAACCCAATCAGTTACGTCGTGTACCGGGGCTGGATAATCACCGGAAAGAGGTGGCGCTTGCTCGTTACCCTCGTCCATTGTGAGTACGACCAGACCGCACCCTTGCACGGTCCTTGGCACGGTTCCCGACTGTTCAGTGGCTTCGGCATGCCCGAACATAGCTCCGCGTTCACAGTTTCGGGCCGTTGGCTGCCCGTATACGCCTGCATACACCGGTAGTTGAATTGCTTGATCCCTTCGCCGCACGGGTTCGAGCATTCCGTTTGATTGGCTTCCCAGCTGCGGCAAGAAGCAGAAAAAAGTCGATAAGTCCTCAACCTCCCTCCGGTGATAGTGGAAATTGAAAACTGGGCTCTCCTTACTAGTATTTACACTCCGTGTTGCACGGTTCGTAGAGGTCCTGCGGCTTCACCGTTTCATTGCAGTTCCCTGGCGCGACCTCTTTTCCGGTGGCGGTGTTATAGCAGACTGCGGTACGTCGTTTCTTGCCAGAACACTGCTGATCGCACGGCATCCAGGAGGACATCTTCCACTGGTAGGACGGTTCGAGCGGCCGTTTTATCCGTTCGGCTGGACTGTATTGTCCCTGCGGCGGTTGATGGATCGAGTTGTGCCCATAATGGTGATGGTGATGTTGGGTGTGATGATGCGGCGAAGAATGACCACCGCCGCTGGGAAGCGCGTTCGCCGACGGGTGTATCGGTATCAGGTAGTTGTAGTTGACCTGCCCGCTGGTACTTCGGTAGTGGTCCGATTTGTAGTTCACCTTCACGGTGAGCTTTTCCCGCAGGGGCCGTCCAAAGGTGGACGTTATGCGCTCCTGGTTACCTATCGTCGAGTACTCCAGCCGAACGCCGGCAAACAACCGATGCTTGCTAGTGTGCGGTGTGTGATATTTGGGATCGTTGAAAATGACCTCACCGCCACTCGTCAGACCTGCAAGTACGGGGGGATTAAAATCGTAACAACAAGCAAGCTACAGCCACAGTGCTAGCTAATACTCACTCAAATAGATCGCGTCCTTCATGTAGCCATCGTGTATTATGTTAAGGTTGGTTGCCCCCTCGGGAATGTGGAACTCTTTCTTCCGGCCCGCATCATCGTCCTTGTCGTATGGCGGCTTGTAGTGCTTTGCTTTGCCCAGCAGAAGCAACCCGCTTACCTGGCGGCAGGTTGTATTGTCCCCGTTGCAGACACCGCACTGGTCGAGCTTGGCGTCCGAGTCCAGCACGTAGTCGCAACCCGCCTTCCGGCACTGTCCGTTGATGCACATGTCGAAGCTGTCCTCGGGAAACGTGCACGGTGTGCCGTCGATCACCTTTTCGCTCAGCATGAAGTACAAGTTCTTGTCCTGCACCCGGCAGTACAGCTTGCACTGTTCCTCGGCCACTGCACCGTACTTCGGGATCCAGCGGACGTTCGGGTCGAGCTCCGGTACGTCAAAGTTCTGCCCGTCGTGCCGATGGCACTGTTCCTCGCGGAAGTTGTACCTAGAGTCCGGACACGGCTGGGTGTTGCAGGGCCGATAGTCGAAGCGCTGTCCGACACAAAACTTGCCACCGTTACGCGGCCTCGGTGAGTCACATTCGCGCGTACGATTCTGGACACCGCCGCCGCAGGTTCGCGAGCAGGGACCGTACCTAGGGGTAGCGAAGGACCAAACCAAAGCAAGCAAGTGTGTTAGCAACCGACTGGACAGCTACCTTCCTGCGAGCTACTTACAAACCCCATGCGCCCCAGCCACCGTTCTGGGGCTGCAGGACCGTTCGGTCGATCGGGACGCACTGTCCCTTCTGGCACCAGTGGCCCTCGTCGCACTGCGTACCGTCCGCCCAGGGCATGTGTTGCGTCTTGCAGCCGGATACCTCGTCCTCAAAGCTGCACCAGAGCAGCTTGCACACCGGCATGTAGGAGCAAATCTTCGACTTATTGCCGAACACCAGCTCGCACTGTTCGTTGTTGGTGAACTTTTCGCCGGCCAGCATCGAGTCCATCTCGTTCGGATCGATCAGATTCTCGGTCGGATGATTCCGCAGGCAGTTGTCGGGATTGTTTCTGGAACGGTAGAGCGAGACGTGACAGTGAGCAAGAGTTGGTGCAAAGCAAAAGAACATCTCGATCGGTTTCGACAATGGGTTTTATGCTAATTTTGACCTTTGACAATCGATCAGTGGCCCAATATTGGTTCGATTGGTTCTAGCTGATTTCCCACCAGCCCAACCTCTTTGGATTTTGCTAAATATTTGTACGGATCTTAGTTCATGGGGCAAAAAGAACCAAAAAAAAAAAAACACCCCACCCGACATTATACCGTTGCAAAGTCAATGCCATCAGAGGTTGGGTGGTGTTTTTTTAAAAAGCTCCCCGAACCGACGGCAATAAATAGGATCGTAAGCGATGCATTCCGATTTACATGCAGGCGGCAGAGCGCGATCACGGGCGCAAGATCACTATCGAAAAGTATCGACATTCTGGTCCGGGTCCCGGGCATGCTTAATTTTATGACTCAAATTCCCTCCCTGACACTCAACCAGCTTCTTCTCTCTCACATCGAACGAGGTATTCTTATTTACGGCCATAAAAAAAACAACGGCACATCCTTTCCGCGGGCCAGTGGGCGCGAAAGGAAGAGCGCGCGGGAATATTTATGACATTATGCACGCGGATTGTGCAACCGATAAGCCTGCTGAACTGCAGGGACACCGACAGCCCAGACAGACGACACACCGGACTCGACCGTGCCCTAGGTCGGGAATTGTTTATGCGGGCCGCGAAGAAGGAAATCGTAAATTTGTGATTGACCGTTCACCGGCAGCGCGAGGTGAAAGATCCCAACCCCCCGGGCACTGGGCCACCCCGGACCTCGGTTAGGATACGACGTCTGCAATTGACAACACGTCTTTCGAGCAAAAAAAAACCTGTTCGGCAAGGACCAGCGACCCGTTCCGGTGCACCGATCGGGCGACGATGCTGCCGATGACAAGATGCGTGGATGAAATTATCGCGAATGGGTGAATGGAATGCTTTCTCCAGCAGCAGTCCACTGCCGGTGGTGTCACAACAGGTGATTAGTTTGATGGCGACGGAAGCTAAACGATGGAAAATCATACAGGTAACGCTTGGAGGGAGCAATGACAAATGAACTTCTGCCAGCGTTCATGGACAACCAAATTGAAACGATTAGCCACTAGTGAAAGGAAGGTTGGAGATAAATGAATTGAGCAAACGAGAATTTGTTTTAATTAATCATTTCTTATCTAGGCGAAGACAACAAAAACGATTGATTAAAAGCCTTATTTCATGAAGTTATTTAAAATTATTACCATTAATTAAGACAAAATAAAAAGTAGGTCGTTACCTGAACTTGTTCATCTACACAATTTTCAAGCTTTATTGAATGTTTGTTTTCAAATTTATAGTTTGATTTTATTTAGTACTGATGCTTGAAATTGAAGTGATTGTTCTACAGTTTTTGCTAACTTATTCCTCTTTACTTAGCATTGCCTTTCCGTTTGGCTCTTCCGTTTATTGAAGACCTATCTTCATAATTTAAAGTGCATTTTCGACTCACGCACGGCAAAAACTTAGCTAACTAAAGACCTTTGTTTAGGTGAAGCAGTATGCTGAACATAAGTCTTCGAATAAAATTTGAAAGTTTTATGTTAAATTTGGAAGTTAACAGTTGGAAAACAACGCGAGTCTGGAATTTCTTACGAAAAATTCCATTGTAAAAACAGTGTTTGTAATATAATCTGTAAAATGCTGTAATTTGGCAGCTTACGTAACGAGACCGCAAAAGACACGGCGCAATTGCCGATAAAAAGAATAATACGTGCACTCGATCGTGTACAAGCAACAATTTGTTGCAATTTGTCCTGCCATTCATTTCGGGAAGCCACCAAGCGGCTCCAAGCAGCTCTCATTCCGATCGTTTCCTCGCAGTGCCCGAAAGCGGTACGCTAATGAATTGGCATGACCAGTTTCGTGGGTTGTAAGTGGTGCAACATTACGCTACCGTATGCATGAAAGAAACACTACGTCCCCCGAATGAAAGCCTGATGAAGCCATTCGATCAACAAACACACGGTGTGTTGCTGTGAATCATTTTATGGACCATGTACCGCTGTAAGCTTTCGCAATTTTAACCCATCGAATTATGAAGTCGTGTTTGAGACCGTTGGAAGTTGGAATGGAAAGCAGGATAGGGGGTCCATCAGCGTGATATGATACGTACCTCCCAGCCCGCTTTGTCTCCGGACACAAGTGGTGCATATTTTCTTTGTTAGACCTTTCGTAGAATCTTCGTGACCTTACAAAGTGTCTTAGGGATCTGCATACAAGCCATGCGTTCACTTTACGTGCCTGTTGCATGTCAGATGCAGTTGCAATCGTGATCGCTTTTAAGCAAAAAGAGACAAATACCAAGAACAAAGCGCTTGACAACTGGCGGTCTTGCGGAAAAAAGGAGCACGCATGCACGCAGAAAGCCGACCGACGACAAGAAAGGGCTTGCTGAGGCGTTGTAATGGGGTTTAAAGTTGTTAAAATAACTGTTCGCCAAACTCCGCAGCGAGAAGGTACGACCGATTTCGGTGCGGTGGAGGAGCGGTGTCCGGTGTGGAATGCTGGTTAAAATATTTCACGGCCCATCTACGGGACCGTACGACCGAACAAGGCGTTCGCTAATTGGGTGAAAGATGCACAAACAAAAAAGAAATAGGTGTGGACCACTTTCGCGGTCGTGCTCTTTGATTGCAGCATTTTTGGCAGGATTTAATCTGCCTGTCCGAACCCTCCCCGGGCCCGCGGTCCGGTACGGAGCGTCACCGTGACGTGACGCAGCCGAAATGTTTTGCCTTCTTAGGGCACTTAATCCCGCCGACCTGCCAGCTCAGTGAACCGAGCCGCGGTAAGCGGATTGACGGTATCGCTTCACCCCATAACAAACAAGGGATGGGAGGTTTTTATCTGTCATCACGATGTAATACCTTTTTTATCTAAGCGCACTTCCCTTGTTCTGCAATTTTTGTCTGTGAGTATGTCCATGTGTGATCATGGACTATGCAACCAGGTCGGGCACGATCATGAGCCATCCTTATTACAAATTCTTACCCTGCAATGCATCCGGGTTACAGGTTCAGCTTCGATGCTTACCCCTTCTTATTGTTCTAAGCGTAAGCCAGGATGAGCTTTTAGTTTCTGCATTCTTCAATCCGTTTAAGACCATACTTATTTTGGGAACCAACCATGTTGGGTTTTCTTTGTTGAAAGATAACACGCAGACCGGTTCAGAAGCGGCTACCGACGTTTTAAGTTATTTTTCCATTGCTCTACAGCCAACGAGTTAATTTTGTTACGTTTTGACAGTGTTTCGTGAACCGTGACTAACCGGAAAGACACCGAAAAAAGCAGAAGTGAGAAGTGAGAAAGTAAGAGAAGAAAGGCAGGGAAATGAAAATCTCTTACGCTTGACCCATACGTTTGAAGTGCATATTAAAGTGTTAAAAATATTTGCGGATTTTATGTTGTTTACCTACGTAAATCATTCCCTCCCGTCGGCGGCGGCGGCGATGAAGATCTCGCCGCGCGTTAAGATCAACATCCTTTTATGTTCGGCTACCATGTTTTGTTCGCTTCCCTGCACCGCCGTGCGCAAGAATTTCGGCACGCATTGCGCAAAGAAAGGTGATTTATCTCATCTGGCGGTGGCCCCTCATCTTTGGCCATTTTTCGTAGGGTCGTATAAGGGTTTGTGTCTTTTTGCATTTTCGCTCCTTGATTGCGCACAGGACTCGTGTACTTCCCTGCGGGGCAAGTGCGCCAATTCTGTTTTCTTCTCACGGTTACTGAAATCCTGGTCAGCATAAAAAACGACTTCCATCAATTTCGATTGTCGGCAGCCGGTGCCGGCGGGGATTTGCGTTACATTCCCCATTCCGGCGATACGGTTTCGGAGACGGCGTTTCCGAAAAAGGGAACCAGCGCGAAAAACCTGAGATTGTTTTGATCGTCACTGATCAATTATTTGATTGCCGGTGAAATATGAGTCGGTGCATGCGTCGTGTCAAGTAAGGCCTCATGGTGCTGCAAGTTTTGCCTTCCTCCTCGAATCCTTTTTGTTTTTTTTACTGGGCTCATGGGTGCATTCCACAGTAAATTTGTTTAACTCCACGATTTTATCCATGATCATGAAAGTTGTAGAAAACAGGAGATGATTTTATCTTCCCATCCTTCTTCATGCTGGAAAAATATTGGATTAATCCTGTTGAAGAGTAGGACACGATTCACTTTCTTCAAATTAAAAATAAAATGTTTAAATAAATCGGAGCATTGGGCATTAACCGTGCACATTGTTTTTTGAAACCATTAAAGTCTTGATTCTAAAAAAGTTCTACCGTCGAAAAAAACAAATAATATTCCGCTCTTTACATCTCACATGACCAATTGTGGTTGAAAAGTTGACATTTTAATGGCTCATTGTCCAAACCAATCGTGCACGACTTTAAAGAGGCAGAAGCACATTGTATACATCCTTGTAATTGATCAATTGACAAGGATCGAATGCAATTTCATGTATTTTTAATAAGCCTCCATAACATAAATCATCATTCTCCGCGCCGTTTTAATGGGATCTTTTTCCCTTTCTTCGTGTCCATAGGTTAGCCTATCACCGATCGAAACGAGACTGTCCTTACGCGATCCGATCGGCGCTGCAAGTGCTCCGGCAATGCAGAAAGGAACCTGCGAGCGCAAACGCCCCGCAGCGAAGAAAGCATAAATCAGTTTGCCTTGCCAAATGTCAAAATACTGCAGGAGACCACCACGTTGCATAATCGACGGGCAGGGAGAAGACAGCACCGGTCGCTTCGACGGGTAGAATTTAACATCGATCCTCTTCGACGCGTTCTTGCCCCGTGTCGGACTTTCACCCAGAGAGAATCGGACAGGAGCGTGCGGCAAGGCTACTCAACGGTGGTCGCCATGGCCGCCCAAGAAGCAACAGGCGCCCATTATGTTACGTGGACCGGTGAAGCATAATAGGTGAAAGCATTGGACCATAAGTCAAACATTATGGAGCGAATGAAAATGGGAAGGAACGGAATTGACATCGTCCATCAAACGCAAGCATATACGGGGGACGGGCGGGAACGGAAGTCTCCTCCAATCACAACATTCGTACGACAACAGTCGATCGCTTTCGATGACCCCAATGCGATTCGATTGTTCTTTCGTTTGCTGCACTTTGGGTGGCCAGTTTGCGGCGAGGGGATATGCCCGATGCAACCACACCGAACCATGGCTGAGGCTTTAGTGTTTTTTGCTTTATGTCGCCCTGGGAATGGCTCGTTTGCATACAGAGTGGCCGTTCAATTTCCATACGAATGCGTGTTTGCGTTATCTTGGAAAATGCATATTTGATTGATAAAAACCACCATCGGATGGTTGTGATGTGTTTTGTGTCATAATTTGTACGGCGATTCGCTGCATAACAAGTTGGAATCGATGGACCATCTTGAAAAACGGAAACTCATGATTGAGGATCGCATTGTGAGCTTCAACATGAATTTTACATAAAAGGTTGTAAAAATAAAATAGTATAAACAATAAACAAAAACCACATGCCAAATGGCGACGAATCAGAAAGGATACAAATGGTTTAACAACACAAAAAAAACAAATAATTGTTTCGTAATAGGTAGGATGTGATATTAAGATCAGGTTGAATTATAAAAGCATAAAACGCAGATTTGATCAGCTAAGTATTTGATAGCCTTGTGTGCCCATGCCGCAACGGGATTTTTCTCCCACTAAACACATTTCGAAGCGGCTGTTCGAAAAAGTTGTTCGTGCAAAACGAAAAAATCGGGAAAGTTAATTTGCACACCATAAAATCATGACGCATCAAGCCGATATGATTAACAGTTTGACATATGAGAAAGCGGTAGATGGAAGAGAGAAACCATAAAACAGTACATAAAGTAAACATCGTTAAAAGGTTATCCGGATATTTGGTTGATCCAATAGAAATGTATCCAAAACGGCAAATTTTTAGTTAAATGGAAGGCTGCCTTCATTATTATTAGTTGGTATGTCCTGATTGACGTTTGGTAAAGTTTGACAAAACAAATAAAAATATTCATCAAAATAACGCAAAACACTGTTGATAATTGGAAACTCGATAGGACGTTGATAACGCCAACGGGAGGTTTCTGTACCATAATCGTCCAAAGGGTTGGCAGGCTGCAATTAATTCATTAACTTAAGACCACCCAATAAGAAGAGCAACGAGTCGGTATCCTTCACAATGAAGATCCCAAAGATACCTGAGATGCTGTGATCACCAACCATTGTGCAGAACTCGTGTCGATCAGTCGGTTTTTTGCTTTCGTCCTCAAACCTAAACTCACCGCCGATTTCGGCCATTAATAAATTCCATTACCTATTGGAAGGATCATAAATCGGTCTAGCGGGCGGAGGGCGTTTTGGTTTCGCTTTTGTTTTCCCTTTCGTTAATTTCATCGGCATTCTCCATTCAAATACTACAGGACGGACCGGGCTTATACGTTTGTTTGGGGTTTTTGTTTTTGCGCACGCTATCATGCAGAAATATTGCATAAAAACACGACTTGCACGACATGTGTTTCTCGTAACAACGTCTCCCTAATGTCCCGACAGAGAAAGGCTTGAAGGTGCCGAAGGCACTTTTTTTGTTTGTAACCGAGCTCGTGCGAGATAGCGATTAATGATCGACGGCACGTTCGGCTTTCGATCAATTAGACGCCGATGGCTCACGGCATGAGGCGCGCTGGGGCGACGGTCGATAAATCTGCCGATATCATAATTTATTGTCCCCCCGTCTGGACGTGCCTAAAATCACTCAACTCTCGACGCTTTGCCCCAGCGAATATCTCCTGGAGCGAGGCGGTTTAGGGTGGGTTGATTTTGGTAACGCGAGAGCAGAGGACCTCACATTCATCCACGCTGGTGTCCGCTCTTCAAAGGACCACCTCGCCCGTTGACAGATGAACTTGTGCCGATGAAAGGCGAACCCTTTTCTACCAAGTTAGCCTAACCTCAGTGGACAGGCGTATGTGTCCTTGTCTCACATCCGATAGTCTACTCACTCGAGGTATTCGGTCAGTATGTGGCGCGAACAGTTTGACCACTGCCAGGGATGCGTGTTGCCATCCATCGTACGTGCCATAATCCGATCGTTTCCAGGCGAATTGCCACGATGTCGCGTGCATCGGTTGTCGTCATCGTGTGGCATTCCTAATCTGTGGAGAGTCGAAGAAAGAAACATGAATAGAAAAAAGGGACCAAACAGAACCGGATGTGTGATGGTTGGAAATAAGCGACTCGTCTATGGAAGCATGACTAGCACCGCATGCAGTTTAAAATCCACCCTTAAGGGTACGATTAAACTAGTATATATGGCGTCAAGTCCGTCGTAGCATGTAATGCAGTGACTAAGGGTACACCCTTGGTTTTACAAACGATCGATTGTTTACGTTTTGTTTATGGTTTGTACACTGAAATTACATGCCACCTTTTAGGTCGCATACCAGGATAGTCAGTGCTGTTGTAATGTCACCGTTGATTTTGTCGAACTATATTGATGTAATGTGCTCCATTGGTTTGACGAAAACGGTGTACCACGACTGCATGTACGTCTGGCGACAGCGCCAGGTTCCAGGGCCAAATCGGGAGTACTCCACCCGGAACACGTTTCTGAGCATGATGTTCAACGCTGCATGTTGATGAAGTGAGTGCCAAGGTTTTGTTACTTCATACTGGCCATGGCGGTTGGTGATTGGGATGTAAACGGGGAGATTATTCGATAGTGTACCGTTCTTTTTGGTTCTACAACTTCATCAGCACAGCAACATTGTATTGCTAATATTATTTTTTTCTGAAATATTGTTAACAAGTGCAGACACTAAACCCATGATGTTTGTACTTTACTGAACACTACTTGCTTGGAACAATTAACGATCAAAAACAAACAATTACATCCTTAAATTTACACAATGTATTAGGGGGAACGCAAGCTCGTGTCGAGAATCAATAGTTGCTTCGATTTCTACTGTAAACAATGTGCATGTTTCCGTCTATCAAAACACTCGCTTTAAGAGTATATTCCCGACATTCTCTTCAGCGACAGTTATGACCAATTCTGGTTCAACTCAGGAGCGACGTGGGTGTATCCGTACCGTGGCGCTTAACTAATTTGCAATCTGCTCCCGTTGCAAACACGTCTCGTAGCATGCAATTCGCCCCCGCCTTGCCATCGTGAACACACAGTAGCGGAACAATAAAGCCATAAAACGATGATCTTCCACGGGTGACGTGTTTTCACCCGCCGGTCTCCAAGGGTGGTGGCTCGAATAAGCGAGGGCTCGCCATTGCTCATCACCTCCAGTCTCATCATGAACACCACGAAGGGGGACCGATTTATTCGGGAGCTTCATGTGACTGCATCGTGGAACCGATCTACCGGACGATCGTTGCCGCGCTGTTTATCGACCTAGCCGGCTCGTGACCGGAGGTATTTAATAAATTTTATTATTCACCATATTTTTCATCCCCCGGGGCGTGTTCTGCCGTGCGGCGTGCGGTGGTGATTAAGAATCGTCTTTGTGCGCGCCCGGCGTCTGGACGGATGCGGCCCGGTAAGCGGTCTACCGATCGCGAAGTCATTTATCATTTAGGCGAACAGGAAGCGGACGTGTTCCCCGTCCGGACGGTGGGTGTTGTTTTGCGAGAAGGAATTATCGTTTGTTGCCCAGAACTAGGAGGAGGATTGCGTTATGAGTAATTGGTTCGCGATCGTTCGTTCGTCTGGTTGCGGTCTGGTCAGCCATTTCGTCCAGCTATTCTCTTCGTGCATTCGTCGGAGGACGAGCGGAGTTGCGATGCAACAACAATGGGCACCGTTGAGGGATATACTTACACGTGGCCAAGCTCGTGTGCGATGGTAAAGGAAGCCGACAGCCCATTATCATGTACGATGGCGCACGCCGTCGGTCCACAGATTGTGCCCAGCTCGGCCAGCCCGAGCGTGTCGCAGTTGTTCTCGGCCGGGTTGCGGCAGATCTTGTCGCGGGTCAGTATGAGTGCGGCGTCGTGGTGGAAGTTGCTGGCCGTCTGCTTGAAGCGGCAAAAGTCCTGCAGCATGTCGGAAGCGGACACGCCTGGGGAGAAAGAAACCGGGAAACAAATTAGCCAAGACTACCAAAGTACACACTAAGCCTAACGTCGGTGGTTACGGGATGCCAGACGCCATAAACTAATCAACACAAATGAGAAAAAATATGTGCGCAAGAGCCGCATGGGAAACTATCAATACAAACTAGGCGATGGACAGGAATAGGTTTATTTATTCAAAACTCCCGCTCGGAATTAGCGGAACGGTTCTTTGTCTTCGGCACGGCGAGGACGAGGAATGCCAGCAACTGCACGTGGCGCTGCATTTGCACAACCATTGCACCGCGGGGCGATTAGCGATTGCAACAAACTTGAATGTTATTTGTGCATCGACAGGAACACGGGCGGCCCCCATTGGCAAGCGCTTTATTAATTACTTGCAGCGAAAATATTCATCCTGTGTACCCGGGGGACCATCCATCGATCCGGTCTCCGGTTCCCACCGAACACTACAAGGCTGCGGTGGTTATGGTGGCGCATTGATCAAATTCTCGCACGCGGCCATTGCGGGGGGAAGGTTTTATGTGCGAACCAAGCGTTTGTTTGACGCAACGGTAGTGCATGCGGTGTGCGCCATAGCCGTGGCGTAACATAAATTTTCCAAAATACATTCGTGACGCAGCGGTAAGCCGACCCGGCTCGCCGACAGCTGTGCCCCCGGTGCGTACACGTAGCAACTACATTCTAAACCCGCCAGCACCGGGTCCGAGACAAATGTTTACAAGACTTGTCCCATTTGTCATCGGGGACTGGTAATAGAGTTTTCACATGGGGCGCTTTTCCTCGGCCAACCGGTGAGCTCGAGCGTCCCACGTGCAGACGGGTTTACATTGTGCGAGAAGTTGATGTGTCCAATGCGGCAAAAGGACTCCGATGAACAAAAAATATACCCATAGTTTATGTTGTTGTACGACATGCTGGTTATCGCATCGTAAAGAACTGATGGAACGATGCGGGAGGAATTTCTACCTCAACCACCGGATCGTTAGATTCTGGAATGTCTCAATCGCATCATACATAACGAATGATCGTCCATTTTCTACACACAAAAAAACAATAGACACTAAGCAACATACCAAGATTTGTCAAAATAAAACCAGTAACTGTACTTCCCTTCCCCCCCTTGCCTTACCTTCTACGCCTTTCTCGGCGGACTTTTTCTGCGCGTCAAGGTCGTGATGGATGTACATGATATGCACCACCGCTATCTTCATCGAGTTCCCTATGGTGGCGTCGGCATACACACTGGAAACCTGTACGGAGAGTGGAAAAAACGAAACGGGTGGTGGTAAATAATCGCCCAACACCGGTCGGTGGATGTAAAACGCGCACTAAGTGAAATAAAAGTAATCCGGAATGGCAACAGATAATCGGCCGCAAGCGCTGAGCCCGCGCTAGTCGAAGCATAATTTATGACACACCAGATTAAGCAATTCCGATAGGGCATGCACCGAACAGTAGTCTGTTGTAGATTGCGGGCGCGCAGATTACGGTAGAACAATTCAATTTCCGTGCAGCAAATTGCGATAAGGAAAACCCCCTGCGACGGTGAGGTCCGATCGTGCCGGTCGTCGATCGTGCTGTCCGGCCGTCCGTGCGGCCATTCCGAGGGCCGGTGGGTAGTAAAAGGAAGGATTTCTTGGGTAGAATCTTGGATGCGGCCGTTATCTGGATGCCGTAAATCTGTTTTCCACCGGGACCGGGGAGCTTCTGTGGTGCGTAATTGAATTCGCTACGGTTGCACCATGGCATCTTCCGTCCGCTTGGGAACGCTTTCGGTTGGGTGTTTAATTTATTTACATGGAAATTGATCGATGCAATCGGGCGGGATGCATTCCGTAGCCAGTACGAGACTAGGGCTTTTTTCGCTCGTTGGCGTTCCACGCCCGTTTCGCGCCCTACGGTAAAGTGCCGTTATTGGAGGCTTATTGCTTTTTAGGTCTAGGTGCCGATAAGCATCGGAAAAGCATGCCATTGCAAGGGAGAAAGTGTCGAAGTTCATCGGGAACGTGTTCGCTTGCGCAAGCAAGAGAATACCTTGGAAGCGGGTTAGCTGGGGAAGCTGCTGGTTTACGGCGGGCTGGTGGTTTCACCAACTGGTATAATTGGCGCATTCCGTATCGTCGTGTCTTCTAGGAGTGGTGATTTTATAAAAAATTGTAAAACGGGATAAAAGGCTGGCTGCGACGGTATAAAACGTTTCTGCCTAGAAGCGTCGACGTTACTTACAATGCCCATCAGCGTTAGGACGTATGACTTGAGCGAGGGGCCGTGGTATCGCTCCATTTTGTTGTCCACCGCCACCAACACCTCGATCGTGTGCTCGTTGTTGGCAAACTGTGATATGCTCCGTTTGTGTAGGCTGTGCTGACGCTCCGTGTTTGAACTGATATCTTCATGCTGTCCTTCGAAGTGTATCTCCCGTGCGGCTAAAAAGAAAACGCACAAAAAAAGGATTGAAAGGTAATTGGAAAGTCATTTGTGAAACTATGGCTACTAAGATTTTGTAATAGCACTAGAAAGTACTGGAGGAAAGAAAGACAAATCAACCATCCAAACAAGAGTGATCTTTTGCGTGCGCTGCCGGTTATTATTTCTCACCGTTTGAAGTGGTTTTAGAAACGTCAAACTATTCCCAACCCACGGGGCATCAACAAAACGCGGCTTAAGGGCGTGTGTGAATGATAAATATCTGCAGCTCTCGCAAAGTGAGTCCGTTACTAGCAGCAGCTGACATTTAACTCGAGCCCTTTGACCACCTTCGTTTTCCCAGCCTACTACCACTCTAGCCCGCTCACTTGTTGTGCTCGTGTTTGTCGTGTGATTGTTTATTTTTAGAAGCCTTAAGCCCTGTCACATCGATCATGGCTGTGCTCAATCAGCTGTCCGCGCGAGCCACGCTAAGCACGTGCTGGCCCCGAACCAGGTGGAATGGACAGATAAAGCAACAACTGGCCGGATAGAAACAAAACCGCCCCGTGCCCTTTCTCACCCTCTCTCTCTCTCTCTTTCTCCCCGACAAAGCTCGAAAGGAGGCTGAAGTGGCACTCTTTAAAATTAAAATATTATGCTAATCAAATTAATGATTTCTAATGGGTAGCACCTCGGCGACGTGCGCGATTTGTCCTCCGTGTCCCTCGGTCCGCTCCACCAGGACACGGCGGCCAGTTGACGAGCTGTCCGCCTCCTGTCCAACGTGTGGCGAAGATTTGGAACAAACGCTCGCTGGTTGTTGCGTTTTTTTTTCCTCTTCCTCTGTTGTTGCTATTTGCGCTGCAGGCAAGTGAAACAACCTGTCCGTGCATATTTTTTTTACTCTCTTCCAACATCTAACCAACGTACCCAGTTTGCAGAAACTCTGGACGTTAGTCTCATTGACCCGCGCGGAACTCGCCTTTTTTCGTTAGATAATTTGTTGTCAGTCCTGGAGCGGAGGACGGAGCCACTCGGAGTGAGCTTTCGTTGCGCTGTGCAGCAGAAATCCCCTCGGAGCCTGCGGTTCACGGATGTCACGGCTCCGATTGGTTCCAGCCATCAACCCGCGCTCCGCGAAAGATATTTATGAGTGCGTGTTGATTTTGTCACTTGCACCCTCCGCTGCACGGTTCGTGCTTGATGGTGTGTGTGTGTGTATCTGCGTTTTTCCTCTTCCTCTGAATTTCGACGGAGGATGGTGGTACCAACTCTGCTGAATGTTCACCGGTTAGTCAATTTGCCAAACCGGCTTGTCAATCAGGCGGAACCCGACTTTGACGGGCGGGGGGGAGCTCGTTCGTGTCGAACTGGCTGGAACTCACTATTCGGAGCCGTGTTTGCACGGTGAGATTTTTTTTTATCTCCATTCATTACATTCGTGCGCCACCAAGTCTACGCGAGTTGAGTTTTGCAGCCCGGGCACAGCTGGAGATTCCAGCTTCCACCGGAGAGGACGGTGGAGAGTCCTGCTGCCCCGCAACCCCCCTCCCCGGAGGCACCGAGCGGGTTTACGATGCGTTTGATGTGGTTGCGCAAGCGCGCGCATTGCAGTGGTGGAGCAGGCGGTAAACATTAGTCACTTGTCGACGCGACACTGCATAAATTCCGTGGACAAGCCGTGGATGACTTTTTGTGTCCCTTTCCCTCCAGCCACTCGGCAGGTTCACGGTGCTAAGAACGACGGTGGAACGCCGCTGGTGACGAAATCGGACATCTTCAAACTCCCCCACCGAAGATAAAACAAATGACGCTGTTGGCTCACAATGGGGAAGGCGTGGGGAAGGCGCCGGGGTTTGGGTTGAGCGAGACGATCGACAGAAATCAATGACCATACAGCCGTAAAACCCGCGGGGCACCCGGAGTGTCTCGTTAAAAAAACGTAAGAAGCAACGCCACACGACATCGTGTCATAAGCAGGCGAAGGGACAAACTTCTAGCGCAAGTTCGGAGGTTGTCGTTTAGTTTTTGTTTTTTTTTTCTTTGGGGAGACTGCACACCACTGGGTGTCTGCATTCGGGAGGGCATTAAAATAAACCATGGCACCAAGCCGGTCACAGCGGGTGACATAACCCACATTCATCACACGAGTGCCAGAGAGCGCTGCACGCGTTACGTTTGTGCTTTTTCGAACGATTAGGCAGCATAATTTGATGTCGTGATGGCGGGTGCTATGATAAACTGTGCTAATTGGCAACACGGTCGTTGATACGCAATGCTCACACGCCAGCATTCCCTCTCGGCGCGGTCCACCACCGGCGCCTCTTCCCCGCCCGCTCGTGGCTGTGAAATTGATTAGGTTTTAATTGGCGATTAAGCTAATTGGTACGTGGTACGAACGTGGCCGTCTGCCGTTGGGGATTCGTAGGGTGAAGGGACGACCGTACGTATCCTGCGATGCACCAAAGCCAGCCCCAACGCCGATGATGATCGTAACCGACAAGTGACACGTCTTCGTGTGATAAAGATAAAGAGTGAGCGTCAACGTTGGCCCAGGAAGCTGGCCATTTGTTGCGTCCAGGCGCCGACGGTAATTTATCATTTATGCTCGTCGCCACGCATAAAAGATTCCTATTAACCCTTCCTACCTCCCAACCTGGATGGCCAGGCAGAAACGACGAAGTAGCAAAACCCCGACAGGTTCCCGTGCTTGGCACAACCAGTTGCTGCAACATGCCAACAAGGTTTCTTCGTTAGCTGTTGGACTCTGCTCTGTGGGAGCTAAACTGTAGGATGACGCCCGAATGTGTACAGCTCACGAAGGTAGAAGCATCACAGTTGAAAAAAACCCTCCATTCATGCAGCATGCCCTAACATATCGACACCGATCGATAGCGATCTTGTTATAGGTCCCTAGACCGAGCTGTTGGAAGTAATTGCACACCGTGCCCACCTTCGACTCACACGCTATTAAGACGGCCCCCATACGGAGTGTAATGTTCACACCTTACTATTTACCCATCGTCGGGAAGATCGGCTGCAACTAAACGAGCACGAACGTTCAATCGATCGATCGCTTTGACGGAGGTAGTAGACGATCGCGTGCGATCTGCATCTGGTGTCTTCCGATCGAATCGCCGATCAGCAATCGCTGTTGCCTGTTGAAAGCCTCCGAATGTCCTTGGGATGGACTTTTCATGTCATCGTCTTCGTCCGGCGGGGTTGCGATGTGTTTTTCCTTGGCAAACGATACCCCGGGAGGGTATAATTAAGATGCAGCGTGCGGTGCACATTTTGCGGACATTGTCTCGATTGGTAGGTTTTCGTGCAATGTTGCTCCGATCCATTCATCCGTCAAGTGAGTGGGTTTGAGATGTGGGAAAAAGGTTGCCCCGCGATGGGTGAGGAGTTCGTGGTTGGCTTTTAATAGGTTCCTCAAGTGGCATTGACAGGCGTTTATAGAATCAAATGACCATTTTGGGAGTAATTGATATTATAGAGAGCGACCCAGACATGCTAGAGTGAATATTCTAGAAGAATAATAGGAAAACTAGTTTTTGAACTCTTGAGGGGATAATTCTTCGACATTTATTTTTATATCAACTGATGCCGCTTGTGACCAGTTACTAGAAACAAAATAAAGTAAATGAAGAACCCTGTTCGAATAATTTTATTTTGATGTTATGTTTTACTAACGTAAAATAAATAAGTAAAATGTCTCCTTGAACATTTTTTTTAAATTTTCCCATTTCAGTACGTTGATAAAACGAAATTGTGAATATAAATTACATCCCGCAATAAAAATTGAACGACGAGGCTAAAAAAGCTTCATAAAACGCCTTTAACGGTTATCCGCATCACTCCGGGAACAGTAGACATCAATGCGCGCGCAAGACACGAACCCGTTTTTCATACGGCTCGAGATTGAGTTTGCTTGTTAGCTGGCGTGCGATTCGCGCACTCTTCGGCAAAGGCTAACTTATCGACAGTTTAATTAATCACAAGAAGTTAATCCATAGGCTGGGTCCTCCCACTGCTTCCCACCCCCTATCATGCTCTTTGTGGCAGCATTTCGCGTCGTACGTTCCGTTCGACAAATCGGCAACGGTGAGGGTAGCTGGCGGATAAAAAAAATACTCAGGGCATGAAATAAAAGCAACGATGCTTGTAAAACACCTTTATTGGAGATATTCATTTGCGATAAGCCACCTGGTGGACTAGTCCGGGTAGGAGGGTGGGAACCAAAGGCATTTTCGTTGTACAATTGTTTTAACGATGTTGAAATTAATTAAACCAGCTTCAGGGGGACCCAAGGCTCCGGTCGGAACGAGCTGTTCAATAAAAACCAATAGGGCCACAATTACTATCCTATCGAGTAGTACAACGCCAAAAGCAATCTGTTCAAAATAAATTAATCCATTCCCGAGGTGTACCGACAATAGTTTACGACAAGACAGTGCTTTTTTGTTTAATGCTTCCAGCAACGGTGAGACGTGGAACATGCATCTTGAAATTGCATTACCGTGTTACTTTGCGGCATATGGGAGCCGTCAGCTGTGAGTCTCGATCGGGTCGACGGAGATTTCGGTTTCGTGGTGCAGACAGCCTTCCGTTTCTCACGATTACCACCGGGGTAGGGGGTCAAAGCGTGAGGAAACCGGCACACATTCCTTGCGGCGACTGTTTCCCAACGGGAGAGATTGTTTGACCCACGATCGCACGAAATGGATGCTCCTTGACACGAATGGTTTATCAACGTCTAATCTGAACTGGTTCACAGTTTCATCGCCTTCCTTGTGGGAACGATTCAATCGGACGGAAACTAATCTGTTTCAATGGCAGGCTCTAGGTGGGAAATCTATGCGGATCGCCGTTTCTGATAGTCAGCCCAACGTATATTGCCAAATCTGTCGCATAAAGTTGCTTCTGAAGATCATTATCATTTGATAAACCCCCCCTATTTTATATTCCTCGTAAATTATTTTAGAAGTTTTTACGACAAATCAATTTTCTTGCGATCGATACCTAAGGACCGTTCTAGGATCAAGTTTAACGCTAGTCGCTAGTGTGAGGAGGTTCTCTTCCGCGAGGAGGTTCACCGCGGGGTAGGTTTTATGGGTCGTTAAAGTATCTCCGGCGTGCGGTGTCGAGATCAACGTTCATCGCAAGGATGCTTCGCTCGAAACGATCAAATGGCAATCGATTAGTTGCCTATAAAACGGCACCATCGGCGATCGCGCTGCTGGAGTTGGTTTTTAGCCGTTGACGAGAACAAACAAAGAATGATGTAAATTTATCTTCATCAACGCGACATAAATCACGAGCAAAGGTGAAAGATGACTGAAATAGAAAACGTCTCAGTCCCAACTAGCTCTAAACTGCTGAAACTCCTCACTTTTCTCTGCGAAATGTTAAACAACGTACTTTGAGAAAACGTATCAACTTGATGGAAGGTTTGTTGATTTTGGCTGACAAATATCCGACGAACTTAAAGCGACGATTAAAAATAATTTCGCGATTTACATAAAAATAGAATAGCAATAAACCGTCAACGCTTCCGAGTAAAGCGCACCATCAATCGCGTCGTTAATTAATATGAATTCTATAATAATGAAATTTAACATTTAAAACTCCTGTCCCGACGACGACGACGACGACAGGTGCAGTGGGTCAAGAGCGGTGCGATCTTCACTCGGCACCGAACGTTTCCGGCAAAGCGAGCGGTCGTGCCAGCTATTTTTCGGGGTGTTTTATGCTAATCAACCGTAGCGTCGTTCGAGAAGCGAACGGCCATCCTTGACACCGCCACAGCGGCAAAACGTCTCTCCGGTCGTCGTTCAGTTTCGTCGTCGCTTGCAGACAAGATGACGGCAAAAACAACAACCTGTTCGCCCGACTGACTCACTCATAAACAAGATAGAAGAAAAAAAAATCACACAAAATCGTGAAGCGGGCAGTGTTTTTTCGGGGGCGACGGGAGGGTCGGGCCGCAGTAATAATAAAACACACGACTCGTGCACATGGGTGCGGTGGCCGGATTGCGCCCATGTTGCACGACTGCATGCAGGAAACGCGAGAATGAGTAGTGGGGAAGGTTTGGGGGACGGTTGGAGAGGAATTTATGTCGTCAGGTGCGGGAAAATAAAAGACACACATGCAAATAAATAACATAATAAAATAAACTGCACCATAAAAGAGTGATTTTATTGAACCATCTCGACAGGTTCGGAATTTGGCGGAAGAACATGCTGGAATTTGGCAACAAAGCCTACTGTGAGGCTGCGAGCCTCTGAGCAGGAAGGGGGGTGGAGAGGGGAAATACATTCAAAAATTCCCACCAATCCCATCGAATGGTGGTTCGCGTTTGAAGCGAACATCGATCGTCACCATGGTCATGGCAGGTGAATGACAAAAGAGGAGAAAAATACTTCACTTCCTCTCGACACAACAGAACATACATTGGCACAGGAGGGCAATTTGTGGCGATTTATGTTAATGTTGTCGCTTTGTAGATTATGCTCCCGGTGTCGGTGCTCCCACACCCCCCGTTTGGCCAGGGCATTCTTTTCTCCCGCGCACGCTCTGCTCGATGAACAGCCAAGCAAGAGGCAAACATAGGGTTGGCAAAAGGGTTCATATTTTTAATACACATAAAAAAAGAGAAAATAAAAAACAGAACGTGTTGCAAGTGTGTCACCAAATCGTTCGTTTTTCATGCACCGTGGAAACTGGGTCAATGTGGGACAATTTTTTTCGTTGTTGTCATTTCGGTCAGCACCGGGTCGGCAACGCTCTTGAAAAGGTGAACGATGGTGAAGCCCGCGGCAGAAATGGAGTGGCGTGAGGCGGTGATGATGTGAAGTGAAGCATGTAGGATGCATTTATGGGCTTTACTTGACGTGCGCCGTTTGCGAGCGGTTTATTTACACCCGTCTTGTCCCCCGTCAGCGTGATGCAGTTTGTCATCTTTGGAGAGCTTTTAGGTGGCGGGCGTTACTTCTTATGCTTGGCGTGCAGCGGACCCATTTTACATAACACACCGGGGGAGACGAGTGGGACGAACCGTAACGAAATGGTCGGAGGCGGAACCGCTTTACGAAGCGGACGTTTAATGTGTGTTAAGGTTCAAATAGTTTTTCATCCTTGAAGGTGGTGTGTGTTGTTTTGAAATGTTGTTCGTCTAACGCTTTCAATCAGTCGAAGTATGCAAAGGCAATTCCTGACGGAAAATTTAGGACCGCAGCATTTGCAGTTATTGTAAAACGTAGGATGTACATATTTTTTTACACACGCTACCACCTTTTGTAGGTTTAATATTATTTCTGACATGCTAAACACACGCTTTATTGACAATTCTTTTTGTTTTTAAAGATCGTTTAAATAGGTATGATTTTCTTTTCTTTTAGTTGAATTAATTTCACTGGTTTTGCCAATCGACTTGTTTCTTGAGTCCATTGCCGTTGATAAATTCCTCCTGATCCCACGTGCATGAGTCAGATGAGTGGATTTGTATTTTCGCTTCGGCAGGACCCTGTTTACATTGGAGCGGTCAACAGCTTATTGGTCGTTTCTCACGTTTATTGGTTCTCCAAGTAGAAGGTAAACACAATCAGGGAGGGAGAATATTGATCCACGGGTGGTGGAAGAATAGAAACAATACATACAAAGGCAGCACACGCGCACCCGCGGATGTTGGAAGCGATGGGATGGGGTTTATCAACTGGTGGAAAAATGTCTAAATTTGCTGATATCGCGAATGTTGTCAGGTAGTTCAGTTGAAAAGAAAACAGCTGGATGGAAAGTAACCCGTAGTAGCTTCAGGTAGATATTTTCAAACAGCAATGCATGCTTTTGCATCGAAAGGCGGTAACGGTTTTCTTCGCTTGGTTCCCGAGAAAGAGGGTTCCTCCCTCCCGGGCAGCAGAGGGTGGGGGCTTGGAGAACAAACAAACCGATTCATCACTGCGAACGACCTTGCGAGAACTTACGCAATCGCCACGGAAGTGAGAGAATATGACATTTATCACCAAAAACCACCCCACCCACCGGGCGATCCACGGGGGGAGGGGGATCGGTCCGGCGGTAGGAAGCGGATTGTTTACGGGTGCTGTTAGAGCGATCGCTGTCGTCGTCGTCGGCGGCGTAGGGCACCGCTCGTGCAGAAGTGTCCACCGGGGGGTTGGGTGGTGATCGCAACTCATTGATGGATGGGCGACCAAAAACGGCAGGCTCGGGCTGTCAACGGTGTCAATGCTCCGACCGCGGCATCCCCCACCCCGTGCATGCTCGGTGACGATCCGCCCGCCCAGCGTCACCATGCGTCATCCGTCACTTGTGTCTCCCGAGAGACGGAACATTGTGGTTCATTAATCTTGATTGCCGAAAGTGTTGGCGAACCGCGAACTCGACCTTGGCCATGCGGAGAGCCGTCCCGACGGAACTTGGACCGTATGGACGGATGAGGTGGACGCCAGTCCCTGGCTCGGTCGTGCAATTCCCACCGTTATGCCGTCAAAAAAAAAACATCCCGGGATGCGAGCGACTGCGGACGAGTTTCGTTAAATTAGTTGTAGCCCCGTTGGATGCTGCAGAACCAATGCCGTATGTTGGCTGGTTTTCGGTCCCGGGAGTAACGTATGCGTAGTAAAAACCTCAACGGAGCATCACCGGAGGAAATAAAACGTAAATAAAACGGAAGGGAATGGTGGTAATGATCTCATTCGCAAGTCTCGAGGTCCCCCGGGGGAACCAGAGGCTGACGGGAGTTTACGCAAACGTAATTATCCACGAAAGTAGTTCAAGATCACGGTGCGGTTTGTTGGCCATGTTCGCGCAAGAAATGGGGCACATGACTGATGCGATAAGCGAAGGGTTAAATTTAGATAAACGATCGTTAGCATTAGATTCGCGATGGGAAAAAAGGAAGCCAAGCATAGAATGCGGCACATTAAATTGGGAACAGCGAAGAATCCCTGTTAAAACGAAATTCGCAGATAAAACTTCATGTAAATTAAGCATAACTCTACTGATGTGATTGAATAAGCAAAAGGTGGAAGGTCAATTTATGTCAATGTAAAACAAAAAGCTCTCCTTAGTTTGTAATGCCAGATAAAAAGAGTATTAAGTAGTGTTGTGCTTAATGAATCTTTTGGCGAGATTCATTCATATGAATATTTCACCAAACATTCATTCAGAAGAATTCTTAGCTAATTCGAATCTTCAAAGCTTAATGAATCGTTCAAAACCTTAATGAATCTTCATGAATCTTTCATGGATCTGTCACGAATCTCCCCGATGCTTTCATAGGCGTGGACAATGCGACCAAAAACAAAACAGAAGGGGTCCTCAATCCATTTTTGGATAGAGACTTTTCATCAGTTGGTGTGTCTTTGGGATCCATGAATCTCTCGACGAAAGATTCATGAATCTCTTATAAGGCTGAGATTCATTCAGATTCATGAATCTGAATCAGATTTACACAACTCTAGTTGTAATATGTTTTGTGTGGCAATTTTTCATTACGCGTGCGACATCGTCAATATCACAAGTCGATGCGCAAAGTCGGCGTAAAAATAATGATCATTGACTCATCAGACAGATCCGATAAGATCGCTCCTAGCCCCGACAATCAATTTGGTGGAAAAGGGATATTTATTCATAATTTATCTTCTATTCTTTCTCTCCCATTCTCTCTCTCTCTCTCTCTCTCTCTCTCCAGAACATGGGCGCGTCTCCCACTTCTGATGGAGATGTTGCCCATCAAAGTCAGCTGGCACGCGGGAGGCGGCATCCCCTTTTATCCCTTTTTAACCTTTTCGGGTTTCCCATCCGTCGGGACGGAATTCCGTATCATTCCGTGCCGGAGCCGTTCGATCAACCGGGGCTACCTATTTGACGACTTGCTCGATCAATCATCGACGAATTTCGGCGCGGAGAGAAACCAGTTGTGTTTCCTGTGCGGTGCGGCACGAGGATACCGGGAAGTGGCAACGTTTCCAACTACGGAAAGGCCGCCTGGCTAGTTTAGCTGCTGTTGGACCTGGGCAAGCGGAACGGTGTGGGAGAGAGAGAGGTCTACGAAACTCGTGACGAAAATCGCGCATAGAAGAGTCAAACGTTTTGCAAAACCCCGAACCGGACAATAGTAGATAAAACACGAAGAAGCAGCCTCCCGAAAGGAAACACGGGGCCCTGTTGTTACACGTCAGTCAAAGTTTTTAGCAGGCAATTTACATAATTAGATTTCATGTTTCACCCGAACGACACCCATCGAATTAAGGGAGGGATTATGGGAGGCGGCGGTCCGCATGGACCTGTCGTTGAATGAAATTCCTAACAAGGTGTAGTCGATAGGACCCTGTGGCTGGGTTGGTTTGCTGGGGATATTTTTTTTTTTTTGCGTGTTCCTATTTTCAATTCCCAATCAATCGTCTCCGATTGGCGGAAGGATGGGGGCGGGTTTGACGGCCAACCGCCGGCGGGGAGCCTTTGGTGCGAGAATTCCATAAATGTTTGAAATTAATTTTTGACACGTTCTCGCCCCGATACAGCGAACCCTACGAAGTCAGGCTGGGCGCAGCAGATCGATGATTTGGAGACTTCAGAACGGAAGATAAGAAGGGGCAACAATGTTGCTAGGGATATCGTAAGAGGAAGATACTCTCGGCACCAGATCGGCATGATGAAGAATGTAATCGATCGTTAAGAACCAGGAAAACGTTGACTTTACGCAACGTCCGAAGATGGACAAATTTAAAGTTATCACTAATTGGCGAGGCTACTTTTAGCAACCGATCGAGGAATTATGCATCGGTGCGTAACATCTTGAGTTGCTGTAGGCTGAAACGCCAGAAGGGATCTTATCAGCATCCAAAATCGACTCGACGAGAAGGTTCGCCGGTTGCCTAACGGCTGTTCGAAATTCAACCTCGCTTGGATAGGCATCGGGAGGGTGGCAAATCTCCACACCGGACGACCCGACATGACTGATAATCGTCGGTGAAGCGCATCGCAGGTGGCAAACGGGGCGCCCTTTCGGCAGCAGAGCCGGTTTATTTAATCAACCTTAACATTTAACAGGCCGATCGCGGCCTACCAAACGGGCTAGGCTTCGAAGGGCTTTCCATGGATTTCGGTTGCCCAACGGATCAACAACAGCCACAACAGCATGTGTGTGATGTGCCGTGCGATGCTGGGATATGAAGGTCAGCCTACCCCGGGAGAGACACCCCAGCAGGGCGCATCAAAGCTGGCGCGGCGAACATTTCGATTGTTTGACTTATCGTCGAGCGAATGCGCGTGTGAGTGGTGGTGTGCGATCATGTTGTTTTGTTTTGTTTTTATAACAAATTCAGACAAACCCCTCCAACTCCGTCGAGCGTAGGTAAAACGACGCAAAGATGGTCAAAATAGTAGAAAGAAAAACACACATACATCCGATACGCTCTTCTCGCGTGCGCTATGCTTTGCTCAATTGGATCGAACGTAGCGCAATTTGTTTGCTTATCAATTTTCTCGCCACCGCTGCCCCTTCCCCTGGTACCAGCGCTTAGGCAGCATGTAGGCTTATGTTGGGCAGGCAACAAATAAGAAATAAAAAAATCACTCCCCGCCGACTACATCCCATGTTTAGAGCCGTCCAATGATTGACAAGCGCAACTAAACGCCCCTCGCATATGGCGGCAATGATGAAGGGCCGCGTGTGAGTGCGTGCTTTATGCTGGGTGTTGTAGACGAAACGCGAAAAAAGGCAAAAGAAACCAAATTCATATCAAATGGTGTCTTTCAGCGGTAAGTCGGTGAAGTGACGGAGCGCGATCCATTTGCAAACCTTCCCTAAGCCAAGAACTTAAAACCGTCTCTGAACAATGGGTATAGATGGGGTGGCCGAGGAGGTGAAAATTGCGCAATTTTGTCCACGCTGGCTCGCGAGTCAACTGGCTCTCGTACTTGGCCTCTCGGGGTGATCGTTTCACGGTTTGATTCGTAAACTGGTACCCGAAGTCTGGTTGGCTGATGCTGATGTTTACTAAAATAGTTAAGCGAATTTACGCCAAGTTGGATCAGAAACAGTGTCGGTTGGAAAAGGAGGTAGGGAAACTTCTAACGGGAAAACAGAATATTGAAGATTTTATTTGCTTTTCACTCAAGTTCAATACGTGCGGCAATCGACTGGTGATTGACTCAATTTATAATGATTAAAATCCGCACGGTGGTCAAAGGGTAAACAGGTCGGGTTAAGATTATTTAAATGGAAATTGATTTTAGCTAGCTGTGATATCGCTAGCTACCTACACATTTGACTTACGGAACCCCGTTACACAAACACAATGTTTTTTTATAAGCATTGTAAATTTTCCTTACCGCCACACGGGCACACCTCAATTTGCTCGTAACGCACAAATCGTCAGGCCACTTTCCTACCCGACCGCTCAAAAAATAAACAAAACAATCCACAAGCCGGGCGCGGTAGGTTCGCGCGTTGAGTTCCGAAGGTGTTGGCCCTTGATTGCACTTGAGGGTGGCTTGTGCAAATTTATATCCGTATTATTTGCGGCACCGAACGTTACGCACCTTCGCACGACGTCAAGTGGGCGTTCGCCGCCATGCGATGGAAGATTCGTGTATGAGTGTTCCCTACTCCCTACAGGAGACATTTAGCATTTTTCCTGTAGGCAGATGGCCCGACGACGGAAGTGGGACGACTGGAAAAGTAAAGAGTTTTTCTGTGCGCGGCGGCGGGCGCGTGCGGGTCGCATCCGTACCGAATTATGCAACACACGAACGACGATACGTGCGAAATCCGTTGGGAAATTACTGCGAAGAAAAGGAAAAACATCAGAACGATGCACCACGGCCGCCGAAGGTGCGAGATGTAAGTCACCGTCGGGTGATGAATGGGAGATTGTTGATCCATAATGGATGGATCATCCGCTGCGTGAAGACAACCAACAACTAGATTTTACGACGCAAACGACCCACATCCCCTCTTCTGCTGCGGCTCGTTTACGAAATATCTTTACGAACCTTCCTTCGGGCTTCGGGCTCTGGGAGGGCGCAATATGGCTGCCGTTATGTTGAATGGACGGGCAGGCAGAACGCGCGATCGTATGAATGAAAGGACTCGGAGGGACGAGACCTCGCGTGGGCCCGTGATTGCTTAACAATACCTCCCAATGCCTTGTTGCGCAGGCTTGCGGGAACATTTAATCTTTTTATGCAAATATGCCGCCAGCAAGTCTGGGAGACGCGCAAGATTGAAGGGCTGTCCAGACTTGGATCGTATAAATCATCTGTCTGATGGAACGGATACAGTAGAGCGTGGAATTTCGTGAACGCGAATATTGCACCTTGTTCGTTTCCTTATAGAAATATGGAATATCATTTCATAAATGAATTAATGGATAAATAAGTTAAATTACTGTAGATGAAGTGGATTTCAATAAAGAAATCATTTACAAAATTAACACAAATGAATATTATTTTCGGCTTTCGGTCGAAAAAGTTACATGCAGTAGTGAATTTGGAAATCGACTGTACTCAAAGAATGGAAGTGTTGTTTTCGCATCCGAAGACATGCCACATCTCTCGTGACTAACACTGCTCCCCGTACAACTTGATGAGTACCCGGGACGGGATACGTTATCGAAATCGAAATCCTCCCTCAAGATACGCGTTTCGCCGCTTGATTAAGTCGTTCTCCGATCGCCTCCGATACAAGCGCATCCCGTTATGCAGCGCCATCTCTGCCCTTTTGCGCCACGAAGCCACTACGTCTAGCGGCGATGGCTCGGACGTCCTTCCGCCAGACCCTTGGAAAAGGGGGGAATAAGGCTTTCCGTACGCTTATCGGCCGATTATCTGCATCTGCGCGCCCCCTTTTGCAGAATCCATCCGTCGGTAGCGCCTCGAGGGGGCGAAATTAAAAAATAAACATAAATTGGCTGCGTTCGATCATGTCGCTGATAATCGGAGAGCCGTGTAATGGAACGCCTCGGAGCTCCTCGGCTGACAACTGTTCTGCCGGTCGGACAACTTAACCACGGTTTTGCTACCTCATCTGGTAGGACGAATAGGTGTTCGGGGAGTGCGGGTGAAATGAGGGGCTGGGTGGGTGAGATTGGGGGGCGTTCTTAGGTTAATTATGATAAGCACTATTTTCCCTTCGGCTGATCGTAGCTCGTCTCCGTTCGTTCCTTGTTCATATAAATTATTCTGCGGTTGGAAGAAACACATTAATCTTAGGTCGAGATAGAGAGGGAAAGCATTTCTTTGCCTACAATGTTGTGGAGATCACGATAAGGCATAGAAGAGAACTGTTGTAGGAATCGAGTAGATTGAATATTCGTCTCGCTGGTCTCACGAGAAAGGAAGCGTGCATGTTAATCTAATACACTTGTGTTGAAAGTTTTATTCTTAAACTTTCTGGTTTGATTCGAAAATGTTCATATTTTACGGCCTTCTACTTGCGATAAAAACTTTTCGATGAGAAACACATGTGAAAGAGAGTGCACTTCACAGCATTTCCCATCAGCTCGTTTGAACGTTTGTTCTACTGTCCTTTTGGCGAAACAAAACCTTCGCTCCCTGGAATCTCGTAAATTTGTTTCATGTTTTCATACGAGCCAGCATAAATTTCCGCCACCGTACACGATTCTCCAAAGGGTGATAATTTACGGCCGCCAGTGTTGAGGATGCTGACGACGTTAAGATTTCCTTTCGCTGCCCTTTTACGCACCAAAAAAACAAAGATTGGAGAACGGTTGCGAGCTGCCTCCGGTGTGCCGCAATCGAAATTCGTCGGTTAATGCCGTGCAGATGGTTGGCGGACGAATTAACCTTGTGCACGAATTTATGCGAGTTATTGGCCGTCTCGCTTTTTTCTCCACTCTTTATATCTCTTCTCCACGCCACGCGGCCAACTGACATCATCCGTTTCGGCTCGGAATAGAAAAGTCTACTGCCGGGCAATTACGTCGGCGTACGGGCTGACACATTGGCCCGATTAGTCGGGCGGCCCTAACCCCCGCGAATGGGGTCGGGCCACATCCCACTCACCCACTGCCTATCAACCGGCCACCGGGCAGGGTCATGATCACGGTAACACAATGTGAAAAGAAAGAACCAATTACGCACCGCAAAGGGCGTGCAAGTTTTGGACACTCACTCAATCACTCGGAGCTCCAAATGGGCCAATATGGTAAACATTCCTCGGTGCAGGGTTGGAACCATGGCAACACACGATATCTGGGTGGGCAAATCTGGTGAAAGACGCGGTGGAAGGTGAGATAAACTAATCACACCAGGAGCATTACATTCCTTTCCTACAGGTTGGTTTAGAATGTTTGGTAAACACTGCAGCTGACCAATCTATAGTATGAAATTCCAACACAGGTACGGTGTGTAGGTCCCTGCTTTCAGTAGATGTAGAGGATGATGATGAGGATGAGGATGATGATGATGATGATGATGTGGCCGACCATTATGGAAAGGAATGTAAACAAAGTTCCGCATTCCAAGTGGTCCAGCGAGGAAAAAATCGCAGGGTGAGTAAGAGATCTTCAAAAAAATAAAAATAATGTTTAGCCATATCGGAAAACTCGCCTCAACATTAGTAGTGGGAGTTGCTAGGACGGCACAAGCTCACCAAAAAGGTGCCGGCTGTGCGGTGGTCAGAGTATTTTCTGCTTGTTTGTTCCGATGCCGCCGAACCTCCTGATCGATCGCACGATCGGAATAGGTGATACAAACTAATGAGCTAGCAACGTATGTATGTTGTGATACCTATTAGCCACGCTTCGTTACCAGCACCGACGGGTCGTCCGTCGCTCATTTACGCCACGGACCGCGGAGCCATGGGCAGAATGTGCCGCGACACGGCGCTTGTCAGAATTGGCAATGAATACCCATCTCGCATACGGCGATCGAGCAATTGCATAACGAATTGCATTGGGATTCGAGCCAGACTGCGGGCCGGCGGGACAGTTCGTCTGGCGGACAGCTGTCGGGACGGCGTAAAAGGTCCACCACGAGTGGCTTGGGGTCAGCGCAGTTCTGGCGTCCAGCGCGGACGAGCTGCGAGTGTGTTGTGTGGTCGGAGTTTCGATGACCAATCGTTACACGGTTCGATGGGTTGCGAGATTTATTGGCTTTGCCGGCGAACGGGCTCCGTGCGGCGGAGCGATAGCTTTAGAAATAGTGCGACTACAGGATTGCAGTTGATCACAATCAACTGATGCACACGTGCTGGACGCGACATGATGTCGATTGATTCGATGCAGGAATATTAAATAACCCGCTTGTCTCACATTTTTAAAATAGACAGACATTTTTGGATTCGCGAAAAGTTTTGCCTCTACTGTACACTGAAGCAGCGAGTTGCAGATCTTCATGTTTTCCCAAGAATCCCGTTCCGTTTTCATTCCATGAAAATCTAGCCACAGCAATATTATTTACGATCGCCACCAGAACATTCAGCGTATGGAACGTGCGTGTCGTATTTTGACTGACTGGATTAATTGTTGACAGATCGTACATGATTTATGGGGTAGTATAACGCGCCAGCTGCGTTCCTATTGCCAGTCCCGGCCGTTCTATTCGCCATCCCCGAAGCTTTCCCAGTGTGTTTTCGCGAGTGGGCTGCGGGAAACATAAATAAGCTGATGTAGCTGGAATACGTAATCAATCATAGGGGCCACAGGGACCGTCGTACCGTCGACGCGCATGGCTTTTGGCGGAGCTGTGGTTATCAACGCTTACGCGGTGAAGGGGTGAGAGAGCAGCAGGCGGTGCCTTAGTTCATCGGCCCGGTGGAATGCATCGCGATTGTATGCACGATTTGCGGCCGCAGATGCAAAATAGGCAAGTAGCGTTTCTCCGGCGCTTGGGGAGCTCATCCGAGGATCACATGAACGCCGCCCCCGGTTGCACCGGATGTGGCGTTTCGACGTGAATGAAAATGGGAACAATCCGGGGGCACGTACATGCCCCGTAGTCAGCACAAACGAACTTGAACCGGCTACAACTGCTGGCTGTCGGTCGCTAGCGACAGAATGGTTAGTTGCTCCCATTATTTGTGACTGGCATATTTTTCTTTTTTTTTGTTTTTTCATTCACGAACGATGTTCGAGGATTCATTCAGGAGCACGCAAGCTTCTCTGATAAGCGAATCGGATGCGCACGGGTTGCCGACTTGTCTGTTTTCTAGCTTGCAAGCAACTTTTACCTTTGTTTTGGATTGTAAAGGCTAGCTAGACAATAGTGCGAAACAAAGCCAATGCTATTTGATGTTTTGTCTGTTTTTCTAAAATTAGAGCAATCAGTGTTGTTTAGTAAAAAATACAACTATTGAAGTAGCTATTACTATTAAACTAATTGCAAATGGAATCAGTTTGGGGTTCTTTTTTCTTTAGGGCGTGAATGTGAATACTTGCGAAAAATAATTAAACACTTATTTCTCCATTGAAAATCTTATTTTTTTGTCCAACATCTCAATCATGTGCGTTAAACTAAGGAACTACTTTTTAGCTTTCAACGAAAATTCAACCGTAGTTTGCAAAAAAGTTTTTTCGGCTAAATTTACGATAAAATACTTTTTATATGCTGTTCTTAACGGATGAACTTACCTGTTTCGTGGTCCGTCCGAACGGCACAATCCTCGGCCAAAGTTCCGAGTCCGTCGATCGCAATGCGGCCATCGGGTCCGTAGCCGCTCTTCTCCGCCGACAACCGCTGAATGCGGTGCAATACGTTTGGTTCGCCGCTCGACGCGTTCTGGACCGGCTCGATGAGAAACGAACCGTTGGAGGTGACGATGTGTCCGTGCTACGGAGGAGAAGGGCAGAGAGCAATAACGCATGAAGAACGGGAATCTTTTTTTACAGATCATTATGGAAAAGATCGTATTTTTTCGTAGATAGTGGTTGTGAAAGGTAAAGTTCATCTGAGCTTGGCAACGACCACGTCCGGACGGCATACGCTCGGTTTGACATTCAAAGACACCCACGGGAAAGTGACAGTTTCATGTCGGACGAACTCGGATACCGAAGTTAGGATAGGGATTGGTAGGCTGGGTGTTTTTTCTTATGGGCAAAAGGGAAGATTTGCATGCAAGGGAGCATTTGGGCGACCTGGCTTGCTCATGTTCACAAGGATGAGTGTTTGCAATTAGCCTGAAGTCGGGTGATAAATCAAAACTGGGCTGTACGTTCAGACATATTTTCATGCTACATTCCTTTATCCGTGTTGGAATAATTTCTTATCTTTATACAAGAAAAAATACTGTTGGTAACATCCTCGTGTTCTATGTTTTCGGCTTATTTTTCGATGAGACAGTTCTTCCACACTAGCCCGGTCTTGTTATTTATGATGGTGTAGAAACGATATAATATGTTTGATAACCATGAACTGAAAACCTTCATAAACAATATTTGATTGAAGCAAACAAGTAAAACCTTTAGCTATTAAAAAGTTGAAATATAAAATCATCCAACTTCAATACTCAATGGGCCGCATAGAGGAATTAAACAAATCTCCATGTTTGCAATCAAATGATACACTCCAAGAGAAGCATAGAAACTAACGTGTGCGCAACGTTGATAAGGATCATAGCGTTACACAAAAAGGTACACAAGAGATTACTTCATAGCATCAGACGGTCAGTAAACTTGGTGTGCTAGACGATTCGATGAGCTGATAGTAGAAAATGCCGATTCAACGAAAACTTGGTATAAAAGGTGGTCCTGATCGCTCCAGAAGGTACATTCTCGCTTTGGAGTGTGATCAAAGCATATCAAAGCATCCGAGAACAACCGACCATGATTGCGAAGTTACTTCTCCTCACGCTTGGTAAGTAAAGATCAGCAACATTACAAAGGTTCAGGATTCAGGATTCAACCAGCCCAATTCCAATCAACGAAAACGATAACGCCAGCATCCAGGAAGGAGAATCTAATAATCTATTTGATCTCTTTCACAGTGGGGGCGTGTACGGCGTACCAATACTCTTACGAGTATGAGTTCCCGTCCTCCCGTCCGTTCAACCAAACCGGCTTCGAGTTCGGAGCCTGGGAGCCGAACCGGGAGTACGTGTACAACGTCACGACGAAGACCATGACGGCCCTGCCCGATCTGGAGGACTACTGGACCGGAATCGTGACGCACGGTTACCTCGTGGTTCGTCCGAAGGATCACAACTACGTGGTTGCCTACATCGACCGTCCGACGTACGCCACGTTCAACGAGTATCTGCCCCGCGGATACCGTACTGAACTGTCGCACTTCAACCTGAAGTGGCAGCCCATGCCCTTCAGCTCGAAGCCGTTCGGCATCTACTACCACAAGGGAGCCGTCAAGGGCTTCTACGTGGAGAAGACGGTGCCCAACCATGAAGTGAACATGCTGAAGGCCTGGGTTAGCCAGCTGCAGCTGGACACGCAGGGCGCCTACGTGATCAAGTCGGAGTTCAACCAGTTCCCGGAGAACAACACCCTCACCGGAGTGTTCAAGACCATGGAGCCCTCGGTGACCGGAGAATGTGAAACCCTGTACGACGTCAACGCCATCCCGGAATACTTCCTGCAGTCGCACAAGGAATGGGTTCCCCAGCCCCAGTACCTCGAGGAGGACCAGCACGTCTTCCACGTCGTCAAGTCCCGCAACTTCGACCACTGCGAACAGCGCATGGGCTACCACTTCGGCTTCAGCGGCTTCAGCGACTTCAAGCCCAACGGTAACCAGATGGGAAACATCATGAGCAAGTCTGAGGTGACGCAGATGTACCTTACTGGAAACTGGTACAACTACACCTTCCAGTCGGTGTCCACCGTCAACAAGATCGTCGTCAGCCCGTCTCTGGTCAACAGCCAGAAGGCCATGGTCTACGCCCAGGTCAACATGACCCTCAACGACATCAAGCCGTACGACAAGTTCCCCGAAGGCCCTGCTGATGATCGCCAGGTGTTCGTCGATCTTGTGTACAGCTACAACATGGCTCACGATAAGAAGAACTTTGTCCGCCCCGCCAACGAGACCGATGACTCTTCTGACTCCGACTCGTCCAGCTCCTCGGACTCCAGCTCCAGCTCCAGCTCCAGCTCCAGCTCGGAGGAGGAAGAGAACAAGAAGATCAGCCCGGCTGAGCAGTACAAGAAGTACGTCGACAATACCGAGCGTCGTGGAAACCGCAACCGTCGTGATCTGAATGCCTACAAGGAGAAGCAGTACTACGAGTCGTACAAGCGCGACCAGTACCGTCTGCGCAAGCACAACGATACCTCGTCTGACTCGTCCAGCTCGGATGATTCCTCCAGCAGCTCTTCCAGCTCGTCCAGCTCTTCGGAGTCTGATGAGCAGGATTTCTACGGAAGCTCCTCGTCGTCGGAGTCTGACTCTCTGAGCAGCAGCGAAGAGTTCTACCAGCCCATCTCGCAAAACCTGAAGGAGGCCCCGTCGGCTCCCCTGCTGCCGTACTTCACCGGCTACAAGGGATACAGCGTTCAGTATGCCCACAACGTCGATGCCGCTCGCCATGTCTACAAGCTCGCCTACGAAATCGCCGAGGAACTGCAGGAAATCTCGCAGGTCCCGAAGTCCAACACCCTGAACAAGTTCACCATTCTGGCCCGCGTTCTGCGCACCATGAACTACCAGGACATCTACGATGTTTGCCAGAAGCTGTTCGTTTCCCAGAAGGAGCGTGAGGAAGGCAGCAACCACAGCGCGTCGTTCGCCAAGAAGTGCGATGCCTGGAACACCTTCCGTGATGCTCTTGCCCAGGCTGGAACCCCGCCCGCCTTCAAGGTCATCAAGGAGCTGATTGAGGAGAAGAAACTGCGTGGCGACGAAGCCGCCAGCGTGATCGCTACCCTGCCCAAGACCATCCGCTACCCGACCGAGACCGTCATGCACGAGTACTTCCTGTTGGTGACCTCCAACGCTGTCCAGCACCAGGAGTACCTGAACACCACCGCCATGATCTCGTACTGTGACTTCCTGAACCGCGCTCAGGTCAACAACCGTTCGGCCTACAACTACTACCCGGTGCACAGCTTCGGCCGCTTGGCTGATGCTGACTACAAGATCGTCGCCCACAAGGTCGTCCCGTGGTTCTCCCACCAGCTCCGTGAAGCCGTCAAGGCTGGCGACAGCGTGAAGGTGCAGGTGTACATCCGTTGTCTTGGACATCTGGGCCACCCAGAAATCCTGAACGTGTTCGAGCCGTACCTGGAGGGTAAGATCCCCGTGACCCACTTCCAGCGCCTGGCCTTCGTTGTCGCTCTCGACCGTCTAGTGGAGAACTACCCGCGCCTGGCTCGCTCTGTCCTGTTCAAGCTGTACCAGAACACCGGAGACGCTCACGAGGTTCGTTGCGCCGCCGTCTACCTGCTGATCCGCACCAAGCCCCCAGTGTACATGCTCCAGCGCATGGCTGAGCAGACGCACTACGACCCGAGCACCCACGTCCGCGCTGCCGTCAAGACCGCCCTTGAGAGCGCCTCTGAGGCCGATGAGTTCGATGATGATATGGAGTTCTCGCAGAACGCCCAGGCTGCCATCAAGCACCTGAACCCGCGTGACTTCAGCCTCCAGTACTCTGGAACCTACCTGCGTGACTTTGCCTTCCAGGAACTGGAGCTGTCCTACCGCATGTACTTCTCGCAGATCGCTTCTGATGACCACTACATCCCGAGCGGATTCTTCTTCCACCTGCGCAAGAACCTGGGTGGTCTGAAGCGTTTCTCGACCTTCTACTACCTCGTCTCGAGCATGGAAACCTTCTTCGACCTGCTGGACAAGCAGTACGATACCTACCACAAGCACCAGGACTTCAAGTCGAGCGACTACTACTACAAGTACTACAAGCAGTACCCGAACCTGTTCAAGGACTACTTCAGCCAGTACAGCAAGAACCACAAGTACCAGAACGACTACTACGAGCAGTTCGGAAACAAGAACCAGGAGGAGTTCCAGAAGTGGTCCACCACCCGCATTGCCAAGCTGCTGAACATCGACCCCGAGGAGGCTGAGGAGCTTGAGGGTCAGTTCATGTTCCAGATCTTCAACGGAGAGCGTTTCTTCGCCTTCAACAACCAGACCGTCGAGCAGTTCCCGAGCCTGGTGAAGAAGTACTTCGAAGATTTCGAGGATGGCTTCGCCTACAACGTCACCAAGTTCTACCAGCAGCAAGCCGTGACCATGGCCTTCCCGTTGGCCACCGGTCTGCCGTTCACCTACACCCTGAAGACCCCGACCATGTTCAAGTTTGAGTTCGAGGCCACCGCCACCACTCACCCGAGCATCTACAAGAGCCCGGCTGGATTCCCCGAGAAGGAATACGACGACTTCGTGTACATGCCGCGTTGGTTCAACGGATCCGCTGACGTGAACTGTGCCTACTCTCGCCTGGTCGATGCCAAGGTTGGCTTCGTCACGCCTTTCGATCACCAGCGCTACGTCGCCGGTTACCAGAAGAAGTTCCAGGGTTACCTGCCCTTCAGCTTCGACTTCGGCTTTGACTTCGAGAACAACGACTTTGAATTCAACGTGCAGCCGCTTGAGCCCAAGAAGGACGTTCTCCTGTTCCACCTGAGCTCGTGGCCGTACACCGGATACAAGGACATCACCGACCTGCGCCCGATGGCCGAGCAGCCGAGCGTGCGCATCCTGCACGATCGCGAGCAGACCACCAAGTCGTTCGAGCAGTCCTTCGGCCACGCCATGACTGGCGTGTCGCTCCGCTTCCAGGCTAAGTACGACAAGGACTTCATCGACTACGCCTACCTGATGAAGCACATCGAGCAGCACGACTACTGGTCCGCCCTGGTCTATCCGTTCGCCTCGGAGACCTACCACTACCACCAGCTGAACCTGTACTACGATGCCCAGCGCACCACCGTCCAGAACGTGAAGTTCGTCCTGCAGCACAAGCAGGCCGATTACGACCAGGACTTCCAGACGGCCGAAGTGAAGCACCCGAAGGGTCGCCACGGATACTCGGGATACTACAACGAGTTCAACTACGCCCAGCCCTTCGTCTACTACGCCGGAAGCCAGCGCCGCCAGGAGCAGTTCATGCGCAACGCCGGAGCCGGAATCCGCAACAGCGACGTCGATGTCTTCGACTTCGGAATCGTGTTCGAGGGCAAGCAGCAGAAGGCCGAATTCGTGTTCACCACTGCCTACGCCGACAGCCCGGTCGATGAGAAGGAGCGCTTCCTTGCTTTCTTCTCCTTCAGCCCGTACGTCTCGTCCAGCAACTTCTTTAGCTTCTTCCCCTTCTCGGGCAAGCAGTTCCAGATGTGCTTCTCCGCTACCAACGAGTACCCGAACATGCCCAAGCTGAACTTCCTGAACGCCCTGAACCTCGACAAGATCGGAAGCATGAACTGGGAGTTGTCTTACGGCGAGAAGTGCCAGGGAGGATCGCACGTTTCGATGAAGGGTAAGCTGTACCAGTCCGAGCCCTACCGTCACTTCCTGCGCATCTCCGAGGTCGGACAGGCCTGCAAACAGCAGATGGACAAGGGATACTTCCAGCTCCCGGCTTGCCAGAACGCCACCCGCCAGGCCGGTTACTTTGACCAGTACTCGTTCAACTTCGAGTACAAGGATGTGTCCGACTACGCCAAGAACATGACCTACCAGTTCTTCGACTACGCCCGTTACTTCACCTTCCCGTACTGGAGCGAGGACTACTTCTTCCAGGGCAAGCACAATCAGTTCCAGATTGACTTCCAGCTGGCTCCGTACTTCGACTACTACAACGCCTCCTTCTACGGTGCTGACCGCAGCTTCGCCATCCAGAACTACCCGATCGAGAACGAGTACGCTCGCTACTTCTTCTCCTTCCACCCCGACTTTGACTTCTCTGAGCGCATGTTCACCTACGCTTACCGCGGCAACTACCACCGTAAGTAAAAAGTCAATTGGGAATCACAAGAATCCAGTTTAATTGGTCCTTTCCTTCTCCAGCGTCTTGCGTCGTCTCCAACAAGTTCGTCAACACCTTCGACGGTAAGACCTACGACTACGAGCTCGGCAGCTGCTGGCACGTCGTGCTGCACACCGTCAAGCCGGACTACTACTTCTACGCCCAGGACTCCCACTTCATGAACTCGGACTACGAATACAACTGGAAGAACGGCTTCGGAGAGGACGAGCAGATCACCATCCTGGCCCGTCACGGCGAGGACCACCAGCTGTACCTGAAGGCTATCCTCGGACAGTACAAGCAGAACGACTACAACATCGATATCATCCCGCACGGACACGACCTCCCGATGGTCTACATCAACGGCAAGCCCCAGCAGATCCACGAGAAGTACGCCGTCGAGATGTACACCAACGATGATGGCGGTGACCAGCCCCTGATCCGCGTGTACGCTCTCCCTGGCAACGAGGTGGAGATCAGCTTCCGCGACGACGACATCAAGATCGTGTTCGACGGCTACCGCGCGCGTTTCTTCGCCGACCAGTCGTACTTCAACAACTTCGTCGGTCTTTGCGGCACCAACAACGGTGAGGGCGAGGACGACTTCATCACCCCCGACCAGTGCGTCATGCGCAAGCCGGAATACTTTGCCGCCTCGTACGCCATCACTGGCATGAACTGCAGCGGACCCGCCCAGGCGTTCTACACCGAGTACCACCAGAAGGCTCAGGAGCACTGCGTCAAGCCCCAGTACTTCTACGGCAACGTGATCAGCGAGCAGGAGGCTGGCCGTTCGCGCTACAGCTACTACTACAAGGACTTTGACCTATCGGACTCGTCTTCGTCGGAGTCGGATGAGTCGGACTCTTCGTCGTCGTCTTCGTCGTCGTCGTCGTCTTCGTCTTCGGAGGAGGACAAGGAGGACAACCGCGAGCACTTCTTCGAGAAACAGCAGTACACCGAGAAGGAATGCCCCGTGAAGCACCAGGCTCAGTACGTCGAGCAGGGTGACAAGATCTGCTTTACCAGCCGCCCGCTCCCGACCTGCGCTTCGCAGTGCAAGGCCGCCGAGAAGGTGCCGAAGTACGTCGATGTCCACTGTCGCGATGCTACCGATTCCGTGGCTCAACTGTTCAAGAACCAGATCCGCAAGGGAGTGAACCCGGACATGAGCAGCAAGTCGGTCACCAAGACTGTCAAGTTCTATCTGCCCAAGAAGTGTGTGCACGTCTACTAGAAAACGGAATCGCCTTATTTGAAACATAACGAATGTACCAAAACCCTAAAAGAAGCATCTAGAAAATGTTGAAAAAAATGGAGGAGTAACTTAAATAAAATGAATTTGAGCAAAATGAAAACTCTTGTGTAGCTTTATGCCTTTTACACCATCATTCTAATTAGCATTATATCTCATAACACCCAGTGTTCTAGTACATCGTAAAACAAGAACAATAATTGGTACCAATTCAAGCGGTCCCTTCAATTGGCTCTAACTTATACTTTATAGCCACCCGAATGAACTTCAGATAACAAAAATCGATTGCCGTACACCCAACTTACAATGTTGTTAAATTTTATGTTGACTTTAAATGGCATTTTATGGCCCTCATATTGTAATACACTGCGTCCCAAAATGATAGCCTCACCTAGTTTTTTCTGCGCAGGGCAAATACCGAGCATACAATTTTTTTTAAAAAATACACAAATATTTGTAAGTATACACTGAGTACTTTGCATAAATATTGTTGAAGAAAACGAATGAACAATCCATTTTGTACCAAAAAACTAAAATCAGTGGTGTCCCAAAATGATAGCCTCACTTAGAATTTTGATTAAATTGGTCTGGGGAAACGGCTGGCTAAGACATTGTTTTGATACCCGACCGTGCAAGGTGAGGTCTTGTGTCTTGCGTGCGTGCCCGGCAGCATTTTCTTGCTTAAAAATGTGCTGTTGAGTGTTGTGATTTTCCAGATAAGGCTTCAAATGATTCTCCAGGATGTCAATAAACATATCCTTGTTCATACGTGTTGGTATAATGGCCAATTCACTTCTACTAAGACCGCTGAACGCAGCCCAAATCATGACTGATTTACCTTCAAAATTGCGACGGTAGAAAAATCGTGCTTTCGTCTCAAATCTCGCCGGTAATGGATGTAACCATCCGATCCATCAATATTTAACTTTTTTTCATCAATATAATCCACCTAACATGAATTAATAATTTAAAATTTGAACAAGACTACAAAGTGACAACTTACGTTTCTCCACTCATTTTTCCATGTCATATGTTCTGTAGCAAACTCCAATCTAGCGACTTTTTGGTGAAGTTTGAGGGCAGAAACTTTCTTCATGGACTCTCTTACAATATCAGAACATGAATTCAAAGCTCGCAATACAGCATTTTTGTTCACATTCAACCAGAAATCGTTTTTTGTCCTACGGCAACCTTCGGTTGAATTGAAAGCAACTTAAAAAATCCTCCGATTATCACGCGAGAAAAGATTTGGAAGACGACCAGGAGACTTCTGAAGCCCATATTAACTGGAATCTTTTACATAATCGTTAATGACGTTTGTGAATCTATTTATTAGCACAACAATCTCATGATTTGACTTGCCATCAAAGCAATAAGCATCAATTTGACTTTTTTTCTCGTTCCTAGAGTTGTTTTCTGCTTCCAATGTTCAAATTAATTTACAAATTAAAGTAAAAGAACTTAAAAATTACTTTTGGCAACTGATAAAGTGGCTAGGAACTGGGTTGCTTTGTTAATTTGAATGATTTTTGAAGTGAGGCTATCATTATGGGACACTCCATTTTTTAAATTTTTGACCAAAACGTTATAATTAATTTTTTTTTCTGATAAATTAGAAGTGAAACACATTTCTTTGAGATTAAGGAATATGTTTCTGTCGTTTATTTTACCTTGCGATCATTTAAAATAGCATTTGAGTGAAAAAACTGGGTGAGGCTATCATTTTGGGACGCAGTGTAGGTGCGTTCCGAAACCTAATCATTAGACGAATTGCGCGAAACATCGTGTGGAGCTCGTGTTTTACGACCTGAAAGGGTGAGCTCAAAATCGGGTTAATTAAGGCCAATATTTATGAGAAACAGTTCTAGTATATCAAGTGCGTATGGTAAACAGGTTGATGGGAGCAATGCAACCGCTTTGGCCGGCATAAGCAATTGTGCTTAGATTGTATGCGGGCTAAATGGTAGATGCTGAATAGTTTTTGAGAAATTCAGCACTTCCTACACGCTCTTCTGAGTTCATTCCGAGACGTCTAGGTCTTTTATTGTTTTGGCACGAATTTGAGTAACTTGGCTAATTTTAAAATAGTTCATGTTTTGTTATGAAGTTGAGGCACGTTGCTCTTACGTGGGGGATACATTGATTGTATAGCTATTATTTGAAACCAGTTATGAGCATAAAAACCTACACGTCGATTTGCTTCAATATATCATAACAAATGGTTTGATAGTGATTTCATGATAAATTCGATACATATGTGCGCTTAAAAACCATTCCATCTCGTTCATCTTCGCTGAGCTAAAAAGGAAAAAACACTGCTCAATTCGGTGGTGCTCATGAAGAGGAAATATTTTTAACTTTCTTCATTGACGATGAGCGTATGTTTAATCCAATAGAACCGTGATCTTCAAGCCCAGGGAAACCTACATCTGTTTGGTGAGTGGTTGTTGCAAAGCACACAGGGTAAGTCCACCTCTTCCTCTTTGCTGTCCCAAAATTGTGACAAAATACCGAAACAGCTGGCCTGACCATGCCGGGGTGGAGGAAAATGTGGCATAGTGCTCGTAAATCCAATGGAAAACTGTTTTTTTCCCCGTACGCCGAAAACAGATACTAAACATCTGCTAATGCCAAGGCCATGGCGGTTGCCAGTGCCGGGAGAGATGTCCTACAAGAGCATGATGGCAGCTGAGTTCAAGGGCGTCTCATCTTGACACGCAATCGAAATCGAATCCAGATTGCAAACGCGAAGAAAACATATTAGAAGAAAAAGATCATCCTGACTCGCGTTCGGCAATGTTTGATTTACGGCCAAAACAAGCCATGTGCCCAAGATGTTTCTATTTGGCAGACTGCGAAACGTCTTAGGCTGGGATACAGCGAATCATTTGCTCATAATTGTTGAAGCGACGCCAAGTTGCTGAACGGGAAAATGTTGCGGGAAACCTGGGTAGAATCCAAACGATCGAACGGAACATATTCGCAAGTAGGATATTTATGGAAATCGATATTTTGCACCCATTGCTGTTGCTGCCACGATTGTTGTGGGGTAAAGTGGCGCCGAGAGCACCAATAAACACTAGCCGTCCATTTTAGTAACTGATTCGGAGGAAAGACAGGCGATCGTTTGGGCGGGACACGCAATACGAATGTTGCTTGGCAGCCGCACGAAAGTAGCGAAACGGGTTCGAAGCACTGCAAGGGCGAATTCGAATCGGTTTGCAACATTGTTGTGAAACGTGTTCGGGATAAACGTTTGCTGATTTTTGCAACAAAATGCAAATCCTAAAAATAGTTCTGCGTGGTGTCTGCTGGCATCTAAGCTTGGAGAGCTTGTTGCGAGTAAAAGTCAGACAGAAATATTTTGTGGTGGAAAGTGATGGGTTTCCTTGCACGTGTCTCATTTCCAATTTGACCAGCCGTCCACGTGTTGCGTATTTGCCGTTTGTCTTTCTGTTCAGGAGTGAACGACGCCAATTATCAACGGGGGCTATAAAACCGAGCAAGAAAAGAGAAAATAAACCAAATGATTATGTAATAAATATCAAAGGTAACGATCTCGTAGTCACCTGAACGTTACCTGTTCTGCAGCATAGAGTAAGTCATCGTTAATCAAAAGATGCTTCTGTCTCATAGTAGATTCTAATTTGTTGCAGTCAAACACCTGAATAGAGCGCAAGCGAGAGTGGTTAAGCCGTCTTCGTACAGTTGCAGTTTACGCAACGGAGCTCCTAATTCAGCTGGTCATTAATCCGTCAACCGCGGCCTAACCAGACACCGGTACGCGTAGACGATCGACGTCGGCTACTGCTAGTGCCAAGGCCAGTGATCTTGAGTTAGGACCGTACGCAAGCCGCCAGTCTGAGATCGCTGATCCACAACACAGGTCTGCAGCGTGGGCAGCGCGATCTAGATTTGACGGCGAGTGTGTGTGTCCGAGATGGGATATAAAAAAAGAATCGATAGCGATTTGCAAATTGTAAACAAACACTCGAAGCGCCAGACCGGCCGTGCCAACGAAAACAGGTGTAGTAGCATGAGAAACATAAATTTACTACCGCCACAGAATGTGCTACTGCACGGCGGCTGGAATTTAGTTCTGAAATCCATCGAAACATGTTGCCAGGCGTGGTGTAGTGTACACCTGGAAATCCGGACTGGTATGCTTTGCAGTAAAAGTGCTACGCTAATTGGCGTCGGTATACTTCTGAAACACTGGAAACAGACCTCACTACCGAGCAGAGAAGAAATCGTAAGAACTCCGCTAGCCGTTTGCCTACGTCATCGTCAAGGTAAGCTGTGAAAAGTGTGGCGGTACTTATTTTCCACAAATCTGTAGTAAGATTAAATTGGGTGCACACGGAAAGGGCTCTGAAGACGGTGATGGCGTGATGAAAATGTGCGTGTATTGCAGACGCGGTGTAGCAGCGGTCCCGAATCCCGAAGAGAAGATGGCCCGAAAGGCCTGATGCTTACCATTCCTTCGCACAGCGAGACCCGCACGGTGGAGGATTCATCCCCCTGGACGACACCTTTGTAGAAGCAACCCTGCAGCAGGCTGCTTTCGACGTGATCCTCAGCTTTTCGAAGCGATTCGTTGGGCCAAAAGTGGGTCACCTGAAGAAATGAAGTATTGTAAGGAATATTATTTGGCATACCTTATGGATTTTGAAGATATTTTCATAGAAGAAGTTGTATTGAATTCAATTCTAAACACCCGATTAAGCTAGCGAGACTAGCACTATCATTTGTTTGGAATAAACCTAAAATAGAACCCATGGTTAGTGGGTTTCCTCAAGCGAAAGGAATTCATATCTATTTGTAGCGTTAGATGATTCGCGCGTGTGGCAAGAATTTCGCTAATGGTAAACAGAGCATCCAAAATGTTTCGCACATTTCACCGTTAAGTCACATCCGGTGGTCTGGCAAAGATACTGTGGTGCTGTGTATTCTAGCATAGCGTCCCAGTTTAGTCACAAGCTACACACGAAAGATCGTGTTGAGCAAAGAAGTTTGCCCGAGAGTAAACAGTGAACGACGATAGGCCATGTCTTGAAATTATTATGATAATATTAACGACTCCTTGTGTCGATCATTCTGGTACTTGTTAAATCTAGTTGAGCCAGTTAGTTACCTTTATATCCTTTGAAATAAATTTATCGTCATGATAGAGCTGCAGGCGAAGATTGTTACCGAACGCGGTTAGTTCGTACTGCGGGTGTGGATCCCAGATTTTTGATGATCGACTCCGGAAGGCACCCGTCCGGTGAATTTGCGAACCACGCTGTCCATCCAAAACATCTGGAAAGTGAAGACAAGAGATAAGAAGAGAGTTGTGGATGAGTTTTTGAATGGAAGATGGTTTTTCGTTTACTGTGTTTGGTATATTTTTCGTATACTCATCACACTATCTATTTTAAAATTTAATGCATTCTTCAGCTGTATGTTGATTGTAAAACAGTGCAGTCCATTTCAGAGTAATGTCAAATGATTTTTCTGAAAGTTTAGCTGCCAAATTCAACTCACCTGCTTGAGATTCATAGAGCAGATCGTCTTGGTGCAAGGGTTGCACTTGCACTTTTGAAATAAAAACATACTCAATCGAGCCATTATTAGATTCGTGCGGTCGCGACACATCGTCATTCCCTAAATTACTGCTAATAATACTATTGGTACTAATGTGGCCATCAGATACTGATGATACTATTCCACTGCTCCCGCTGGTAGCGTTAGTTTCCGGCAACCTTAACGTAGATTCGCTTGATTCTGAAATGAAAAAAGAAAAAAGGCTTATTAGTGTCCAGTATTCTAAATTACTGTGCAATCCTTTTGTTCTATTCTAAAATTATTTTGCTCATTTTGCTTTATAAATTCAGACCGAAGATCTGATAAAGTTTTTATTCGTGAACATCAAGTGCAATAAATTAATAAGAAAAGGTCCTTTGTCCGATTAAAAACTAAGAATGATTAACAGATAGATATGGTGGTGAATTAATATGATTTTGATAGGGGTTTTTCACAAGTCGGGGCTTAAAACAAGTCCCAAGAGAGATGTCGGAAAGGGTTATTTGTCTGAGAGGCGCATTCCAAAGATTGCTTTACTTTTTCTCACTCATCTGAGATCAGATCGCATCGAAAAGCCTACTTAATCAACAAGAGTAGAAACGTGCTGTTAAAAAAAGGAAAAAGGGGTGCATACTTCTGGAAGATTAAAATCTTTTCACAACCAAGTTGACGGCTGTCCGCCTCGCGTTGCAAGGCAGGATAGCCAGCGGACAGATCAAGGTAGGAAAAAGAAGGTGGACGCCCGATTAGATGACCATCCCGAAACGGTCGCAACGGAGTCTCTCCACCTCGAAATCGAATGACTTTTGCATAAAAAATGCAGAAAACCACTCCCGAACCTGGTTGGTGGCTGGATTTTAGAATTCTAATCTTCCAGGAACGCCGGCGATGAACCGCTTCCCCGTGGGTCTGCCACATCAAGGGCAGGCTTAAGGTCAGTCTGGACACCAAGCAGGCGGTTTGATCGTCGCGAGCCGGTGGCGTTGAATTGAAAAATGTTATCAAGGCTCGCGAGAGAAGGCCCGAGCGCATCAAACCGGGCGGCAATAAAATTACTCAATTAAAACACCATCACGCGGCTATCAGTCACGGGCGGGCGAAGGATGTAATTAAACTGTGGTCTCCTTAATGTTTGGCGAAGTGGTCTACAGAAGATTAAATGCATCAACCAAACATGTACAGGGTGAGTGGAAACCGAATGAAAACAGGACCGCCGTAAATCTGCACTCGTGAAAAATCGTCCCGACGATCAAAGTGCATCCGAAAATGGGCAATTTAATTAAGAATGCGACAGTCGGTATGCGTCGTCCTTTCATCCTTTTGGCGGCGCTGTTTGCCAAACCGACCACACAGTGCATTCCGACGCGATCGTTAGCAATTTATTAGGCACTTTGGATTCTGTAGGGTGATGAAAGATATCTGCGTGAAATAACGTGACCAATCTTCCGAGCATGGAGGAAAACCTTTTTCTTAATCTAAATGAACGCTAATGGAACGCCTTTGGTGTCAATTAGGATAGGGATAAGTATGCCGGGTCGCCAATTTGCAGTCGCTACCGAAACCACCACCTGATTGGACGCTTAACTCATTCGACTATTATCAAAAATAAAAGAACTCATAATTCATCGATGATAAGACTTGTACGACGCTATCTGGTTCCTGTGTCGAACAGGGTTCTCGCCTTTTGTGAACATTTTTCATCCCCATAACATTCTTTGCGAGCCTCACGTCCGGAATATTCGATCAAATAATGTTGGGTGGATTTCCATGAATAGTTAAATCTAAACAATTATACGCACAGAAAGAAGCAAACACAAAACAAAACAGCTGGCATAAAACATCCATCGATGCAAATCAGCTTCGTCGGGGCCCGTTTCCAACCGTTCCCTGACGGAAATTTAACATATCAATTCAATTCGATTTGCAGCACGGTCGACAAAGTTTCGTCGGTGCTCGCGAGGGGAACAATAAACAATTAGGAAAACATGATCATTAGCATAATTTGTACATTACTGTCATGTAGTCCGTCGCTTCGACGACGCAAACGCCTTCGTCGGGTAGGAAGGGTTTGGCGAAACGGCAAATGCTCGGTCGAGTGGAATCGTTCGAATGGGAATTCCGCTCCACCCGTCGCGATCGCGATTGTACCGGTGCGCATTTTTCGAGCCAATCTTATGGTACGTCAAGACCAATGACAAAGTCAGGGAGAAAAAAAACTAGCGGAAACGAAGGAAAAAGACACGAACTTGCAGCACGGTCGTAGATGTTTGCAGAGGAGCAAGCAAAATAAAACGATACGCTTAATGATGCATTCAAATTGAATTGAACAACATCCGATACGGGAACAGTTTTGCTTTCGGGGTTAATAAAATGCTGGGTGGTCTCACGGTGTAATCGCATATCTGTCTCATTATGGCAAAAGAGAACTATTGGAGTGGACGATATTGAGAAAATCCTTGAATGTTAAATCAAAACAACTCTTTGTCTTTCTAAAATAATTCCTTGAAATTTCTTACTACTGTTAGGCGTCGGTTATCCCTTTCTTGTACAAGAAAGAACAATTTCAATTATTGATATATTTAACACAACCTGACGCCTTTCGATTCAAGTGAGGGCGCACTTCAACGAAGAGACAAGCATCGAAGTGCAAGAAACGCATCAATTCACTTTAAAGAGCGTCATCAGGCTACCCATCATTACAATGATTGCCCCAACGGGACACACGCGTTGGTTTATCCTTAAGAGGGATCAATTGAGAAGTGAATTATAACGAAAGGCTAAGAGTGTCCGGCAAGGCCTCCCACGACGCACTGATGAAGTGAAGTAGATGTGTTTATAGGCACTTTCATCAATAAAATAAATGCGACGCCAGTGGTGGGACAAAGTAAGCTGGTGTGATGATCCGCGTGTGTCAATTGTACCTACCCTTTAAAATGGCGCTTTCTTCTTGTAACGAGTAATGTGTGGGTTTATTTATGGAATGTCTTCTTGGAGAAAATACAAGGAAGATGTTTTTTTCCGTTTTCCAAAGAAAGTTTCTTAATTAACGCAGGCCTTCAAAAAAGCACACATGTTTTCGATTAGCTATATCATCGGTTCATTCATAATTTCCCGCAACTTTTCCAACCGACTCGCCCGCACATGCCCATGCATCTCTATACTAATGACCCGCAATATTGGATGCATTTTCCAACCTCGAACAGCAGATGAATAGATTAGCTGGGGCGTAGGCCGTCGTCGCCTAGGCGGAAGTTAATTTGGTGCGAATAATTGTGCCCGGGGGATCGTGCGCGACCGATCGTGAGCAAGTGCCCGAGGGGGGGGAAAGGCCGAAACCGTGGCCGATTGATGGTTTCAACTATTGAACGCAAATTGATACATTGTTCTTCGCCCACGCGAACGAGCACGGGTTTTTCTCCGGCAGACGGCTGCGACCCGGTCCGACGTTGCCGACCGAGAACGCCGATGGCACGTTTTTCAGCCCGCGTGCTGTGCGCAGCAGTTTGACTAATTTTTCACGGGCGATGGGCTCCAGCAGGCGTACACACTGGAGCCGAGGATTAGGTTGCACTTGCAGCGGTGCGCGCCCTCGCGACCAGGAACATGCAGTTAAAGTTATTACCATAACATTTGAACCGCATCGCATAAACAATACTATGCTCCGGCCGGCATGTGTGCACACGCCGTGGAATGCACTTTTCCTCGGCTAGATTTTGCCCCCCCCCCCCCCCTCCCCCCACCGATTTCTTTTCCGTTCACTGGCTTGTTTTCAACCAAAGCCGACCGACCCGCGCCCAGGCTGCCCGGGACTTCCTCTTCCTTATGGTTTTTATGGAGTAGGTGGTGGTGGACCCGGTGGTGGAAATGGAAAACAGTGTGCCTTCTTCGGTTTCAAAACAAACCGGCCCGGTTGTGGAAACGATAGAACCGTGGGCATTTCTATGCGTGCATTTAACCTTATTTAGAAGCGGCTCAAAGGTGGGTGTGTGGCGAGAGTGTGCGAATTCCGAAGGCGGTGGGGGATTCGAGCACAACAAGATTAACCGTTGGATGGTTTTTCCATCGCGCTTAGCACTAAACTGTTTGGCGTTCGTTGTTTTCAATTTATCACGGACGACCTGGGCCCCGCTGCTCTATCGCCGATCGTGACTGTGCGGAAACGGTCAGCTGCAAGCGGGCAACCCGTGAGGAAAAAAGCAATCGAATGGCCGCTCTCTAACCGGCAAAAGGAAGGTAAAGTATCCACCATTACGCGACGCTTAGTCAGCCATTCTTTAGGGATGTTCCTGGGTACGGGAAATAAGGACTAGGCTCTCCGTAAAGAACATTAAAAGCCCACGAAGTAGACGCCTAACCTTAAAACCTTTGGTAGACAAGATTAATTACAAGCTTACTGATATATCTGCCGGATTGGTTATGATCCTCATTATTTAAAGATGAGAAACCGATCCCACGTCCAGGCTGCTCGATCATCATCTGTTCGTGTAAGTTGGTCGGGCAAGTAAGACAATTTATTCCACCCCCGGGCGCAACCGTTGGCCGTCATCCCATAATGGGGTAAGTTGTTTAATATAAATGCAGAAAAATTAATTAACCTCAAGATCAGCGAGGGGCAGCTAACCCGTACTAGTCGCCTACAAGCTGTTCAAGTTTCTGGTATGCCACTTCGCGGGGAACGATAGATAAAATTGTATGATGGAAATGCATCGCATCAGCGGTTTCTACCAGGTAGGTGACGATCGTTCGGTTTTAATGGAGAATACTTTTCATCTTGCGACAGTCGGGCCGGGGGTTTGGTATACAAAGCAGCTAACCACTCGAGGGGAGCTTTCATCTTCAGGGCACACTAATTAGAGTTGATGGATAAAGATAAATCTTTTTTTAATGACAAAATGTCGCACAAGTTAATTAAAGCAGCGGAACTGGAGAGGTTTTCATTCCAAGCAATTATGCTAATGTTCATGCTTTTGATAAAATGTATCATGTGGTGTAAACTTCAAGCTACTCCACAGTCCATATTCCGATGAGCATCGTTTTGAAAATTACCACCCTCGTTTGATTACAGTGACATCGTTTGACTTTTACATTCTTCTCCTATAGTACTACCCCTTCTGGTTCATAACCTCCAATCTGCCACGACACGACCACGGGAAAGGTTAATAGCAAGCGGTTTTCGAATGCCCACTTAACCCATCTTAACCTTGGATCTCTCTTGGGTCCTTTCGTTTCGTTCGCATAATGTCTCTTCGGCTGAACAAACTCTCGTTGTCTTACAATCTCAATGTCTCTTCCTGTATCGCTGCTGGAAGATCGTTTTCACGTGCACTACTCGCAGGAGAACCTGGACCGATTCCTGCGACCCACCAGCGGGACAGAACTAACGGCATGTTTTCGGATGCCTGGGTCGTGGCGGGTCGTAGCACCGATGGCGCACTTGTAACCACCAGCTCCGACGGTGCACGTCGTTAAATGTGAAAATCAATATTGTTTATGCTAATTGCGCTAATGGGTTATCGGCTCGCAGGGCACATTTAATTGATACTGATTTGTTTTCTCTTCCGCCCTTCCGGGATGGGGGGGTTCGGTTCGGGAGGTTCTTCTTTGAGGTTCCATTTCGCCTACAGTTGTTACTTCCCCCCTTTCGCGTTCTGCGCCTTCGTCATCGTTAATGATGCTTTATCCGATCTGAGCGTACGCTTGTTTGGCTTGTACTACCGACGGCTTGTCTACTTAGGCCAATACTTGCTGTTTACTTTTAGCCCTTGTCGACGACTCTACGGTCGAATGCACTCTTCCATCGGGGTGTCCGGACGGTGTCCCCTAAGAGTGAAGCTAAGTGAAGTCCCAGTACCGGTGGAAACGAAATATACGAGGTGTCCTCTTTTCGCTGCTTTGTGTACCCTTTAACACCTTTCCCGTACCGCTTACGGGGGGTGGGTTTCCCGCGCCCACCCGGCGCTGGACAAAACGAATGGCGCCACGACAGATTCTTGACAATTTAAATGTTTCTTTTTTTTATCGGCCGCTTGTTCGCTGCCGCTGCTCGTTTATTAATACCATTATTGATTTAGCGCGATAGCCATCGATGGTCGTCGGCACGAGACTTCGGCTCCCAGCAGCAGCAGCACCGGTCTTGAGGCACACGCCGGAAACGAGTAGCTTACCCATTAAACCTTCTTCGGCATGCAGTGTCCCCTGGACGTAGCGGCTTATTTTTATGAGTCCCCTGCGGTGCATTCACCATTTCATGGACCTGCTCTCATTTAACCTTTTTTCTGCCCATGTTGGCCAATTTGATTGAACAGTAGCGAGCGCATGGATAGTTGGACGTTATGTGTATCTTTCGCGGGGGAATCGTCTACACGTCTGGAATGGTGCCCGTCGTTTTTATTCCCTCAAAAAACGCGGAAGTGAAACAACAAGTTTGCCACTTGGTCGGATGGTTCGAGAAAGGCTTCTTGGCTGCTCGCTTTCCGAACAGGAATGTTGACATTTGACACAGGGACAACAAGAGGTCATCGTGGAAGATGGATGGAATTGATTGACAGACGGTGGATGGAAGAACTTCATGGCAAATTGAACTGATTTTCATGTCTTCAAAAAGAACGTTCTTCCAGACTTCCGGATATATCTCAGATTTAAACAGTGATGTCCCAAATCAGTAGAACATCGACAGTTACCTGTTTGAAATTTGATCGAGCTTAAAGTCCGCTTTAACACAATGTTGTGAAAATAAAGGAAAAAAGTTTGCACAAATCTGTTGTCTGAAATCTCGAAAACAAATACCAGGCACCGTCATTTTGTACCGTTTTGAAACAACCCCATAATATTGATCAGATAAAAATGGGCAGGAGTGAAATGTTCCGGAAACAGCCTCTTCATCCTCATCATCGGCACTAATCGATTTCGATTATTGGTCATTATTTGACGTTTTCGGCTTTCGAGGGCGCAGGTTGATTTCACATTTAAATATATTCGATCTGATAAAGACCACTCAATTGCGCACCCGGAGCTGGAAGGTTGCCTAAGTGGCCCCTTCTGCGAGTGGCAATCTAAGATCGCCCAAGTTCAGAAAACATTGGCTGCGAAGTATCAATTACCGGCGAGTGGACGTGACTCACAGGCCAAGTCACGCTGGAGCCGTCGATAACTGGACCCGCCGGGCTCGGTCCGGCTCTCTGGAATCCTCTCCGACTCGTAGGCCCGGTATGGAAAGGGGGCCGCATGATTAACGGCAGCGAAGACGCCATGGCGCATGGCTTCGCTGGAGAGCCTTGCTAGCGTGCAATGGAACTATCTGCGCCGGTTTCTACGAATCCTTGCGCGCAATCGGTGCGACTAATGAGGCAGGTGGTGTTTGGCAGGTTTTGCCGCAGTTAATTATGATAATTATGCGACCGGGTCGCATCGGGGTGTTAATGCGGGTAATGGTCAAATAAATGAAGCTCCCTTTGTCCCTTTGAAGTGGCAGAGGATGCCCGAGAGGAATTGGAATTCCTCGTTTCACGTGCCGGGACTATGTCACCTCGATCCCGTGGCTTGCGGCATAAGATGATAAACGGGTGCAATTATGGTGCAAATCACCGTCGATTATTGTCGAGTCGGAGATAACTCTCTCTCACTCCTTCTCTCTCTCGTTCGGGAGCTCCTGATGAAATCGTAGCTGCTTTTCTGGCATATCCTCCTTGTGGAACTGTGTCATTTGCAGATCCACGTCCGAGTACGCTCCGTCACCCTTCAGAGTCATTTGCGGCAAACGTTCAAGGAAACAAAAATCTAGTTCCAAACGTCATTTCATGGAAGCAGCAACCAGTGCAGTTCTTACCGACGGCTCCATTTAATACCCCTACTGAAAGAAATGCGCTGGCGTGATTTTCTTGACACCCGGAAAGTCGGTCACCGAATCACACGCAACATGCGGTGCACTACCGATGACTAGAACTGGCCGGCGACACGAAAGTGTGCTCGGTTTTGAGGAAGTGAGTGACTGCTTCTAGAACGTTTGAAAACCTTTTATGGTAGTCTCATTCCCGCTTCCGTATGATCTCTCTCTCTCTCTCTCGAGACACGACTAACCCCGTGGCCGAGGGAAGGATGGAAGGAGGTCAGTGTTCCGGGAGCAATTGCGACCCTCCCGGAATGTGACACTTGGCGCCGCAGTTCGTGACTTCGCCTAAGATCTACCGGCAATCAAAGCGTACGGTCAAGAGTGCGCGGGAAAGTCACTGGAATCAGTTTGATTTATGATCGACCCATGATCGCCGGATTAGCACTTCAGCAGGCCGCCTCTGGTTGACTGGTGTTTTGGCGTGGAATGGGAGAAACAAAGGATGCCACTGGGTGTTACAAAAGCAGCACCTCATGCGTCCCAACGACGGGGCCAAGACATAAACAACCAATTTGCATACACATCAACGGCCCGACGAACCGCTAAGAGGGCGCTCGTGCCTGACCAATGTCATAAGGTTTCACTTTTCTCGCCGCATGTCAATGCATGAATGATGGTTGGGTAAGACAGATTTCGTGGAATATTCAAGTAAATAAGTGTTATGCACTGAAACAATACCGCTCGTGCTGAATGCGGAAAGAAAAGCGCAAATGAAATTGATCTGACAGGCGATCGGGGCGGTCAAGCGTAAATCGTTGGAATGGGATAAGCATTCGCTTGGTTCATAAATTAAATTATACCCGACTGTTGCACACTAGCGATTGATGCTTTTCTAAAATTCCTAAAGTATCGTCTTAAATCAAGTGCGACCGCATGTTGTAAAAATAATCCCGAAAAAAAAAAACCAAACACTCCCACCAAGTCGAAATATCGTACAGCGAGAAATTGAAAGTGCCGTTCCCTAGGGAAAATGCCAGCCAAGAAAAATTCGCCAAAAAATCCCAAATTGAAAAATAAGTCAAAAAAGGATACACGGGCCGCATGCACGATCCACTAGCAGCCACATAAAACACCCACCGTTTCGTGACCGTTTCGGACGTAAGTACGACATAATTACAGACGCCACGATGATGATAAAGTACCGTGCGTACCCAGCAGAAGAATTAGAAGTCAAAAGTCGTGACGAAGAATAAATAATTCGTTCTTGGTCGTTGGAGCTGTTTCGCTGTTGCTCGGTCTGCCAACCGATATTGTGGTCCGCATAGAGCGGCGACCACAGACACCAATGCGCAGGTTGCCGCGCCTGTTGCGCAGATCCCATAATGTGTTTTCGCGCGCACGCGATGTTTGACTTCGACATTCACCTTTGCGGAGATAGTGGCCCGGTCCGCCGCATTGCGGCATCGGTACGATCAAGTTCAACGAAAGTGCCGAGATTGTGCGGGGGGATGGCATGGGGGGGATGCTGTTGATGGATCGCACGCCGTGGTGTAAAGCCGTGCCGTTCGATCGCTACCCGTTTTACGGTTAGATTTATGTTCGTGTTTGGCGAATGACCAACGGAAAGCGGTTTTGACGGCCAGAATCGGGTAGCGGGATTGATATGCCGGGCGCAAAGATTTGCATTGCGGGCTTGGCCATATTTGTGACGTGCCAATAACAGGGTACTAATAATTGTACATCACGACGTTAATAAGAGATCTCTTTGCGGGAGAAAATAAAGAATCGAACGAAGTATTTTGGGCTGTGAAATAATTTATTGGTTTTACAGGGCAGCACCATCCATGGGAGCTTTTCATTTTCGGGCCCCCTCTATTGCGGTTGCTCCGTGCTTGGGGATTTCGTGAACAGGTTTTTGACGAAACTGATGGAACTTTTGCGCAGCCGCGCTTCGAGCGGCTCGTGGGAGGATGACGGTTTCGGTTCCTCCACGACCGACGACGACTCGGGTCGAGCCAACGGCATGGTTGCCAGGGCACGCTCATGGTACTGCCGCAGGTAGTTGAACTTCTGCAGCGCACTCGGTGGCGTGATCGTGAGGCGGATCGAGAGCGAGTCCTTCTGGATGTAGCCGTTGTTGATGAACTCCTCGCGGCCCAAGAATGTTTTCCAGCCAAACGGCAGCGCCGGTTGGAAGCAGTACTCGAGCGTCTTCTTGACAACCTTCTTCTCTGCCCTATGCAGCAGCGCCACGGTGAACTCGTACCTGTACGGATGGAGACGAACCGAGGTTACAACGGGCAAGCGCAACGGGTTACGGAGCCGATCTTACTTGTTAGGAATGCCGTTGCATAGCTCGAGGAAAATGCTCAAGAAGTTTCCTTTGCATTCGCCATTGCCACCGGGAAAGATTTGCAGCCGCCAGCTACCGCCAAGGTCGTCAGTCAGGACGTCTGAGTATAGACATCCGAAATTTTTAGCCGCCTCCACAACGTTCCGCACGGTAAACACATGGTTGAGGCAGTCCGGTTTAGTTTCCCTAGAAAAGGTGGTATCATCAAGACGATCGTTGTATGCCTTACGCACGATTCACTTACTTCTTCAAATGTTCCACCTCGGCCGCCAGCAGGGACGCTCGTTTCTTCATTTTTTCGTACTTGTCAATCAGATTCAGCGCTCGTACCGAAAAGCGCAGCTCTAAGCCGTCCTCGAGCAGATACGATTCCTGCAGCGCCTTCAGATCGATGAAATGATTTTGACCCCAACCCTTGCGCAGCTCGAAGTAGGTCTCGTCTTCATAGACATGGCTTCGGTTGGCGCCCAGCAACTCGACCGAGTAGTGATACTGCCCCTCGATACCGCTGTACAGCTGAAGGAAAATACTGAGCGACATGTTTTTGGCATCATCGTAGCCATTCGGGTGCACCTCTAGCCGCCACACCGAGCCAATGTCATCCGTGACGAGGTCGGAATACTGAACTTCGTTCGAGCTCCGTGCCGCCGAATACTTACGCACGGAAAACTTCCAGGCCGATGCTTCAGGAATCAGCTGACTAAGATGCACGAACGAAAGCACCAATAATGTTAAAATATTTCAACTCAAACATATTCGACTGTTCGACCGTTGAGGCATGCATTTACCTATTGAACTGGTATGGTTTAACGTTAGGACTGGTTACTTTGAGATCCTCAACCAACTTCGCACACGTCTGCTCCAGCTCCGGTCGCTTGTGCAACAGATTCTCGATCAGCTCGTTCTCCACCATATACTTGGCCGTCTCCAGCTTAATCTGATGTTTGTCTAGGTTTTTGGTCAAGATGTCCGACCATGCATTGGCCTCTTCGATTTTGTCATGAAACTGCTTGTGTATCTCGCGAAATTCCTGCTGCACCATAATGTTGATCGTTTTGATGAGATTATCTTTGGATTGCTTTAAAAGTGCCCGCTGCTTGTCCAGCTCCTGCGTGATGCGCTGCTCCGTTTCGATGAAGACGGCTTCGGTCTCTAGCAACAGTTTCCGCAAGCCCTGTTGCACTTTTTCCGGGCAAACTGTTTGGCCCTCGGACACTCTCGAGATGCTGGAATCATTCTTACTGTCAACAAGCGACTTGAGTGCATCGATCGCACTGCCACTGCGAAACGATACAAAATCTTCCAGCGTTCGGTTGCACTTGCAGTTCGGACACTTTGAGCTGCCATTTTCAAGTTCCTCCTTCTGCAACCACTGGCGAATGCAGCCGTGGCAGAAGAGCTTCGAACAGGCCGGACAAAGTCGCGGGTCGTCGACGCTGCTGAGGCAGATCGGACATTCGATCGTTTCACCGAGCAACTGCACCAACTGGTCTGCCGAACCGGATGCCATCGGAGATGAGGTGAGCTAATTTCGCCACTGCCGGTGCCCACTGATAAGCGTAGATTGATCCCGATCGTTCCGATTAGCTAGGACATCGACCTAGGTAGATTATGGATTGCTTATCAGCGAACAGCTGTTGCGAACAGCTGAACGCTTCGATAAGGTTTGCACTAAAACAGCCGGCACAAACTGATGACGCATCTGATCGAACTATCTGCTAGACAAATTGTTTATGACACGAAATTAACGCACAGGCACTAAAATATTCGATATTTTAACCCGAAATCACAGAGGACAGGAAAAATTCGACCAATATGTCATGAGCAATCGACTGAACTAAATCTGCGCATTGGGGGAAAGACGCGAGAGAAACGATTTTCACCGCTGCGTTGGACCGTCATTCTTCGAGGAGGTAGCTCTCTGCTTGTTCTCACCACACCGACTGCGTTCTATTTTTAAGCAGATTCAAACATTCAGAGCATTCGCTTTTCATTTTCGACACCAACACATATACTGGCAGGGAATAGAAGAACAGCATGAAACACGTATGACTAATTCAATGGCAAATGAGAGGGAGAGCAAGGAAGAATGCATCGGAAAATTCACTGTTAAACATGTGCTCCACAGTGGAATCAATTTGAGTACACCAATGTCTTTGGGAAAAGGGTTTTGAGATGAGAGAAATTTTCTCACAAATATAAACCATTCTGTCCCAAAAATAAGTCTGGCGTTAAACATGGTATTTCATACGCTACGGGAATACCATTCTGCTATTTCCACGGGCCTTTTGCAAAATAATGTGGACCAGCAAAAAATGATTCGGATCGCGATCTTATGGATTGAGGCGATCGTTAAATATTGATACGATGCAAAAAAATGTTTTCATGAATGATGCTGATAAGAAATAGGCGATAAGCATCGGTGGGATGTAGTATAAAAGGCGGTCCTGATCGCTCCAGAAGGTACATTCTCGCTTTGGAGTGTGATCAAAGCATATCAAAGCATCCGAGAACAACCGACCATGATTGCGAAGTTACTTCTCCTCACGCTTGGTAAGTAAAGATCAGCAACATTACAAGGATTCAGGATTCAGGGTTCAGGATTCAATCTGCCCAATTCCAATCAACGAGAACGAGAACGACAGCATCCAGGAAGGAGAATCTAATTATCTGTTTGTCCTCTTTCATAGTGGGGGCGTGTACGGCGTACCAGTACTCTTACGAGTATGAGTTCCCGTCCTCCCGTCCGTTCAACCAAACCGGCTTCGAGTTCGGAGCCTGGGAGCCGAACCGGGAGTACGTGTACAACGTCACGACGAAGACCATGACGGCCCTGCCCGATCTGGAGGACTACTGGACCGGAATCGTGACGCACGGTTACCTCGTGGTTCGTCCGAAGGATCACAACTACGTGGTTGCCTACATCGACCGTCCGACGTACGCCACGTTCAACGAGTATCTGCCCCGCGGATACCGCACTGAACTGTCGCACTTCAACCTGAAGTGGCAGCCCATGCCCTTCAGCTCGAAGCCGTTCGGAATCTACTACCACAAGGGAGCCGTCAAGGGCTTCTACGTGGAGAAGACGGTCCCCAACCATGAAGTGAACATGCTGAAGGCCTGGGTTAGCCAGCTGCAGCTGGACACGCAGGGCGCCTACGTGATCAAGTCGGAGTTCAACCAGTTCCCGGAGAACAACACCCTCACCGGAGTGTTCAAGACCATGGAGCCCTCGGTGACCGGAGAATGTGAAACCCTGTACGACGTCAACGCCATCCCGGAATACTTCCTGCAGTCGCACAAGGAATGGGTTCCCCAGCCCCAGTACCTCGAGGAGGACCAGCACGTCTTCCACGTCGTCAAGTCCCGCAACTTCGACCACTGCGAACAGCGCATGGGCTACCACTTCGGCTTCAGCGGCTTCAGCGACTTCAAGCCTAACGGTAACCAGATGGGAAACATCATGAGCAAGTCTGAGGTGACGCAGATGTACCTTACTGGAAACTGGTACAACTACACCTTCCAGTCGGTGTCCACCGTCAACAAGATCGTCGTCAGCCCGTCTCTGGTCAACAGCCAGAAGGCCATGGTCTACGCTCAGGTCAACATGACCCTCAACGACATCAAGCCCTACGACAAGTTCCCCGAAGGCCCTGCTGATGATCGCCAGGTGTTCGTCGATCTTGTGTACAGCTACAACATGGCTCACGATAAGAAGAACTTTGTCCGCCCCGCCAACGAGACCGACGACTCTTCTGACTCCGACTCGTCCAGCTCCTCGGACTCCAGCTCCAGCTCCAGCTCCAGCTCCAGCTCGGAGGAGGAAGAAGAGAACAAGAAGATCAGCCCGGCTGAGCAGTACAAGAAGTACGTCGACAATACCGAGCGTCGTGGAAACCGCAACCGTCGTGATCTGAATGCCTACAAGGAGAAGCAGTACTACGAGTCGTACAAGCGCGACCAGTACCGTCTGCGCAAGCACAACGATACCTCGTCTGATTCGTCCAGCTCGGATGATTCCTCCAGCAGCTCTTCCAGCTCGTCCAGCTCTTCGGAGTCTGATGAGCAGGATTTCTACGGAAGCTCCTCGTCGTCGGAGTCTGACTCTCTGAGCAGCAGCGAAGAGTTCTACCAGCCCATCTCGCAAAACCTGAAGGAGGCCCCGTCGGCTCCCCTGCTGCCGTACTTCACCGGCTACAAGGGATACAGCGTCCAGTATGCCCACAACGTCGATGCCGCCCGCCATGTCTACAAGCTGGCCTACGAAATCGCCGAGGAACTGCAGGAAATCTCGCAGGTCCCGAAGTCCAACACCCTGAACAAGTTCACCATTCTGGCCCGCGTTCTGCGCACCATGAACTACCAGGACATCTACGATGTTTGCCAGAAGCTGTTCGTTTCCCAGAAGGAGCGTGAGGAAGGCAGCAACCACAGCGCGTCGTTCGCCAAGAAGTGCGATGCCTGGAACACCTTCCGTGATGCTCTTGCCCAGGCTGGAACCCCGCCCGCCTTCAAGGTCATCAAGGAGCTGATTGAGGAGAAGAAACTGCGTGGCGACGAAGCCGCCAGCGTGATCGCTACCCTGCCCAAGACCATCCGCTACCCGACCGAGACCGTCATGCACGAGTACTTCCTGTTGGTGACCTCCAACGCTGTCCAGCACCAGGAGTACCTGAACACCACCGCCATGATCTCGTACTGTGACTTCCTGAACCGCGCTCAGGTCAACAACCGTTCGGCCTACAACTACTACCCGGTGCACAGCTTCGGCCGCTTGGCTGATGCTGACTACAAGATCGTGGCCCACAAGGTCGTCCCGTGGTTCTCCCACCAGCTCCGTGAAGCCGTCAAGGCTGGCGACAGCGTGAAGGTGCAGGTGTACATCCGTTGTCTTGGACATCTGGGCCACCCCGAAATCCTGAACGTGTTCGAGCCGTACCTGGAGGGTAAGATCCCCGTGACCCACTTCCAGCGCCTGGCCTTCGTTGTCGCTCTCGACCGTCTGGTGGAGAACTACCCGCGCCTGGCTCGCTCTGTCCTGTTCAAGCTGTACCAGAACACCGGAGACGCTCACGAGGTTCGTTGCGCCGCCGTCTACCTGCTGATCCGCACCAAGCCCCCAGTGTACATGCTCCAGCGCATGGCTGAGCAGACGCATTACGACCCGAGCACCCACGTCCGCGCTGCCGTCAAGACCGCCCTGGAGAGCGCCTCTGAGGCCGATGAGTTCGATGACGATATGGAATTCTCGCAGAACGCCCAGGCTGCCATCAAGCACCTGAACCCGCGTGACTTCAGCCTCCAGTACTCTGGAACCTACCTGCGTGACTTTGCCTTCCAGGAACTGGAGCTGTCCTACCGCATGTACTTCTCGCAGATCGCCTCTGATGACCACTACATCCCGAGCGGATTCTTCTTCCACCTGCGCAAGAACCTGGGTGGTCTGAAGCGTTTCTCGACCTTCTACTACCTCGTCTCGAGCATGGAAACCTTCTTCGACCTGCTGGACAAGCAGTACGATACCTACCACAAGCACCAGGACTTCAAGTCGAGCGACTACTACTACAAGTACTACAAGCAGTACCCGAACCTGTTCAAGGACTACTTCAGCCAGTACAGCAAGAACCACAAGTACCAGAACGACTACTACGAGCAGTTCGGAAACAAGAACCAGGAGGAGTTCCAGAAGTGGTCCACCACCCGCATTGCCAAGCTGCTGAACATCGACCCCGAGGAGGCTGAGGAGCTTGAGGGTCAGTTCATGTTCCAGATCTTCAACGGAGAGCGTTTCTTCGCCTTCAACAACCAGACCGTCGAGCAGTTCCCGAGCCTGGTGAAGAAGTACTTCGAAGATTTCGAGGATGGCTTCGCCTACAACGTCACCAAGTTCTACCAGCAGCAAGCCGTGACCATGGCCTTCCCGTTGGCCACCGGTCTGCCGTTCACCTACACCCTGAAGACCCCGACCATGTTCAAGTTCGAGTTCGAGGCCACCGCCACCACTCACCCGAGCATCTACAAGAGCCCGGCTGGATTCCCCGAGAAGGAATACGACGACTTCGTGTACATGCCGCGTTGGTTCAACGGATCCGCTGACGTGAACTGTGCCTACTCTCGCCTGGTCGATGCCAAGGTTGGCTTCGTGACGCCTTTCGATCACCAGCGCTACGTTGCCGGTTACCAGAAGAAGCTCCAGGGTTACCTGCCCTTCAGCTTCGACTTCGGCTTTGACTTCGAGAACAACGACTTCGAATTCAACGTGCAGCCGCTTGAGCCCAAGAAGGACGTTCTCCTGTTCCACCTGAGCTCGTGGCCGTACACCGGATACAAGGACATCACCGACCTGCGCCCGATGGCCGAGCAGCCGAGCGTGCGCATCCTGCACGATCGCGAGCAGACCACCAAGTCGTTCGAGCAGTCCTTCGGCCACGCCATGACTGGTGTGTCGCTCCGCTTCCAGGCTAAGTACGACAAGGACTTCATCGACTACGCCTACCTGATGAAGCACATCGAGCAGCACGACTACTGGTCCGCCCTGGTCTATCCGTTCGCCTCGGAGACCTACCACTACCACCAGCTGAACCTGTACTACGATGCCCAGCGTACCACCGTCCAGAACGTGAAGTTCGTCCTGCAGCACAAGCAGGCCGATTACGACCAGGACTTCCAGACCGCCGAAGTGAAGCACCCGAAGGGTCGTCACGGATACTCGGGATACTACAACGAGTTCAACTACGCCCAGCCCTTCGTCTACTACGCCGGAAGCCAGCGCCGCCAGGAGCAGTTCATGCGCAACGCCGGAGCCGGAATCCGCAACAGCGACGTCGATGTCTTCGACTTCGGAATCGTGTTCGAGGGCAAGCAGCAGAAGGCCGAATTCGTGTTCACCACTGCCTACGCCGACAGCCCGGTCGATGAGAAGGAGCGCTTCCTTGCTTTCTTCTCCTTCAGCCCGTACGTCTCGTCCAGCAACTTCTTCAGCTTCTTCCCCTTCTCGGGCAAGCAGTTCCAGATGTGCTTCTCCGCTACCAACGAGTACCCGAACATGCCCAAGCTGAACTTCCTGAACGCCCTGAACCTGGACAAGATCGGAAGCATGAACTGGGAGCTGTCTTACGGCGAGAAGTGCCAGGGAGGATCGCACGTCTCGATGAAGGGTAAGCTGTACCAGTCCGAGCCCTACCGTCACTTCCTGCGCATCTCCGAGGTCGGACAGGCCTGCAAGCAGCAGATGGACAAGGGATACTTCCAGCTCCCGGCTTGCCAGAACGCCACCCGCCAGGCCGGTTACTTCGACCAGTACTCGTTCAACTTCGAATACAAGGATGTGTCCGACTACGCCAAGAACATGACCTACCAGTTCTTCGACTACGCCCGTTACTTCACCTTCCCGTACTGGAGCGAGGACTACTTCTTCCAGGGCAAGCACAACCAGTTCCAGATTGACTTCCAGCTGGCTCCGTACTTCGACTACTACAACGCCTCCTTCTACGGTGCTGACCGCAGCTTCGCCATCCAGAACTACCCGATCGAGAACGAGTACGCTCGCTACTTCTTCTCCTTCCACCCCGACTTTGACTTCTCTGAGCGCATGTTCACCTACGCTTACCGCGGCAACTACCACCGTAAGTAAAACAGTCAATAGGGAATCAAAAGAATCCAGTTTAATTGGTCCTTTTCTTCTCCAGCGTCTTGCGTCGTCTCCAACAAGTTCGTCAACACCTTCGACGGTAAGACCTACGACTACGAGCTCGGCAGCTGCTGGCACGTCGTGCTGCACACCGTCAAGCCGGACTACTACTTCTACGCCCAGGACTCCCACTTCATGAACTCGGACTACGAATACAACTGGAAGAACGGCTTCGGAGAGGACGAGCAGATCACCATCCTGGCCCGTCACGGCGAGGACCACCAGCTGTACCTGAAGGCTATCCTCGGACAGTACAAGCAGAACGACTACAACATCGATATCATCCCGCACGGCCACGACCTCCCGATGGTCTACATCAACGGCAAGCCCCAGCAGATCCACGAGAAGTACGCCGTCGAGATGTACACCAACGATGATGGCGGTGACCAGCCCCTCATCCGCGTGTACGCTCTCCCTGGCAACGAGGTGGAGATCAGCTTCCGCGACGACGACATCAAGATCGTGTTCGACGGCTACCGCGCGCGTTTCTTCGCCGACCAGTCGTACTTCAACAACTTCGTCGGTCTTTGCGGCACCAACAACGGTGAGGGCGAGGACGACTTCATCACCCCCGACCAGTGCGTCATGCGCAAGCCGGAATACTTTGCCGCCTCGTACGCCATCACTGGCATGAACTGCAGCGGACCCGCCCAGGCGTTCTACACCGAGTACCACCAGAAGGCTCAGGAGCACTGCGTCAAGCCCCAGTACTTCTACGGCAACGTGATCAGCGAGCAGGAGGCTGGCCGTTCGCGCTACAGCTACTACTACAAAGACTTTGACCTATCGGACTCGTCTTCGTCGGAGTCGGATGAGTCGGACTCTTCGTCCTCGGAGGAGGAGAAGGAGAACCACCGCGAGCACTTCTTCGAGAAGCAGCAGTACAGCGAGAAGGAATGCGCGATGCAGCACCGTGTGCAATACTTCGAGCAGGGTGACAAAATCTGCTTCACGAACCGTGCTCTGCCGACCTGCGCTTCGCAGTGCAAGGCCGCCGAGAAGATCCAGAAGTACGTCGATGTCCACTGCCGTGATGCTACCGACTCCGCCGCCCAGCTGTTCAAGCAGCAGATCCGCAAGGGAGTGAACCCGGACATGAGCGGCAAGTCGGTCACCAAGACCGTCAAGTACTACTTCCCCAAGAAGTGTGTGTTTGCCAACTAAGCAATCAGACAGACATGATCTATTTATGAACATTCCAAATCAAGCAATCAGAAAATGTTAAAAAATATAGAGGTGACTTCATTAAATGAATGAATGAATCAAACACGATTGAATTATTATTTCTATCTCCGTCAGTTTCTATGTAGTAACTTTACAGATTTTTTTTTTTAATTTCGCTTGAACAAAACTAAAACAATCAAAGGTCTTTGAAACGAAATCTCCTTCAGTTATATGTTTAACTCGTAAAATAGTATTTCGGTCGATTGTATCCTCGCATCGAAGGTCAAGGCTGAACTGTGCATTCGATCACGCGCTCACTCTCCCGACTAACCAGAGATACTGGCATGTACAGACTATTTCATTAACAGTCGATACATTTGCAGCTTTCGGCAGCGACGAATCGAAATACGTCGACCGCAGATGGTATGTCATTGGTTTACGGGTGCACTGAACTTCATCTGCTAGACAACAATCAGTCATTGAAATTGCGGTAATTAGAGTGCACCCCAACGAGCCGAGCGTTCGCCTCCGTTCGGAAGAGAGGTCGGTCGTCTGCACGAGGTGCAGCATTGGCCTATGCTTAGCGCGTCTCATCCGCGTTCGCGAAAAAAGGTGGTACTATTTTTATGCAAACGATGATTCAATGCTCGACGATTGGAGCGGACGTCGCAATATCGTCGTATCTCCCGACGGCTGAGGTGCCATTCACGCTGCTCGCCTATAAATAAACATCATTAGCAAGCATGATCGCAGACAGTGTGTCAAAGCAGTCTAGGCTAAGGAGGGCTTAAGTCCTGGAGCACGCCAACTGGCAATGAGCTAACGGGAATGCCGTTCGCAGTACACCGAGGAAGAGTGAAAGGGAGCGGAGTTTAATATGCCGGCTTATATCAACCCTAACAAGCTCCTATCATGATGGTCTAATGAAATGTTCAGCGCACGGAGGGATAACAGTGGATTATAAGCTATCCATATGGCTTAGGGCCATGATCGGCTTTCGATAGACCTGGACCTCTTGTAGGAGTTTCTCTCATTATATCTTATTTAGCTAAAGTTAACAGTACGTTAATACCCGAAGACTGCGGATATTCATAAAGCGAACCTTTAATTCGCTCCCCGCCTTACTCTTGCTGTCGTCTAATGAGGTACCGTGAAAGACTACAACCCATACGAACTGTCGTTGAATGCAGCGAATGCAAATCCGTTTCTACAGTAATTGAATCGTAAAATGGTGAGACCAGTCGATCGATCACACGCGATCGACAACACGCAAGAAGTAAAGATCGTGAATATTGGCATTCTGATTACTCACGGCACAACACCGTAGAATTCTGAAGGTTCGCGTCGACATGGTCTGCGAGAGTTGTGAGAACTTTTCTGCGCTGCGTATCGACAGGCGAGTAAATTTGTAAAATTAGTGATCAAAAGTACCGGTTGGGACAGCTGAAACGATCTTGCCGGGGAGACATTGCAAGTTGTGGTGGTGGACTCAACGCACTGTCGCGAGTTGGCCGTTACTTACCTGGGAAAGAAAAACAAAGCAGATGAAGATTTATGTAGTAGGAAGATCGACATTGAAAGAAACGATATTATACAAAAAATATTGCCACTAGATATAACGCGAAACTCGTGAGGACAACTAGAGGCGAATAAATCAACAAGGAAAACGGAGCGTTAGGAAACCCCACTGTGGACTATTTCCTATCAGCTTAAATATAAAACAGCAACAAGGTAGTGATAAACGACACATTTAAATTCTATATGCTAATGACAACGATGGGATATTAAGATCCATTTTCTATTTCCTGATCATTCGGGCGGGTTATTTATCTTCCGTATCGAAATCATTAGACTGCACTCCGAAGCAGCATCGCTTCCACAAGATTTGATATTGCTGAGACAAAATGTAAAGACGACAGTATCAAGGATGAAAGATGTGACCAATTTTGTTATGTTTTATGGTGTTGAAGATTTTACGTTTGCTTTCTTAGAAATGAACCATAGTTTTTGTTGCAAGATTTTTAGCGGTTATCGAACAACCATTAGACTCTTGCAACACCCGAAGTGCCTTCTGAAGGGAAACTTTCACTCTGAAACTAAACATTTATCGCATTAAATAAAGAAAGATAAAACTCGATGCATGAAATTAAACGTTGACCAAGAAGGATGCAGATTGATTTATTCGCTTCATAAAAGAAAAATATATGGTATTTTTTAATATCTTTTAAATGCAAACAAGCGATAAAAGGTGTGCATATTCCAAGTAAGGTGTTCGCGTGGGTAGTCGATCATAAACCAATCATTCTGGAGGTGAAAGGGCCTAACGCCAATAAGGAGGTACGCCTCCACCATGGCGATAAAGTAAGCGTAGCGATAGTTTATAATTGACACTTTCCCCGATAGTGTGTTAAATTTGATCGACAGCCCAGGCAAAGAATGTTCAACTTGTATCGACGGTCGGTGCGCAGTGTTGCTTGCCAGCTGGTAAAGGTTTCTTCGGCGTTGGCTTCACGCTTTCGGCAACCTGGTCGGCAACCCGCTTCAACGGGACCATAAATAACCGCATCAAGTAGCTCCAATTCCGATAATTGAATAATAAATCCTCTCCCGACATTAATGGCGTCGTGATTGATGTAAGTGGTCTCTGGCAGGAATGTGCAACTCCTGCAACTTGTCCACCGTACCGTCGAAGCCCTAGCACGTAGCGAAATCATCAATCGACTGCTATCGGGGAGGACTGCGTTGGGATCCATTGGTACTCAATGGGAGCTAGCAAGGGTTGTGGATGGGGGGTTGCACCGATTTATGTTCACGTTTGTCTGCGTAATGTTAGCCTGATCGAATCCTGCTGTGTACTATTTTTGTCCAATCGTACTCAAGTGCAGCACTCGAGTGCATCCGTGACAAGGAGCTGATGCGGAGGATCATTATAATGCCGCACTTCACAGTTGAAGTTGTATCCATTGTCGTATATGTCGTGAGTATACTTCGCACGCCAGTGGCACACCTTTCCCCGCTCCGGGAACACACTGTCTAGCCTAGGTCTGGACACAAAAGACTGCAAAAAGTGCACCATTCAAGGTTGCTACTGCACAAAACGTGATTCCAAACGATCGTGCAGTTGAACCGCTATCCGTATATGCATTTTCAATTGGCTGCGACCTTTGCGCGGCCGTTTTGCATGTTTTTGGACGGTTCGCGTCACCTTGGGCTCAAGCCGTCCAGACAACCGAAACAAAGCGTTTAAATGCAAAATTGAAACAATAAAGTGTGTCTTGATTGGCACGGCGGGTGGTAAAACAGATGCATCCGCTGCTAATTAGCAACGGTTGCCACCATAGGTGGCGCTTTTTGCAATGCATCGGTAACCTTTTCCAAGCACAAAGCCGAAAGGAGCCAAAAATTTAAATTTGAGATACTCCTTCCTGACCGATAAGATATCATGCTGTTTACATTAGTATGCATCTGCTGATCGTCTTAAATCGACGCAGGAGCATGCCGATTATCTCCACGATGCGATAAGTTATTTCTGCCGCAAGTAATTTTTGTCGCTATAAATTTCAATTCGAAGCCATTATGCAAAATAGACACCGATCCGAACAAACAACAAACTGTTTAAAGATCAGATAACTATGCTACTAACAGCGCATAAATATAATCCTCAAGCGCATCGCAACATTTGGCGGGGCTCATTTTTCATCCACGCAAAACGTTTATTATTCTACCGGTGGACATTCGATGCACGCGAAGAATACCATCACTACTGTTCTCGCTCCTCTCAAACGACGAAACATTCTTTTGTTCGCGATTCGGGTGATTTGTGTTCGCCCAAAAAATAAAACGTCATTTTTCTGCAATTAATTAATCCTGCGACCAAGGACGCGCATCGGCCGCTGTGACGTGTATGCATGATTGATACCGGCTTTACTGGTGCAAATCAGCCGAGCGGAGCACGATGACAGAACAATCAATATCAGTTGCTTCAGCCCCGGTTGGAATGTGAACCGAGCCATTATATGCTACCTGACGAATGTTGGCAACCTGCCAAAACGAACGGATTGAGCGAGGCTTCTTCGCCGTCCCAAAAATGTTCGCCAATTTTCCTTCACCCTCCCCCCCAAACCGCGCGGGATACTTTGCATTCGTGGCAGCGTGACTTTAGCGCATTTTGTTTTCCTCCACTCAACCCGAGCAGATCGGAAACTATGCAACGCGCTCGAAACGTGCCGAGGATAATAAATCGTTTTATGTGCCATTCGGTCCATTAGAGCATTAGGCGGAAAGGGGTTGCACTTTGCGGCGCGCAACCACTTAAGGATGCGTCGCGCTAAGAACAACGCGAAGAGGTACGCTCGTGAACGTGATTTGAGTCACACCGGCGTGCCCTGGGAAAAGTTTATGCTCGCACTCTGGCAGGCAAGCCCCGGGATCGATTTGGAACCCGCCCGAAAGATCCGCCGACCAAAGACGGGTCGTCAATCATCCGCCGGACGAGTCGGTGAACGTCGACGGCTGGCTCTGACAGTGGAAGATGAAAGCGAGCAGGAATGCATGAAATCATGCAAATGCATTTTGCCGTTCTGGCCGAGTTAGTTGAGTCGGTTCTGTAACGCATGCACGCACTCTTGCGCGGGCAACTTTGCATAAGGACAGGAAACTAATTTTCCACGAGAAGATCTTGCAGCAGGACTGCTGCGAATTGAGTTTTTGAGTATGCAAAAACTAAACGAAAAATATTTTTCAAACACCTCACCTTTGTTACGCGATCGCATCGAGATGGTAGTTGGGTGGAAAAAATGTTTAACCAATTTTAAAACACACGCCATCATGCAAAAACCCGGTCGGTTTGACATTTGACAAATGCGAATTCTTGCCGTGTTTGCCATTGATTTCCTTTTTGTCAAGCGCGAACAATAAACTAATCTGTCCGTCGTACATGGCCTGTCCGCAGCACACCATAAACCCATTAGCAGCGAACCGCAGCCGGAGCTCGTAAGGCGACCCGATCCGACTGTCAACAGCTCGCAGATTTGGTGAACCACGGCCGGTGACAGGACGGCGCATCGGGGTCTTTGTTGCGAATTGTGTGTGCGGGCAAACAATTGGTCCACCAGCGAACCGACCCGCGCCCTGGTCGCTAACGTCGTATGTCGAACAAGAAAACACACTTCTTGACCCCCACGGATTGTAGGCTTATCAGCCTGCTAGCCGCACAGACAAGTTCGCAAACGACCAGCTATAGGGAGAGATGTTCTTCCATAAATTAAGCTCCGAATCGGGTGCCATGGACGGGGGGGTCTTTGATCGTCCATCGGTAGCGCCCACGCCGGTGTCGATGGCACCCGGTCCCGTGGCCTCAATTAAGAGCATTAGGCCACGGCTGGTTCACCGGAAGACGCACCGCGGGTAATCGGCTCACGAATCTAGATTGATCGTTATCCGGTCAAAGCTGGCCGTATGATTCCTCCCGAGCTACCGGAAAAACCATTTCGCCTAGAAAAGCCTTTCGCAGAAGCCAGAGAGCTTAACGTCCCAAATGCCAACCTACGCGAAATGGTGGCGGACACTGATTTCAAAATGAGGTGCAAATTGTTTCTTCCTTGCCCGTTTGCCAATTTATTCGATTCAATCAGTCGACTCTCGTTAAGCTGATCGAACTGCCGCGGATTAGGTTGGGGCTGGAATGCGGGAGCATTATGAACCAAGGTGAGGTATTCCTCGGACGACCGGCCTAGTCTGGGCTGAGAATGCTTCGAAATTGGCCCGTAAAATTAAATACAATCTCCGATGGAGAAGTCGTAAGCTGCGTGAAAAGGGTTGTACTATCGACGCGCGAACTTTACGAGCTCGGCGCGATGGAATGGTGAGTGAATGAGTGCCCCCGTTCGTCTCTAGACTGAGAGACAATAACCAATTAAGGCCAAGGAGCGGTTGGCATTCGTGGTTCTTGAGGAGTTGGTGCACGCCGCATACGCATCCAGGGCGGTGATGTTTGGCCTACCTAAGTGATGAAGTCATGCACTGGCGCACTCTAGGTTAGTAGGGTACCGGAGTGTCTGGAGCAGTGGCAAGTGTTTAGAACATAATTCTCCATATTTCGGACATCCATAAATTTGCACCTTGCCCGAAGGTAAACGAGCACCTGTACAAATAAGCTACCGGAGTTCGTCCCGGCGTTTGGACCAGTGTGGGCGCCAAAAGCCGACGATGGCCGCCCCATTCCCGAGCTGATTCTTACCAGACACGATGTGCTTGGCCCTGGTTTTCGGTTCGCGTGCCAATGCCCAGCTGTCGGAACGTGCGGATGAGCCGACGCAGCAATCCACCTTGAAGCACGGGGTGCGATTTCACGTAACCGGCGTCGGCGTCATGTCTGTCTCTGTGCGCAATGGTTTGCAAATTTGTGTGTAATACAACCGACCGCCGTGGGACGTCTTCATCGCCACCGTACTCTGGCCGGTGATGGAGTTATTTTGATAACTCTGTTAAACATGCCCGGTTGGCAGCACAAAACCGCCACCGTTGCAAACGGTGTATGTTGCGCGAGGGATACTTAAACAAGCCCCAGCGCATACGCCATGCGGAGAAAGTGTGCGAGGGAAGGTCGGGAAGGAAAAGCCCAAGGGGTAGAGAGTTTATCTGCAGCTACTGCACACGGGTCGAAAAGCAAGTGAAAAGTATGGTTTGCAGCGCGGTCAGCAAGTTTCCTCCGACATTCCCGGTGGAATGTGGATCGCCTCAGACACACCCGGTCTCTCCTGAGACTAGCGGCTATATGGAAGGAGATCGTGCTTTCTCGCCACACGTCTTACTCCTCGAGGGACGTTTGGTGGTCGAGGAATTAGCCGGAGCATTCCTCGAGCGCCCATGGTGCATGTTTTGTCTGCTAATCTGGTTCAGCTATTTCTAATCCGCAGAACTTCCGGACATCCACGGAGCAAACGGAGGAGAAATGAAATACGACTACTGGTTGACTGCCGTGTACTCGCGCCTAATGACCCTAGAGGAGGAGGAACGTCACATAAATAATCGACAGATTTAACGAACGTCGCCGAGACCGAGACAGGTCCGCTGTGTGGTGGCTTATCGCGAGATCAGCGTGCTAGACGAAGAATGGACTCCATATAGCAGAGCACTGGATGGAGTCGCACTAGCTTCTGCTCGATTTATATTCCCAGCTCCGCCCGGTGGCACGCCGCTGATCTATTACTCTTATGAATCCAGGGGTCAACACTGGGCCTGCTTCGGCCTGTTAGTCAACCAAACAGTGTTGGAGTCAATGGAAAGCTGCACGCAGACTTGGTGAAGCAGACTCCGACTAACCTAATGCCCAACGCCTAGCGATGGAAACCATTTGATTGTTAATCGCAATTAACGGTCGACTAACGGTAGGTTGTGACACGAGTGAACCTGTGGTGGCTGCATTTTTCATCCGTTTCCATCTGCATAGATCAACCAGGTGGATGCCTTAAACCCTTGAAGCACCCTTGGGTTTGGTTAGGCAAGAGTTTCCCTTAAGATGTCTTTTGTTATCAAAGCCTTATGCTCAATATTTGGGATAGTTTATAAGTATGATAACATTTGGAATAGCTTTGAAACACTTTCGTTGATGGTAAAATATATTTTGCGAACTTCTTTCTCGCTCGGAAAAGGTTCAAATTCAATTTTACAGTTGCCGTCGGACCCGAGAGCGCTCCCGCCTGGGAGCGCCATAAGCCAAAGTTCAAGGCAACAGGGCGAGACTGCTGCATTTCGTACGCACGCAGGGTTGCATATCGAGAATCGATACGGTCGAACAGCGCTCACCGGATGCGGACAAAGCTCCCAGTGGGGCAACCGCGGCAATAAATTATCATTCCCCTGCCGATCTCGATGGACCATGTTCCGGCGGGGTTCCGGGAGCCTTTGCAGACGCAATGACGGCGCGCCGCTCTGAGTGACTTCTGTACGCCTGGCAGTGCGTCGACGGGTAACATGAGCCTCGACCATGTTGGACCATTTTTCAATTCGTACACGCGAACCCGGCTGCGGTGGTGCGGTCCTACCCGTGTACGGTCCATAAATTACCATCTGTCAATCGATAAATTTTGCAAAGTGATAATTGCACACCACAGTCCAACACTACGTCTTTCCTGTGCTAATCGCTACCACCGATCGCGCCCCCGGGTTAAAGTCGGCTGAGCAACGTGCCACTTCCTTAGCGGTTGCCACCGGGGCGATGCGCGTGGAATGATTTGTGTAGCCACGGTTCGGCCGTAACTGTCGGTCGGTTGGTACCAAGCCAGTTTGCTGCCGGGAGTTGTGAGGTGTTTCTCGCTTCTCTTGGGCCCAAGAACCGTGGGGGAGATTGCGATCTGGAGCATGGCAAAACAACCTCACGTGCCATATATTGCAGAAGCTCCGTGCGCCGAACCACTTCCTACACCTTCGTTCCACGGCAGCGTTTGATGACTCTCCCTCCCCCTTTCAGCTATCAGAGATGTTTGATCGTGATTGTTTACAAAACCCGCCCGCCCGATCGTTTGTTCGGGAGAACTAAGCGCACTTTAAACACTCGAACATTTTGACACGCGCAAATGTTGTGAAGTGTGAAGTCGCCCAATCTGTCTGGAACAAGTACGACACGCGGGTGATGGAAAGACGGACCGCCCGGATGGATGAATCCGGATTCATCCGAAACTCCAACCACCTCCGCAGCTTCGTCGCACGTAGGCTGCGAAAACGATTATCGATTCATCTGCTGCGAGCCAAAATTGCGCGAATTAAGTTTTTATTACTTGTTTAGTCCGCCAAACCCGTTGGCGTTTGTCGGGCATCGTCGGTGCCTTCATTGAGTCGTTCGCCGCCAAACCATCACAGAACAGAATAAATCCGTGGGGGTTTTCAATCGGCCGCTACACTAATTCCCCATGATCTCATCACATGTGTGGAACTGTAAGATTTTGTTCTGTTTACTATCCTCAATGTTTTCACTACGTGGGTATTTGATAATTTCTTCAGCGACGTACTAGAATCAATTCCGAGAAATTTAAATATTTTAGGATCGAAACGAACCTGAATTCCACAGTTAGATATTGCCGTTACAGCTTTACCGAAATAGAATGTGTTAAATCGATGAGCGAAAAAGCGATTTCGTGATTTTCGCTGGCCAATCGTAAAATTCAAAACATAAAAGCGAACATTAACTATAAAATAACAAATATGTAGTCGCACGTGCATATTTGAGACCCCAACTTTTCGCCTCGGTTAAACCATTTCTTAAGTGAAAGAAAAAATAGCTTCAACTTACTGCTACCCACCTACCGGAGCTATCCAATACACCGTTCAGCAACAGCACGCCCACTGGACATTCGGACCTTCGGATACGATATAACCAACGGTTTAGGCTTGTAAATCGTCGAACGGCTAGGTGTGGAACCCCGTACCAACCGACATCGATGTCGCGGCGGGTCAAATTACAATTCGATCCCGAGCCACAGTGAAGAAAACAAAACTGCCACGAGGACTGAGAGGGGCGAAATAAACCATCCCCTCCAATACACCCTCTAAGCCATAGGGCTAGCGGAAGGGTGGAAGGGTCAGGGGTAGATAATGTAAGCGGGACGATAAAGACCACTTACGATGATTATGCTTATGGTGTCATACGCGGCGTAAATAAAAGAAAACAGCGAAAGACACTTACATCAGCGAAAAATTTCTTATTCATTGATGGAACGGCGGAAAACGAAACGGAAAGTTTTTCTCCTCCCTTGGTACACATATGGAGGGTTTTCCCTTTCGGCAGCGAGGGGGCTTTCGACTGCGGGGTGGGGGAAGAAGTGGACGAAAAGGTTATGACGGTACAGCGGACGGTACTTTGCTGACAATAGCAATCAGAAAAGTATTCTTCGATAAGTTATTAATGTGCATTCAAATCAATTCAGGATACGCTTGTGAGGGGTGCATGAATGAAATGTAAGCATACTAAACCATCTTTCTGATTTATAGCTCGGTGCGGATGTATGGAGATACGATTTTCCGAGTAATGAGAATTATGAAATCGCGTTACACGGATGGGATGCTTTTTCCTCTATCCTCCCACCAATGCACACCCACATTCACACCCGACCGGACACAGCGACCGCCGGCGTGTTGGTCGGCCTTAAATCAAACCTCAGAAACCGAAGGCATACGGGCGAAATGAAACAGGCTTCCTAATTCCACGCGGACGATTGCTGGGAAATGAATAAAGAGAAAGCAGGCAGCTTACCTCAAAGCGAAAGATAAACAAATCAAATCCAATTTCCGCTCCGCAAGCGAGCTGGATCGTGAAGGTGGTGGAATGAGGGGGGATACGATCGGGCAATGTGTGACCGTGTAGTAATAGGTATTGGTTTTCCCGAAGTAGATGGGGGGGGGGGGGGGGGGGGGGGGGGGGGTGAGTAACGGCCACACTGGTGATGAATGGAAGGTTATGCTTTTAAAACGCTTCATGCAAAACCGGAAACCATCGAACTGGGCGGGAAGGGAACCATCAAACGGATTTTCCCACCATGTATTTTTAAGGCAAGAGGAAAACCCACTACTAAAAGGAGCGATATTGTCGGAGGTGCATGGAAAGAATTACAACCGGTGATCAAAGATAGTTGTTGAAAAAGATGGAAAGAGAAAGAACAATACTCACAAATATCTTGATATTGCGATTTTGGGAGAGTTTTTCTCGTGATTTAAATGATCTTCGGAAACAGTAATTGCATAAACAAATCTCCAGGAGCATAAAACTCGATCAATTTTGAGGACAATGAAACATTGGCTGCTGCGCAGCGAAAGAGAACGTTGAGCAATGAAAAAATAAAAACTGGTACAAATTCCAACGCAGGCACAGGATTTGTTGGCATGCGATGCATTGTCCATTTTATCCACCGTGTCCTTAATTAACTCATCGCCTGTTTTGGTAAACATTCAATTTAGCATACCCTTCAAGCCTTCCTGTGCTGGCGAAAAAAAAGACAAACTTCTTGCACATTTTCGTCCACCTTCTGCAAGCGTTGCATAAATGACGAGCCTCCCGCTGGCCGCTGGCGGTTTTGGGGCGTGGACGTGCCCAATCGGGGCGATCTACCGGGGTTCACGTTGCGAGCCGCCCTCGGGCGGCATTCGCCTGTCCGATGCCCATTTTCGCGGGCATCCCGAGGATGTGCGTGAAGAATTTTTGAACAACAAAACTGGAATGTTTGTCCTCGCGTTGCACCGGACCATGCAAGCAAAGGGGGGCAGCAACATGTAGAGACGAGCAAGTCGATTTTCTTTTCCGATCTTTTTCACCTCTTTTTCAGCGCACTGCTTGCGTATGCGTGCTATTTGGACAATTTCGTCCACACGCAGCCCCAGACAGGGCTAGTTTCAAATAACATAATGACAGTAATCACCGCTAATCTCGTGCAGGTCAAATCACTGATATTTGGAGATATTATCAGTGACGTCGGAGAAGTAGATACGCCGTACGGCGATGATTTTTAATAAACCATTGCTATTCAAATTAATTTTTGCTTGCATCTTCGCTTCCGTTCACACTCCGAACACGTAGCAAATGTTGGTTACACGAGCCAGGAATGCACAAAATTGACAAACACGCAGACAGCTGGATCGTTATCTAACCGCTGCCTGCTGAAATTCTTCAATGCATTGCCTTAAAAAAAAGGCTACACTTCAAGTGCACTGAAATGACTTTGAGGAGCGCGACAAATGCGGTTAGCGTCCCTTGGTGAGTCCAACCAGCTCCTCCTTTCTCTTGCATCCACAGCCCTTTAAGATGATGCCTTTAATGATGCACGAATTTTTCTGCTTACCCGCTTTGGTACCGAATCAAAGCACCACGTCAGGCCGAACACGTACCAACTACCGGCCAAGCTTTTTGGCAGAAAGGAATGTTTTTGTCATTCTCCGTTGTTTTTCCCTCTTCGGTTTCTTTGTCCAACGGACGCTGCGGAAAAATCGGCCCGCGATCGTTAGTTGCAATTGCAAATTCTTGCGTTACACTTTGTGCTGTCGAGAGTTTCGGTTTCGGTTTCTGCAATTGTTATTAACTTTTTTTGCGAACGCTAACGAGGCAACATAAGTTTGGTCACAAAGACAAGGGGAGCACTTCCGTATTTACTCATCCCAGCAAGTGTATTCCATTTCAAAATTGGTTCGCTGCCAATTTCGGTCGATTTCTCCCCTTCTCCCATGTGAGTCATGGTTGGCGAACAGGCCAACCAGACAATGCCGTTTGGAAGATCCCCGTTACTTCGAGGAACGATAAAACGACAACCGTCCGTCGTAAAAACATCCTTCACCCGACAAAAAGGATTGTCGAACGATTGGTGGAAATTGATTTAAAAAAATGCAGTTATGGCGGAAGTTTTCAAAAACGTTTCTCCACCCGAACCGGTATCGATCGCTCCCCGAGGGATGCGTTTTTTTTTTGTTGCCTTGCTGCAGTTTGGTGTTTATGTTCTTGTTTACCGGTTCGGGTCGAATGTTGATTTTCGTGCCGTTTTTACTGCGGCGGCGCGCTCGCGTAAAATCACGACCACACCGTCGTGCCCAAAATGACCGAAGATTGACGGTTTGATTGAGATTAATGAATCAATAAAACGATGCACCGTCACGCAATCGCTACGGTTATCCACTGGAGTGGCGGTGGACTTTGTGGTCAACAACAAAAAATCACCCAATGTGATCGTAAAATCGACGTCGACAAACAGATCAATATTCCAACGAGAAAAAAGGTGCAATAAAAACAAAAACCGGTCCACATAAGCGGCCAAATACATCACTGACATCGGTGCATCGGTGAGGTGGATTGGGAATATGCACGACTCATTCCACGGCCACACTGTTTATGCTACTAATGGCGGCGAGGCCGGATAAACGCGGAAGACCGATCCACTCCAGCGCTGCACCGGCAAACCAAACTGTCAAGTGTTTGGTACCGTCTCGCAAGATAAATGATTCTTGAGCGAACTTTTTCGCTTTCGGTTGATCTACTCGAGCCTCCCGAACTCGTTAGGCGAACGGGTGTAAAATGCGTATGCGTCCGTACTCGTTGGCAGGTAGAAATGCATCTCCTCCAGTTCCCAGAGTAGAAGGAAGCGCAAATTACGAAACAGCAATGTCAGTGATTGCTTGTTCGGGTTGGAATGCCCTGACGATCTCGTTAGGATAGGAACCAGACCATGTACGCGGGTTCTGATTGATGGCTTTGAAGACACTTCAAGATAGTTGCAAAATTAAGCAACACCACTCAAGATGAATTGTCAAGTGAAGATTTTAATGATAAAACTGATTATTTATTTACAGTTTTTTAGCAGTTGATCAACAATGTTGCAAACGCAGGTCAAATGCAAATATATTATGTTTAACGAAATAAAGAGACTTTATCAGCGATTTAAATGTTGCATAGGGAGTCGTTTTTCAGCCATTGGAGTGTCGGTTTCTTGTAGGGAATAATTACTTTTTTTTAGAGATTTAGACAGAATGAACAATTATCATAATTGTTGTAAATAGTATGAAAAAAGCATAAATTATGGTCAAAAAGTTAGTATCTTTATTCGACCAATTACAAATGATAAAAGAGACTAGCGTCCAGTAATCGCCTCGCTTTTATAGCTCTAGTTATGTCGGTGTAATTTTTTGACATCGACTCGTTGACACTTGTCAGAGGTGTCAACAGTAAATACCTTCTACTTCCATGCGTCTAAATGATGCAAATTTTAATTTACTCGTTTGTGATTGAAATCGTGCAAAATGAGTTATTAATCGACACAGAGATTTTAATCCTTACCAGCGATGCGAATCCCAAACGAGTGAATCAGTAAGTAAATTACTAGTGCCTCTGTTTGTGATTTCAACTAGAGATTCGAATACTTCTTACGAATTCAAATCTCTACGATGACTAGTATCGTTCATGGAATTCTAATCTTTGTGAGAACCAAAAGTGATTTGCAAAAACTGTCGGTTAGAATCTCTCACTCTTACTCATCCTTACTCAGTACGCACATCACTAGTTTCTTGATCTTGCCTCATTCGTTCAAATCCCACCGATACACCGTTGAGGAAGAGTAAAAAAATTGACTTGAATAAAAAAAACTAAAAATCCACATACCAGATGAAAATCATAAAATCTTTTATGCAGAGTAATAAATTCTTACCTTTGTCATCTTGCCCACCGCTTCCGCCCGGTGACGTATCGTTCGGTGGTGTTTCATAGGGTGGCACCGGTTCGGACTCCACCAGCACACTAACGCCGGGGTGACCGATGGTCACGCCCGTGGTCGGCAGGAAGGACACTCGCGGCGGGAATGTCGTAAAGTCCTGCGACAACCAGCTCGGAGACGCCGGACCGCTGCGTGCGTTCGACGCATCGTCCCGCCCGGCCCCATCGGACGTGGATCCGAGCAGGTGCACCGTGACCGTCACCGCTATCACGATAAATATGAGGAGTATCACAAAAAAGCACACAATATCGCGGCGAGAGGAGGAGTAACAGCGAGTCGTCATCACTGCTGTGCGAAGGATGCTGTACGCTGCGTGATTGATGCGCACCCGGGGGGAGGAATTGGGGAGAGTGGGTTTGGGTTACCCTACACCCTTGCACACACTATCGACACTTGTAGAGGGACACCGGCCAACACTGTGTCGTTGCTTGTCGACACTATCGGAACGATTTGGCGGCTTCACCACCGAGGGAAAAAAGGGACGTTTCGAGAGTAACAGAGAGAGAGAGAGAGAGTGTATGTAAATGATCATGCATGAAGGCACCGGAAGTAAAGGCTATTCACTCTCTTCTGTTCGCGCACCACACGACCGGAACTACTCGCAAACGAAAGCGGCACGTGCCACCATTTAAATCGCACCCCGAAACTTGTGTGTCACTTGTTGCAAACAGGGCCCCGGATCAGGCCACGACCGAAAAGACGCTAAAAACCGTGCCTTCTCGCGCAAGGACCAGCCTGGGCGATCGGTTCGATTCCGGCTTCAAGTCTGCTGCTGCTCGCTGCTGCTTCTACTGCTGCTACTGGTTGAAAACACATTCGCTGGCTGTTCTTTTGCATCACTTCCTGCATTCGCGTGCCGTTGGCTACTGCGTCGGAGGAAAAATCTGAAAACCAATAAAGAAAAAAACAAAACAAACCGACGTAAGAAAAATGAATAATTGTTTCACCTGTCGTATAAATTGGGCCGGGGGAAATAAATAGCCGGTGAAAAGCGTTTGAAAACATACGGCCACTTCGGGAAGACATTTCATTGCCTTTTGGCCGAAAGACGATACCAAATGCTAAACCGGCGACAAGGAGGATGTCAAGGATGGTCAGGCAGGAGCGCATACGAAAAGAAAAATGGAACCAGATTCACGGGCGGTATCGTCGGATCTGTCATCCGGACGCCAGACGGCGATGACGCGTTTAACCGAAAAAAAAACCTATCTGAACCACCCAATTTTTTCAGCCGGAAAATTCATTTTCCACCCATGCTCGATGCACAAGGGAATGGACCGGCGGACATGCTATCGCTTAAGTGCCTTCGCCGACGGCGCCGAGTGTCGCCAAAAAACCCGGCCGAACGTTTTTCTTTACGCCCGCCATGAATTCGGTGCTCGCTTTCCCAATCTGGTGGCGCATCGTTTGAAGAAAAATCTGAACCGAACCGAGAAGATGGTATGGAAAAATTGGCGCTATTTTTGCACTTTCCGATTCACGGCAGCGCCCCGACGCGGTTCCCCTCCTCACCTCAAAACAGTTTGCTTTGCCTTAGTTCACACGGTTCAGGGCGCCATGGCGCGAAGTGGAACAATGTTCACCCTCGCCTACTCCCCCTGGCTGTCTTTGGATTTCGGTGGGAGGGACACATTTAGCCTTGTGCCAACAAAGGAAACCGATCGTTTACTTTGCGATTCGGCGGGCCCAGGAAGGTCTAGGCCAATGGGACATTTGAGAAGGCCAGCAAAAAATGGCGTGTGGTGACGTAGTTTTCTTTTTTCAATTTTCCTCCGAACGCAATTTGCGCCGACCCCGAGCGATAGACGTTCATTATTCATCCAATAAATAACTGTCAACGCAATTAAATGAACCTTAAAAAGCGTTAGAGACGTGGAAGGTACCAAACGAGCAGCAGAATCTTTCATCAAAAATTAAAAATAAAGTGTCCCAGAAGATTCATTTTCGCCTAGATACGATTTTCAGAGTGATTTTTTAAATTGGCACGAACCACTTGTATAAATCTAACGTTTGAATGAGGGTTTATCATACGAAATTTCCATGTTTCCAATTGATAATTGTGAATGAAAAACTATCAAAAATTTGTGTGCAAGATAAAATTGTTTTTCAGAAGCCTCAATTATAAACAAACAGTGCCCTTGCTTGACCCCACGCTCGGTCATCGCCCACATGAAGGAAATGGAGTGTTTGTCAAAATCTATAATGTTTGTAAACCATTTCCCGGGTTTTATTATGATTGAAAGCTGCCACCCCAGAACCGAAACGCGCGACTCGAAAGGAGGCTAATTGAAAATCAAACAAATTCGCTGCCGAAACGAATTAGCAGTAAGTAGCAGCTGACGGCCTCGCCACGGACGCCTCCAACTGAAATGCTGTAATTATACCCCCCCTTCTTTACACACACCGCTACCCCATGTAACGCTGCTTAAATCAAACGATTTTACGATCATGTAATCAGAGCACGAATAACGATGGACAGCTAATTGAACTTAATTAGACCCCCATTCCGAAAGCGAGTCGCCTACGATGCGTCCGATCCGCCCTCGTTGAACCAGAACACTCAGCGGCGTGTGTAAGCATCGGTTTGGGTGCTCACCCAGAACCACACACTAGTCCACGGTGGTCGCTGGAATTGATTTGGAACTTCTGCAGCTCAACGGCGTCCCCGATCAATGCCCGAATGTGCTTGATTTGGCGCCAGTTGTTAGACGAAGGGATCAGAGAGCGGGTGCGATCACTCTACTTCCTAAGAGGCTAGCGGTTGGGACTCACTGACGATGTCGCGATGACGAAACCCCTGGTTACGCAGTGGCGCCGAACGCTGGTTCCTCATTGGAGACCAGCTCCAGGGCCAGAGAATGGAAGGAATTGTTTAAATCCAGCGCCAACCCCCAAACAGGGCGTCCCGAAGCAACATCGCTGGGCAAGATTTGGTTATGTTGTTGTTGTTGATCTTAGCAAGTGCCTTTGGAGTATACCATCGCGCGCACGTTCTAATTGATCCGTTTTCGGTCGGTGTCGAAAAAAAAACGGCCGACACATAAGCTCTTCCCGCTCTCGATGCGCGTGGTGGAAAACATAAACAAACAAAAATCCAACGATCCGAGTTCTGCCGCACTTCCATCTCCTGCTGGGTAGTGTTTGGGGCTTTGTTTGAACGGCAAAGATTACATAAAAAAACGACACGCAATCGCATGCTTTCGAGGGCGTTTGAATCCACGCCCGGGCGGGCTCTTTTCGCCAACGCACACACACACACACCGGAGACCTTAGGATGGATTGATCGCTAACGCTACGGAGCGTTGGAGGATTCGCCCGAGGGTCAAAACGGCGATGGAAACCAACGGCCCGCCAATTAATAATCAATTATCAGCGAACGGTTTTTCTCGACGTAGGCGAAGCGCTGACGCTGAACACCATTAGAACCGCTCGGACTCCACTCCACGCAAAGATTTGCCCTGAGCCGAAGAAGCAGTCAGCCAAGCAGAGAGGGGAGGGGGAAGACGGATCGAGCTCGTGACGCGACCGAGTGAAATTTTCATGGCCAAACCGCGACCCGTCGGACGCCGGCCCGGCGAACCGGCGGTCGAGTACGTTGACGTTTCGCCTCCGGAGGGTACGGCGAGCGCACGCGCACACAACTTCTTTCGCGGCTTCGCCTTCCGAGCGCCAGTCAAGTTCAAGTTCATTTTTCAAGATCGCTTCAGCCCGATCGCTCAGCCCGGTGGAAAAGCATGCGAAAGCGAAAACATAGCCGTGCGCGCGAGATCATCTTATGCTGCGTGGGGGCGGGTGGAGGGAAGGATCGGCATCACATCATCAGCGGTGCTAACTCGGCATGCGGTTTCTGTGAGGCCATATGCTGGTTGACGTACTCGGCACAAGACCAATTCTTCTCCTTTGGTGCGCAGAACATAAATAAGGCGAAAAGAAAAGTTGGTGTGTGTGTGTGTGTGTGTGTGTGATGGTTCGACATGAGCTCGCCAAGCGTGTTGCGTGCCAAGCCACGATTGTAGATAGGTCCTATTGAGTTCAATATTTGCGGCTTAACGTTGATGCAAAGAGACACATTCAGTATCTAGACCTGTTGATCGTCTGAGGGCGGAACAATTCCTCGGTAAGAATTGCGGTGTGGAGACCCTAAACTGTCGGCGTTGCAATACACATATTGCTATCCGGTCCACTTGCAGGGACGTTGAGCTGACGTTCTTTTCCGACGCTAACCTTTGAGGTCGGTGGCATACCAAGACTCCACCAGCGATAAATGGGATCCGATATGATGCACCGTAAAACCACAGAATACGTTACACTGGAAGCATAGACAAGCTGGGGAGTGGAACAGGAAACGGTAGGGGGTCTGTTGTTGCTGCTTAAAGTGCCTCGCTCGACTTTGATCTACGATAGTGGAATAGACCCAACTGGATGTCTTTGTTGATGGACAAAGGAAGCTGAAAGAGGTAGGTTTTTTTAAATAGCAACTCCTTTTGGGGTTTGGTTGGAAAAAGGTTCTTTACCTTTTCCAAAGCAAAATAAACAGCATCACTTATCGTTTCCGGTAAAAGAAAGGTGCTTAATCAAAACGATTTACCACAAACTGGTCATCATACATGTTTTGCGTGTGCGCTCGGTGTTTCTCCAGCTTCCCCGCGGAGCTCTTTTACATTTCGCAGCATTAATTGAAATTCGAGATAATCCAACCGGTTGCCAATTAGGTAACGTTGCGAAACATGTTCATCTCTTATTTTTCCTTCGCGTCTTTCCCGATCACACCACGGCGCAACGTTGCCGGAGCTTCCTTGGTGTCACCATTCATGGTCCCGGCATCGTGGCCCCTCCCACCCACTCCCAGCGGTGTGCGCGCGAGTGTAGTGGCTTACCTTCGCTGCGTTTGAATGAATTCTCGAGCGCCAAAAATATATGAATGAAACGAACGAATACAAATAGGAGAAGAAGCAAAACAAAAAAATAAAACACCCGTATGGTAAAGCGCACCTTAAAGTGTTGGTGTGAGCTTCCCTGCTGAGGTGATCATTTATCCAAACTGTCCATCCATACTACCCACCCCCGCGCTTCCACCCACAGCCCCGGGGGGTGGGAGTTAAGTCACGCGGGGAAGGGTTGGTAATCGACGACATCACGCGTCGTGAAGACGCTGGACGGGCGACTCGACCGTAAGAGGCCCGGTGTACAGGATAGGGAAGATCCGGACCGGGTTCCGTATCTGTGTGTGATTCATGTGGTCACTTGCGCGTGAACGGGTTTTCTTCATTCTTTCGTCACTGGCACGGAAACGCTAATTGATTAGCGCGATCATTAACGAACGATTTCGGGGGAGATACTTCCCTACGCTGCCCAACCGACTCCGCACACAGCGCACACACTCAGCAGAGCAAACGAAGATGAAATAAATCTAGTTTTGAATTATGATGCCATTAGTGGAGCGTTCGGTTGTGATCGAACTGGACGCTCTCGGAGGCTTTTGGGAGCGTTTTGCATACGAATAGTCCCAATCTAGATCAGCGTACGAGTGTTCCATTTATCATCCGAGGCTAATTAAAGCCTGCCACACATGACTAGCCTATCGCATCAGGTTCGAGCCACATATCGTACCAACCAGAAGTACCGTTTTTCCCCCGGTCCATGTCAGAAGACATGGCTTTAGCTCTTAGTTGCTACAGTCAGAACCACTTTAAGCCATTACTGCCATTGCAATAAGGAAATGGTTGTGTCCTAATGTTACCATCTTCCAACAATCCGACCAGCCAGTTGCTGAAGTTGACACCGTCCAAGGCTTGTCGGGGTGAACAACGCGTATGTAACGTAATCGTTTATCAAAACCAAGGGCCTTTGGAAATATGATCCACGGAAGGCAGCAGGAAGTGATCCTACCGAGAAGAGGGAAGGGCAGAGTGGTAAGCAAACTAACCTTGACTCTGCTTTTAACGCACTCACAGACACACGCCGTGAGGTCATTACAGCAATGGTAAACAACGAGCGCGACACGCTTGGATTTGCGTGTCCAAAAACCGGTGGAGTGCGTGTCCACCGACGCATTTTTTTTTGTACACTGCTCAATTCCGATGTTGTCCTTATGGCCGAAGAGCTCGTGAGTGGACTGACTTTCATCAAACACGATACCCGTGCGGGGCATTAGAGGCTGGGTTTTTATCGCGATCGTAACATATGCGTGCGCGGTCACATGCCGTGGCCACATGGCCGGTGGTTCCGAACCGACGTGGAGAGGAGGTTGTCACCAGAAGGAGGGAGAAAAGAGGGGGAAGCACACAGGAACCGCTCCTATTTCATAGCGATTCCATAAAGCGATCGGAGTTTGCTCGAGGTCTCGACAGATCTGGAGCGATAATGGAGCGATTAAGTAGTGCATGTCGTCTGCGTTGTTGGTGACCACCGGCGACTCGAGCTCCGTAAGCGTTTAGGACGCACTCACACCCGTATTTACAGCGAACCATTACCATATTTCCACCGCCAGAGCAATTTGAGAAACGGTGGACTCGGAAAATTGTATACACACGAACAAAAAAATAAATGGAAGGGGAAAAGGTTGAAACTGCGCAAGAAAAATAGGAAAATATTAAACCCACCCCAACCATCCCAGCAAACCGTGGTTTATGTACTATTGACAGTACAACCAAAACTTGGGCCCCCCTCGGAGTGTCGGAGTTTTCGGCGCGATTCCATCCGATCGACACCCATCATCGGGCCTCGGACTGCCTCGCCTCGAGTTTTTGGAGAGTGGAGTCTGTTTAATTTCACGTGTCGATCAACACGCGCCAAGCGTAAACTGTCAAAACTGTGAACGCGGTTATATTTCTTTGTCCCCGCTTGCATTTCTCCCCCTTAGCCAGCCCTACACAACGGTGAGCTATTTTTCTTTTCCTGCATCCTACGGACCCCGGTCGAGATAAATCCCAACGGTTTTCCCCCTCCCTCACCCATCGACGCCCGATGGCCATGAGCGTTGACAGGGCGCATCCGATTTAGTCCGTGTGCATGTGTGTGTGTGTGTTGTGCATCCACCGCCGAGAGAAGGAAGACTCCCGTCGGGAATGCCGTGAGGCGTCCGGTCAAAAGTTCGAGAGGTCCGACCGATGTTAGACGGCACGTGACGCCAACGGGAAATAGGAAATTAATACCCCGGCACAGGGCAGGCGTTGTCGAAAGGATGTGCCAATAATTGTGCGATTGTGTTGCAAAAAACGAAGATGTGTTCCTCGCCAAATTGTTAGTTTATTTCGGCCGGCGAAAGCGCCATCGTCTAGACTCAGGCTGGGCGCGCGATGTGATCCAACTGCCGAGAGCGGGTTTCGTATTGTCTGGTCTAAATTTATCTAGTCTTCGACCGTGGCAGGTTGGTTCTCGCATGCTGTCAGGAAACAAATATACAACCTCGGGTGGATCCACGCCGTACGGGAAGGTTAAACAATCAGTCTGGCATCGGACAAGGCGGTGCCGGTGGCTGAAGATCCCACACTTTGTTACATCAATATGCGCACGAGCTGGTAGTGTCTTTGGGTCACATCTGTATGTCAACTGCATTGACCATGCAGATGCAACCACATGTGTTTCATGCATGGTGTTTGTCTTTTATTTTCCCTCTCTGAGGAAACTGTTGACATAGCCAACAAATGCGTTGCACTATCGAAGGGTCTTTGCATTACTTAAAGCCTCAAGAATGCGCCAAAAGTTCTAAGTCCCGCCATTCGTCCTCTGTTTACAATTTAAAGCCGCGGAATAAATGCAGCCCCGAACCAACTGTGTAACTAGAACAACCCGCCGACAACGCCTCAATGCTTGATGAGTGTTTGACTCATTTGGTTGCATAGTAATGATGCATGTTGAGCATGTTTACCAGTGCAAAGTCACGCCGCCGTTCGCCTGTTTTAATTAAATGTTGTACCCTAGTGGGGTATGATCGAATGATCGATCGCTCGATCGGCCCGGGAACCGCCGAGAACAGCTCCTTGCAGCTAGCTGGAGATTGATAAAATGGTAAAATTAAGGTTCCTTTGTTCGGGCGGCAAGTACAGAGGAGAGAGTTCGCCAAAAAGTTGCGCCGCAAAAATCAAAACCAAAAAAAAAAAAAAATCACCACCAAAAAACCCACTAAGAAACCCACCGGTAACGAGGACGAAGGGACGGGCAACGAGCGTGCGAAGGAGATGGGGGAAACAAAAACAACTTAAGGCACACCCTCGTCCGTCCATTGACCCGACCAAAAAATTGCAAACGATGCCGGTCAATTATGTAAGACGGACGATTTTACCTATCTCATGCTCGTTCGGTAGACGCGACGGGGGTAAAGCGGCTGGGCCGGGCGGAAGGTCCGCGGTCAGGTCGGTTCAGAGTTTCATATCATCTTCTCTGGCACCTAGGCGCGCCCGCTCCTCACCACTCGAATGATCGGACGTCTTAATTGCCTCCGTTTCGGTCATTTAGTTTATTTTACTTTTGCAAAGCAAACATCGCGCAGAACATCGCCACCCGACAAGGAGGTAAATTCGCGGCAATCGCTCGCCGAAGTGGTGTGCGCGCAAGCACTATGATGGAGAAAACTAGACTAAAAGGATGAAAAAGGTATAATAGGAAAAGTGAAACACCGAAGACAACCAGAAAAAAATTGTTGAATCAAAGACCCCCACTAGAAAAATAAGAGGAAAAAAAGACTAAATAAATTCATATCTGTGAATGAAATAAACAAGAACAGACCCACAACACTAGTGAATCAGACGAACAGAGTGAGTGAGTTGTTGAATAAACATTTTGTGGTATCACACTAAATAGTTGTAAATTGAAACAAATGGGTTTATCGATTTGTTTTTGTAAATTTAACAATTAGAAGTTTTGAAGACATAATTGAAACATTTTAAAAACAAGAAAAAATAATGAAACACTGATCCAAACAGAATTAAGTAAAACTTTTTTTTCCAAATCACCCACTCTTCCTTAGGATATCATCGAGGAAATAATTACTTCAACCAGTGACCAACATCACCGCCGGTACGACGCAGTGATGGCCGCATCATTAGAAGACTCTGCGGAAGACAATAAAATGTGATAAAAGCTACACAGCGACAAGCTCGCCACGACAATCACCATAAAACCGTATTTTATTATCCTGACGGATGGGCTCGAGTATTCCCGTGTTTCCGTATTTTTTTTTTTGCTTTGTTTCATCACACTTCGTAAACTTTGTATTATGTTTTTAAGCGTTTTTGTTTTCGACTGCTCATTAGTGTCCCACAATCATACTGAACATGAAAGCCGGCGACTGGCGAACGCGTTCTGATTGAAACGGTGAGAGATGCAACCGCATCGGTCGGCTGCATACATAAATAAATCATCATTCACGATGCAGATCCAAAACCATCGAATCCGGCGAAGATCGTGAGAAGGTTCCACAAATTATGAGGTCACGGATTAACAGCATCGTCAATCAACACGGCTCTAACGGGACCCCATAGCGCTTCCTTATTGAACGCATGCTGCACACCCTGGCCCGAAGGCCGCACACCGATCCGATGGACGTCACCCATCGGTCAGGATTCCCCCACCGACGGACCAACGGAACAATGAAGAGAAATTAACACCGCATGTTGATGTACCAGAAATATGCCGCACATAAAAACCGAGAGCATTAAAAATGGTACTCCCCACGTTTAATGAAGCCTAAATCCTGTTGATAGATGTGTGCCATAAAAGAGGGAGTCCGTCGGCTGTTTGGGGGTGTTAGGAACGTTTCGGGTCGAAGGACGATGAGTTCATCGGTTTAGATTCCCCTCACCTCCCCCACCAACCCGCGCGAGAAAAGAGAACTCGACGTCCATCACAACATTACATTAGGGTGGTGTGTTCGGTTCTGGTCTGGTTTAACAGACGTGGTTTCTTCTTGTTCCCCCCCGCAAAATCCGCGGCCTCTTCCACGGCAGCCATGGCACACCATCGCCATCGTCGAGCTGTCAAGTGTTGCGAAAACCACAAATCACGTCGTACTTTGCGCATCCACAAGAGCTTGCGAGTAATTCCACAACGCGATCTGCAATTTGCAAAACCGATCGAAAGCCTGGACAGCGCACACCCGCGTCCATCGCCGGGGCCCGCAACGCTTAATGGGGCGTCCCGCCTGGACACCGGGGACCTAGACCACCGGGTCGGTGCACCCACCGTTACCTTCCACGATCGGCTGGGCCGATGGGCAGAATAATGAACATCTATTTTAATTTAGTACGCCTCGAAGCTTCGCATGGGATATGTCCGCCAGCCGATTGCGCACTGAAAGGCGCGTCTTAAGAAAAAAAACACACACACGCCCCCACGTCAAGAAGTGTGGTCCAGCGAGGCGGGCTGGATGATGCTGCTGGAGCGATCCCAGGGCACCGTCCACCGCATCGGTTTAGTGGCACCGTTTCTGGTCCGGTATATATTTTTGGATCACGCAGAAGAACAGCTCCCACGAGCGAAGGGGGGGGGGGGGGGGGGGGAGAGATCGGGAAGGAGCTAGGTTGAGCGCGAAACGCGGAAGCCGGGGGTCATGGTGGCCAACGACGGGCAGTGAACCGGTTAATAGAGAAATATATCGACATTTAACATAATTTATTCATTTCCACCAGCTCCAGTACTCGAGAAGGTGCGCATAGCTTGCCTGCCAAGGCTCGGTACAGCGCGGGTGGGAGGGTGGGGATGGGGGAGGACTCGGTACGGCATGTTCGGAATGGAGGATCGTGGTCGATAAAAATGCAATTTGCATAATTGAAATAGTGAAATAGATTAGATCGCCCCAACGCTACCCCAATGATGGGACCGGTGGGAGGGAAGAAAGCCAACCAGAACGACTTTGGACCAGAAGGAAGGCAAGAAAGGCAGGACTTATTGGCCTGCTAACAAGCGGCCCTCCTCCTCCTCCCTTCTGGCTGGAGTAGGCTCAACGAGCAAAACGTGATGCTTGTTAGGTGAAGCCTGTTACGTGAGGCAGACACTCCGAAGCCAGAAGTTAATGGATGGCAAGTGTTGAACGGTTCGTTCTGTCCAAACAGTAGAACATAACAACACGTGTGATTAATCCACGAGCACGACTTGCATTAAGTAAAGCTTACAAGTAGAACATCCAAGAGTAGAAAAAAAGCGAAGAAAGGAATTTATTTTACAAAAGCTCTTTTAAAAAATAAAGAATAAAGTTCAAGAAGAAAGTCGTTTGACATTCATGACATAACAAACAATGTAGAATTAAACGAGGTGATTAAAAGTAAGCACACACTTTACAGTAAAAAGAAACAGATAGTGGCTTGCTAAACGGTAGAGTCATGTTAAGTACCCACTTTTACATATGTCTTCAACTCCTCGACAACAACCATTTAAATTCGCTGGATCTATTTTACACTGATTGATTGGCATAGGCCTCGATCGTCAAAGAAGTTAAATAGATACTTTTCGCCAGCGCACGCCATTTCCAGCGCGCGAATGTCAGCCCCCTCCCGGCTGGATGGAGATGGATCGATCATTCGCGATCATTAAACTGCAGGTCGGTTACTAGTATGAGACAACGAGACGAATTTAACAGAAAAAAGGGTAAGAGAAAACAACTAAAAACTACGCACCACGCGAACACGCACGGCAGCGCGCGATGGTTTGATGACGGTGGACTAGGGGATATGGGGGGTAAGCTGGGGCACGCACAACTCTCGAATCAATTAAGCGAAACGCTGGCGGTACATGAAGCTGATCAATCGCACAACATCAATTGACACATCGGAACCGGCGTGCGGAGGACGCCCGGCTTCGGCGACGACGTAGTCCGGGCTACCGTTTTGGAGCCGTAGGTCCACCAAACCCGAAAGAGACGTATCACCACTCGGCCGTCGGTAGGTATAACGATTTATGAGGCTGCACGAACATGCCGAACACTGCTCATGCCCGAGCGCGCGATACGATCGCCCGGGACACCAAGAAAACGGTGGCGAAGCTTTCAAACTTGATCAACAGACGACATCTTTAAAGAGCACTAAAGAGAGCTTTGCGGACGTAAACAAGCGGTGACACACGCAACAATGCCGACACGCGGGAACTCCAAACCAACTGATGGTTGGAGTTGGGCCGTTTCGTTTAATCAGTTTTTGATGATCCCATCCAATTATGACCATCAGGCGGGTGCGTGCGTGCGTCCCATGCGTACGCAGAGATCGGAGCGGACAACCAAACTAAAGGAACATCAGGAGAAGAAGAGCTGCTAACCCTCCTACAACCCCAGGAGGGGCCACCGAACGACTCACAGCTCAAACATACGATGATGGACCCATTGCGAGCGCCCGGATCGATAAATCTAAATTATTGGGTCGTGACTTTCGGCTGTCACTTTTTCGGCCGGCCCAGGCGTGAATAGATTTAGTCCTTTGGTGGCACCGCTAGGACCGGGACCGGGGCACCGATCCACTCGCTTTATGACGCCACCGACGACCGCATGCATGCATCCAACCCCGAGGCTTAAGATAAATGATTACTTCTTCTTGCCCTGCCGCATCGTTAATGGGTATCTTTATTAGAGTAATCTAGGGGATCTCTTTCGACGTCACATTTTCCCAACGGGAGATGGCGACAAAGTATTCCCCAGAGGTTGGGGAAGAAAAATGGAAGTACCGTTTCTCACGCGACTCCCCGAAAATCCCACGCAAAAATGCAAACAGACGTCAATAATCCATCAATAACGGTGCACGGGGAGGGTCTCCGGCCTTCACTCCTTACTGACCTACAGTTACAGCTGGAGTTCGTGTTCGAACTTGCGTGGGGCGATGCACCCCCGAGACGTCACCAGTGCCACACTGCGCTTTCGTAACGTAACACACGCGTCTCAATGTCCCCCCCGGCATGATTTCTCGAACGCTCCCACACGGATGGCCCCGCTCCGGCTTGGAGGAAGATCTTGGAGTGCGGTATCAACAGCCGGCCGAGTACGAAATGATTAAATCGGTGATACATTGTCCTCCTCCTGCAATCCGGTGCAGTTACGATTCGATTTCGGTTTGCATTGCGTAATCGAAGCTTGATCGCTTTCCCTTTCCACGGAAAGGGGGCGTCGTCTCTGAAACCGCGAATCGAAGCAAAAGGACAACGGGGGACCATTGTCCTGGAGCAACGATTACTTCATTCCGTGCCCACTGCTTACCATACGAGAATCACACACACCCAGCATCTGAATATCCGTTCGTCCATTCACGAATGCAATCGCCGATGCGCGTCCTCATGCGAAACGCCCTCGAACTCGTGCTGACCCATCGGATCGGATAATTTATGGGGGTCAAACCACGCAACAGGTCAAATGCAGGTTGCGGCTGCGGTAGGTCTGAATGGTTCTGAAGTTCAGCCGGTTTCACCAACGGGAATCGGGGTGATAATGAGTTATTGGTGTTTGCTATTAAGAGACTAACCTCCCGCGAACGGCAGCAACCGTCTTTAACGGTGAGTGCACATGCAACACGTGAGCCCGGAGGCTGATTAATTTGGTTGCTTTTTCTACTCCATACACAACACTGTACGTACCACTAGGGACCGGCATGAAACTACCCGACTTAGTGGTGGATAGATGCTGAGGAGCAGATCCATTACGATCGCTATACATGCGAGCCTGGCGAGACATATGCTACTGAGGGTCAGTAATTGGATTGAGTACGATGGTTAACCAACCAACCGTTTTTCATAGCGTACTTAAGATACACCCAACACACACAACAAACTGCACCCACCCGGCTACGTGGACCCACGGCCAACCCCCAACTCAAGACCCAATGATCGTGGTCGGGCCCATAAAGCGCACCAAAATGGATGCAGTTCATTAACTGTGGCCAGGCTCGCGCTAGACGGTTACAACATCCGATGGCTGGCCAGGGTTTATGTGGCTCTTCCGGCCTTAGGCGCAACTGGAACGATCCCACGGCGCTATCCTCCTCTGTAGGTGCAAAAACCGTAGACCTACGCCATTTCTGTCAAAAACGTCCAAATACTCCACGTCGCTGCTGAAGCCCGTCCGGTTAGACAGGCCCGTGATAGAGACCTTAACTGGTCGGCGGAGTTACCGAAGATAGCCATTGCCCGCACCGGGGTACGCGGGTCGTCACTATGAATGAAAATGGCTCCAACTCAGTATGGCCGACGTCAGTCGGGGAGCGGTTCATTCAAGACTTTCGAGCAAAGATCCTAAGAGATCGGTCCCCGAAACGTGCGGAGCCGGAGACACTGCGCGCCACTCGCAGTAGAGGATTAATTTTTACGATCTCTTGTGTGCAGTGACAGGATTATGATGGTGATGGCTGAACCGCCTGTGCGCCGCAGTGCCATTCAAGGATTGGAAGTATAGCCGCCGTTGCACTACAAAACTTAGCCGCTGCCCTAATGAACCTTGCCGAAGTAGAAAAGTCGACCTAATGAGCGCAGCAAATAGAGTGTATGATTGGACATTTTACCGCCGCACTTCGACACGCGGGTCGATACGGTTTTGGGGAATTGGCGCACGGTACCACAATGTGCTTTTGGCGTTTTGATTTATGCAAATTCTGCTCCCGTTTTTCTGCCTGCCTTTTCCATCGCCAGCTTTTCCAGGGGCCAGTTTTTGAAATTCAGAAATTCAGGTCATTCCTTTGCCTGCTGAACGAGGGAGTTTATGGCGGGCTATATGACCCTGCCTGCTGTGGGGTTACGTTACCTTGGGTTGAGGTACGATCGAAACGGTCGCCACGAACTGATTCCGGCTTGGGAGGCGAACTAGGACCTTAGCGTTTGGCGACTGGATTCAACTGTCCCGAGATGAGGCAACACTGCATATTATGGAAGAAATTCTCGTGCGGTACTGTGCGCTCGAAATAGGTCCCTTGTGCACCTTTTCCAGATTAGTTTCATCTTTCGCTGGACTGTGTCTGTGTGTCGGTATCTGAAAGAAAAAACCAACGCAAACAGTTTCTTAAAATAACATGCTAGCAGATTTTGCACAATTTTTACTGCCTTTCCAGAATGGCTTGATATAAAGTGAATTTATAAAAAAAACGCGCTTTTCAGTATGCTCCAACCGAAACTACACGCATGCGAATTTTGTTGGGATATTACTTTGTACCACATCAAGCAACACGGCGAACACTTTCGAAGCTAATGACTTCTCTCGAATGACCTCCACCATTAATAGCCGATCAGCGATCAGGCACAAACAATTCCGCTTGGCTTTCGCGAAAATCCGCACCGAACCTAATTTCTCTAATGCCGGCCGCAGCACCAAGCTAAAATGCAACCGACCCGCCCCCCCTCGGGTGTGAAGATTTCACCATCATGCCCCCCTCCCCTATGGCGCTACCTCTTAGAAGCTGAGCGAAATTGTAACGTAAACATGGCCGTCGATCCATTTCCATCACGGGGTCGCAAAGGGAGAGAGAAAGAAAAACAAAACGAAACTGCCAGACCAGAAACCCCAACCGTATGGGGTGAATTTTTGCAAAGTTTATTAAATTTGATCCTCTTCCCAGGCTGGTCGCTACCTGCGTCCTGCGTGCACCATCCACCATCGACCGCGCCCCGGCACTCTCGGTTGGCATTTTGGCTCACCCCGGTCGACCCCCTCCCCGACGCGCTGACCAGCGCCTCCAATCTTTGGCCCAGGGTGGCCCCAAAAACCTCCGGCTCGGAAGCCGAGCTCGTGGCCTGCAATCTAAACACGCCGGTGCTCGCCAGTGGCACGCTCCCAAATTAGAGAGCCAAGATAAATGTTTAGATAAAATCGGATTATGTTTCTTGAGAAGGATGCGTGCGCCGTGCGTCGACGGTTACGGCCCCCGGGGGTGGGGAGGAAGGGTGTCCCGCAGTGCGCGAAGGGATATGGCACCGGAGTGCGATGGTTTAGAAAGGAGCCAGAGCAGACGCGGCGGAATTGCCGGCGAAGTAGTAGGAAGAAGAAATCGAAACAACTTCGAGAGACATTTAGCATGTCTGGCGGTGGTCTGACGCGGCGCAGTTAGATTGAAACTACCAAAAAACCCATCCAGCAAGGAGGGCCCGCGCTGGTCCACAACCTGTTCCGTGCGCTTATTGACTGTTGCAGACAGAATCAAACGCACTCACACGCGAGTTCCGAAGATAAACGGTTGTCGGTCTTCTGGGTGCAAACGGTCTTTGAAAATGGCGGTTCGGTTACTGAGGGGCTACATTTTTATGCTATTTGGACTGCCCTCGGACGTAGTGGGAAGCGTTGGCATGCAGTCCGTGCTACACTGTCGGGTTGAGTCTACTTCATCCCGTTCCGGAAAAGTCTATCCCACATCTTGATGCGGTGATTTAGGGAGTAACAATGACTACTCGCTCCTCGAGACCCATCGACATTCCACCAACAAATTCCGCCCGTAACAGCGCCCTTTTTTTCCTTGTCACTTCATCAATCTTACCGTATTCCGCTACCGTTTAAGCTTAGTTGCTGTTGCAGAGTCATAGCTAATTGGCAAAACACATCTCGATTACATTCCTTCGTAACGATTACGCGTTACGCACCAGACAATGTTTTCCCCTGTCTCGGCGATGGATTGGGACTTAAAATAGGGAAAAGTTATCCATTTCGATCGCTATCAGTATATTTATTTCCTTTTTCTCTTCATCGCTCACCCAAGGACGGCGGCACAACCAATTGGCGATCAGGGGGTTTGGGGGCTGGGTGGAAGGAAAAAAACGGGTGCCCCATCTGGCGGCCAAAGTCCTCGTGGGATACAACCGTAGTGCGAGCCGGACGCGTAGACACACACGAGGCCTCGAACCCCACGCTCCACCACTAAACGGGTGGTGTCTACTTTTAGATCTTCAACGCTTGCCAGACGCACATATCAGCGATACGACGATAGGGGTCCGTTTACCCGAGTAGTTTGTTTTAGTTATTCACTCATCTGGTTTTCCTTCTTTTTTTTTCGTCGCCTTCTTCTGCGTTTTCATCCTACGCCCAGCCCCAGCGTCCACCAACTCGGTGCTCGGCGTGGTTTTTCCTTTTAATGTTTTCCGCATTTTCCGCCGACCGCTCGAGCTAGGCAGAGCTGACTGGCTGGTGTCGTCTGACAGATGATGCTGACGCCATCGTGTGATTTTGACTTTCGCTTTCGCATTGCCAGGGAAAGCGAAAGGGGGGCGGGGGGAAGTTCCGAATCGCGTCGCCCGAGAACGGTAATGATTGCGATCAGACGACTTATGGACTTTAAGATTACGCAAAGGCAACCCTTGCGAGAATCTGAATCATTGTCTACGGCCATGTTTTGTTCGTCCTTTGTAAGCGGTACAGGCGGTTTGTTTGTTCATCTTTTTGCCACACCAGACGGCTTTTGATGAAACATCAGTATGTTGGGCGCCATTCCAGAACACTAATGGAGGCATAACATTACATTAATGTACAGTAACTTTTACATCTATCGCAAGGAACCGAAACGATGGCGCGTGGATGCGTTGTGCAAATAACCCACCAAACGAAAAAAAAGAAGTACAACTTGCAATTCATACGCTCCCAAAACAGGGTAGACCGCGCGCTACTTGTTTCCTCTGTTTTTCCGTAGGGGTTATTGACAGCCGCTTCCTCATCGCTATGCAAAACACTCCAAACCATTGTGGCGGTTAAGGTTGAGGTGCGCGAGGGCACGAATCCGGCATCCGGCGAGGTGCGATTCAAGAGAGTTAAGCGAATTTTCAAGGTTGCCCATGAGTATGCTAAATTTAAAAGTGTTCAAATGCGTTCGCTTTCGATGGAACTCAAGAATCGGTCGATCGGGTTGCGTGCGACCGCCCGGCATTCGCGGATTCGAGCCGACTGTGAATCGGTAGGCTCCCTTGTGTGTGTGTGTGTACGCGTGGCGATACTTGGCGTTTGCCGAAAATAAGGTAGCGCAGTGTAAGTGCGTAAGGCAGACTAGGTAGTAGAGCGGTCGAGCGCATGACGTAGGGAGTCCCAAAAATGGTAATGTCATTTATGGCGTCGACCGGACATTGAAGCAGGTCGTTGCTCGTGACCCATCGGGCGTAGGCCAGTACAATGCGAGTGTCACGACGGGCTTCCAACCAACAGTTGAACCACGGTTCTGAGAGGTGGACTGGTTTTCGATGGATCATACGGTCCTGACATTCCTTCAGACTTCAGGCTGGCGCAGGTAAGTCGGGAACTTTAAATCACTTAAATCCCAACCCAGTCTATGGTGTAAAAATTGGATTGAAAAATATGCTTATTACCTAGAATCATATTGCACAAACTAAGTATAAACAATTCTGGATACATAAGTACACCTTCCATAACCCTAGCAACATCAACATTAACAAACAAATGATTGCACCTGTCATTCACCGGCTTTACGAATATCAAGTGTCAATGATTCCCGCGTTGCAATGTTTTCAGTTCCAGAGAAGGCCGAACTATAACACCACCATAGTGCGAAGGAATGTGTCCACTTCCTCCATTTCTAGCGATGTATGGCACTTTTCCACCATGTGCTCTTCTAATGTGCAACGCTTACCATAAACATCCAACGGAAGAGAACTAGCGAACGAACATGAGATAGTTCTACTTTTGGATCGTACTCAGCAAGTACTCGTGTTGCTAGGATGAACCCTCCTCCGGAGACCTGCATATTTTCAGTGGAAGCGTCAACATTTCTATAATTTGCACGCCATTGCAGATTCTTCGCGAATGTTTGGGTGGAGCACTGAATCATGCAGGGGTGCACCCTGCACCCACCGGACTATCCCATGTGTCATTGCAATTTTTATGACATTTGACAAAATTTATCACGCTACTCCTTGCGTACAAACCAGCTGAAAAGAAAGATGACACATCCCTACAGTCATGGTTCACCATTTCCCGGATGTATTCCCCCGGGATTGACCGGCACGAAATGTAACGCGTTGAGTTGTTCCAAACCAGTCAGAAGAAGGCATACGCAGACACGCGAAAGACTCCCACAAGAGTTCTGAAAATCCCGTGGGCAACACTAGCTCGCAATCGTGAAGACAATTTGGAATTCGTCTCGGGATGGGATATCAGAACTATGCACTTACGAAGCGTTCTGGTACATCACATACATCTCGGGAGATGGAGCAGGGAGCGAGTAAGCACACAAATCTGCATCTTTAGAGGCTGAAGAACCAGAAGTTTTCAACCGCTCTCGGCCAAATCCAAAGAACCGCTGTCAAGAAGAAAACATGCAATCACCCTGAACGAGCACCTGGCACAACAACTGGTGGTAAAATGCGATTTAGTTGGATTGCGCCCGAGAATCTATGGCCGCCCCGAGCAACACGATAAATTAGTTCTATCATTTTATGGTGTTTATGAAACGTTAATTCCGCAGACGTCCTGGTACAACCTGCACGCCGGTAAGTTGTTGGACGAGTGTTATTCGCTCGTGGGTGTCAAGATGAGGGGATAGAGAGAGAGAGACTAAGAGATCAAGGCGAGTCCAACCTCGATTTAAACTGTCTTCAAAGACTCACGGCTAACGCCCGTTGCAGGAAGCCAACATCATCAAACGAACTGACCGCGCGCCCCGAGAGGGAAGCGATTCGCAACGTTATTTACAACTCCTGGCGAGATGATATCTCTCTGATCCCTCCCGAAGGTCTGCATCCACCTCTCCGGAGCAGGATCGTCGTGCAGCCGGAACTCCCACGTGGCCCTCGGGGTGTCCAAATCTAATTTTCACTCCACCTTAAGCCCGTGACTAAACCCGGGCACGTTTCTCACATTGACATTTGTTGCTCCATTGGGGGGCCGACCGCCTCTGGTTGGCGCTCTCACCGGCGATCTCTCGTACCGGCTCGCAGAGCAGTCGGGTTGCAACGCAAACCAGAAAGCAGGAAACCACAATCGTACCGCCGAATTCGTTCCGATGGCTTCGCCGTGTATCGAACGGTGAAAGGAAGTGGCCGATTATGGAGCCGTTATGTTCCATCCGCTGTTGGTTTTTGTGCCAAACGGTTGAGCGCGCGGGTCATTGTTTCAAATAATTTGCGGGAACGACCGACCAAACGAAGCACCCGAAACGAAGAAAAACAACCTCAGCGGGATCTGCAAACGTGCGGATTGAGTCCGCACACCTTCAAGACTTCCCGGCCGGTCCAAAACGTCGATAATCGGTGATAAATTTGAAGATTGTTTTTTGCATTTCCCTCCCCCACTCGGTTAGTTTTAGTTTGCTTGGGTTATATTTTGGCAGTGCGTTTAGAACGACAACGAAGGAGAAGAAACTCCCTGGCGATGCGAAGGAAACGTACGATCGTTTGGTCGTAGACACACTGAGCTAGGGGGCGAACGTCTATCCGCAAATTTATCGATCTATCAGTGCACCCCGCCCCCGAGACAACCCCGTCGCCGACACCGCAGAGAACGTCGAGAATGATGTGAGTAATGGAAGCTAGTGGCAGAATTAGCATAAGAAAAAGGTAGGCACGTAAAGAACGTCTAATTAGCGAGGAGCCGCAGCAGAAAGTCCGAACCGTCCCGGAGTCTACGCCTCCAAAATAGAGTAGATGATTTTTGCGAACGGTTCCGTTTTGTCGGGTCGCGAAAAAAAAGAAAGAAACGGATGACGGCCATTCATTATAGCGAATGCGATTTAATAGTGATCGTTCGAAGGTGAAAGAAATGGACCGCAAATTGCGAACGGAATACCTTTCTCCGGCAATTAGACCGGCAGAACTAGATGAGCAGCCCTGCAGCAGCAGGGTTTCCCGATTAAATCGTGATGGACTTGATTATTCATCGGAACGCGCTAACGTCTCAATGAATGAATATGTCCAGCCGAATGATTGAATCGATTTTGAGAAAGCCATTTCTCAAAGAGTTCGCTGCGATGGCAGATTGGTTGAGTCACTCGATCCATCAATAGACATGTTGGTGGAAGTCAGAATATATTATCCACCCGTCATCCACGCAGCAAACTGTCCACCTTCACCCGAGACCGACCACCTTCGTTCATCGTTGCTGGGTCCTGCAGCGCCGTTAGTGCAAAAGTTTTCATGGGCACATGAGCGCACCGGAGCATTCCAGTTCGATGTCACACTTCCTACCCTGCTTTTGCCGTGGCCTCTCCGAGCCAATTTCCAAACGCTTTATGAGCCAGGGACAAAGATGGTAAAATGCTATGAAACCCCGGACGACCGTAGTAGCTGTCGGTACGTTTTCTAACGGAAAGCCAACCGAGCGGCGTACGCTGGGAGCTTCACTGCGGCAGATTATGGAAGCACATCGAAGCGAGCAGTAGTGCGGAGTTCGATTTCGGTGCCGACCGTCCGATGCAATCTGTCATCGGACGTTGTCCATGGATGGTTTCCCGTGGACTTTTAATTGACGTATTTTATAAAACAACCTGACAGCGAAAACGCTGAACTTGGCTCGAGCCTTCGGAACCCAAAGCTTGAAGATGAAATCGAATGGATAGTGTTCGATTGTGGATTGGAACTCCACGATCGGTGGGATCGTCCAGGGGTAGGGAGTTAGTCGCATAGCGTGGCGCATTCCTCCACCAATGGATGCTTCCATGTTGAGATGGAAGCTCTTTTAACCGTGTTTGCTATAGGGCAGTGGCAAGAAAACGCTCCCCGGGTTCGGTGCTACTAATCCGCATAATCCGATAAAAGACAACAGGCGACGACAGATCCATAGAAGGTGTAGGGATTCCTTAGCCGGTTCGAAGAAGTAAACTTGGTATGAGAAAAACAATTCCTGAAGTTGTTGCACGCCTGATGGTGCACCGCGTACCGGGAAGGGTCTGTCAGTAATCGGATCCATCGGAATGATCTTCTGCCAACATTACGCTTTAATGACACCCTTGGCGAGGAGTGAGAACAATGCAGATGTTTGGAATGCCATAGGTATCGAGAAGGGGTTTGTCGTCAAGATACTTGGAAGGGAATTTCTTCAACACAAATCTTAACTACTGTAGGGTTTCTCCAATTCGGGGTTACTGGAATCTTAATCCCACGAATGTTAACAACTCTCGTGAAAAATGGAATATTTATGGGTTTTTCTAAGAGATTTATTGATCGGATTGAATTTGTTTTAAAACCAAACAACATTAATGAAACTAACGAAAAAAAGGGAATAAAGAAACAAATAAACAAAAAAAGAAGCTCCTAGCTTAAAATTTACAGCTTGCAACGTAGAATTTTATCACCACTTAATAAGATCATGGTACACAAAACGAAAAGATTCAAATCCTCATACAATGAATAGCTTCTCATTTGGTAGAATAATCCCTAAACTAACTTCGGTCCTCCTATACACGGCAACTGGTTGATAGAGTAGGCAAGAGACATCATTTAATATCAATCGATTTGTTAACGTGTCTTCTAACGCTGTCGCAATATGAGAGGGCTGCTTACGAGAACAATAATAAATTAATTGATAAGATCCATTCGAGCGAAACTGGTTCCATCGACGGTGCAATATTATTTGAGCAGATGATAAATGTCGCTTTCGTATCCAATTAAAATGTTTACCTTCATCAAAAATCAACTTGATAAAATGGGTTTTAAGGAGAAACCTTTTTCTTTAATCACAAAAAACTACTTCCAGCGTAAAGTTACAATGTCAGCGATCGTACGATGTACAAATGACATTTCGCAACGTTGGATAAGATTGCCGTCGACGGTCGGATCGAAACACCTTCGCGTTGTGGGACGTAAATTTGTGGCGTTCGGCAGCCCTGGGTAGAGATGATGATCATGTTCGAACACCGGCGGATTCGATAATTTCTGTCCGTCGAATCTTCACCCGATAAATTAAGTCGTGTCCTTTTCGGCGGCTGTCAACGGAGCGACGAGTTCGGAAAAAAACAAAGATACCAAAAACACGACTCTGGAAAGTGCTCCGTCCTGTCCATATGATGATCCACCAGACAGCGACCAGACACGCTAACCTCGTACAGGAACGAGGCGCGCTGTCGGCACAGATTATGGTTATTACTCACCGGTGGAACCGTCCTGGGACGCCCACCAGGCTACAGCTGGCCTCACGGTAGTGGGGTATAACATCTATATTAATATTTCCCCCCTATGAAACCATAGCTCTCTCTCTCTGTTCAGCTCGATCGGCAGCCAAGCCAGACAGCAAATGAAGGGAAAATAAAACTATAGAAACAACAACATCCTGTCTGAGAAAATCTTAAACAAACATCGGTGGAAATCCAAACCATCTGGAATGCTTACTTTGTTGTGAGTGTCTTTTTTATTTGCTGCACAATTGCAAGCATCTGTTGAACTCCTGCCGAGGTCCTTGAAGGGCTCTTTACTCTTACTCGCAAGGGAGAACAGTACAGGCTCGACCTTGGAACTTGTAACATCTGCATATCTATCGCAACACAGCAGGGATGGGATGAGCGAATGCGTTCCGATGAGGGTCAACGCTCCAACGTCTGCATAATGCACTCGTTGCTACGGAGTGCTGTCTGGCGTACGTACCCTCCCTCTCACCACTTCCCTCCGCAGCAGCTTGACAGCGAATCCTTTCTCCAAACTCTCCGAGCGATCGCCCAGATGCTGCCAAGGATGAGAACAGCAGATCTTTGTCATTAAATCATTGTTCGGTTGCATCGCAACTAAGTGCATACGGATGCGCCATCTCCCGGCTTGCGCATAAACATACACACACACACACGCACGCATTTTTTATTGAATCATCCCTTCCTGCCTTGAACCGTAGAATAATAAACAAGCCATCGGCCCACCACGCTTCTACCCATCCAGGGCGCCCGATGGGAGGCCCGGACAATGCAATATTTATCGGGTATTACATTCTCATCACATGACAGCCCCAGTTGGAGGCTCACGAAAGAAGGGGAAAAACAAGACAACGGAGGCTACACGAAAATGCAGATGGTTCCAGTGATTCGCCGTTGTTCTCCAGCGTCGTTCTTGGTAGGGCACTTATTTATGAGCACTTTCGATGATCAACCCAACTGATCCCAGTGAGTGCCCCTCCCTTCACCCGCAATTTGGAGACAGTGTTGATATTTTTATTCCATTCCGTGTGCAGCGGCACAGATAACTGGTGGTGGATTTTATTTAATGGATTGAGACATCCTCCCGACCGCGAAGACATCTTCTTTACTCTTTCTCCAAAATAAAATAATAAAATAAAAACCCTGCAAAAACCGACCGAGCGAGAGAAGCGACAAAATTTTAAGGATACGTGGCCCTCGGCGAGGGAACAGCATTGAAAGGTGATGATTTGTTTGATGATATTTCACGCGGAAAGGCCAACGTACCGCAGAGGAAGCCGAAAAAACAACGACAGGGTGAATGAATTCCAACATCGCGCAACAGCAACACCAACAATGGGGATGATAATCAATAATCAAGAGTTATTGTGCTCGTCGCAGCGGGGTTTTATTGCTTAACCAAATTTAAGGCGCGCGCACATCTCCCGCGCGAAATAAATTGAATTGAAATCGAACGCAAACTTCATGGTTCCGAAATTTATTTAAATGTCAAACGCGATAGGGACGGAAGGAAAACAAAGGCCACGCGCGATCCTTGCGAGCCGCTTCTGGGGACTTTTTTCCGCATACAAACACGTGCTTCCATAAACCATTTCTCCGATCCATTTGTCATCTTTATGGTCGAACGAAAAGGCAAAATGAATTCAAAGTTTTCGTGGCGAAAGGATACACGGAAGTAGGTCATCGATGGTGATGCTGTGTCAAAGTAATCATTGTCTAGTTTCATTGCCATCGTTGTCTACTTGTCCGGAGGGTTTTATTGAGAGTAAAACCTACGCACTATAAGAGAGAAGTTTAAGGACACCCTTGCGCCGTCATCAATTCTGCTGAAAGGAAGATTCATGGGTCGCAGGAGAAGTAAAAGGTTGATATTCTTTTCCGGAGCACCCCGAAAGAGGGAAGGGTAACACAAAAGCCACCCGAGCCACATTGTCATTGGCATTGAACGATTGGTTTCATCTTTCACGCTTAGCCGATAGCTGAAGGGCAACACGCCACACAAGTTTCAGTTTCATCTGGGCGCGCTGTAATGATCCTTTCTTTCGTCGCGTCATGCGGCCTGCGAAAGCCTATGAATTATTGCACCAGGGAAAAAAGGGGGGAAAACCGGCATTATCGCATTTTGTCACTCGCTACCTTCAGCGCCGGAGCGTTGCGTAATGACGCCAAAAGGCATGATGCTACCGCGCCGGGGCAGCCTGCATGTATGACAGGTATGAAATAGGTGAACCCGTTCCCTGGATGCGCGGCCTTGGTACGATTTATGGTTGTGCCCGTGTTGTCGAAGTGCATAGTTTCGCCCAAAGAGTTCCCCGTACATGGCGCTCGATGGCGATCCGGCTGCGCGAAATTAAAAAAAAAAAAACACGACAATAAAAGCGTTCGATTCCGTCCGATTTGATCGACACCGGAGAAAACCGGCGAGGACGGTGGAAAGTGCATTAATCAACCCATCGGCGAAGCCCCTAGCAGCTTTCTGCACTTCGTGGTGCACGCTGGCGTTGAAGGTGAAATGGAAATCATCCCCAGGACGACAGAGAAACAACAAATGGAGAGAGAAAAAGGTAAACAAAACGAAGTCAGTAAAACAGAAAATCCTTTCATCGCTTGAGTCCAGGGTCCATTTAGTTATAAATCATTCATCACACCGAATCCCCCATTCACTCACATCATCGTTCTTGTTCTGAGGACATTTTATCGCGGTGATCAACAAAGTTTAAACAAACCATCAAAAATGGTGGGTGGCTAATGGAAAATTTATTAATTTTTAATAATAAAAATTATAACAATAAACATTAATAAAATTTCACCAATTGACCTACAAATTGTTGTTGCTTTAACGGGGGGTTTTTTTTTTCCTACATTCAACGCCCATAATAACGGTAGCCATATTCATGCACTTCCACCAAAGCTGCAATTTGCGGGCATTAAAAACCAATTTCCATTCAAAGGATAAGTGCCCGCTGAAAGTAAAGTGTTGCCCACGATCCCATTCTCCGCCGGATGGGCCGGAGTAACGAGCTTTTGCGGGGAAAGTCGATGAGGTTGGGCGCAAAAAAAAAAACAAAAACACCGGGAAAGAAAAGTATCACAAAACCTGGCATAATTCATGTGCATATTTATGCGTCCGTGCCGTGGACAGCAGCGCACGCCCGGTGATGGACGATGGCGTAATACTTGTAACACATTTGCGAGGGTTTTCTTCAGCCAACAGCAAACGAACCTCGAAGGCGCAAAACCGAAAGGGAAACATGCGTGTAAATTGTTGCAAGATGTTCTTTTTTTCTCTCTCCCGAATGTCACCACACAGAATGGCCACTGGGTTTCTGGATGCGGCGGGGGAACAACAACAAAAACTTGGGAAACTGGCCCGAAACCAGCATTGCACACCTGCGACGACATTTGCACATGCACCCGTTAAGGAGCGCAAAAATGGCTGCCCTTCGATGGGGCTGACACCCGCAATAGGTCGGGCGAGGCGAAGCGGGAAAAGCCATTACCACCCGACCAGTCGGCCAGTTTTCGGAAAGTATTACAAATTGTGCCCTGTCATCGGGCGGCCGGTGAGCTAGCAATGCTCGTGCAATTGTGGAGAAAAATCCATCAACGCAAATGTCAATCGACGCTCGCAAGAAACGAAACAATCACCATGGAGGAGGGGGGGGATTTCGCCAAGCGGGAAACGAGAGGTGTGATGAAGTGATCACCATTTGTTTCACCCTATCACAACCGATCATCAATCTGTCGATCGTGTCCCTCCCGTGCCAGGTCAGTCCTGGGCGGGAAGCTGGGGTGGCCAGCCTGTCACTCCGGGTGCTTCCAAAGTAAACATCACTTACAGCGGAGGTCCCCCCGGGGCACCAGGACACACGGGCCAGGAAGGGCCCGACCAGTGCCCGTTCACCTTCGACTCGGGCGAAAGGTTCGACGTTTGTTGCTGCGGTTTTGATGGACGTATGTCGATACATGGCATCGCAACCGCAAGGGAACAATTGTTTTGTCAATATTTATGTCATGATCGATCCTGGTAATACGAGCCCGCGCAAAATCGAGAAACAACATCCATTAACGAGGCAAGAAGTTACCCCGCCAGGCAGTTCGATTTGTGGGTCATTGGTGGATCGGAAAGGCAAGGCGAAACAAAAGCCATTAAAAAGAGATATTCAGTTCGTCTCGTGTGGCTTCCGATGTCTGGTAAACTTGGGGCGTCTGAAAAAGGAGCTGAACACGACCTCATAGAGTCCTCGGTAAAAGTATATTCGTCATTCTGGACCTGCAGTGTGAAAGGGGGCCAAGATTAAGTGTCATTTCGGGGTGAAAAAAACAACAAAAAAAAACCTTAGCCAACAAACAATCATGTGCTTTCATTTTCATCGCTTTTGGTTACATTTGTTCGTGATCAAGGATCAAATGGAGGCGCATGATACCTCACTCTATTTCTTTTCTATTCCACTTGTAAGTGAGTTCCCAAACGCTTTATAAGAATCCTACAGTGTAAAATTTGTCGTACTTTTACACAGAAAAAATGATTAAAATTTAGATAAAATCAATTTGTGAGTCACAAATGTGAGGACAAATCGAATAAGGAAAGACTAGAAGTTGGGCAATTTACATCAAAATTCATGAATCCTAATGGTTCTTTCAATTGAATGGATGAATAGAAGAATAAGATGAATTTTAGAATAGGAGATTCATGTTGAGTCGTAAATTGGTGTTGTTTTTGGACGTCATACATTTGATGAATTATAAAGATTCATTCAATGATGAAGCTGAATCTTCTAATGTCTAGTGATTAGAATGTCATAAGTTTCATGAATCAGTTTTCGTGTTCGAATTAATATCGGATGAAAGCTTCAACTGCATGAAACTCATTGAGGGATTCATAAAGCACAGCTCTAGAAAGTACTCCACATGTTCTTTCCAAACATGCAAAGCAAAGGTTTGGACCTGATTCTTTGTGAAGCGCAGGATGATAACACAGAAAAAGACTCCAGAACAAAAGACATCCGGTCGTGCTGAAGGGCAATATTTACGCATATGTTGGCGAAGCTGAGCCAAAACAAAAGGCGGTCCCCACTATTTGTTTGCTCGATCGACCGTAACGACTGCCGATGATGACGAAAATACCGATGACTAATTGGGGTACGGGACGGGGTCTCGTAAATCACCAAATCGCGTGCGCAACAACCGACCGCGGCCAGCATGACAACCTCCCGAACCTCTGCCGTTGTGTCCGCAGTATGTCAGCTTTACAGAAGTCTTCCCGAACGTGCCAGAACGGGAGTGGAACGTTAGCTGACGTTGGGCGCCTTGTTTCCGCATTACTTTGCTGACTAAGCTGGGCCTTTAAAGAGGTTCATCATCGTTTCCTCGTTCACATGGAGGCGCCGTACGCGAGCACCATCAATTGGGCGTTGTTTTATGCAGCGGGCGACCGGCGTTGTCAGAATTATGGAGACCATCTGGAACATCCGCCCCAGAAGGGCGCAAACCAGCTAAAATCTCGAAACTAGGTCGAACGTGAGATCATGCTCTTGGGCGGTGGAGAGTTTTTGTTATGAGAAACATAAGAATATTCCGGACCGATCGTCCGGCATAACTTTATTGTTTGGCGCTTCTGGGCACAGCTGGGGCCGAGGTTAGTGGCGTGTTTTTTATTTAGAAATTATGAAAAATACCACTGTCTTCGCTAATCAATTCAAATTGGGCCTCGGAATGTGTACCAGCGCGAGATTTTCAATCTAAGGCCCTATTGCCAGCAGAAATCATAAATTCAAGAAGAATGGAAGAGCTCTCCCGATTACGCACCGGGTCCGGCTCGCCGAACGGTTGACAAATACTTCAAACCCTACCAATCTCCAATCTATGTATATAAATGCTAATGGATTCCAGGTGCCAAATGTGCGTCCATTCTTCTACTTCTGGCAATATTAGCACATGAAGCACACTCGTCCCAACTCCAGCGGATTAGATATTGTTTTTTATTAGTATAATAGGTTATTAGTCTTCTTCGCGAATCGATTCCAAATTCGTGGCTGGAAATGCCGCACATAAATCCAGCGGGTCCTTTTTCTTTTGCAACCGCAAATGTTGAAAGCATTTTTCCCACCTTCATTTTGGCCATAAATTTCAATTTCTTTCGAATAGTCGAAACCATCGGGAACGGGCATTCCGAATGAATCTCCACCGCAGAGCGTACAAGAGAAGAGGAACCCGAGGACTCCAGACCAAAACAGATACGATCTCCACCTCGGATAGCGTTGTTGTGCTGGAACGTAGTCGGGCCCCTTCTTGGCCCGCACAGCCTTCCAGCGACATCTGGAAGACGCCAGAACGAATGGAAGCGCACAAAGATCGATCGTAAAATCGCGCGGAACATGTGAAACATTAACGGCAAATATGTTTTCCAAAGACATTAACACTTATTCATCACTCGACGGGAGGCAGGGAATCTGATCGTCTTTTTTTTTTTTTTATTGCGAAGAAAGGATACTGATCGGGGGATTACTGTTTTATGGCTAAGATTTTGCTTCCTTTAGCGTGAGGATTCGCGGTGCGTTCGATCGGCAAATGTTTCACGTCGATCGCAAATGTCAAACAAACTCCGTTTCCTGTGCGATCGAAACGGTCCGGAGGTTGGGTGAATACCCGCTTACAGTTTGTCATCGGGAGCGTCTCTGGAAGCCGTTTCACATATGGAGCAGTGGTGGGTTTGCTCAACGGGAGCATGTGTTTCGTCTTTCGCTTCCCTTGTTCGCACAGCTTCCCTCAGCGTTGGAAGCGATTCATTCGTGGGCAAAGTGAACAACACCACACGAAGAGGTTATGGCCGCCTCAAGGATGCTGCTGGCTGTTGTACATTGCTCCGTCTGCCTACGGTACCATTCATTCGCACATTGCGATTCAGAAGCAGTGGTTACGCGAAAAGAAAGGATTAAAGTCATCGGCTTATCGGATCCGCTGGAAGTCGTTCTAGATCATTCGGGAGCGGCTCAGAAAAGAAAAGAAACGCCTCAGGATGAATACTAACGATGTGGCTCATCATATCTCCATCGCACTTTGTATAAGATTGATTTATACTCATATCAATAATTAAAAGTTTGTTCATGCAAAGAGCCAGCAAAACATAGTGCTGATGGGCAGTTGAGCTATGGTTCTTTATGCGCAGTTATTACTTACGACCAATCATTTCATGTCATAACAAACCTCTTCAAGGTCTGGGGCAGTAAAAATAGCACACCTACCATCAAAACGATAAGAAAAACTCTTGGAGAAGCATGCAGTTGCGTCTCCCAATCGCATCCCAGACGAGGCGCAATCGGTAAACCCAATTGACAGTCGCGGATCAAAACAATTGATTCACGGGAGTGCCCGAAATGTTTTCCAACCCGTCGCGGCAGGAAGGGAAGTGTGGAAGAGATGGAAGGTTAGCGGGAAGAGTTTTTTCCTGCGCCGTACTTTGTTGAGGGCAAACCGAGCCGCGAACCAACAGGGTCCGGATAGTTTCATTGTTCTAGCCATCTTCTTCTGGTTCAACATTTTAATCCAGCCAACCTTTTATTCATCTCTTCCTTCTCGTCGTTTATGCGTTTCACAATACGCTTTTACATTAATCATATTTGGTCGTTTGACATTCGGCGCTCCATGGGGGTATTTTAGAGAGAGATTTGTGTGTTTTTTGTTAATGTATTCTTCAAACTTTTGCTTTTCGGTTGCACCTAATGTGCAAGGCCAACAATGATGCGGTGCGGCTTATGGTTGCATGGTCGGCTCGGTTTGGGGGCGTTCTTCCACGAAAACCGATGATCGATCATTCCGAGACACTATAATTACCGAACCGGCAAGCCCTGGAATACAAAGACACATCAAGCGGAAACCGTAGCACAATGGATTTGAGATCCAGAGGAGAAGTTTTTGGGGAAACAAAAGTTCAACCTTGATGGATAAATATTGCATAGAAGAATGAAATGGTAAAAGTGGTCTACAAGCAATTGTTGAAATCCAAACCACGCGCTTTGACATAAAATCATACATCATAATACATTCGAAACAAATCTCTCCCACGAAATATGTCAATGCAACCGAAATCTTAACGCCCAAAACAACTAGAGAATTTGCATGAAATAAGAAAGAAAAAAAAAAATCCCCATAAACGAGTACTCAAATCGGCAGAAAACATCCATTCTATGCAAATGTTCCTTTCTTCCAACATTGCGGCACCTTTGGCTGGCGAGTTATCGAAGGATCTGAAGGCGATCGATGGTGATCGGCACATTTGTAATCTTCCCTCTTCGCTAGCATATGTTTTTGGCTGCGGATAGTCGATCAAGCGCACCCTGGTTAAAGGTTGTTTCTGCAAAAAAGTATAAAATAAAAACAACAGAAGAACATAGACACACTAAAAACACACGTTCAAGATAAGATCGTATGAAGATCGTGCCGCAGAAACTGCACCCTCGCCGAGCCCGGCAAAAGGTCACCCCGCCCAATCCTTCGTCGAACGCTGCTCAGGGGAGGAAGAAAACCGGACACACCGACCTAACGGAACCGGGAGACAAAAGTGAACAATCGCGTCGACAGCAGCAACAACAACAACAACACCTACAAAAGTAGCTCTTCGAACCACCGGATTTGGCCGGGTCTCTCTTCCGCGATCTCGGGCGATCCAAAAACGAACCGAAAGTGTCATGGTCAATGCCAAAAAGTATGGGAACAGTGTGCCCGCGGTCTGGCGCGCACCACGCCAGAAACAATCTCGGCCGAGGATGTGTATAGTAGTGGTGTTGTTTGGGATGGATGATTTTTTTTGTTCTTTTTGATAAATGATTTCGCCGGGTGGGTTAGAATTATGTCTTCAATCGAACGATCAAACACACACCCGTACGTCCGGGGAGAAGACACAGTCGGATCGAGACACCAACACCGCCCGGGCGGTGGCCGAGTTTAGTCATCTTCTAATAATGATCGAACCAAACGCGACCTGCGCAGCGACGACGGTCCGACGACGGTGTGACGCGATCACATAGAATCACGTTTTTTGGAAATTTGAATTGCAAACAGATCGGACAGACGCTGGGCCACCCTTGGGTGCGTCTACGTCCACGTAAACCGACCTGAAGACACCTGGCAGAAGTATGTTTCTTCATACCCGCAGAGAGCCGCTTCTGACGAACCAGAACTTCAGAACTAATCGAAACGAAAAAGCTGCCTAGCTTAAAACAGAGAAAGGAAAAAAAGGGATCATATTTTAATGTGCGGAATCGCTTCCCCAAATGGGTTCCCAATATTTTTGCAACGATCTTTGCCGTCACTACTACACATCCGGCGGCTTTTAAAACTCCCAAACCAGCCTGCAAAAATAATGCCAAAAAGTGGGTCAAACTAGAGCATATGGTTCCGAACGGCAGCAGACGCGCGGACGACCTAACCATCCGGTTCCGAGATGGATGATCGAATCGATACATGTTCGAACGCCATCTGCGACCACCGCACCTCGCCGTGTTTCCCCGCCACCGCATACTTCCTCCTCTCCTCTCCTCCTTCAACTTCACGGAAGTCTCGGAAGACCAAATTGAGGAACCGGAGGTTTGCGTTTCTCCCAGCATTACGTTTTACTACGCACGACGCGATGGGCGATGGTTTAATGTTGCTAAAATTAAATTAGCTTACTCAAACATTCCCCCCCCTCAACACACAAACCACCCACCCCCTTTTCGGGGGTGTTCGCGACTTTCCGACCGTTCGCGACTTTCCGCGGCCATTTCCACGCACGGGTCAAGCAACTTCTTCCAGCAACCGGATCCGTTTACTTTGGGTACCGAGTCGTCTGCACAATTCTTTTTTTTTTCTTTCTTTCATCTTCTATTTTCGTGCTTGTACATTGTTGTGCCGTGGACTTATTTTTGGCCCGTGCGTGTACCGGCCCCGTCGATCGGTCTCGGTGATTGTGGATGACCCACCGACGCATGAGGTGGCCATGTTTCGCGGTGTAGTTTGAACCTCGACGGTGAGCGATCGCCAAAACGATCGAATCTAATCGATCGGTTCCGAGTAAGACGGGCATGTATGTTTTGTTTGGACAAAAGCCAACAAAATGATCATCAGAAGAAGATTCTATGTGATGTTTGTCTACCACACCTTTTTTTTATGGTTCGCGTCCATTCAAAATCATCGTCCATCATTATTCACATGCGTCTAGCACTCTTTTTTATGGATTTACATTTTTCATTGAGAAATCTAATGGTTTAAAGAATTCTGATCCGATCTTCTTTAAATCGCAGCCGTCAACAGATCCAAAAAATCTTCAAATATGACAAATTTGCAGCGTTTTGAAAAAAGTGGTCAAACTGACTGCTCGGACAAATTTCCAAATCAAAGCATTCTAGTGTCAAAAGCTCACTCTACAAATAAACGCTTGCGATCAGCGCGAAGACCTCGAATCTTCCGTTCCAGTGGCGATGTTTTTATTGTCTCGCCGATGATTAAAGCCCCACATGCCGTATGGCCACCCGTTCGGTGCGATCCTTTGTCGGAAGTGCGACCCGGTGCCGATCAGAATGATGATCCATGAATAACCTTCATCGGCTGACGTTTGCGGCCGGGTGGTCCCTGCCTCCCAAACGCGGCGTTATCAACTGGAAGGTTGCATCCAGGTCTGTGGAACCGTGATAGTAGCAGCATTGAGAGTGAAAGTTATCACACCATTGCAGGGAATAAAATATAGAGCAGATCATACCCTTGCCCCGCGGCGCAGCTACCGTGAAGGCGGAACACGTTAATTGATTTAAAACACATCAACATGCCAACAACGCACACGACGCGCTTGATCGTAAATGAGCGCCAAAGAAAACAAACAACATGGATGGTTTGTCGGGTGGACTATTAAACTTTCGCTCGCTCGTTCGATTGAAGCTTCAAGTGGTGAATGCTATAAATCATATCAACTACCTTTAACGAGCTAATAGGAAAATAATTTAATTACTCCCATTGCAAGTAATTTTTACGAGCCATTTAGCGATCTTTTTGTAGCTGCTGCAGATACGAAAACTTGCATGAAACGTTGCCTGAATGAAATTGAAGTAATCACTGCATCCTCACGTCTGTAAAACGAGCTCCAAACACATGGAAGGTAAACCCGCGGAAAGTTTGCATTATCAAATGACTGCTCCGGTGGGCAATTATCTCGCCTCGTGCATCGGGAACACCGCTGAACCATGGTGGTAACTTTCCCAGCCTACTCCAATCTGCACCTTCTACCCATGCAGAAGAGATAAGAGATGGAACGGAGCGGGTCGGTCCGATGCCAAAGGACACCTCATAGTGGAAGTGAACCTGTTGATGGAGCCATAGTCTACTCCCAGTGGACTCCGAGAAGTAGGCGGGAGCTAGCGGTGACGACGTCTGGCCACTATTAACCTTCCTGTCCTCTGCCGCCCTACGGCCAGGGCGCGGTCTCCACCAGAGGGTGAACGTTAATCTTTCCGCGCATAAATTTGGTGTCGCAAGAGGTTGTCCCCGCGAGAGAGTTGGGTACGCGTCGCACCAACTTTTGCACAAACTTTCCGGTGCAGCTCCGGTGATAACTGAATTGTCAACTGCGTCCATTGCGGAGGGAGGCGGGTAGGTCCACCTGCTGAATGGGGTCGCTCACGTGACTTCCGTGACATAGTCGTGATTCGAGGGAGAAAGGTGAGTGCTGCTGCCATGGGAAGGGCCATCGGCGAAGGGTACCTCATGGAAGACTCCAGGTTCCAGCAGTGGACACCATATAGCCGATTAGCATATACATGAATCCCCCTCTCTCCAACTCCTCTTTAATCGTTGTCGTGCGCTCGGGTCATAACGGGTCGCGACGAATTATGTAATCGCTTTCGATTTAACATGGGTTTTAAGTAAACTCCTCGGGCAGTTGCTCCAGGTTCCATATCTCAGGTGTCCCGAGGACTACGACGCTGCCTACCGGGGGTCTAGTCTCAACCGGTTTGTTTTTTTTTCTCTCGTTGTTGTTGATCTTTTCTTCCCCGCCTTCACGAGCTCATTCGGTGACATCGGCGATCCCGAAACATCTGACCGGCCCTGTACGTCATCTGGATCCCGGGAACAACGGCACCTGAGCATCTGATCTGCACCGTGGCGCGATAAAGCTCTAAAATATACCAGAGCGTGTGCGTTTCTTTTTTTTTCTCGAGTGCTGGTAACAACCGACTCGCCGATGACTCCGGAGGGGAACAGTAGTGAACGCCAACCGCTTCAGGTCCCATTCGAGAGATAAACGGACGATGACGTGCCGGTTTTTTACGATGCTTGCTTTACGGTAAACTCAGCCAACCGCACGACGCGACGATGCGGCCACCCAAACGACAATGTCACCTGGGGTGGGCTCTGGCTCTGCTGGCGCCTGGTAGATTAGAATTTCGAAGCGAAAACCCAACGTACCACCCAAAACCATCATTACCCGCCCGGCGTGAGTAATCCCAGCCCTAATCTTCACTGCAGCATCCACGTACCACCGGCACCGACTTTTCCACCGACGTAGTACCACGAAGGTGGTCGGTTATCAGAACGAAGCGCTTACGCTGATGCTCCAACACTTGTGGGTCCGAGTGGCGCATGATGTCATCCTGCCGATCCATAAATCAGGTAGTTTTGTGTTTGTCGAAGTGCAATGCGATATCGCTCAACTGGGCGACCTGTTGCCCCCAGGAGGAACCCACTCGCCGTTTAGGGGACTCTCTTTCTGGACATTGTTAAAATGGATCGAACGTGCGGTGTCAGTGGAATATAGCGCAATTAAGCTATCGTCCGTACGCTTCGCGCCATCAGGTAGGGGATCAGCTAATGGATCCGAAGGCCGAGTCGCACGGGACGATGCGGACAACGTGGGCGATATAGCGTCTTCTCCAAGAGTTCCAAGAGCGCGTTCGTATGCTCCAAAGATTCATCTTTGCAGACCTTTTTTCTTTGGCGCTAAAGAGATTTTAATACATCCCAGTGTCATTCTACCTGTTCAGGGCTGTATAGGATGGAAGAAGAGAACGCGAGAGAGGGGAAGAACGGGACTGACTGCAGGCCAGTATTGACAGGTCTGTAAGCCGACGAACAAGTCTATGCACTCACGGCCTATCAGTCAACCTTCGGCAGTGTCAGAGCACTCGTCTCGGGTTTCACCGGTGTCACCGGGCTCGGTAATGGCGGCACCAAACGGCATCCAACCCAGCATGGTTGACAGCATCATTCTTTCCCCCCCCCCTTCCCCCTCACCCAGAAGCGTTTGTTCCGCGCTCCGGTCAATCGTCCGCCATTTATGCTCGAGAAAGCGCCGTTCGTCTGGCGCTCGTCTCGCCAACTGTCGTGTCGTACGGATATCTTCCAGGGCACGTTACGTTGTTATCGCCCCTGAAGCTTGGGGAGGACAGTTTGGAACGTTGTTCTTTAACTCCTCCTAGATCCAGCACCCCACTTCCAAGAACCTGACCCCTGGTAGAGTCCGAGAGGCCCGGAAACCTAGTCGCCAGCTTGGTGTCCGGTAACACTTGCACTCGGTATTGGAAGGACCCACCGTCTTCCGTGAAATCGGATACTTTTCCCTCTCTCTCTCTCTCGCGAGAAGGAGGGGTCACACGCATCCTCGAGCCACCTCAAGATCGACCGGTTTTGCTAAAAAGTCGCACTTTTTTTCCTACCGCCACCATTTTTTCCACCTCCTAGAGCTCTCCGGGGGTTACCCTCCCGCCACACCTCTGCAGCTCGATCTACCCGACACTTCTATCCCGAAGCGCACCCGTGCTATCTCTGCTACTTCTTGATCTGACTAATTGATTTATGACCGGGCCGCTATCGCCGGGGCCGCGAGAGGTTCAACGATGGCGTGCGGAGCAAAATTTTAGACCCGCAAGGAAAAGAAAACCAACAACACGAGAAGTTCACCGCAGCGAGCGAACCACACCGAAAAGAAAACATAAAGTTGAAGGTCATCTTTCTTTTGCCTAACGTACATATAACAGGGCAATTCAAGCACACACACACGCGGGATCGCACTCCGGGAGCACACTTCCGATGAAATGGTGCACCAACCCTGGGGTTTTCATTTTAGTTTTCGTTTTTGCACCTCCTAGAGATGAGTTCCGGGCATCCAAAACAGCTATCAGCCGCGCCGCGTGGACTTTATCGTCGGCATCGTGGAGATGGAAGAACCCGTTCTCGCGTTGTTGGCCACCCGGGACAGGGTTCGGAGAGCTGGAGTCCGCGTGCCGCGAAGGAGTTCCGTGGAAAAATGCGGGCAAATATTTTCTTTAATGTTCCCCCGAACGCCGCTCAATGGGGCTCCATTAACAAAATTAGTTTCGCAACGAGACCGGCACGCTTTGAGCATTGACCGCCCCGCGGTACCGGTGTACATTCCCGCACCGTGCGATCGATGTCGCGTGAATCGGAGCGTTACCTCCGGCCGGTCACTCGCGTTCCGGTGGGGCGATTTAGGTGACACGTACACACGAGGTTGTTTGGGGGTTTTGTTTTTATCTCCGGGTCGAAGTTTTCTTCCCGGAGGGAAATTTGGCAGCATTTTGCTCCTCTGCCCGGGGAGGGTGGGTGATTTATGGAGGGAAAACTATCTCCGCGAGGGGTAAAAGATAAATCACCGGAGGCTGGGATTAGCCGCACCCGAAACTAATGTGTCCGAATGATTTACTAACACGGACCCGAGGGAAATGCTGTCACTAGTGTGTCGCGCAAGCTTTTTGGCACAACTCAGCGGTCAGCAAAATCGACGCCGAGTCACATGAAGCGGAAACGAATGATAAAAAAAAGGAGTTGGAAAATGAAAACGATGCCGTTCAGGAAAGGAAAACGTTAGGCCCATTAGAAAATTGATTTATGATTTATGCCGGACGAAAATTTGTCCCCTGACGCAACACGTGCGGAATGTGTTATGATTTTTGTAGTCGATGGGTAATGAATTTGCTGGGAAAAAGTTGGGCCCATAAAACGGATCCATAAGTATTATAATTTATGCAATGTTTGTATAGAATTTTTTGGAAATTTCTCGATCTCGGATCAAAATTGAAGCTAAGTTATAAAACCTTCTTTTAAAGGTAAAAGTTAATGATGGTTAACCCTTTCAGGACCATAAGCTATTCAAGACTCAAATTGGCAATACAACACAATATGTTGGCTATTTGAGGTGTAAAATAAGAGAATATAACCAGAAAAACCTAGCAGTCTGTGTAGCTTTTTTATAATTTCATATCAAATATTGTTCCCTATGAACAACAAAAGTAAATAAATGACGAGTATAGTTATGACATCGGAAGTTCTTTCATTTGCTTTCCTATACAAATTACATATTAAAAATTCTTTTAAAAAACCTTAGCCATTTCTATAAAAAAATAATACATTCATCAAGTCTTATAAACTTTCCAAATACAAACTTCTTATTGTTGGTTGAACGCAGGAATGGTTTGGTTTTGGAGCAATTAATTTTGATAGTTCGTTTTTGTTCATTCGTTCAGAAAGACATTTGCCGCCTTTGACATAATGTTTTTTTATGTTTCGTTTCAAAAGTGTCATTTTGATAAAAGTTGAACAAAAAGTAACAAGTTTTGTAGATGGGAAAAATATTTCCCTTGGTCGTGAAAGGGTTAAATAAAACAAAAAGTTCTGTTTATTCATTCCAGATTACCTTTGACGAATTAGAAAAGTTGTTCAGTTTACGGAAAACAATTTCATTGATTGAGATGGTCTGAAAAAGTCTTATCTCGCTCTAACTAGGAAAAACAACAAAATTGAACATTGAAAAAACAATTTATCTTTCAAACTAATGCCCAACGGACGCAAATCGGCGGGAAAGCATGCAAAACGAGAATATTAACCGCGATCGGTCCGGGGATGGAAGACGAAAATAAATCCCATCCACGCTGTTCGAGCAGAATACTGTTAGATCGATCGATCGACGAAGATATTAATAGCGGCCAAACAAAACCAAAATTAAAAAAAAAAAAAGGAAAACCATCCCGAGCCGAAAGCGATCCATCGATCCTCCTCCCCCGCGGTGTCTAATTGCGTTCACTCGCGTTCAATTTTCGTTTCGTGCAGATGATAGACGGCAATGACCTACAGAGGGAAAGGCGAGCAAAAAAAAATCCACCACCGGGCGGCGTCGTTACCGTCTTCCGGAACCGGACCATGCCTTCGTCGTTCGACTCGTCTTATCACAAGGCAGCATCGGGCATTTTTCACCACCACAGCGACACAGGTTGCTTTTTGCCTTCGTATCTTCCAGTCATTTTTTGGCTCGGTTTTTTCTTGGTTTTCCGTGTGTGGGTGTTTTTTATATCTATTTTTCTTTCCCACCCCTTGAGGTCATAAGATAACGTGTCGCATAGTTTGAAGTCATGCCGAATTGCCGGAAAAAAAGGGGGGAGGTGTGGAGGGGGGAGGGGGACATGCCTGCACATAACCGGGCGTGTATCGGTAAACGGATGGTATTCCAAAAATTTACCGCACCGATAACGGAAGGCAACGGTTCGATCTTCGCAAAAGATATCCCCCCCAAAACACGTGTGAGGAGAAATATTTCTTTGAGCCAAAGAAGAACAAAACAAGGTACACTGTTGTTGAGAACCGCGAAAAAGGCTAGGCAGACGACTCGGATACGACGCTATCTTCTCGCGGTTAAGGTTGCTTCACACGTGCACTATCTTTTCTACCTCGCGCTCCCGAATGCTCTCAGCATCCCCAAGCGCGTCAGCAGACACAGTTGAATAAATAGAATAGGACGTGCATGTAAGTGCGGGCGGACATAGCGCCATCGTACCCGCACATACAACCCGGCTCAGATGGGTTTAATAATTTGCATACCGCAAACGCACGACATAGAACGTGGCGTGAGCAAATAGTGTATCATCCCAGAATGGCGGGTTTTGTCTTCCACCAGGAGGGAAAGACATAAACTGATTGTCGATTTAATGTAACATAACGATCTTAACTTTCTACCACTCTTTTATCGTTCTAATCGTTTCAAAAAGGTGCCCCTTACTGTTCAACGACAGGTTCAGTTTCTATGCAGCGGTCATCCGGAAAACCAACCGGGTTCCTGCATTCGCCTCGAAGGAGAAACCCAGCGCACGAACCGGGATCGGGTTGGATCCCGCGGGCCTGCGAAGAGAAACCCGTTAGCAGCGACGAAAGCAAACAGGCAAACCTAGCGGGCGGCCTTTCGCTCCGCTACAACAACGGTGGTGTGGTGTTGTAAAGTTTAGCCAAAAAACACAAACCCCTACGAAGACGACGACGGCGACGACGGCGAGCATGCCGCAAGGTATAATATTGCACACTTTCGTCCCCAGGTTTAGGCCCGGTTTTAGTTGCTTTGGCTTTTGTTTGTTGCATCTGTTTTTCCTCTTTTCTCTTTCCAAGTGAGCATGTTATCATGTTTCTTTTACAGTATCGCTTTTTTTTTGTTGTGCTTTTTACAGTTCCTCAGCTGCGGCGGCCATAACATCATAGGCTTAAAGGGGGGGGGCTAGGAGATTCTCCAGTTGAGTTGACTGACCAACGCCAACTGGACAAGTTAATAAAGTATAATTTCACAAAAAGGAACGCCACGCGGGCAGGCTTAATTGATGCCACCGAAAGTAGGTCTGGGGCTGGGCAGCGGTTTTTTGAGGAAAAACAGTTTGAACTAGTTTACAATCCCTCCCCTCCAATCCCTCATCCCCTGTATCAGCCAGTCACGGAACCACGACCAATAAATGGTACGCTCGAAATGGCAATAAAAACAAACAGAGAACCACCGCGTGTTCCTCATCGGTGTCGTTCCGGAAGCGAGCGCTTGTACAACGGATACAGAACCGGAGGCGGAGTAGAGGTTGTGGTTCGATTGCGATCGCGTTCGATTACATCCGATCCGTTTTTTTTCTAATGGCCGCCGGTGCTGATCACGAAACACTGTTGCAGTTTAATGTTTGAATGCAAAATGAGAAAAAAAAATACGCAGAGTGACGCAAAAAGAACTTAAAAAAACACACGCACACACAGCACGACATCAGTTACAATAACAACGATAAACAACAGCGTGACCATTCGCGATCGAAGGCTCTAGAAGAAGAAACAAAATCCCAAAAAGAAACTAGAAAGAACATTGGAGCCAGCATAAACATTCGCCGTTCGTCGTTTATCGCATCAAATTCGATCTGGTTAGATGGACGGAGTATCGAAATGGCATTAAATAAGAAAACAACAAGCTAGCGTTGTAATTTTATGGAAATGTATCAAAACAATATTTAAAAATAAATGATAAAAATCTAAAAATTATTTAAAAAAAAACTGGACCTGATACATTAAGAATTGTGCATTACACGTTTCAAGTGAATTGAAACGAACAGTTCTAACCCGCTGTGCTCCAAATTCTGCTAGTGCCGATTCGATAAATGTTCCCAATTTTCAACTTAACTTACTCACTCCGGATGGGAGCGATTCGTCATCGGACGGTACAAGAGTTGAAGAAGATCGAGCGGAGTCGGTACGGTACAAGCGGGTTTAATTAATTTATGATCTTCCTCATTGCAACCCGTTCTCATCCTCATAAGCTCCTTTCGCCAAGGGAAGGAAGTTAAATTGGACAGCTACGGGACGGAGCGAGACGAGGCACCTACCACCGATAGACATCTTCATCGATCGATCGGGACAGTCGGGATCGCCTGGGAACGGAAGTGTCAACGAACTGGCGAGCTGGGAATGTGGCGAGCAATCAAATCTCATTCGGCGAAATAAAAATGTCTCCTGCCCAGGGAGAAATAATTTAATTGATGTGGTTCCCAGCGACGACCAGAAACCGTTTTGACGGAACATTTTATCACTCCCGGGTTCTATGTTTCTCACGCATGATCAGAAATGATGCTTTGGGAAATAAGGCATACGAGGGTAAAAATAATGGCATGTTTCAAAATACGTCCAATTGAGAAAAACAAGGTCAAGATTAAGAACGCTGCAACAATCCCGATATTCGACATCTGTCTTCAAATTAAATAAAAAAATATTTTCCTTGTTACATCTTTCTGAGCTACTTTTTATACATGTCTGCAATATTCCCATTCACAACGGCAATGCCGTCCGATCACTTTTCACTTTGAAACCCGGCCCGACCACAAGACGTCCTGGCGTCATAAATCCATCACGAGCCTGTCATCAACCGAAGGTCGCGTGGTGCTAAGCAAAACACACAAAGAAAAGTGAGTGCACTAAATTAATTGTCTGCTCTCGAAAAGGAACTGGCGCACTATTTCTCCGCCTCGGCCGCCCCCCCGAAAGTGGAGCACTGGATTAAGAGAAAGGAAAAACAATGCCCACGTACTTAACGAACGCATCGGTGACGAATTGAAATCAAATAAAGTGCATCCCACGGAAAGGAGAAGAGAAAAAAAAAGAGAAGAAGCAAGCGAAAACATCGCGCTCCGACTATGACCTCCCCCCCCTCGACCTGGCATGGCGGGGTGGAAATTGAAAAACGTTCGAAAGTGGATTTTAAATTGATATTAATGGCTGTCCCACACACTGCTTTCACGGAGATCGGATCCTGCCGAACGGCTCAAGGAGCACGAGTGCGCATCCCATCGCGTTGGTGAGCAAACCCCCAGGGTGGGAAGACCACTCAGCTTCACTGAAGGCAGACAGATTGGAGTCACAGCCCGGCCAGTTGGGGCGAAAATGGCGAACAACAAAAAAAAGGTAATAATATTGTGAACCGATCCATCGAAGGCGCATCAAAATTAACCGCGGAAGACGATAGAACTAACCAAACGACGGTGCGATGCGGTGGATCTTCTTTGGCTCAAGAGCACGACCACCACGACGTGATCACCGTAAGTGCAAGTGCATACGCCGGCTGCATCTCTTCTAATGGACCACACCAAACCAAACACCAAGGCTGAAAGATGAGCATGCTGTTTAATTACAATTATCACTTCATTCGAGACGGAGCAAGGGTGCTTTGTATTTTAATTGCACTTCCCTTGTTCCCTGCGCCCTTGGTGCAACATTTTATGTGAGGAACAACACCACACTAACAAACAAACAAACGGTATCCAGACGGCGGTGCAGACAATTGAGATAAATGATTATAAAACAAACGAAAGTCGGTGGAAATGTTCTTTTCCACCCGGCTAGCACCGAAAGGATTTACCCAATATGCACGAAGGATGCACTCGAAGTGCAACATGTGTATGCGTTTTTGTTGCCCGTCCTACGGAATCGAGCGCACGCTAAACGAATGTGACATATCGAGCGTGTAATTGCAATTTATAAAACTGCAGCCAGTGTTGATTTCTTATGATTTATGGAGGAAGGGGCCTATAAAAGTATGACTGCCAGACCGCCGAGGACACTGGCCCGATCGACCGAGACTGTTGAACTTGGAGCGAAGAGCATTTATAACGTTGCGACACGTGCATTTTGCAGACATTGAAAAAATATACATTTATAAGATATGTTTTTTTCGGTTCATTCAAAGTGAACAAATTTGAAATGAAAAAAGGTTAATGTTTAAACTAAATGATTATCACTAAGAACATGCTTGATTACTATCAGGAACATATAAGGCAACATGCAAAGGGCGAATAAATCAATCAAAATCCCCAAAAAGTTACCCGAAGGAAGCAGGAACAATCCCCGTCCCCGGAAGGACGTCTTCCGCCAATCGCTGAGTCACGGACCATTTTCCGCCCGAGGGACGCCAAATTGGGAGTGAAGATTCTTGCGGCTTCCTCTTCGCTGAACAACTCACTCGGGTCTACTAGGTTTGCGCCTATCGGCGAAAGTGATTTGGTGACGATTGACATGGCGCCACGGGGCTGACCGGACACCACATTTATAGAATTCCCCCGCCGGTGCGTGACGTGCGTGGCGCACGACGATATCTTCACCCGACGAATGGTGAGATGACTACTACAAAAGAAAGGAAAAAAGTTGCCACAAAGTGCCGAAACGTTTTACTTCGGCAAATCGAAAGGTAAAGGGAATAAACGGCCGAGACGAGACCATTTCAGATTACAAGCACGCGTAACGAGCTGAAAGGAATGTCGTAAAACAAAAAACCTCCGTGTGGATGTTCTGGGATGCAGAAGGAGCAGGGGTCGAAAGAGATGGGGTGAAAGTTTTGGAAGAAAGCAAGAGTGAAAAGGGCAGATAAAATAATCAGATCAGAATGAAAAACAAAAACTAACAACGATACACACACGTGCGCACTCACACAAAATCATCGAAAAACGACCGGGAACAAATACACCGCTCGCAAGAATGAAGACGTTAAATAGAAGCCAAAAATGATTCCGCGATCGCGGGACGCGGGAGCACCGACCTCCAGGCATTTGCATCGAATCGGCCGTCCCTTTGTGCCCAATTCCCAGTTTCCAAAAAAGACCGAACCGAAAAAATAACAAGGAACACGTTTTCCAAGATAATATTCGTGCGCGATGCTGATTTGTTTATGTTGCTGTCGCGTTAATTTACGTGCGATGGCACAATGGTACGCTCGGTATGTGTGGCTGCGCCGTCTGTTGCGGAAGTGACGAAAGCCGATGATAATAAAAGTAAAGTAAAAGAAGCGAAACATTGGTAACGTAATTATTACGCTAGGAGCGCGCACCAGACGAGCAAACTAAAATTAAGTAACACCACAGGCCACCAGAGGGACAGCGCGAACCAACCCACGGGCGAAGGATGAGCGGGGGGCGGGGTATGTGCAGATTTTTGAATCTGGCAAAATTTAAATCCCCAACGGAGCTCGCGCACTAATCCCGAGCCAGGCCGCCGAAATCCTCGTTGCAATATTAATTACCCCTGTCGCCGTTGGTTTTTTTTAAACGTTTTGTTTTAAATCTTCGGCGCCACAGATGCTGTGCATCTTGGGTTTCGCTCAGCATGCGCCAGTAATAAAACGAAAGAAGAAGAAAAGACGACGACGTCTTAAACCGTACGATCTTAATTTCGCCAAGGAACCCTTTCACACTCAAGAACGATCCAGACGTACGACAGATATTTTTCAAATTAAATGCTAGAATATAAAATTAAAAGAAAAACGTAATCCTTTCCCATTTGTCAACGATATGTCCATTCAATGTTGCTGAAGTGAATTAATTATTAAATAAGCGATATAATAATGAAATTATAAAAAAATGACTACGCTTCAAAGGAAGTCTATAGAAATATTAACAAAAATTCCTGCGTACAAACAGAGCTCATTGGAAACATTAGCTTCAAAGATTTCTAGTTTATAATAAATTTTCAGTCTGCTCTATAATATTTCTAACAGTTTGACAATTTTACTGAATTAAATAAAACAACCAATAAAACAAAAACTGTTACTTATAACGAGAACTCATTTTAACTCTACAGATTTTTTTTAGGATGTATCACATTCACAACTCTTTTTCCATACTAATCAAATAATCAACTAAAATTTTATTCATTTCTATCTGTTTTACATGAAGAAATAAATTACAAAAATTGTCGTAGAATTACACTACGTAAAAAACGGATCTTCCCGTTTGCGTACTTTTGCTAGGAACTTACCGCTAGGGAGATCAGCTGTTCTCTTCCCGGCGATCGTCCGCTATCGTTTTGTCGTTCGTGCAAATTTTCGGCAACACGTTAGCAACATACAAAGAAACAATTCCGGCACAAGTTTCGGTACTACTACTGGCATCGTTTGTTTGCTTTTTTTATTTGCGCTTGCGTTTGCGTTTACATCTACGCCAACGTGGTCCGCTCCCCCCGGAAACTCCCCGCCCCGCGGCTGGATCGAGGGGGAGGTGAAAATTTGCACTCGTGGGAGAGAGATTTGATCGCTGCTCGCCAGCTTGGTGCTTCCTGCGAATGAGCGATTTCAGCCCGATCTGGTAGGCCGGCCAACCAAAACGATGCCCCAATTTCACAACTACCGCGCGAGATAGCGCGCAGCATTGCTTGGGAAATCGGCCGGGAAACCCAATATACACACCCGATCATCCAGGCCCCGAAAATCATTTGATTGACCAACCGGTGCTCAATCATCGAGAGTTGAAAGGGCCGACCTGAGAACCCACTTCAGGGCCCGGGCCTCGTTAGCCGTCACAGACGGACGCTAAACAAATCGCATCTGTTGGAGAGCATTTTCCAGCCCGATGGAGCCGCCTGGTGCGCGAGGGCCGTGGAAATGTTTTCCGCCCGATCAAACGAACGTTTCGATCCCGCTTCCGCCGGCCTGGGAGGTATCAACCAGCAGCTGACCGCAGGCGGGCCCTCGGTTTCGACCACCCAGAACCCGCGGGCCCGCTGGACACCAGGGAGGATGGGGAACGGATCGTGTGACGCAACGTGCGCATGGGAGGAGTTTTTTTCCCTCCCCGAGCCGGGGCGCGAATTGAGCCACTTTCGCGCGATCATATTTTTCTATTTTGATTCGGGAGAATTTACTGACCACCGAAACGGGAGTGGGGTTGTAGACAGAGGGGGGGATGCTACCCTCCGGTCTTCCATGAGATAAACAGTAACAGACCATTTCCCGTGACGCGAGAGTTCGCATCTGCCGCGGAAATGGACGTGCGGGAAAATTTCCCGTGAAATCGCTCCGAAGCTAAACACCAGAAGAAGTTTGAGAACGCATAACGAAAAGTCAAGGCAACGGCAAAAAAAATAATAGCCAAGAACAACAGAAAAAAAAGTATATATAACTCAAAAACTCATCCCAACATGCCACACTGGCAGACAGACAGGCGCAAAGCGTTGAAAGACGGATAAAAATACGACCCGCGGCGTGTTTTTAAATCGTAAATTTTACCAAAAAATCCTTCCCTTCGGAGACGGATAAAACAACAGCATGAAAACGCCAAAAAAAAACAGCAACTCGATGTGTAGAACAGCGAAAGCCAAGCCGAAACGAGACAAAAAAGAAACACATGAACGCGGCAAGGCACGCGATGCACGCCGATGTATTGCCCCGAATTGGCCCCCGCAAGCACTCCGAAACAGCTGGGAGAACAAAACCTCGGTTCGAGGTTAGGATAAAACCGCGAACAAATTAAAATTTCGCCTTGGGAAGGGATTGTGGAGCATGAATTGGTGGGTCCTTTCGGCAACGAAATGAAAAAAAAGAAAACAGAACAACATAAAAAAAACGAAAGGGACAATGAACCGTACCGGGCACGGTGGGTTTTTGATGGAGGAAACTAAATCTCGACAAACCGTTTGACCGTTAAATCCCGACAAACGGGTGGAGAAGAAAACAACAACAGGAAAAAAAACAAGATGGTTGGGCGAAGGACGCTATCGCCATTTGGCTGACATCTTTATAGTTTAGAGACTTACGACGAAGACGCCAGAGAGATTACCTAAGGATAAACGTTAGGCCCCACCCAAACTGATCGTAATTGTTTGAGCATGGGAACGTAATAAAAATTTAAAAGTTCACAATCCGCACTATTAACGGAAGCTACCAACGAAAGTAATTATTTCAAAAAGAGTTCCAACGATTATGATAATATTAGTTCTTCAATTTCCATCAAACCATAAAGTCGGTCGGGGACAATGCCATCCGTCGACGCTCGTCGACGAAAGTGACGCGGGTCAATTGAAAGTAATGACACAAACTACTTCTCACGCCCAACGTCCGCCAAACCAACGTCTTTGAGGCGTGAAGTCACGTGCACCTGTTCGAATTTCAAGGCAGCTGACGGCGCAAGGTATTGCGAGCCAATGTCATAACAAATTAGAGGAAGACATTTTCGCACCCGGTGCTGCACCGATGATTTTCGGGTGGTAGGAATTTCTGTTTTATTTCTCCACCGTTGTATACAAGGGTGGCATCGTCGGTGGAACACGTCGATAAAGTGAAGTACCTTCAGAAACAACAAACCACGATTATGGACAAACAAAAATCATGCGTGCGAAAGTAAGCAAAAAGTAAAGGGAAAAGGGGGTCGTCAATGAGGTACTGAGGGGTTAAACATTTAAAGAATCGTTGCCCCCTTTCGGCCGTCCGGCCACTCCCTCCGATATCGATGAGGGCTTCATTGATTAATCCAGCGGTGGGAGTTTATGCCCGCGTAAGCCTTTCTAAAATAGGGTCAGCTAAACGGTCAGGACATCGCTGGATGGACAAACGAAGGGGGGGTGGGCTCCGAAGGGAATACGGTTTCACTCGCGGAAATCCACATCGCACACACAATCTCCACAGGAGCCCAACGTGGGTCCCTCCACGGTGCGAATAGGGGAGGGACAACGGGGGGGAAAATCCGATGGCATCAGCAGTGCTGTCGCCAGCACCCTTCCCTGGCCGCGGGATATCAGTTTCTTTTTACACAAACGTCCGCCAACCAGGCAGCAAAGGTGGGAAAGTGCTGTTCTGGCATGTGTCGCGGCGCAAGGAAAGCGGTGGAACGGGCGCAAAAACCCACGATCGGAGCGGAGGATCGCGCCACGCCAAGGGTCTGGCTGGGCCGAGCTACTGAGGCCCCCCCAGCACCCCTCTGGAACGCGGCTGAAACCAAGTGCCGGAGTGTCCGAAAACAACAAACTGCCGACCTCAGCAGCAGTTGAGCAGCTCTTCAGGCGTATGTACGAATCACCAGGGTGGCGTGAACCATTTCCAAAAGGCAAGGTGGCTCCGGCAAACCGGTGGATCCTTTTACCTTGAAGTCTGCAGCCCTAGCATTCCTGACGCGCTTGCTAGTGCGGTCTTCGCCGAGGGTGCGATTAACGAGATTTTATTCGGATCAGCCCGCAGACGCTTATGCTAAACGAGTCGGATTCACCTGCTCGCTAGGAACATGAATAAAATATCTATCAAACGAGAACGTCGGTTCAAGAGGGATCGATAAACAATTCTAGCCGTGCGATCCATCCAGCTGATACGGGGAAACGGCAGAAAAACTGTCCACCAACCGACCGAGGGCCAACCCAGGCGAAGTGTTAACGATCGTCAGCTCCAAGCGAATGCCGCAGAATGAACCGGTTGGCCAAGCGCGCCCTGCAGTGCCTTACGGTCGCAGCCCGGTTGTGTTCGGAAAACTTAAAAGACAACCAACGCATGAGCGATGATACGCACCTCATCTACTCGTTGACGATGCTGGGACTGGTGTCCTGGCCGGGACAAAAACCAGTTTCGGACAAAGCGGAAGGTGAAATCGCAGCGAAAACGAAACCGGTGACATCGTTCTACATCTGACGCGTAATTCTTCTTCGGCCACCGATACGCCTGACGATCGACAAATCGCCATGCAGGATGAACTGATGGGGCCAGCAGCTACGACAAGCCTACTTGCGATCGCAAAACGATCCCGCCCCGGATTACAAAACCCACGTACGATCGAATGCTCCAAATTCTCATACGCAACCAGCCTCACACTTCATGCTTCAAGGGGGAAGTTAGCACTTACCTATCGGCTGTCGAGTGTTTCCTGCTCTGCTACTACGGCTCAGCTACACGTCTCGGCATCCACCGGTCGGCACACACTGTCAAAATAATTCACGCATTCGATAACGCCACCACTATATAGCACATACACCTGTTCGGTAGAGATGAACAACGGCAGCCACAACTGTTGGCGAAGAGTACACTACTATTTTTTTCCCGCACGCACTATGGCACGATCAGGTCAGGATCAATTTTTAATCAAACAAGATTCAACATATTTTTCTATCAAATTTGAACCGAATTCGGTTGAAGCACACGATCTTCAAATCGCCAATCGGACACCTTTCTATTGATTTTTCATTTTTTTTTTCGCCGATGGAACCGATGTAAACGAAGCAGACGTGGGGAACAGAAGACCGCACCGAGGACCCGAAATGCGATTTTTTCAGCGCGCACAATGATCTCTTCTCGTGCGAGCGCGAAACCTGACGCAAACGCGTCCAACCTTGGCAAGGCCGAGAGCACCGCCTTCGCACAAGGTGCACAGTCTTAAAGGGTTGGTGAAGGGAAGCGAGCTGGTGGACAACGGGGGAGCCCACAGCTCCAGACGGAAGCTCGCGCAACTCAATCACTCACGAGCAAGACGTTGCTAGGCAACCACTGTGGTTCGCTACCGAACCGAAGCATCAAGCGGCGGCAGACAGGATCGCGCGCGGAACGGAACGGAACCCGACTCCAGGCAGGACAGTTTCGCGGTGCCAAAAACCACCGGTGATCGATCCTCGCGACGGACACGTTGATGTACGCCAACGCACAACTGCACCGAGCGCAACCCGGGATCGCGTCGTTTTGGGGCGGTTTCTTCGGCGGACAGTCGATTCGATTCGATCAGCGAGCAAAAGCGCGCCAACATTCAAAAATTTCCCTACCAGGGGATATGCTGACGGGCGCCTAGCGTATTCGCCGAGCGGTGCCGAAGCGCGAGAATCTCAGTCCGGTCCGGTACGCGGCTGAAAATCAACTGAACAGGGAGCGCGAGCGTCGATGCCGGCTTGGTCTCCGCGGGCTGTAAATTTCGGGCCGTCAGTTCTCGCGACCGGTTTATACTTATACTTGTACTTGTGACCGTGCTCGATTCGAGGTGGCCACAGATGCTGTTGCCGGCGGAAAGCTTTTGCGAGCAGCTTTCTTTATCAATTCTATGTTTCGCACTCCTGTTCGATGTGGTTTCGAAAAATATGTAACTGTAAAATATCAAACATATAAATTAGTATCGAAAGGGGGTTGAAAAAGTTAACTTAATCGTCAATCATGTTGTTAGCATATTTCAAATCATTTTTAGGCACGTGGCGTACGAACCGTTGAAAACAAAATCACGCTCAATGCATACGTAAAATGTTTCGAGGGGGTCAATTTTTGAGATCATTAATGTCGGCAATGCGTTTGATAGATTATTGATCGTTGATTAAGAAAAATCATTGTCAAAACTGAGTTAAATCCAAAACAAAATTTAATTTAGAAACAACCATGGTGGCTTTAAGGGTTACATACAAATTTACTGCAGTTCACCGCGAGTTCCTATAAAAGTTTACTTTATGGCAGCATTGCTATAAGTTGGTCCAAGCATTGGTTTGTGTCGAGATACTGCTTAAGTGTTATTTAAAAAACTACGTTTCTCAACATTTTCATGCCACTTACGAGTAGGGATAGAATATTTTAGATATTTATTCGATTCAATTAAACACCGTCCACTTCTATCAAATATAAAGTTTCTAATGCACAGTAAAGTTTCGTTTTGTATTCTGGTTCTTATGGGTTTTTTTACAATTACGCCTAAGGGTATTAAGGTTGATTTTAGTTAAATCTGTACTCTTTTTCCACATCACATCCAACCACAGTCACATCACATTCCCTAAATGTTTCCTCTAATGGTGCCCATACACGACGGCACCGCTCGTAGTTCTTATGTCTAGAATAGTTCAATCTTTATAGCTTAACATTGAACAGTTAGAATGGTGTACAGAATGGAAAATAAAACGAAACAATGCACAAATCGAAAAACAAACAGTGTAGGTTTGATCATTGTATCTGGACAACATATCTGCAATGTGAAGAAAATCATCCCAATAGAAAAGAAGTAAATAATATCAAAGAGGGGAGAAATTTGAACAAAAATGCTTCCAGGTAAAAGTAATATCAAAAAGATTGTTTTTTAGATTAAAACTATTCAGAAACAGACTGTTGTTAAAGAAAAATGCAGGTACAAAATAACAAACTAAATGTGAAATGTGAAAAAAACATCATTGAAGGACACTAGGATGTTTGCATACAAGTGAAACCAAGAGCGCTTTTCGAGAGGGTTGCGAACTTAATTAAAAGGGTAAATGTAACACAGATTAACTCCCGCACAATCTAAAAGTGCACTTTCCTCCTATTTGATGTTTGTGCCAACAGCACCGAAAGTTTAGCTCTAATTTATTCACAATCCAATACTGAGTAACCTTTCAAGCCTCTGAACGAACAACGGTTTTCGTTTGTGTGGTTCGAAAAGTCATTTAGATTTAGCACAATTTTGAGATTCGATCCATGATGGGTTACTATCGTCCTGAGAGCACTTTTTATTGGTTTGCCTGATGCTGCTGCACGAATTATCCAAATGCGGATAGTGTGTAATGTTTTACTTGTTGTATTCAGCTTACCGCCACCATCACCTTTCCGCCAAAAGGGCAAGCATAATAAGAACAATGTAGTCCATAGCGTACACTTACGGTCTGCGTCCGAGCACCATCTACGAGCGACAGCTGCCACCACCACCGGCACAGTCCGGCCGCAGTCGGCTCCGCTGCGTTTGCCCACCGCCCAGCGTTCCCGATGCATTGCGCGCTGATGTGTCGCCGTACTGAATTCCGCTGCCGATACGCTCCGGGTCGAGCTCGCCCGTCTCGATCTTGGCGAGGATCGTTTTCGAGCACTTCAGGAATGCTTCCTCCACATTTTCGCCCGTCTTCGCACTCGTCTCCAGAAAGATAAGCTCGTTCTCTTGCGCAAAGTTGCTCGCCTCGAGGAACGTAACCTCACGCTCCTCCTCCAGGTCCTTCTTGTTGCCGACGAGTAGAATGCAGATGTTCTGGCTGGCCAAGGTTCGGGCATCGTTCAACCAGTTCCACAGCACGTTGAAGCTGTCTCGCGATGTTGTGTCGTACACCAGCAGGGCTCCGGCTGCACCGCGATAGTAGGAGCGCGTCACCGACCGGAAGCGTTCCTGCCCGGCCGTATCCCAGATCTGTAGCTTGATCGACTTTCCACCGACGTTAACGATCCGCGAGCCAAACTCTACACCGATTGTGTGCGAACTGTCCTCTTTGACTGCAACAGAAATTCAAGGCCATCGAAAATGAAAAAAAGTTAAAAACAAAACAAACATAGCGGGGTATGAACTTTCACATTTGACACACCATGTTTAATGATTTTGCAAGAACAACAACCTCCACCGCTTATGACTACGCAGTAGCGATTAAAACGTCTCGGTTCGCTGCCTGTTAGGGCCGACCTCGACGCGGTCTATACTTACATTTGTTTTCGATAAAATGATGCAGCAGGCAGGATTTGCCACTACCAGCACGGCCGATGATGAGAAACTTGAACAGATAATCTAGTATGCGGGTCCCGGATGCGAACGACATCGACACCAGCATCGAGGCAAACAAAGAGATTGCACGCGACGAATTCGGTAAAGAGGAAAATGGAAATTGAATATTAAACACCCACCATCTGATTCACCCACTGCCAATGCTGTACAATAAGGCACACGAAATTTACCGTACGACTCCGACATGTTTGGGATCCGACGTCGTCACTTTTTCGCGAACCTTCAGCAGCTTCTCCGAACCAACAAATAAACTCCGTACAGTGCGAAACCTAGAGATTACAACGCAATTAGAACGCGCCCCTATTCGAAAAGGTTATCAACGAAGGGAATTTCCGCCCGAGTCTTGAGCCACGAATAGACAGCAAAGTTTTCTCTATGTTTTCTGTGCTTCTGTGTCGGATCAGAAAATTCATGTTTTGACCAAAGTGGGTAAAAGACGAGGCGGGTTTATCCCACCTTGGTTTTGACGTTTGACACAAGCGCTGCTGCGTTACGGTACGTAACGCATACCATGCACCAAGAAACAGTGGGCTATGGATTCAATTGCTTGGAGCCATAGGTATTTTTTCCCAATAAAACCGCTTCTTTCCTTGCAAAACAAGTTTAAAAGGTAGATTTAAAGCAAGTAATTTACGCCACCAACTAATCTATTAAAAAATAACACGCAATTGAAATATTTTAATTTTTTTTAAAAGGATTTCTTGAAAGATCGTTGCACGTGTTGTGGATGGATTTGGCAGCATTTAAAACCAACTTACAAGTTCAATTTAATTCGAATTGGATAAGTAAAACTACCCGTTAAATGAAACACAAAACCTGATCGTTCTTTTTCATTGCATCCATATTTGCGCATTATCGCCATTGCGTACCGGACGAAGAACGGACAAAAACAAAGGAGAAAAGTGAAAGGTGAAACGCCGCGACCCGTTTAATGGAGTTTTAGTCATCGCGCCCGCAGTACGGTACAAAGTGTGAGATGGCGTGGCAAACGCTTGTGCTTCTGTGCCTGGCTATATTCCCCCTTAATTTGGATGCGAAAAATGTGTTATTTTTGCTTGGTAAACTGTACAAACAATCCGTAAAACTCGGAAAACTAATGTGAGTATTTTTGTGTTCCACAGCCGATGACGGAGGCTTCGAAATGGGGGCCTACAGGAACCGGATCGTACAGACTCCGTTTCTCGATGCGCTAGCAAAGGAAAGTCTTATTTTCAACAATGCCTACACATCGGTTAGCAGCTGTTCACCTTCCCGGGCATCTATACTGACCGGAATGCCCGAGCATCAGAATGGCCAGTACGGTCTGCACAATGGTGTGCATAATTTTAACTCATTCCCCAATGTAAAGAGCATTTCCTCGATCCTCGGAAAGGCTGGCGTTCGAACGGGGTTGATCGGGAAAAAGCATGTCGGTCCCATGGAAGCGTACCGATTCGATTACGAGCGAACCGAAGAGCAGTATCCGATCAATCAGGTTGGCCGAAACATCACGCAGATTAAACTGTTCGTGAGAGAATTTCTGCAGCAGAGCAAGCAAACGACGGCCAATGAATCGTTCTTCCTGATGGTTTCCTTTCACGACCCGCACCGGTGTGGCCACATAACGCCGCAGTTTGGAAGCTTTTGCGAACGCTGGGGATCGGGTGAAGAAGGAATGGGTTTGATTCCGGACTGGCATCCGATCTACTACGTATGGGATGAGATCGATCTTCCGTTTAACGTGCCAGATACACAGCCGGCCCGTTACGATTTGGCCGCACAGTACACGACCATTTCACGGCTGGACCAAGGTGTTGGGCTTGTGTTGAAGGAGCTACATGATGCGGGTCTGGACGAAGAAACGCTCGTCGTGTACACCTCCGACAATGGTCCGCCATTCCCAGCGGCTCGTACGAATCTGTACGATCCCGGTATGGCAGAACCAATGTTCATACGATCGCCAGAGACAGGCGCTCGCCGGAATGAGGTCACCTACTCGATGACAAGCCATCTCGATCTAGTGCCCACGATTCTCGAGTGGTTCAATCTATCCTACCCGCTACCGAACTCGCTGACGGGGCGCAGTTTACTACCCCTGCTGTTCAAGGAACCTTCGGGCCAATCGGACGATGCCGTGTTTGCCAGCCAGAGTTTTCACGAGATCACTATGACGTATCCGATGCGGGCGATCCGCACAAAGCGCTACAAACTGATACATAACATCAACTACCAGCTTCCGTTCCCGATCGATCAGGACTTTTATATGTCACCGACGTTCCAGGACATTCTCAACCGCACGCTCGCGAAACAGCCGATCCCGTGGTACAAGACACTTCGTTCGTATTACCAGCGGCCAGAGTGGGAGTTGTACGATCTGAAGATGGATCCTACCGAATCGAGAAATCTATTCGGTAAAAGCAGCACGAAGGAAACTTTTGGGCAGCTAAGGGACCGTCTGCAACGCTGGCTCGAAGCGACGAACGATCCATTCCGCTGTGCCCCAGATGGTGTCCTGCAGGATACCGGTGAATACCGGGATAATCCCACTTGCCTGCCTTTGGGCCATACATAATCACAACACGTGTGCGCAAGTAATAGTTATCGTAGCTTAGTCCAGAAAACGAATAAATAAAGTATATGTTCACAAGTTAGGAACACACAACAATTATGAGTATTCCACATGCAAGAATATTTCTTTAAATTCGATAGGGTAAAAGTACCCATTTTGGCCCACTTAGGGAAGGGTCACCACAAAATAAATTGTTGCATTAATTGTACCGATCATATCACGACAAACTGGGTATGATAATGTAGAGTAGCTATCTAAGCATGCATTAAAATTCATATTTTTTAGATTATTTCATGTTTTCGCTGAAAAATGATCAATTTCCGAACACACTTTTTGTCGCTATTTTGGCCCGCTTTGCTTCTATTTTGGCCCACCTGTGTACCAGTTTTGGCCCACCTGAAAAATGCTTATTTCATGCATTTTACGATTTGAATATTCTTTAAAATATTTTAGATACTGTTTTCTGCTTTTTTTTCGTAACATTAGAGAGTTTTAATGCTTAAATTTAGTTTTTAATGTTTCCCCAGTTTTGCATGAGTAATGGCGTCAGTGACGTATATGCTGTCAGCTACTGTCATAGATGCCATACTTACAGCATGATAGATTGTTCATGGATTTGCTCGGGTTTTGGCCACTGATTGACGAAAATTAGAATAAGTTTTTCGAAGTAAATACATTACGTATGTAGTAAATACAATACGCTCCATACTTTCTTTCCTTTCTATACACACATATTTTTCATCCCTTTAAATGTTACCGTTGCCCATTCCCAAAATAAAAAATGTTGTTGTAGTCTACTATAATTAAATTAAATTGTATTTCTTTGAAATTTCACTAGAATGTTTCATTTGGTTTGTTTTTAACTTATTGGCTTTTGCTTGCATCCTTTCTTCTCTTTTAGCAAGTTTTTCCGCTTCCCGGAGCACTTTTGCTTTTTGGCGTTGTTCCGCTTTGATTTGACGCTCCTGCGCCAGTCGTAGTTTTTCATTTTCTTTTTGTTTTATCTCTTCCAGCCTTTCGCTAGCCGATAAAACTGGAAAATTTCGCATTTTAAAATTTTTATGCTTATTGCTTCTGCTAGGTGCGGGAGGCAATGTAAAAACATCGTTCAATGACATATTTTCCTTGTTTTGCTCCGTTAAAAAATCCTCGTCGATCTGTTCAACCCGTAGCTGGTGATCTTCATAAGCTGGGGTCTGTTGATTGTATTCCTCCATTAAAAAATCCTCGTCCATCCGTTCAATCCGTAGCTGGTCCTCTTCGTAAGCTGGGGTCTGATCATTGTATTCCTCCGTTAAAAAATCCTCGTCGATCAGTTCAATCCGTTCAATCCGTAGCTGGTCCTCTTCGTAAGCTGGGGTCTGATCATTGTATTCCTCCGTTAAAAAATCCTCGTCGATCCGTTCAATCCGTTCAATCCGTAGCTGGTCCTCTTCGTAAGCTGGGGTCTGATCATTGTATTCCTCCGTTAAAAAATCCTCGTCGATCCGTTCAATCCGTTCAATCCGTAGCTGGTCCTCTTCGTAAGCTGGGGTCTGATCATTGTATTCCTCCGTTAAAAAATCCTCGTCGATCCGTTCAATCCGTTCAATCCGTAGCTGGTCCTCTTCGTAAGCTGGGGTCTGATCATTGTATTCCTCCGTTAAAAAATCCTCGTCGATCCGTTCAATCCGTAGCTGGTCCTCTTCGTAAGCTGGGCTCTGGTCACTGCATTGTTCAATCACCTCTTTGATTCGACCAATTACATAAAAGTCCTCTTCTGGCTCTTCTGTCCCAGGATTCCTCGATTTTTCATTAAATCTGGTTGTATTCCTGGCATTAATTGAAACATTTACATACGGTTCAATCAATTCCTTGTAGAAAAACTTGATGCACCTTTCATTACGCGATAACGTGGTAACATCTCCTTTGATTTTCCGCAGAGTTTCCTCACCAATCATGTCCAACGCGTGTACCAGTTTTGAAAATGGGATGGAAATGGTATCAACAGGTATATTATTTGAAGAATCCGATATCAAATTATGAGAAGGTGAAGATGGAAGAGTTTCTGTTGTGTTTCTTTTCGGATCCATTTGTTCATCGTCGATGGATAGCAATGGACTTTTGTTCAAACACTTCGAAAAATCGACATTATCGGGGCCAAAGGGATGAAGCCCACACGCACGAAATCCGTTTGTAACGCTAGTTGATCGTATGCCGTTTTTAATAGCTTCATTTAAAATTGCACCAAAATATTTGAGGGTAAAATTTTCACTAGGGTGGTTGTAACGCCAGTTTTCTAGAGCAGTTCGCCAAGCATCTTTCAAAGGTTTGAAAACGGCTACGTCAGCAGGTTGTGTGATGTGGGTAGTATTTGGATACAAGGATATTAATATGATGCCCAACGATTGGCAAAGATCAGCAACTTCTACAGACTTGTGGGAGACATGACCATCAACAAACAAAATTATCGGAAATTGCACACTTCGCTTTACTAAAGAAGGGTAGAACACTTTTTTAATGTATTCCCGAAAATTATGCGAGTCCATCCAGCCACGTTCACTTTGGCCAATACACCATGAGGACGGAAATCCTTGAATAACGTCTTTCCGGATGCGCTGCCCTGGCAGAATTACATGGGGATCTACAACAAACCCACTAGCAGCAAAAGAAAACATGACCGTTATATTTTGTTTTCCCGGGGCACTTTCTACCTCATACACGTTGCGTGATCCTTTCTGAGCAAGCACTTCTTTCGTTTTCGGATGTAGGAAAAAGGATGTTTCGTCACCGTTGAAAACTCTTGTTGGGTCATTCAAAATATCTAATAAATTATTATCGGTCAACCATTTCTCCACTGATATAAACCATCCTCTTATATCTGCTTCGCTTACACGGGCACTTGCAGATGAAACCGCCTCTGGTTTTCGAAATGAAATCTTGGGGTTCCTTCTCAAAAATGCTGTCAGCCATGCTCGTCCTAAAAAATAAATAATAGTTGCTGTTGCAATATGAACATTGCATACGAAATATGCATGTACCCACCTGGACGATCATTTTTAAACGGAGTCACCCTCGTATTTGCGCCTAAATATTCGGCAATCTTATTTAAAAGATGGCTCCGTGTGACCGGAAACCCTCGCTGCTGCATCTGGACTATCCAGTTAGCTATGTTGTCCTCTTCTTCTTGGGTCAGTATAGATTTTGGTCCCCGAATACTTCCTAACTGCCACTGAGAACTCAAACGATAGCGACAAGTAGACCGCGGTATTTTGAAACGCTGGCAGGCGTCGCGCAAACTCATTTCTTTGCTTTCTATGGCCTTAATACAGGCCATTAAGGCTTTCTCGTTGTAGCTTTTTCTTTTGGAATAGTTCATTGTAATTTTTTTCAAAATAACGTTCAGGCGTTTCAACAACGTTCTGTTTCGCTTCTCGATTTGCTACTGCCTGCACTTGGCAATTTGACCATAGTCACTTTATGTTTGGAGGTTTGTTACAATGACACTTTCTGTCCGCCATTTTAATCACCTATCCCTTTAACTATAAGACAAAAAATAAAAGCATTGAAACATGTTTCATAACTTTTCCTACAGACAGGCGTTAAAAGATAAAATATCCTTAATTTTGTGAGTGAAAAAATTGTCCTTCAAGTCTAAATCACCTGCTTGTACAGTTTTTTAAAGTGAGATATTCGTCAAGGGACAGTCAAAGATAAACAAAATGGCGGCTAGCGATAGCCCTTTACCGAACCAAACTAAACTATTCTTGGTCTACATGATGTCTGACAATCATCTGTCAGAATAATAAGTCACAGCAATTTCCTGTCAGTTCCAAACCAGATTTCCTTGCATCTATTTTGGCCCACTTTTGCATCGAAATTAAAATTATTTCTCGTGCTCTAAAAATTCAAGTAACGATTTGATAATTCCTAAAAACATTCAAAGCTTTAGAAAAACATTACTTCAGAATTTTTTACGCAGTGGTTGCTTATATCTCAAGGTGGGCGAACTATCTGCTGACAGCATGATTTTTTGAAAAAGCAACAGCTTCGTAGTTTTAAGCGATTTTCTCGAAAAATATTGATGCAATCACCCCCAAATTTGGTATTTAACAAGAATAAATTGACCTCAACACTAAAAAAAATGTTAGGGCGCATTTTTATTTGAAATCATTGAAATAATTGATCTCCTTTGTGAGTGGGCCAAAATTACATACATGGGCCAAAATACCCTCACTGGCCCTACATTTGCCTTTTCCAATGAAGTTAATAACGCGTTACATACGACCGTCAAAGCGTTACGCACGGGGGTAACGGCTGTCAGAAACACATGTGCATCTAGAAATGTAAACAAAACGAGTCGCAACGTGTTTTGCGGTGATTTTATGTGAGAAATCAGTAAATTTGTTCGATTTAGAGAAGCGAAAGCATGGATAAAAGAAAATTACGGCAGGAGGTATTAATTGTGTCATTTTCACGCTTGTTTCGGTTTGTTCGCTCGGTATTGTTACGAATTTCCCGTCTTTCAGGTACAAACACTCCGTTCGCTGGTGAAGAAGACGCGCATCAGTATCGTACGAAAACTGCTAAGAGATCGCAAACAGTGGTCCAGCCGGCTGACCGGGGGAAGCTTAAACGCACGTGCGAAAAAGAAACTTGAATCAGTGGTTGCTATTGCGGACCACATTCGGTCAGTGAAAACGAGCCAGCTGGTGAAAGATATTCTACGATACACTCCGTCCGCCAAAGGAGCACCAGTTGACCCGGGATCCATCGCTGACCGTGCCGTTTTGCGATTTCGGGCGGACAAAAAACTAGGTTGCCACTTGGCAACGCTCGAACGGCAATATGGCTTGGGGGACAAATCGGTCATTCTGCTGAACATCTCTAAAAAACGAAAAGCCGAGAAGAAGGCAAAGATAAGTAAGGGTAAAAAGACCAAGGACGAAAAAGAGCCCAAAAAGGCGAAGAAAAGTGAACCTAAAAAAGGAAAAGAAAAGAAAAAGAAACCCCCGAGTCGTGTAAACGAAAATGAGTCTGACGAAGATCAGCAGGATGATGAAAATGATTTTGATGTGTCTGTTAGTGAAGCAGAATCCAGCTCTAGTTCTGACTATGCCTATGGTGATGATGATGATGATGATGATGGGAGTGATATGTCTGAAAGCAATTCCTTAGATCCTCCAGTAAAGAGCATCCCAAAGCCAGCGAAACCAGCAGCGTTAAAGAAAGCTGATCTTCCGGAGCAACAGAACATAAAACAAAAGTCAAAGAAAATTTCAAATGATTACAAACTCCCCGAGGACGAAGATGATGAACTTGGTACGGAGTTTATTTCGGACAGTTTCTTTATCACAGAAACTGGCAGTAGCTATGTTGCTGTGGCACCGAAGTTAGCGAAAAAGGATGAAGACGAGGATGGCGGAGAGCAAGAAAACGAAGAAGATGAACAGCCATGGAAGTTCCCCTACAAGAGGAAAGTAAAAGAGGATCAATGGAAAGAGTATGAAGAAGAGGAACCGAGTTCGGGCAAACGATATCGCCAGGATCATATGCCCGCGGAGCCGGACGAAGATTTACATCCATCGTGGGCAGCAAAACAAAAGCAGAAGGGTATAAAACCGTTCGCGGGGAAAAAGGTTGTTTTCGGAGAGGAAGACAACCATTCTACGTCGAACGGAAACGCGTCCGAGGATCTCCACCCGTCGTGGGCTGCAAAACAGGCACAGAAAGGTATTAAACCGTTCGCTGGCAGAAAGATGGTCTTCGATGACGATGATGCACCAATCGCTCAACCAACAGCATCATCGAATGGCGATCTGCATCCCTCGTGGGCGGCGAAGCAAGCACAGAAGGGAATTAAACCATTCGCCGGAAAGAAGGTGTTGTTTGATGCCGATGATGAAAGTACCGACGTTCGATCATATTCCTACGCCAAACCGGAGAGCGATCTTCACCCGTCGTGGGCGGCGAAGCAGGCGCAGAAAGGAATCAAACCATTCGCGGGGAAAAAGGTGGTGTTTGGTGACAATGACGACGGGAGTACAGTGAGACCATCTTCTTCTATGCCTGAAAGTGATCTTCATCCTTCGTGGGCCGCCAAGCAGGCTCAGAAGGGAATCAAACCGTTTGCAGGGAAGAAGGTAGTGTTTGATGCCGATGATGAAAGTACCGACGTTCGATCTTATTCCAACGCCAAACGAGACAGCGACCTTCACCCGTCGTGGAGCACAGTGAGACCATCTTCTTCTATGCCGGAAAGTGATCTTCATCCCTCGTGGGCCGCCAAGCAGGCACAGAAGGGAATCAAACCGTTTGCAGGGAAGAAGGTGGTGTTTGATGCCGATGATGAAAGTACCGACGTTCGATCTTATTCCAACGCCAAACCAAACAGCGACCTTCACCCGTCGTGGAGTACAGTGAGACCATCTTCTTCTATGCCGGAAAGTGATCTTCATCCATCGTGGGCCGCCAAGCAGGCACAGAAGGGAATCAAACCGTTTGCAGGGAAGAAGGTAGTGTTTGATGCCGATGATGAAAGTACCGACGTTCGATCTTATTCCAACGCCAAACCAGAGAGCGATCTTCATCCGTCGTGGGCGGCGAAGCAGGCACAGAAAGGAATCAAACCATTCGCGGGGAAAAAGATGGTTTTTGGTGACAATGACGACGGGAGTACAGTGAGACCATCTTCTTCTATGCCTAAAAGTGATCTTCATCCATCGTGGGCCGCCAAGCAGGCACAGAAGGGAATCAAACCATTCGCGGGAAAGAAGGTGGTGTTCGATGCCGATAATGAAAGTAGCGACGTTCGATCCAATTCCTATGACAAACCAGAAAACGATCTTCATCCATCGTGGGCGGCGAAGCAGGCACAGAAAGGAATCAAACCATTCGCTGGAAAGAAGATCAGCTTTGGTGATGAACATGTCGAAAGAAGCAATTCCTACGGCGAAGCAAAACAAACGCCCGATCTTCATCCATCGTGGGCAGCAAAACAGGCACAAAAAGGTATCAAACAGTTCGCGGGGACAAAAATAAACTTTGATGAGGAAACCGGAGGCGACGGCACGAATGTTTCAGCGAAACCGAATTCGTTTGCAGACAAAAAACGTTTCTTCCAGCAGAATACGGATGGCGGTGCCAGTCGGTCAAAACCTACCACTTCCGATGTGCATCCATCGTGGGCAGCGAAACTGGCCCAGAAAGGAATCAAACCATTCGCCGGGAAAAAGATCAGTTTCGATGATGAATAAAAATCTAGCTGCAATTTTAGATCCATTTGTTAGTTGTGTGGTATGTTTCATTTATTTAACGTATTTAATGTATTATTCTTTACCGTCGATCAATGTGAAGGCGCCCATGTTTAGAGGACATCGGTTTGGTAGACGCTGCGGGGTTTGGGTTTGGGAGGAGCCGCCGCTGTCCTCAGCTGAGCGTGCAGCTCGGCTAAAAGTTCTGGCTTTTTGTCCGCAATCCTTTCGAATCGTCCCATCGCCGTCGGAAGCAGCACTTCGGCCATGTATGATTTATTTTTAGCCACAAAGTTCATCTGTGAGATTAGGGGATAAGCAATTTTTAACATGAGACAAGAACTTTACATTGAAATTGCATTACTTTTTAGAAAAATAGCTATTGATACGACTTCTTTCTAGAAGAGCTATGAAGTTTGGATCGATACTAAGATCTATATGAGAGTTTAAGTTAGTTAACTTGAGTTGATTTCAGCACATCACGAAAGCCATCAGATATTCGGACCCTCCTTCTTCCCCTGGCGGGTGAAGGAGGACGAGCGGGATTTAATCAAAGAGAAGACACGAGGTCTTCTCTAATCACCCATAGCTCATCACTTGACTTTTAGTAGAACCGTCAGTTGAACGGCCTACTGATGTGCAACTTTTCCCCTCCGAGCCCGGGGGCTTATATCTGCCGTACCAACGTGCTGCGCTAGCGATGTCTAAGCAACAGGCGTTACTCTTCATAACAAGAACCACATAAACAAACACAACCACAGCTGTCAAGTCCAACCACATGCGGTGCACCACGTTTGGTTTGTTTTTTTTGTTATACTTACATCGGCATTTAGAGAATTTGGTGGCTTGATGGAATGCTGGGACAGGAACAACTCCCGGATGAGCATCTCCGCGTCCCGTTGGAGGGAATCGTACTTCGCCAGGAAGGCGCAGCTTTCCGTCGTTTGAAGTAAATGACGGCAGAAGTTGACTGTCGCCTGGGTAAGATTGATCCACGTGTCTCCGGTGACGTACGCCCGGAAGTCGATCCCGAGGGTATCGAACTCCTTCAGCAGCGTACGGAGGCCCGTTTTCGTCTGCAGGTTGTACGGTTGCCAGGGGTCTTCGGTTCGCCCGATTGAATCCACCAAACGGTACCGTGCCTCGTCGAGCAGCTGCCCGAGAGTGCTTCGCAGCAGGCCCTCCATGTGGTAGGACAGATCGAGACCGATCTCGCGCAGTTTCAGACACGGTTCCCGCACACCCTCCACCACCTTCGCCACCATCTCCAGCTGGGTGTCCTTCGTGAGGTAGTGCTTGATGAGCTGCGAGGCAAAGTACTGCAGCTCCATGTTGCACCACACGATCAGGGCGCTCGTACACGCTGCCTTGGCGTTGAACGCACGCAGGAACTCGCTCGCGACCAGCGCGACATCGCAGAAGAACAGCTCCGAGACGGCCAAATTGTTGCGCCTAGCCTGTCGCTGGGACGTTCGGATCGCACTGGTGCAAACGCGCAGCAGAATACCGCAAGCTTCGCGCGATTTTTCCATCTCCACCAGAAGCTTCAGCGGTCTCCGGCTTGACCGAAGGGCCGCCTGTAGGCTGCGGCTCTGCGAGTTCGACAGCTCGTGCATCAGTACCGACGCTAGGGAAGCCTTCAGAGATTTCACCTTTTCCTTTACATCTGCTGCACCGTGGAAGGAACTATCTTGGGCGAGATGTTCGTCACACTTTTGCAACAGCGCCAGACTGTCCTCGAAGTGCCGTTGCGCTATTTCGGCCTGAATTTCTTCCGGTGCCGTCACGAGCCAATCCGGTGGCAAATTCTCCACGATGACGCGGCCCATTTCCGAGGCAGTTGGGCTGAGCGCGAGCAGTTCGCTGTCGGTAGATTTCTGCGGTGCGTCAAACTTAAGGCTCGTCGGAGGCTGCGGGGCGGGTGCCTTTTTCGGTTTCTTAACCTGGTGGAATTTAATCGCTAGTTCACACTTTTCCAGCCACTCCTGCTTGGCGGTCGGATTCATACACTGGAACATCCGGGCAGCGTCGCTCGTAATCATGTTGATTGCGTTCTTGTTCACTCCGTCCAGATCCTTGATGTTGATCACAGCGATGTTTTTCGTTTCGTACTCGGTTTGAAACTCCAGTTTTCTACAATGAAACAAGAATATGATGAAAAACAAAATCTTAGCATTGCTCAAAAGAGCAAGTAATCCGGCCAGAATCCGATTTACTTACTTTTCATTTTTCACTTTCGCCAGAACCAGTACTTCGTTGAACAGAAACAAGTGAATCCGACAGATCGGTCGGTAATCGTTTGAATCCAGCTCGATAAGGCCACCTTCGTGGATGAAAACCTTGTCATCCAAATTGCCCTTGTAGCCGATCAGGGATTCTTTTATCAGCTGGATCGCTTTCCGGTTCTGCTGCTCCTCGTTTACGTTCGGATCCAGGCTTTGTTCCTCGATGATGTTCTTCTGCTCGTCGAGCAACGATTCGTCCCGCAGTGTCGTTAGAAGATTACGTTGGTCGATCAGAATGTGCGAAAGTTGATACATTTCCGATTCCAGATCTTAAATTAAACGGTTGACTTGGTGTTATGGAAATCAAAATTAAGCGATGACAAGCGTACACGCCCACTTAAAAAAACGGTACATACGAGAGATCTCTTTGGCCGTTTCAATGAACTGCATATAATTTTCGTAGACATGTTTCTTCAACGTAGAAGATACGGTCTCGCTGAGCGATTGTATTTTCTGCTTGGTTTGCAATAGCTCTGGACCACCAACGCAGTCCTGGACGAGATTTTTCACATCTGAAACGGAAAAGTAGGGCACAGTGAAGGAAGTTTTTGTTTTCTGCAATTACAACCTGGCGAACTGCATTAAGCAACTCACATTTTTCTGCATTGAAATTATCCTTTTCAAACGTTGCCGTACTCGCCTCAGGCATTTTGATAGAGTTTAACAATTGATGCAGGAATCGAACAAATAATCGGAGCAAAGAAAGTGGAAATGAATAATTTTCTTGCGAATTGTTTTCGTAAACAAATAGGAGTTTTGTTATGACAGCAGAAGCGTTACGTAGCTGCAGGGCTGCAACATTACACTTTGTGAAAGAAACGTGACAGCTTACCTTTCTTCAAATTTTTTGAATCGGTTGTTTATGCTTGAGGACCATTTTTCCAAAATTACGCAAACATAACTATTTAAAAAAATCTCAATTATTCATAAAATTTGGGAAGGGTTCGTACAATGGAATAAATACCTGCTATAGCCAAGAAAGAAGACAATTGTTGGAACGAAAAGGGAAGGAAATTGTGAATTATGTAGATGGGATTGCATGGAAAACACTGATATGTTTGCAATATCATGATGATGAGTTCGGATAGTTCTTGCAATGCAACCATTAAATTCTAAGCACAATAGTTTAAATAATGAAACTTTGTGACAGACGGTGGGTTATTTATTCCAATTAAGGCTTTTCCACTTAAAATTAACACTATCATGTTGCTTTCACCGCATGCTTTGGTTTGCGGCCCGGTCGTCCTCTCGGTGGTTTCGTTCCATTCCATGCAATAGAACCTTTCGGGCTGCCAGCCGCGAGTGCCATTTTGCGCTCGTGCACCTTCCGATGCTTGGCCAAGTGGTCCGAGCGGGAAAAGCTCTTCGGACAGTAATCACAACGGTACGGTTTTACACCCGAGTGGGACCGGAAGTGGCGCGACAGTTCGTCCGACCGCGAGAACCGCCATTGGCAGTTGGGCCACTTGCAGTGATACGGCTTATCGCCCACGTGTCGTCGAAGATGCGCTTTCAGGTGCACCGGTTTGGCGTACACCTTGCGGCAGGTTTCGAACGGGCACACGTACGTCCCGGTCGAGTCGGGTTCTGTTTCACTCGCCTGCTGTGCAGTTCTGTGCTGCGTTCTTCGTGATATTCCTTCCGGGATGTTCGGGACCGATATGTTTTCGTGATCCACGTTCTGGCGAAGGAAAGCGTCACACGAATCATTGCACAAGTATGTTTTCTCTGGTAGCTGCAACTCGTTTTCCCATAGTTGACTGAAATCCACGCAGTTGTACTCGAGAATGAAATTTTCCACGTTCAGCTCAAGCTGAAGATCGTCCTCGTCTTCGAGCGTTTGAATGAGATTTTCTGAATCGGAAGGACTTTGGTCTTCTTCAGGAAAAAATGAATCAGGATGATTCGCTGATGGCACAACCGGTTCAATCGCAGGCAACGCCAAGTCGGACAACTCGTACACCAAACTCTCATCGTCCTGCAGCTCGGTGTAAAGGTGATAGAACCCGTTCGCGAGGAAATCTTCCGTCGAGTGATCGAATCCCTCAAATTCCATATCGACTACGATCCGTTCAGTACCGATCTTTACACTTAACTGAACGTAGCTCGAAAAACATGGAGAGGATCATCCACGGCACAAGCGAAAGTCCAGCGCGAAAGTTGATATGGCGTCAAACGTGGTCACCAGCTATCAATGGTGGCTCCGTTGCTTGCCTTCAATAGTCCCGGATGATGGTCCCCTTGTCCTCACGCGTTCCAGACAAGATAAACTGATAAAAAGCTGATCGGTAATGTCGCCTGGCGGTTGGTGAATGGAGGGAATGAGTTCTGGCCCTTCGCCGAACACGTCTGGCAGCGATACCGGGAATGAAGCCGGCACGAGCGGCTTCTGGCAAACGCATTAGTATCAAGTGTCATCGAAACCGTAATTTCCACTGCAAGGATGCAATCTTTCCCTCGAACCGGGTCATCCATCGAACAGAGGAAAGAGATCGACGATCAATGATGATCGTCGGTGGCAATACAGTGACAGAAAAACCCATGTCCATATCAGTTATTGGCCAACCGAGTAAGCTGTTTACGATAGAACAACGTCTCATCAATCAGACTGCCGGCTTCGATGAGACTTCGATGAGAGCGGCCGTTGTTACCAACCTATGGTGTGTCCATTTGACGTCCGCGAACCTATGCCGCAGCAGTCATCCACCAAAACCAGATGTCCCTAGCCATTTTTATCTGTGCCTTTTGCGTGGCCGTCGTTAACGATTAGTCTCTGGGGAGTCGGGTCGCCGTTCGTCATTTGTTGTTATGCTAACTCGGATCTGCTTGATTTGTTTTCAAGACTTTTTGACTTTTTTTTCTCGGTCCTTCCCAACATAAGCAGTATGAGAATTTCCAACACGGGGTTCTGCAAAATATCACTGATTAGAAAGGTTGTTAGGGAAGGAAAGGGGTTTGAAAATAGGGAAATTAACGGAGCAATTATGTCTCATGGTATAAGCGCAAAATTGGCCGTTGATCTGTTTCAATTTGTCTCATTTATAATTCTTATCATATCATCAAAATTTCACTAAAATCTTACCTTCCCATGCACATTTTTCACCGGAGAAATTGCCCGTTCCAGCCGATCCTTGCGTTCTTTCAAACCAATATCCAACAGGACCAACACGCTTGTTTGGTTTCATTTTCGATTTCTAAAAATATTCATTACGCTTTCCACTTTGAACTTCACTATCTGCCTTCACAATGCGCTTCTTACTACACCTTGTAGCTATCCTTAAACGCTATCTCATGCACATATTAACATTTGCGCTCTGCTTCGAAGCGAGTTTAAAGTAGAGTCTGTTTTAGTGTAACCGCAGCGATACGATGGTTTCGAATCGGTTGCTTTCGGACCCGACAGTATGTACTACGGCGAGTCCTGTTTTTCCCCACTCTTGACGTCAATCAAGTGCAATCAACTCTATGAATACTGTAGCCAACGCGCTTTTCACTTCGCCTAGCTTACTATCTCTTCGTTTCGGTTGAAATACGGTTTCGGGGCTTCTTGGTTTACGAGCTTATCACTTGCCTCCTGCCACATGGCATGTGTGTTTTAATCGGTAATTGATTGATGGTGTTTGAGACTTTGTGTTAAGAAAAAGTAACGATTAGCACATTCGCTTCTTTCGGTTGCCTTCGTAGACCAAATGCGTTTTTCGTACGGTAAGGAAAGAAAACGATAGTACAACATTTACAAAAAAGCCTTTGTTTTGCTTTATTTTTCTGCTTTTGGTTTAATTAGCACTAATGTATCAGTGTGGTTGCCTTTAAGCCACAGCCATCACTGATTTTTTTAAATTTCCATCTTCCTTTCAGTACTTCACACTTCGTCCAGCGTCCATCCAATGGTGTGGGGATTTGTCCCTCCGGACATGGAGGCTAATGAAATGCTTTCGAACGTCGAACGTTTGAAATTGATTTATCTGCATCCGACCCGACCCGAATCGGCTTCCATTTCTACAGCTATACACACACATAAACGAACTATGTGCAGGGTTCTACCGAAATCCGGTCTCGACCGGCCTTCCCCATATTCACTTGCTCCTTACTCATGTGCAATTCTTCAAATTCCGTTCCGTGTTGGCTGACGTTGTTGTACGTGTCCGGTAGATGCCTTTTGATCGTTTATCTTGTTGAAACCGCTGAGAATGCACTCCAAAGGGGCTCCCGAAATACTGTACACAGCTAGTTGGAGTAATATATATTCAAGTTATGCTTCCTCTCTACTAAGCAACTGATTTGTTTCGCTATGTGCAACATCACTTCATGTACAGCTCATTTTTACACGTTTTTTTATGTTTGTATTCATCGCCTCGATTTTATTTTTCACTCGCTTTTGACACTGTTGGGATGATGCTGGTTCTCTGTTCGGTAGCTTGCGCTTACAAATGCGGCCGGGAATCGGATAATCGAGGGTAGTTGTATGTTTTGCCATTTTAATTCATCATCAATTATATTAATATTAAAATTCAAATCCATCGCTCTCAACTGCTTGCAAAGTTTGGAAACGAGATTTTTGCCTAATGTTTGAATTATTTGATTTTTCCCCTTCTTTGCTTGCACTGCTGCAATGATGACGAAATCCATTTGGTTGCTCTGGTATGATCAACTTCACACCACATCTTTTAGTTTGTTCCATCCGTTCGCTTCATGTGTAAGTTTGCATTTGCATGCACTTTCTTTCTGTGTCAGCGTTGTCTATTGGTTGCTTACGATTCTAAACTTTGTATAGTATTTTACGTTAATTCATACTCGATTTTTTCTTTAGCTTACCGCGTTCTTAGTTACTCTTAAGTTACTTAATATTTACTTTGTGATTTTTCTCCCATTCATTTCACTGTTTACACACCCACATTTCTACGATCGATGTAACAATCATACGGGATTAGCAACGTCTTCCTCTATCGGTACAATTTTAGAAATCTAAAAAACAAATATTTAACTGAGATGGGCGACCCGGCGTGGGGGGCACCGTCCCGCTTCTCGTAGTGCCTGTTTTTCTCCTCTTCTACTCGCTTCTCAGATGCGTGTTTTATACATGCAGGATGTGAATGTTTCGCTCAATTTAACCTTCTTCACTCTAGTGCTTTTAAGTGGCTTTCGGGAGCTTGGTTTGCCCTCGCAGTAAAGCGATATTCAACACTTCGCCACTACGACACCTTTAAGTCACATCATGTGTTTCTGTTTGTTTGATTTTAAATAGCTGTCTGTCTGTTGTTTAACGACTTAGCACAATTACTCCAATGTTGCAAGCCACAGCGTAAAGTGAATCGAATTGAATCGTCCATTCCATACGTACGTGGGGTTGGATTTTATTGTGTGTGTTGGTGAAGCGTAAAGCGAAACGTATTTCCTTCACGCTTAATAAATAACCTCGTACACTGTTGCTTTCTTGTCACCCGAGCCGGTAACAATGTACTTATCATCCGTAGAAATATCACAACTAAGTACTGACGAGGTTTCCTTGGACTGCGGAAGGATAGGATAGAAGGATGAATTATTTAAACGAAAGGCCTTCGAATGCCGGAAATGAATCAATCTCACCTGAAATATGCTGGCCCCGTACGGCGTGCGCCACGCGTTCAGCAGGTTATCCTTGCCGGTAGAGACGAACCACTTGCCGCAGGCGGCAAATCGCAACGACAGGACGCAGCTTTCGTGCAGGTGCAGCTGATATTTGTCCTGTTTCGTCGCGTGCAACACTTCGACGTGAGAGTTCTCCATTCCGACTGCTAGCCAGTCACCTGTGGAGGAAGTTAGTCGTGCATTTAGTCTGGTACCAACATAGGGAATTAGTTTCTTTGTCGCCGAATCGTACCCGTTGGACAGTAACCGAGGGAAAAGATCTGTGAGCTGAAATCGTGCTGCTGTAGCTGGCGGCCTTCCCGAAGGTCCCACGATCGGACAGTGTTGTCCAGTCCGCCGGTCCACAAGCGTACCCCATCGGGGCTGATGTCGATGCAGGAGGCACCGTCCGTGTGACCCTGGAACTGCCGCACGAGCGTCTGATTGTGCAGGTCCCAGACGGCAATGTTGCCATCGCTACAGCACGAAAAGCACACCTTCGAGTCGGGGCTGATGGCGAGCGCGTAACAGGCCGGTGCGGCCGACGTTAGCTCCGCCTTTATCCGCGGCGTTGGACTCGCCAGATCCCAGATCGACAGGTTGGACGCTTCACCGCCGACGATGAGCGTACGGCCGTCCGGGAGCAGCTTCACCGACCGGATATAGTTGTCTCGCTGCTGCGAATTATAACCAACAAGCCATTAAAGGGACGTCCTGTTGTACTGCACTCCTGAGTTGGGGTGTGGGCTTTTGTCCCCCCCAGCAGCAGGGCCACCGATGCACTTACCAGACAGTCCAGCTGGCTGACGTGGTTCTTGTTGCCGGGTTGCGAAATGTCCCACACCTTCACGCAGCCCTTGCCGCCAGTGTAGACGTATTTGGTCGGGTTGGAGATGGTGACCGCGCACACCACCTCACCGTGCGAGAGTGTGTTGATTTGGCGGGCAAGCCTGGGAATTCCGGGACCAGTCAGGGCGTCCGCCGGAAACGGAACCGGCTGCGGGGCACCTTCGCCGTTCATATGGTACGAGTAGGCACTGTGGAGAAAGGGGACAATTGATCATACCGTTTCGTTTCCCATCCCAAGGGTACGTGTCGGTCGGTCGGTGCGACGGAATACTCACGGTTTACCGCTCGAAACGGGTAGCGCGATGCCGTTGGTCCGAACGTGGCCATGCGGATCGAAAGGCATCGGCGGGCGACCGTACGGATCGGGCGGTGGTCGTGCGTACGGATCCGATGGACGCTGATATGGCGAGGGAGGATAGCCGGCGGCTGGCGAAGGTACTACGGCTTTCGGTACACCGGGGGTGGACGAGTTGGGCGTGGGGACACGTGCCTTCGCTCCCGGGGTTCCCGGTTTATCGAGCTAAAATAGAATGCAAGCAATAAGGAAAGCGTTAATTACCGGGACTTCGGTCACCACCGATCGATCGATCCACTTACATCTTTCGTCTTGAGGCTGGGTGTTGACCGAGAAGAGCTGGACCCGGAACGGGACGGTGGCCGGTCGTTGGCACCTTTCAAACTGCTCGATCCTGCCTTGTCGCTTCCATTCAGCCCGATACTGTCTCGATCGCCACGATCCGACTGATGATCACCGTTCGCGCGGGGTGAGGGTGAGCCCTGTGAAGGAGAAACATTTGGTGAAACAAATTATAATCGAACGGTATTCAAAGGAAGAAAGATATTCAACCACAAGACACAACAAGCTATCAAGTGGCCAAGGAAAACGGAAAACAGAAATAAAAACCCACAACTCCAATTTACAACCATATCGAACAGAAACAATCAAACGTCTACGGGCGGAAACAATTAATGGTAACGGGTGGGATAGTATGTGTGTGTACGAGGCGTTAGACGGCAAACAATTGTTACAATATGCATTGTATGCAACTACACAGAAACTAACGATGAAGAGGTAGGACGCGCATGAAACAGAGTGGTCAATTTGCAATACTTGACAAACAATTTGTTGTATTGAAATCATGATTAATTAAATACAGAAAAACGAGGAAACTAACATAACAAAAAAAATAATTTGAACAAAAGTCCTAGTGATATGATACTAATGAACATGGTGGTACATATGATAAGTAGTAAAAAGGTGAAATTAAAAGTAAAACTAAAAACAACGTCAATGTAATGAAAGTGAAATTTAAACCTAGCATAAACAATACTCAATATGATATTGCTAAATGGTAAAAACTAATTTTAGGATATAAAAACCAACGTGATTGATAGGTAAGTGGAAGGACCACTGGTAACGGGTGGAGGGGGGTAGTGATGGTGACAGATAGAAAGTTGAGCAACCAGGACCAGTCTCTTGCTTTCTTTATTTCTCTCGTTCGATTTTCTGCTCTGTTCAACCAATCGCTCTACTTTTTTTTTTACGGTGTGAGTGAGTTACAGATTGTACAAATCTTTCGCAAACGCAAACTATATGTGTGATCGGATAATTTGGAAAGTTTAGAATTTGATACTTTGTACTTTAACGATCTTTAGTGCTTAAATACACGCGCACGCACACACACACACGCACTCGACCCTTACCGTTTCGTTCGCGACGTCCACCACTAAATCCTGATCACTTTTCTCACCATCACTTTCCTGCAAAACAATAGGGCAACTTTCAATTTGGAACTCAGATTTGGGTAACGATCTAAGGCCGGCTGGAAACACATAAGGGGCGGCACGAGGAGTAAATGGGGGGAGGGATGGGGAACAAGAAACGATAACACATAAGGGAACTAAGATTACGATATATTTTTTTGTCTGTTATGGATGTGTATTAATATTAGGAAGGGATTTAAAAAAAGACACATAAATTTAAAAAAAAAAACACAGACCCTAAATGATAACCTTCGGGACCTAACTAGAGTAAATAAAAAAATATCATTTTGTTTATGCCTCTAGCAAGTTCTAGCTTTGAATAGTACGAATGAGAACTGCCATTGACGTGCTTATATCCGGTTGATCCTGCCCGTAAACGTGAAGCGTCTATGTTCGAGGATTTGCTTGTGGAGTTTAAGTCACAAGAGCACCGCTTATGTAAAGATTTCAAGGGACTCAGGAAAGAAATGAAAATAAAACACACACAAAAAAACACACCCACAGACGGAAGTGCCCCGATTCGGGGGACCGATGGCAAACCCACCCCCATTCCAACTACAACGGTACTGGCACGCTTGAACCGGGCTGGGACTTACGTGGTTAAGTTTTTCCTCTTTCCGCCGCTTGGCCTCGCCGTCCAGCTCCAGCGGTGATCGTGGTCGGTACTTTTCCCGCTCGGCAGGTGACACGGAGTTGCGCTGCGAAGGGCACAGGGAAGGGGTGCTCGTGAGATATGGGGCGCGCTTTAGGCGTTCAAACGACGACTTACCATTCGCTCCTCGGCGGACGGGCCACCGAGCGGAACCTTCAGGTCCTCCCGGTGCAGATCGGGCGGAGCTTTCAGCAAGCTTTGGGGCGCTCCGTGCGGCAGTCCCATTGGGCCCCCGAACGCCGTCAGCGGGCCGGCGAGGGCCCCGAGGGCCGGCATGGGTTGCGGTGGTCCACCCGGGATCTGCTGGGCGTGAATCTGTTGCTGCAATCGGATTGCACGGACGGACCGGAACACGCGTGCCAGGAGCGGATGTTTATGGTGGGTGGACGAAAGAAGCAGAGAAAGAAGAGAGAGAGAGAGAAAGCGAGAAACCAATTAGTCCAACTCCAAATGGATAGTACGTGGATGTGTACGATTATGAAAAAGAGAGAGGGAGAGAGAGAGAGTGAGCTAGAATAAAAACAGGTTAAACCAACATGAACCAAAGGACAAGCCAAACATTGATGATGAACAGCGCATAGCAAACAACAGCATGGCGATGGCATGGAATGGCAGGGGAAAACACAAACGAGCTGCTAGGGGTAAGGGTTGTGTGGGGCAATGACTTCCGGAAGCCCTGTCGAGTGTCAATTAGGAGGAAGCATGCAAACTGTTGTAGCACAAGCACAGACACACGGAAGCGCACACCGAAACATACCGAGTGATCAGAGGAACAACAATCAACCACACATGCAAACACACATACAAAAACGGAAGTGGGTGGCGGGCGGAGTTCCTTTCCCCAGGCTCCGCGGTCGGTTCGAAGTAATTATAATATTTGAATGATTTAATTAAACTGTTATCATCATTATGCGCGCATTAACGTCGATCGCGGTCGTCGCCGGTATTTCCCCCGGTTGGTGTCATGTTTTGGGGTGGTTTGGGGGTGGTGGGTGGCGGGGGAGTTTAAATCAATATCGCATAAGTGCATCCGAGGGGAGGGACAGCTAAGTGGGTGATTGTGGCGGTGTTGTTTGGATAGAGGTGCCAGGTAACATATTCATTTGTTTAACACCCTCTCGGGGGGTGGTGAAAGAGGATCGGATCAACAGGACCAAAGAAAAAACCATGGGGAAAAAAAAGTTGAAAAGATGAAATGTAAACATGTTATGTAAAAATTGAGAAAAAAAAAGAATGTGAATTGACAAGTGTGACAAATATTTAATTTCCACAGACAAGCAAACGCACCGGCCGGCAGTAATTTTCACCCCTGCATGCAGTAAACATCATTGAACGATTTCCCACCAGCCGGTGGCGGCATGTAAATAATTTTCCCTTTGTGTGACAAATGTTCCGATTGCGACGCCGATGATGGTGATGGACATACCGGGCGAATTACATCGATCGAATGCATTTGCGGTGCATACAAATACACACCCAAGGAAAAATACGGGCAATTGCATTCCACGGTGGCAAATTTTCCCGACTCAGAACCCACCACCGTCCGCCCCCCACCCACCGAACCGGTCGATTTCGACAGTTGATTACGTTCGCGCGGTTTCGATAGTTCCAGCGGCAGTGCCGTGGTTTTCCCAGGTTGCTGCTCGTCCGGTGGGAAATCATGCGGTTGGGTCTCGGGTTTCGGCGGTTTCTCGGCTTTGGTGGTGCGTGGTTTGCATCGAACTAGTTTGTGACGAAGGGCACCGCGCACCCAAAAAAAAGGCAGAGCACCCGCAAAGGGGTGTTGTTTCGAATTTCGAACCGATCAAACTATACCTAATATCGATGATCGAACATCGCACGTGTGTGTGTGGGAGAGGAGGTGCCGAAGGGATGGAACAGTGTGTGGTTTCCGATCCTACTGGATTACCCCTCCGGCGAGTGTCCGTATTTCCCGGCGGTCAGGACGTTTCACGCTCGCACTGATTTAACCACATGATTTCAACGCCGTCGGTACATTGTTTTGAGGCTATGTGATATGTGTATGTATTGATTCGATTGCGGTTTTCCCCTCCCCGAAAGGGCGGCAGGTGAAACATTGATGCATGCAAATCCGATTTAAGTGGCGTCCTTTTTTCTTGCCCCAACTCAAACTACACGCGTCAATTGGTGTGTTGGTTGTTTTCATAGTATTTACGTCCATTTGTATCAGGCCCGAGAAAGTTTAATAGTTATAATAAGCTTTTCATACAGGATTGCAGACTTGATACAATTGTCAGAAAACAGTTCTGATAACTTGAAACAAAACAAAAATTAATAAAAGTGTTTATGGTACATTATTTTGGGCATAAAGTGGAAACAGATTTTTTTTCCCAAACGGGAAAATTACTAGTAAACATACTCTGAATAAGCGTGAAAAACCTGTTCTGATATTTAAAACAGTTAATAAAAGTGATTATGCTGGCGTAAAGGAAGTCGCAAGTCGCATTATTTTGCGCATAAAACGACTGAAAATGGCTTTTTCACCTAATATTAATAATTCTTTTCGAATAACACTGTAAAGTTTTAGGTAGTTTTTAACATTCTTAACTATTTACTGTGTTGTGTTGTATTGTCGACTTTGCATCTTCCTGTACCATCCTGAAAAGAATAACTTCTTCCATTATGAAGCTGCACTGCCGGCGAGTAACGTAATCCGCCTTCCATTTTAACTACCCCAAGCAGCGAGACATAATGCTGTAAGCATCGCGTTGCAGGAAGCGAACATTTCAAAGAAAGAAAAACTTCTAGAAAAACCCCTTTCCGTTGCACTGTAGGGTGAAATCACGCAATTAGGTGTTCGTACTGTTTTCGCTTTGTACTCGTTCCCCGCGTCGCACGTTCCGCCGTTCCCACCGAACCAACCGTTACATTCACAAAGTGTGTCGCACAAAAAGAGCAAACCGGTAATAAAGTTACTCGGTGTAAAGCGTCACCCGGTATGCGTGCACGGTGCATGTCCTTTTGCTTTGTGTTTTGGAGGAGAGTTTTGGTTCGCAACATCCTTCAACGCCTACTATGAAAACATTCAACGGAAGGAATGGGGGGGGGGGGGGGGGGGGGGGCCTCGGGGGTTTTCGCGTGAAAATTATCGTTCACCCAGGTTGTTCCAAGTGTTCCACCGACTGGCCGGTTCGGGAAGGGAGGGGACAGGGACGGGGTGGTATTTTCCGACATTCCACCACCGCCGAGCACGCTCGGGAACGTGAAGGAGTGAACCATTTCCGTCGTCGTCGGTGGTCGGCGTTTTTCAATGGTTAGCTAGTTGAAACGAGTTTTCACGCGAAGCGAAACAAAAGGACATGGATCGCACTTGGCATGAAAAGGACGATGGCAGCTGGGGAGGGGTTGGGTGGAGTGGGGGTCTACACCAGGAGTACCTGTCGTCGTTCCACTGCCACTCGACTATTCAAAACCCCGGCAAAGGCATGGCACGGGGCCCGGGTGATGAAAGACAAAAAGCCCCTCGACAGGGCTGGGAAATGCGGCGCAAGCTGGAAGGGCCCTTCTCGGGAAAGCATAATGAAATATGAACTCCGTATTGGACCGGAAGCGTGTTGCTGCCTACTGGTGCTGGTACTAGTACTACGCTGGTGCCGATGACGCGCCCGGTTGGTGCTTTGGACTGATTTTTACCCCGGAGGGGATTTTACCCACTGAGAGGCGAGAAGAGGAGGAGGGAGGGAGGAGTTGGGAATGGGTACGGGGCATAGGGCTGTGTGGAGTGAGTTTTAATTGGAAGGAGACCTTTCACGGAGAACCCACTTCTGGTGCGCGTCCTCGTTAAACCGGGAAGCGGGTAGCGGGGATGAGGAAGCGGTACCGTTTCCGTGGTGCCCGGGAGAGAAGGCAAACTTTTGCAGTCATTTACAAACGATTGCCCCCACCCCCCCGCTGCTTCCCGTTCCTTCCCTGTTCTGCGGAACCGAAATGCTTCAGCAGAGGTCAACCGAAGCTTTGTGGGTTGTTGTTTCCCCTCAGTTGTGTTCGAAAATACCACGCAAGAGAAATGGTGAACCAAAACCATAGAAGGGGGTGGAGAGTGAGAGAAAAGGAGCGGTGGGGAGGGTAATACGGCACTGCGGACCCGTGGGCAAAGAACCGAAGGGCGACGCTTCCGCCGAGGCGTTGGCGTTTATTTGCGTTTATGTAGCAGGAAATGGTTCAAATTAAAATGAATTACTGCCAGCGAAGCGGGTCGTCCTTCCTACATCCATCGTCGGGTATCGGACAGGGGGCCGGATAGCTGGTCCCGGAATGGTGGGGATGGTGCGAAGGAACCGTTCATGGCGACGGAGACGAAGGTTAGTGTACCGTGGACGAGTTCTTGCGAAGAGGAAAATAAATACGTCCATGGTGGGCGGTGAGCGATTGGTGTATATTTTTACATTTTATTTTCCCTCCTCTTCCCTCCCTTTCTCCCTTTGCCATGAACAAACGGGAAAAGTCAAACAAACAAAGTTTTTTCCTCAGTATCGTGTTTAAAATTAACGTTTTCTAAGAATTGCGTAGCGAACTTGATTTTCAAGGATAACGATAAAAAAGGGGAAAATATTGGAATCTGAACTTGAAAAACAATTACATAAATGGAAAAATAATTTACATCTTGGTCATATCTTTTCAAATCGCAACCGAGACAAGAGGACTGCCTTTCCACGTACACAAAGGGAAAAAGTCTAGTGAGCCCTTAACTCAACCCAAGACAGTCGTTACGCCTAGGAGAGGAAGTGCATTGCATTGAATGCTGCAAACAAATTGCTGGATTTTTTATTTTATCATACATTTCCATTTTGTGCATCTACAACTTTATTGTGTAAAACAATTTGTTTGTTTATCATATTTTTTTTACAACGTACGACTATTTTCCTAGCTTGAAAACCGGTATAGGTAACGGAAAATGGAGTTAACCATGACCCTTAAAATAAGACGATGAATTATGATTATATATAGAGCCTTCGAAAGAAACTCATAACGAAGAGGAAATGGTAACAATTAACTGAAGATAAACTGTGTCCATCCACTAAGCATCCTTATGGAATTTGTTTCTAAACGTATGCTCTGTTTTCACCTCAATTTAAAAACGAGAAACGAATTTTATCAAGAAGGCTTTGCCAAAAAAATAATTGAGACGTGCTACGACGGAGCTTTCCAGCAACGAATACTGATTGCTGTAGCGCTAGAAAGTGGCCGATCGTTACAAAGAAGGTAAGGAAAAGTGAAAAACCCCTGTAGCGCAGCGCGGCAAACGGTCCGGAATTTCCCACCATTACGTTTGTGTGCCGACACGTGAAAAACAGCAACACCACCAACCCGTGGGTGTTCCTGCGATAAATAATACCAGCTAGTGCAACAGCACCTTCACACAAAAGGCGCACACACACACACCACACGCGAACCGGAACACACGGTTGTGGATCAACTCCGGGAGCTCCAACCAAGGAGCAGGGGTGGTCGGCGGAAAGGGCACCGAAGCGAACCTGAAACCACACGGTGTGGAAAACATATTAGCAGTCGTTTACGCTTTTCTTTGCCCCATCCACCGGCCGCTCCTTATTGCTCTCCCCCCCCTCCGGTGGGATGGAAAAGCGCTTTACGTGCACCCATTCTGTTCGGTCGCTTTAGTTTGGCAAACAGTGCACAATTGGTCTTTTCCCAACAGTCCCGGCGTCCGGCGTTTTCCGCTCGTTCCACCGTCGACAGGAATTTTCCCGATTGCCGTGAACGAAACCGTTTCGAATGAAGTTGCCAAACCAGTGACCGGTTGGGCGAGCGGTTGGGTGGTGCCGTGGTACCGTTTTATAATGCCCTCGATTTGTGGCAAGCAAGCGGGGAGGAACTGGGGAGGGAGATATTTCACCTCCCACTACTGCACGTCTGCCAGGGGATTCCCTTTGGCCCGAGCCGGGTTTTTGAGTTCACTCGAACCGGGCACTAAATAGAATTGCCCCGAAGTGTATGTGTTTGTTTATGGATGCACTTCGCCTGAGGAGGGGGGGAGGAAGAAAATAAGGAGTAAGTGTTGAGGGAAAACCCACAAATCGTGTGACCTCCACCCACCCACCAAGCCTGCGTTCCAATGGCATCTCGAGTGAGACCCGCGTTTAGTCACTCCCGAACGGCAACGATAAACAACGATATTTTACAACAAACCGCCCCCCCGATTCGGGGGTGAACTGAACCCAAAAAGCCTCCGATATTCGTCCCCCGAATCGCTCTTTCAGCTGTCGAGGGTGTACCACCGGTTTTAGTGTCGGTAGAACGGTATCACACCGAAACGGAAACGGCCAGTGGAAAAAGTGGTTTTAATATTGGTTCAGCTTATCATCCTTTTGCGTGCTTGGGCCACCCGAATCGGTTCCGGGACGACCACGATCCATTGTCCAACGAGTGCTGTCCACCCATTTCCGGTAGCGTGTGTGTGTGTCTGTCACCCTGCAGTACACACTCGATGGGAGGATAAGCTCGGGTCGAATGTGTACTAACCCCCCGGACGCAACACTGTTTGTCGACTCCGAGTGGAAGAATGTGGACATTTTCTCTACCCCATTGTCCACCATTTAGCCCACCGCCCAAACACACACACACACATACACACGCGGTAAGGTTTTGTAACTAAAACCGTCCACTTCCCTCTTCCCTCTCGGTCACACCACTGCATCCGATTAACATCTAACTGCCATCTACCGCAACCTTTTCCCCGGTACATTTTTCGAGCACTACTTATCCGGTTCATTTGTAGACATGGCCCCGCTACAAACTACTCGCACCACCACCACCTTCCCCGGTGTTTGTTCGTATGTTTGTGTATGCGTGTGTGCAATGATGTGGGCAAAGTGAAACAAACTTTTCCTCTCGCCACCCCCGGGGCCCGTTGTTTCGTGCAACAACATAAACAGGAGAAAGTGGAAGTCTAGCAGGATATAGTCACGACCCGCACGATTACGAACACGTGGTGGGGGAGAGGGGGGAGGCTCTAGGGTGTATAGTTTAGCAGCGTTTTGAAGCAAGTCAACAGTTTTCCTCCTGCTATCGTTGTTACCTCTATTGGGTGCCTGTTTTTGTGGCGGTTAGTTGTGGTGTTTGTGGTGTTTCGAAATTATTTTGCTAGGAAGGATATACAAGAGCGCTTTCCCTGGTTGGGGTGGCCCCTTTTCTTTCTCACATATTGCAGGGAAATGGGGTCTGTTTCTCGCAGAAAACACGCAATGCATACACACACACACATACAAACCCACACGGCCAACAGACCAACCCAGGTTGAGTGAAATTAAATAGGATGATTATGTTAAAATGTGGTTATACGATTATAATTATGCTAGCAATTTAGTTTACGATCGGGCCACCCCAACAGGGGAAGATGGGAGGTCGACGCGACACTACCATAAACACATATACATACACACACATGCAACGCGAGGAAAAGGATGTTTTATGTTTCGGTATGGTTTGAGTTTCCCGTTTTTTGGAAGCTACCATCGAAGGAAAACTTGCACGTTTTCAACATGTAGGTTCCTGGGTGGGAAAAAGGGAACGTGGCACGTGAGTTTATACCAAAACCCAACCGCTTTTCACCACGTTTATCCCGGCAAAATACCCACCATACCTCAAGCAGCTAACTTTCCCAAAGAGCCGGGGAAAACGATTCAGCCGGAGGTAATAATTGAATGGTTTGGATTGGTGGGGAAAAACGTAAAGAAACACAGCAACGCCGCTAGCGTGGAACCTTTCATAAAAGCAAACGGGAACCGGGCGGCACAACGTTTCTTCACGAAAGGAGCTGGTGAAAAGTGGGGACTAGGTTAAAGTTTCACATAAATCCGCCCAGCCCTTTAACACGCTCGTAGGGTTTATTAATCTCCTTCCGGGTTGGTGTTATATATTGTTTGCCCACCCTAATCGATCCGATTTTCCTGTCGTTGGATTATTGTATGAAAAATTAAGAAGTATCACAAATCTAATTTCAACACAAATCAGACAGTATTGCTTTATCAGCGGTTGCATACAAACAGTTATAAACTTGATGCAAGATTACAGATGTGAAAACCAATGTTGTTCATAGAATGATACTATACTAAAAGGTAGGAATACAGAGTAACTATATTTTTCTCTTTGTAAGGTACAAGAGGTATGGAAAATACGAACCAACAAGAAACGATAAGCAATCGGCTGACCCAAATTGAGCGTTAAACACTATCTTCCGAAATATGGAGAAGAAAAAGCACTTCTAGCCCTTTTGCCCCTGGGCAAGAGAGAGAGAAAAAAGAGACACTCGGGCCCCTGAAGAAAACCGGTGCTAATACAACTAAACATATACACACACACACAAACCCACCCAGTGTGGGTGGCGGTTTCGGTTGCGAGAACAGATTAATCTATTTATTCATCGTGCGTGTTTCGGTGTCGTGATGGAAGTGGTGCGGAAGTCGTCCTTTTGTGAAGGGTGACTACTGCTAGCAACTCTCGGAGGGCTTCCCTTTTGTTGATGGCTAATGGTATGAGGAGCGAGGGGGGGGGGGGGGGAGTGTAAGTATGGGGTTCGTGGAAAAACGAAACGCTACATATTAACCCAATGAAATTAGTGTCATAAAATCGACCGGCAAGTGAAGGGCAGCTCCGGCGAAGCTCCATCACAAGAGGCGAATACGGCGGGGGGCCGGCGGACGGCCAGCAGAGGGACGAAAAATAGAGAAATAAATAGGAATGAATTCATTGCTCCATTTTCTTTCGTACCCGCATATCGTTATCAACCTTCGTCAACCGATCGTCGCCGCTTCGAGAGGGACCAACCGTTTTATTGTCACGTTCTGCGACGCAAACATAATCATACGGTCACCCCATGGCCACCTCCATCCCCTGTCCCGCGTTTCCACTACGACGTGGTGGTATGACAATGGTTTTATGTTTTCCCTTCGCTTCGCTACACATATCACCACAAGCTCGGAGCTCCATGCCATTATTTTATTTCCATTCCCGAAAAGAGAGAGAGGGGGCGCGGGCGTTCGAAGTGATTTCTTGAAAGGACGCCATTAGCCGCACCAGGCTTAGAGGAGTGTCCTTTTTCGGTGTGCCTTCGTTAGCCCATTTTTCGGGGGGGTTCGGGACTGCCCACACACGTTGGTTACGATGGAGATATTTGCACCGAAGAGGTCCTGATAAATAGGGCCCGAGCTCGGGAGCAATTTTGGGAACGATGCACACAAGAAACCCGTTCCACCGAACGCCCCGGCCGCCCTCCTCCAATCCGGTGGTTTGGGTATCAATGAAGCGTACAAATAGAAACACCCTTGACACAACCGCTCAAACACAAACGTGAGATGTCACGCGTCGGTCGGAGGCAGGCGGTTTGGGTGAAACATTCGCTCGGAAAACATAATCGTTCGGAATTGTGTGCTGACAGTATAAAGGATCGCTGCCAAGACTCTTTCCCCCCCGGGCGAAGAGAAACACAACCGACCGAGGGACCGTTCGCTGCGACCAGAGAAAATGGAACGACCGACTCGACGCAATCAGTCGAGAAAGAGAGACCGACACGACAGAAAGGACACTCGCCGGTCGACGGACGGGCAAATTGTTTTACCCCAAAGGCAGAAGCTGAAACCGTCGTCGGCAAAGAAACCGAGCGCTGGATGCAAGGATAATAGAGAAACTTATGGAACGTGATGATGTTGTTAATTAAATGTTGAATACGGAATGAATCTTTCGGGAGATAAGAAGATCGCTTAATGACTGACACGGCCCCGGGGAAGGGTGCTGACAGGGTATAGGAACCGGGAACGGGGACCGGTATGGAATGGTTAGGAAATTCCAATCCCCCTCCCCCACCCTCCCTCTCTGCCCGACCGCCAGGCGGGAAGAAACGCTGTGAGAACGGAAACGGGTGAGAAACCGGACACCGGAAAGTCCGGTCGGTCAAACGATGACCCATGGAGCGGACGGAGGCGTAGACAGTTTCCTGCTCAGTTTAGTCCTTGATCGATATAAATCACTTTCACTCTTCGCATCACCCGCACACAAACACACAGCCACCGTCGAACGGGCGTCAGAAGGACACGTCCCAGCCGAGCGCTTTCTCCGCAAGAATGTTAATGTCGGTTCCGGACTCTGGGGCGTGATTTTATCGATATATGTAGGCCAGGTGGGAGGAAACGAGGTTGAGGCAGCAGAGTTTCGTTCCCTTCAAGGGAAAGTAAATGCCCGAGGTTGCTATGTGGAACGAGTGGGTGTTGGGCATTGGAGTGGGGCGAAGATCTAATCAACTCGACAAATTCTATTCCAATAAATACTCAGGAAAGGGGGCCTCGGTAAGAAATGGACACTGCTTGCCGGGAAAAAGAAGAAGAAGGGAGGGTTTGTTGAGCGCGTGTTAGATGGACCAGTGAAACGTAAGGGATGGGCTCGAAAGGAATCTTAAAGAGAAAGTTAGCAAGTACGATGTCTTAAAGGTTCCATGTGTTTCGAATTACTTGTGAAAAGAATGGATATTAATGATTAAAGTTTTCTTAAACAAAGGAGAAATACTTTCTTATACGACCCCCATTTTTATCTTTTTATTATGGTTTAGTTATGTTTTACTCGTCACAAAATCTTGCGAAAAACATGCGCAAAAAAATAAAAACAACTTCATCACACTTAATTAGTTCCGCTGAAACCAAATTCATTCGCCGAACACGAATAATAATCGATAAGCTTGAGGCTGTGTTAAGCGGTTTTTCGAGCCGATCATCGGAACTACTCGGTCCGCTAATGACTTTATCGGAAAACGGTGGAAAACTGTACCCCCTGTGGCATCGGCTAGCTCATCGACCGGCCAAACCCACAAACCACCGGCTCAGGTGTGCGATGGTAAGCGTTCGCCCGAAAATTGCTTGCGCTCGGTTGTCCGTGCGAAATGTTTGCGCGGCTCAACGAAAGGCGATTAAGTTGATGAAGCATCCAGCGATCGGATGGTTTCCAAGCGTTGGGGACGGTAAAAACGGTAATCAAGGAGTTAATGCCACGTGTTGAACGTTTTTCGCCGGTTGGAAAACGTTCTGCGAAGGTGCATTTTACCTGTACAATTATATTATGTTTTCATACAGCAAAATTTTGTTCTAATTAAATTTTTGTTCGCAATTTTTGTTAATACTTCTTTAAAATGTTGGCACACATTATTATCATTTGAAAGACAATTTACTTTTGGTTTACTTTTTGGAAAAAGAGCTACATATTCATGCACTTATTGTACAATTTATCTAATACTATCAGATTCTGATATTGAGTAAATTGAAAAGCAGAACCAAATCATCGGTTGCACATCCTTCAGCATATTTAGATGACAAATATCAGGTAGATTATCAACTCTGAAAATCTGCTGCTAATAACATAGAGTTTACAAACATACAGGATGCTAAAAAGGGGTTCTAGTTTAAGGAACTTACGGAACAAAAGTAAAAATGAAATTAAGTTTTAACCAAATCAAATGAGATAAGATGAAAGCAGTTGGTTCAAAAACAATATTGTAAAACACGAATAAAAACGACATCAACAACAACAGCAAGTATAAAAAAAACTGGTGCATGGGAGGAAGGTCTTTTTTCCGCATTCAAAGCTGAGAAAGTACTCTGTGATTTCATGTGATTGGGTGATGAATGTGTTCACGCTGCTTTTAATATGAATGTGTTAAGTTTAGACTTAAACATATAAAACTGATATATGAACATGGTGTATTAAAAACATAAGTGATGGCAAAAAGTAATGGAATTATAAACGGTCGTGCGTTTCGAGCACCCGGACACAGAGCGTGTTTGGTAGTGCGTTGGCGGATTTAAGAATGTTTGATGTTTTTTCGGGTTGTTGTTTTGGAGGTGCGTTTAAAAGTAACACGAAACTTACTAAAAGTTGCTGAATTCCCTGTTGCTGATGTTGCTGCAGATTGGTAGGGCATCGAAGAGGAATTAGGATGGTCATATCGCACATTGCATTCGGTCGGGTTGGTTGGGGCAAAGTAATTTTGTTGTGAATGGTTTTTTTTTTGTATTTTCGTTTTATGCGGCCGGTTCGGTTCCGTGATGCGAATTTGCGACGGGTTTCATTTCGTAACCCACCGGGGACCGGATAGTTTTAATTTAGAGTTTTGTGAACATTTAGCAGCATTTGTTGCAGCGTTTGCAAGTAAAACGAGACAAAGAGAATGGGAAATAAAATTACTCTTTTTGGCACGGGCAGTGATGTCGGTAGCAAACTTATATGATTTGGTATTTGGCTTTGTTTGCAGGTTTATTATCGAAAAAAAAAACGGACAAAACGTAAACGTATAAATGTACATGGAATTTATTGTTGTTTTTCGGTGTTGATAACTAACTGATTAGAAACGATAAACAAGATAAACAAATGCAGAAGAAGCAGAACCTAATATTCAATCAATTAAGAAACTCGGCAACAAATCACGCTTCTACTAGTTCGAACTACTCTTCTGACGATCCAATTGTGACTGGAACTTAAAGAGAAAGTAAACGTTAAACGGAGGATAAAAAAAAGAAAACTATATAATTACCAAATCGACAGAAGGCAAAACAAAGGGATGTTCCAATGCATTCCATAATTTTGAGAAGGAGTAGTTGTATTTATTTCCCGATCGTACAATTTAATGCGCATAGAAGAATAGAATGAAAAACCAAATTCAACGCAAGTAATTGGCAAAGCTAAACTAATGCCACTTTCAACCTCCACACACGCTGGTGGTAATGATTCTAAAGAAAACGGAAAAGCCGCACAAACCAGAAAAGCCTTTTCGATTATGAATGATCAAAATCAAAAGGAAGAGAAATCAATGCACTATATAACTGGAGCACTCGGACACGGGGCCCTTTGGAAAATCTCAGCTAAACATGGGTAGGAAATCAAAACAAGCTTTCCAAACGCGCTCTGAACTTGGTTTCTCTCTTGAGACTCATCATCATATTTCGTCCCGTCCCCCCTCCTTCCCTGGCCGGAAATTGAGGGGACGCCCGTGTACATTGTTGGATGCGGTCGGGAGACAATTTGGTTCGTTCCATTCTATTAGCACCAATTATGAGCTACTTACACCAATGATTGCGTTCAGTTCTGGCATCGTGACCTGTTTCGCCCGTTCCACCGCCGAGGCGACCTGTTGCTGGTGCTCCGTCGCTAGAAATGGCAGCAACTGTCCGATGAGAGCGTTTAGTCGTTTCGCAATTTCGGTCTGGAAAAAAGTGGAAAAAGTAGATGGTATTAAAATTCACTCGTATCGTTATTGATAATGGAAAGAACTCTTTTTGGAAGTAATAATCATCGCGCGGGTAAATTAAGTAATTTATATGTTAGGTAAAAAAGTTCCTAAAATTATTAAAATACATTTTATTCTTTTAATTTTTGTCATTTTTATCTAAAAAAATTGGTAATCTTTTACAAATCTGTCAGGCTATCAGGATTATTTATTCGTCTTAACCCTGAAAAGAAGAAGCCCCAAAACAAAACAGACTCAACCAAAGGACATAATTGAAAACGAAAAAAAAAAAATCACTTTATAAATAGATCCCAAACACAGCGTTAAAAGAGGTAAGCAGTGCCGGACCGATCCTCTGCTACCAAATCTAAAATGTCCTTTATGCTAAAGCAAACCCTCCACCTCCCTTTTAAGGGGCCTTCGAAAGCGAAAGGTACGAATAATCTTTTGAATAAATTACTGCATCGTTTCACCTGACCGTGACAGGAGGATTTGTGCGGTAGAGCAGAGAGGAAAGCGGGGGGGGGGGGGGGGGGGGGGGGGAACGAAAAACAAACTTGCCAACCCACGCCCCCAACCGTATTCACAAGGATAAAGGAGTTTTCTTTGTCCTACTCCAATCCGTCCGCTCTCTTACCAATTGCCTTGTATGATAGATCTTTTTCTTTTCTTGCGGAATCCCCTCACGATCGCTTTCGGAGAAGTTTTGGGGATTTCTTTGCAGGGGTGAAAAAAAACTGATACCAACCCCAGTTCGTGCACCGGTAATATTAAACATCAGCAACCCACAGCCTCCCACACCCGCACTCCACGACTTCGCCCATCGGAAGGAAATAGCCGTACACGAGGGCGCAGGTTCGAGGGTGGATGGATTTTGGTCGCAAATTTACAAACAACCGTCGACCCGTAAACGAAACCGACCGGGAGGTACATAAACTATTTTTTGTGTGTGTGTGGCTGCCTTCATCTACACTCCCTCCTTCACACCAGGTGATTCTCCTGCTGCTCCCGGCAAGTGCTGAGTTCGATGGAGGCGCCCAGTAAGCCGTATAATGCAAAAGTTGCTGCCGTGGTATGCATTGCCCTCATCGGGAGTCGGGATTCTGGCTCGTAAAGAAGACTTATCCTCCAGTGCACCGCACGTACCCTCGACCAGTTCGTCCCAAAAAAAAAAGCAAATGGAAAGCAAAACCCCGAAAAAATGGGTTTCATAAGAAAAAGAGCTGTGAATAAAAGCAAATCCACCCCCTCCCTTGTTCGCGCTACCCGACGGAGCGGGTCGGAAATCGCACATATTTCCTACTAAAAAAAAAAAGAACTCCTTCCGGTGGACACCCTGCGGGAAGGAAAATGATAAATTTTTCCCCACCGCCTGTTTTTTTTTTGTGGACAAGCAATTTGGGTTGAACCGAAACGAACTGCAAAGGGAAGGAAGGCTGGGACGCGGAAAGCGGACGAACTCAAACCAACCGTCGGATGGAATGATGAAGGAGAGTTTCTCGCTCTCTCACTCTCTTTCTCTCTCGCTCTCTCTTATCTCTTTCAGTAGCCTCCGCCCGGTGGGTTGTGGTTCCAGGAAAACAGGCTACTTACGCCGGGGATGGGTGTTTCGGTAAAACCTATCGAATGTGTCTCAAATTCGGCCGGATTTGTGTGGGGTTTTGGGTTAAGCTGCTCGTAATGGTTGACAAGCGAATAGAGTTTGCTACTTCTTGTTGTTGTTGTTGGTGTTGGTAATGTCTCCTACGTTTCGATATTTTCCATGTTTGCCAAGATTCTTGTAGCATTAAAGTCCGCCACCTTATCATGAGATGCCCACTAGACACCCTGAAGGGAAAATAGTTTCAGAAAACGAACGGATCCCATTCTCCATCATCATCTTTTTCGGTCTCTTTCCACACGTAGCCCCCGTCCTCTCGTACCATTTCCATGCCAGAGAGCAGGAGGGGCGGCTTCGGGTAGCATGGTGAAACTTGTAGCAACAGCAAACAACTTTATAGCCCTCCGTAAAATCGATTTGCCTCTTATGTGCTGCTTCCTTCCACGGTTCTACTGTTCGGAGAGCTTGTTTTTTCTCTTCTTTTTGCCTACCGTAAAGAGGAAAGAAATCCCTTCTCCTTTGCAGGGGACAGAAAATTTGATCCAAGAGTTCAAAAAGAATCTATAACACGTTGCCACAAAGGATTTCTTCCCCCCCGTTTTTTTTCCTAGGAAATGGCTCAACCCAGCGGAACGGCGTGGGGAAAGAAGGAAGTGGAGACCTTATTGAAAAATAATAAAACGAACCAACGGAATTGTACACACACACACACACACACAGACAAGTACAACCAATCCAACAACCCCTCTTAGGGGGTGTATTTTGTTCGATTTTATTTTTTTCAATATCAAACGAATCAAGGGATCATCATTGGTCCTGGGGATTATTTGATTCCCGCCGTTCGGTCCCTTCGGATAGGTAGCAAAAAATAACTCTGCTCGATAGGTTTTCCTATTCTTTTACACTTCAATCTTGTTTTCGTTTCCGCTGTTTTTTTTTGGGATATGTCTTCGGGGGTGGCTTGAGTTATTCGAGCGCATCGATTTTTCTTTCAAGGTTTGTCACCAACCGAACCGTTGACAGCTGCTTTTGAGCGACCCGATTTGAGCAAACACTTACCCCGGGGGGGAGTTGAAACGAAGGTACAGTCGGAAAAATGGAACAACATAAAAAGTTGATCTATTCAGATAAAGACAGCTCGATGCTACCAACCAATCGAGGCAGAAGAGGTATTTAAAATATACGATTAAATCTCCCTTTACATATCCGGAGGGATGATTTGTATATAAGCTATTTAATCAAAAACGAAATTCGGTATGAAGTATGAAAGACCGTGTGGGTATATTTAGCTGAATATACAGAAACTGTAACGAAATCGGGCCCTACTATGCCACTAGTTAGTTATTAAAAAGTTTTTTCCCAAGGCAAACTTTGTTCTGCACAAGATTTAAAAATATCAAAGAAAAGAAAAATGATTGGCTGTTAGACTGAAATTTTAAAGGCATTCAAATGGTGTTGTTTTCACCACCTTTCGTATCATCACCCACGAACTACTACAGCATCAACTGACAGAATTGAGCCAACAAAGGTTTCCCTATTCTTCGGCGGATTGGTACATCTTTTGTCCCACCCATCATCACACGCAAGGCTCCTTTGTTGGAATTTTGATTTACCCGGGGTACGGCGACATCGTTTTATCCGTCATCCTCTTAATCAGCATCATTTTGCGCCAAAATGGGAGGAAGCGAAATGGGGACAGAGTTTTGGAGACCGAATGAACCTCCTCATCCCACCGCAAGGGAAAACCGGTGAGATGACTGTTCAAATGTGCGCTCCACACGATACTCCCTCTTCGCTGTATGTGTGCAGCACTCACGAACGGTGGATGAAACGTCTAAAACCTATTTCCCCAGTTCAGGCGGAAGGCAAAAAAAAAAAAGGAACAAGTAAGTGGATCTGTACCGGTGCCGATGGAAAAGAAAAACGGAACGAAACCTACCACCACCGAGTGGGAGGAAGTTGTTTATTGGGGCGAGCATTTTTCCCACAAGGATTTTCTTTGATTGAATTAGGCTTTATGACTTCCGTAGGGTGTGGGTGTGGGGGTTTGTGTGGGGAGAGAAGAAATGAATCAACGCTGAACGAAAAATCAACGATATCCATAACAGAGGAAAAAAGAAACAGGCAAAGAAAAACCCGTAAAAAAGGATCTCGCGACGTCATCGGACGACGACGGTGGGGGAAAAAAGTAGAAAACGTGCCGGGACGGAATGAAAATCAACCTACCCAAATCCTCCTCTACCTCATCAAACATTTTCGTGTTATGATGACTGATGAGTTTGGCAGGCGAAATGGGTGCCCTTTTTTTTCCAACCCGTATAACTTTCTTTCTTCTTTCCTACACCAAACGCGGGGGGAGAAAAAAAAAACAATCCAATGAAAGGATAGGTTTTCCCCCGAGGGTGGGGGTCCCTCCTTTTGCCACCGTAAATCCTGGCTCATCATCATTTCCAATAACGTACCAAACCGGGGCCATTATTGAAGCTACGCAAACAACAAGGACGAGGAAGAGTGAGCGACAAATGATTGAAGTTGATGAGTGTACGATACTTTATCGCATTCAAGCGCAAACACACGCACACGCACATACACAGAAGCGTTCAGTGGTGGTGTTGATGAATGGCTAAAGCCGTGAGGACGTGATAGGAAGGGAGCGCAAACGTGATGTATGATTTTTTCCCCGACCGTTTCCTTTTTGCAAACGATGGAGGCAACGAAGGATGTTCTCTCATCCCGCGAGACGGTTGCCCCCGTACGATATTTCTAAGCCGCGAGGCATTCGGAATCCGTAATTCATGATGAAGATGATTTAGTTCCCCCTTCATGGCACCTTTTTTTTTCGTCCATACCGGCAGGAGGTTGTTTGTTGGCTTGGGGAAAAGGAAATTCGCAAAACATCCTCTACCAGAGGGAAACCTTTGCCACTTGCCCGCGGCATTGTTGTTTTGTTGCTGGCAGATAGGCGAAAGGGAGATAATCTGTCGCCATTTTCATTTGCCCACACCAAAAACCCACCACGCGCCTTTTTTTCCGCGCGCACGTCCGGAGCAGTCATGATTATGATGGAATCATCTGCGAGGGTATTTTTTTCCTTTCCATGAACTGGCTGTTTTTTTCTTCTGCCAGTAATTTCGGTACTCTCGATTCGGCGTAACGCAAGGGAGAGGTTTTTGCTCCCACTCCCCAACCACCCACAAAAAGCTACCAGAAGAAGCGAAAGGAGCGGCGGAAGGGCAGCAGTAATAAACCGGAGTGAAACAAAGGCAAACATTAAATGTGTAACGGGGTGACCCGCGTGGAAGAAAATGAAAGCGCATCAAAACTCGCAAAGCCGCGGATGTGCAAATGACTGCTGGGGTGATGGGTTAGGGTCGGGGAGCTGGGTGGGGGGGGGGAGGGAGGCTGCCGTGATGAAAGACAATCATGGCGGGATTAAGTGATACGACGCTTGGGGGAGAGATGGGAGGGTGGACCTTTTATTTCCATCATCATATCAAGCGCATTTGATGAGTGTTTTCTGCGTTCGAGGGAAAACAGTTTGTTTGGGTTTTGAAGTGTTTTTTTTGTGATTAAAAAGGAGGTTAGAATGAAACAGTGGATAGTTTTTGGTTTAGAAGAATAATTTTTTTTGAAGAGAGATAATTGTTGACAATCAAATTTGAATAATAACTATGATATGAGCTTCCCTATGATTTCCCCCCCTAATTTTACTACACCAACTTTTATTCATTTGTTCAGAGCGAGGATCACACGTTAATCATTTCCCAGAGAGCTTTCCCGTAAACCCAGAAATCTTGATAGATTTGTCAATTTCAATTAAATTGAGCTACATATCAAACCTTCGTTCTTAAATCAACCAATTAGTTTCAAAAGGGCAAATGCATCTTGCATCGAATGGACTCAACAGAATTCAACGGACAGAAAATGTCATTCACCTCATGCAAGTATGTACTCTGAACCATATATTCGGAGCGTTTTTTCCCTTTTCCTATGTATGAGATTGCTTTTTGCTATAATTTCTTCCTTCTACCACGCTCTATGACCCTATCCAAAGTTTCACTACGGGACCTACCGTTATCGAACGACATCCGAACGACACCCAAAAGTAACGGACGGATCAAACCAAATGTCAGCAGCCTACTCGTGAAAGTACTATGGTCGGAAATTCCGCCAGACACCGAATATCTGCATCCTTTTCCAAATCGTGTGAGAATGTACCTTCCCGCGGACGGTGGACGAAATGAACAATGAACTAACCAACACGGTGGGCAAAAGCAAACCGGTAGCGTAAAAAGATTAGAGCCCTACCGGTCACCGAGGGCTGGACCGATTTGTTTTTATTCGTCGTCACCGTGAAAGGCCACCCTTTCTGTCTCTCTTTCTCTCTACGGTGGCACGGACGGAAGCCATCGGATCGCTATGGTCCTAGAACCCTTCAAACAAATGGCCATATGCACCGAGTATGGACAAGCGCCTGGACACATCCTGTCACACCACATCAGTTTCCATGGTGCACACCGAAAACCTGCATTTCGGCGTAGCAAAACGGGCTCGGTTATTTCCTTCCCGTTGTGATACCGAAGCTAAGCTGAAGCGATGGCCATCGTTTTCCTCCGTCACTCCCGTGCAGAGGTTGGTTTGGAAAGATGGTGCTGTCGAAATCGAAGAAGGAGGACAAAAAAGTGGAGTGCCCCCAACTTGTTCGTTGGCGAAGTGGCCAGAAATGGATGGAAAAGATCATGAAGTCCGAACGAACCCAGTCAGATCGTAGCAAAAGAAACACGGCAGCAAAAAAAAAAAAAGAGAGGAGCACAAGAATCTGAACGAACGTATGATGCCGCTTTGGTGAGCTTGATGCCAAGCGCAACAAACATTCCCGTGCATCCACACAAAACCCTGCTGGGGTAGAGTAAGTGGAAAGAGACGCCGACCGGTCAAGTCAAATGGTAGCACGTGTTCCCGGGCCGGTTCGGTGTGGTCGAATCGAGGCTTTGTGCCACGGCAACGGGGCTATAACATATCATAACACTTCCCATGAGCAAGTCGGCAACGTCCAAAGCCACGGAACACTCTCGTCGTACGTACCACCGTTTGATGTAGTGTGCACTTCTGGTGCTCCAAAAGCTTGCCGGGATCGAATCGATTGTCAAAAGGGAAGAAAGAGAAAAGAGCAAGCAGCGCATTCCCTGTGCCGGTGGTGGTTCACATGTTCTCTGTGTCCCGATGTCCATGTCGGCCGTGGTTTTGGCCCGTACGGCCAGGAGGAGAATGGATAACCATTTTCGATAACTTTTCCTTCTCTTTCCCGAGAGCAGCAGTTTTTCAGCATCCTCATCGGCATTATCACCGGCCCCGGTGCGGTATGTTGGCATATCACTTCCGACATAGGTTCGGTGTTAGGGTCTCCGGAATAAGCGGCCCCCGGACGCCGTTGGTCCAACCAGTTGGTGGGATGGAATATTTCATCTCTACCCGCGCGTACGACAACCCGTTCCGTAACCGAGGCAGTCCGGCTGAGGGAAGCAAAAGTTAGTCCTTTTTCGTGTTCGCTGACTGACAAGAAAGGAGGGTTTAGGCTGGGACCTTCCGGGCCAGAGAGGTTGCGGTTTTGTGGGACTTTTGGATTTAAATTTGGTTCGGCTTCAAATATTCACGCGACTAAATGTGGCGTTCCCGTTGGTCAGGGGAAGGGGGGTCTGAGCTGGCGGTGATTGAGTATTTGCTACGATTAGTTGCACTTAGTTCATTTGGGGATTTATTTCAACAGAACTGAGAAAGGCCGGAATATGTGTCAGTGATTAATGGTTAAATGGTGAATGTTTACGAGCTAATGAAGTAAAGGAAAAAAACTATTTTTTGTTTGTTTGTTGAAACTATCCACGATCTTTTTTACAAAAATAAAATACAATACAATTGACGTTCAACAAATCCACATTCCATATCTAACTTCTCCAAGTTTCAAACCGATATTCACCGTCACGGTATCAAACGACTCGTTTTCAATTTAGCTGCACGCGCTTGTTTATCGGAAATGGAATGAAAACTAAACACACACAAACAAAGACTTTAAAACTTTCGTTTACATTCGCGCGATAGTTTATCGCATTTGTTCAGTGTCAAATATTGAACAGCAGCCATACAAAAAAAATACAATTCCTTGGCGGAAATGTAGCGTTTCGAAACCAGAATAAAAACGAACAAAAACGTTAAGCTTCAAAAAGTTATGAATGCGTATGGATAACTTTTTCCGCCGCTGTTTTTGTTTTCGTATCATCCATGCCCGGCTTGTGTCGGTGTGGCTTATTTTTCCAAACATCTATTTGTTGTTGCCTGAACTACGGCCATGCCACACGGTGGTGAAGGGCCCGGCCACTCTCACTACCAGACACGGATTTGAAAACGGGATTTGGCTACTGTGCAAAATTGAATTCATACTCGGAGGCATGAGTACCACTCTTCTGCGTGCAGTTGATAAGCAGCAGCGAACTGAATCAATTAAGGTGCACTTGCGAACATCGAACCCAACCCGTGCCACCCTTTTTATTTTATCGGTATTGTTGCACTTTTTCGCAAAGCACAACCCTACGCTTTTCGTCGCAAATGGATGATTTTTGTTTCGATTTACAGATGAACACAGGTATGACGTACTATCGACCACTGATCGGGGAAAAAAGGCATACCATTATCTGCGCTGAAGAGTGGGTGAAAAATGAATTTTGACGTTCTGTTTGTTTATTTGTGCCGTCATGTTGAATTCATATGTTTTTTTTATGTTGCTTTTATCAGCACGTTACGATCAGCAACATAATTGTTTTTTATTCGCCGGACTAGCGCGGTTGATGATGATTATATTTATCTCCATTGGCTCCCAAACATTTCTACCTGCCTGGACTCCCAATGCATAGTTAATGTCTACCCGACAAAAAAGAAAATATAGAAAAAAAACAAAATAACACCTACGCACAGTTGAAATCCAATTGAATGTTTCGAAAGCGAAAATAATGGATGCCATTTGGAAAAAAACAATCGAGTTCGAAATGATAGCAAATTATTGCAGTAAAACATTCACTGCCAGCCTGGATGGGCTTTTGGGTCCGAGTAAGTGACGGAAAGAGTGAGTTAAAAGGGTGGAAAGACACAGCATAACAAAAAAAACGACACATAAACGAATATATTTTTGGTGGATACGGAAAACCCTTCCCACTTGGACGTCGTTGGTGATTATTCGAATGTGCAACGTTCAGCGTTGAGCAGATGAAACAAAAACAAATCGAGAAACACTGAACACGGACACGAAACAGGATGTGATGGACCAAATGGAGCGAATGGGGTGAATCATGGAAATGGTGGCATGTTTGAAAAAAATAAAAACACTCAACAAAAAAGCTCTCCACTTATTGGTACGCAAAATAAAACTGTAATGGCTGGGCGATCAGGAACAGGCACACCAAACTGACCGTAGGAGCGTAAATGGCACAAAAATAGCAAAAATGCGTGGTGCCAACAATAAATACTTCATCACATTCGTTCGCTTTGGTCCCGAACGGGATGGCGCTAAAAAGGGAAGCAAAAGTTGAAATAAATTCATACTATTCAAAAAACAAAAACCGTACGAAGCACAACAGAGCATATCAACGCATTTCATTATTATTATTCACACAGATTTATTGTGCATAATGTTTAATTGAAATATTTCTCTGCGGATTGCGAATACGAGCAAGTAGATAGAGATTAAGAAAGGGAATGGAAAACATTTTCGAGATTACTCGACAGCTTCGAAACCAAAAAGGAATATGATTGAGTAAAAAATGCAGTGTTTGTTTGTGTGGGAAAAACGCTGTTATACATAGGGTGGCTGAAATATTGCTTCAGTGGGAAAAAAGATGATATTAAATGGCTTATCGTTTCCGTACCTTACGTTTTAACATATAAAGAGTAAGAATTTCATCAAATGCTAGCAATTATTAAAATGTAAATTAACATCAAAATTTGTATAGATCATAAGCAAGGCATAGCAGAAAAGGTCATCCGACTGAGCCAAGTATTTAAACACTTGTTCAACGCCGCATCGAGTGATAGAAAGGGTGAGTGATCAAAACATAATTAAAATCATCATGTGAGAAATCAAACACAATCATGTCAACATGAGAGAGGAGGAAGAGTTAACCGGCATGAACGAAACACACCACGCACTTGCCCCCAACTGCACCACCACAAAGCACTAGTGAATAATTATAAATCAAATTGTTTTAATTGATACAACTATTTATGATAGGACCCAATTATCGGGTGGGAGGATAATTCGTATTTATCATTATACCTAGGCCAAGCGGAAACACTCCCGTCCATTCGTTCCCCAAACCCACAGCGACACTCACACAAACACAAACACATGCTGCACACGCTGCCGTATCATGGCGGGCATAATAATTATCTTTCGATCGCTGGGGTATCGCTTTCATATCCATCCAAAGTGGGAGTAATATAAACTGGGGGAAGCTTTTGAAATTAATTCAATTCAACGACCCAACAACTCTTGGGCGTCGGTGTGGATGGAGGCGCCTGGTGGCGCGTAGCAGATTGGCACAAAGGCACGAATGATGGCGTCAAAAATGCATCGGATCGGAGAGCTTAACGCGGGCAACGGAAGGCAGATACAGGTGGAAGTGTGGTAGGATATGGAATATAAATTGATCAATATTGTGTATCGCCATTTTCGATTGTCGATGTTTGGAGTGTTGGGTATTTGTTTCGTACATGTAAATGAATTTCCGAAACGTTTCGTGTATGCCCGATTACCTTTTGCTGGTTTGCTCTCCAAATGATTAAAACTTTATGTTAACCGATGGTTTGGTAAGCAATTATTTAATTAAAAATAATTCATCGTCAAATCCAAAATATTTTTTTTTAAGATATTGAACATCTTGTTTTCTGTAACAATCATTACGTCACGTCATTTTCATACCTTAACGGAAATATACTTTTTGATTTATCATCTTCAATTTGGCTAGGTATGAAAAGGTAAATGTATCAAACAAAAACAAAAACCACACACACACAGACACATCTCAAATCCACACAGTGAACATTGATCAATTTACGATGAAAGCCCATCGTGGTTGGCTTCCGGTAGCCTCACGCCGATGTACACTTTTAACATCCAGGCTACCACGGTTGCCTTCTCTGTCTCCCGCTCTGTCTCTCTCTCTCTGTATTATCACTCGGTTTGTTTTAATTAATTGGTAATTACACGTTATATTTAATGTTCAACATCATTCGAATGTGCGGCAGGGCGGATTGGGTGCGGCGGCGACGGCTACTTAACCCAAACACAAACAACAGCGAGATGAATGGGGCGGAAGATGAATCGGTAAACATAATATGCCAGCGAGGAGCACCTCCAACATGATGTTGGAGCGGAAAGGGGTGCGCGCGTGGAAACGCTGAAAATGAATTTCGCCCCCCGGGCGTTTCCGTTTCGTTCGACGGTGGGATGGGGAGTGAGATGATAGGGAAACAAATGGATAAAGAGAGAAAGAGACAAAGAGAGTGTGCAGTAGGTAAGGGCGAGCAAAAGAGCTACACTAGTGGCAACATAAGCCGCAAAGTTGTGGCAATCGGTTCGGTTTTGGCGGGCGCCACCAAACATTGGCTTATTGACTCGCATAATGAGCCCCATATTTACCTCTTAGCCCTCCTACCCACCCACGAGGGGCGTTTGTCGCGCGATCTGGCCCATTTCAATAATATCCGGCGAGCCGTTGCGTTCATTTCCGTTTGTCGAACAATTTGCAACACATGAGCTGGTTTATTGATGAAGATAATGATGCTCTTGTGGACGTATGGTGTGAGTGTGTGGTGGATGGAGGGGTGATTTTCATGACCCAACCAGCATCCCGTTACCCCACCGTTGCCATTCGCTTTTCCGCTGTGGCGTCGAGGACGTGTGGCAAACATGGGAGTATTAAATTGTACGCCACATTCCATCGGCGCTTCGGTTGGCAGCATCCTTTCCACCCACTGTCAACAATTTATACCCCCTTCCCACCCATACCACCACCGTGCGTGGGTCGCCCGGGGAATGGTGTTGTTGTTGTTATTTCATAAATAAATACATCATTATAAATGAAGTGTACTTCCACCACTTACCGGTGCGGCGGCATGTGCGTGTGCTATATTGAATAAATAAAGTGAATAACAAATAGCGGTGTGCACAACATTCACAAATTCATTCGTTTTCATCCGCGCTCTCCCTCACCCGTTCCATCACCCCTCTTGGTGGAGTATAAACGATACGAAATTGCATTCCGGCAGCGACAGGATTTTTCCCCTTTCCACTCGATCGCAAACCACAACAGTTCGGGTGGGGGGGGTGGGATGAAAAGCACTTTAACCATCACCACCACAGCAATCGGTTAATCGCCAAACTATTTATGGCGGCGGTGGTGTCGACGAGTGTTTGTGGGACGTGCGGTAATTTCATAAGGGCGTATAGGAGCTGCTTTACGGATCATTGAAGATCAAGAATGGATTGCTCATGCGATTTGCGTGTGTGTGTGTGTGTGTGTCGTACATAGAACGCTGGCGTTAATTTTTGTTTTCATTGAACAATTCGGCCCACACCATACCGGATTTCCATACAAATTAAAACCAACAAAGATGGTGGCCTCCCTCCTGACCAACCGACCCTCCCGTTCGTTCGAGTGATGGATTCAACAGGTTTAAGCTGGTGATTAGCTGCCACTTTCCAGCGCTAAATCCGCGCCCAAAACGAGCCGCAGGATTAGTAGGGTCGAGAATTAATAGGAGATTAAATTACACCACCACCTCTCGGGGTTGTTTGGGGAGGGTTTGTTTCCAAATCAATCGCTTCCATCGATTTTACTAACGCCTCATTAGGTAAATAATTAAATCCTGCGTTGGGATCGACATTGAGAAAAAAAATCATAGCGCCTTTCGTATTGTTCATCGACCGATATATTTTTTTCATATTGTTTGAATAGTATGAACATATTTGTAACATAAGAAATGACTATTCTTATCATAGCGCCTTTCGTATTGTTCATCGACCGATATATTTTTTTCATATTTGTTGTATAGAATGAACACATTTGTAACGTAAGCAATGATTATTTACGTGAGATAAAATAAAAATAAAAATTAAGATATGTAAAAGTGTTCTCCTCCTTGACGTAATCATCGTTTTTGGCAGTCCTTTTGTACAGGACAGGGTCCGGTCTCGGTTGGGATTCGAACCCATGCCGTTGACGGATATAAACATATATAATAGTAATTTTTACAGAAGCACCTTTATTTACCACGAGAGTTTCAAGAGATTGCAGTCTCATGAATTATGACTCATGAAAGCATTTTTGGGGGGTTTTACTTTTTGTTACGATAAAAATCCATTTCACCATATTATTCCTCCTTCGGCAAGCACCCGTTCCCGCTCGATTGAGGAGAAAAGGCCACCGCTACCAAGTCCCAAAAGGGCGTGAACATTATTAATTATAGATATCTAATTATCTTCTCCCGCCCCGTCCAATCTTTTCTATTTACCAAAGTTTACGCGGACTTGTTTTTCTACCTCCCACCCCCCTTTCGGACGGATTTACGGTGACTTTTTCCCGCTCATCAACAACAACCGACAACGGAGCCATCGGAATGGGGCAGGGAGGTAAGGCTGAAAACACTCCAAAGAATTCTCCAACCCTCAAACCATTGTACCACCCGCCTCCCACTATCACCAGTTGGTTCCAGTGGGATGCCGGCACCATGCCTTGTTTACAGGAGGCGACGCGAAGCCGGCGGGATGAGGGAAAACAAATTAAACTTTTCCTCGTTTTTCGCTCGCTCATTTAAGCAAAAGTGACAACGATCTCTCGGGGGAAAATTCCTCCCTCCACACGCCTCCTAACCGGAATACCAGCGTAGTCAGGGGGCAGGAGGGGCGTCGTTACAGCTGACTTATCCTACACGCCCGGGCGTGCTGCGTGTACGATGAGGGGAACAGTGAAGACAAGTGAAAGAATAAGCTGAACACCAAATAAACTCCATCCCCGAAGGATACCGGGGCATAGTCGGGAGGATGAAAAGGAAGGGAGAACGAGGGGGAGGGAACGGAAAAAGAAGGAAAGTCGGATTGCTTTGATCCTGCCCACGGATACCGCGTTCTGATGCTGGCCATATCCATTCCCCTCATGGGAAGGCACGGTCACAGGGTGTTTGTGAGCAAAACAGCAACAATGGCAACCGTTTGGGGAAATGAAATTAGATCCTGCTCCTGCTTCGCTTGTCTGATTCCCGCACGCCGTTATTTTTGCCCCTCCGCCGGCACCGAGGCACTCTTTTATGGATAAAGGAAACAGAAATTCTTTTCCTCCCCAAGGGAAAACTTTTAGCCAACATCAGACCGATTTCTGACTGAAGGACTGGTAAGGGCTTCTGATACGATGCGGAGTGCAGATGCATAAGTTCTACCTAATTTTATTAGAACACCCGGCGGAGTGGTATGGAGAGCAGTTTTGTGTTTTGTTGGTGAATTAATTATGGATCTGTTAATTTTCATTTTACTTACTTGGGGAATATGGGATAGTTTGAGTTGAAAATAAAAGTATAAAACGAAAAAAAGTTTATTTACCGGGGAAGTTAATCCATTAAAACCCAGTTATATAAAGTTAAATTCATCAAACTGAAAGTAAGTGTTTGAGTTAGTTATAGGAAAGATAAGGAGAAATTACATTTACTTATGATTCATTCTAACAATAGTTTTTTTTCAAAAACACATATGATCCTGATTTATGATGCAAAAAACAAATTAACCAACCGAGAAGAAAATTTTAACAAATTAAAAAAAGAAGGTATCCATTTCACAATTCAGTTTCCAACCACCATAATTCAAGTCGAGTGAACCTTCGCTAGCGACACTCAGTTCATCGTCATCCTTCTCACTAGTAGCTCACCTTCTCAACGTCATTGTGATAGCTTGCCCTACCGAATACCGGTGTAAGGACACGAGCACGAGAGAAGCGACCGACCACCAGTCCAACGGTTGAACAAACTCCACCAACCGTGTAGCTGGTTACGCAGTAGAACGGGGCCTCAATTTTTCCAACCATTTGCACGCTCCAATATGGAACCGCACCACCCCCAACCTCTCCATCTTTCGCCCATACAGTTTCTTTTTTTTTCTCCCCCGAAAACGCTACCGTTCCCTCGTGTACACTAGCCATGGCCATCGCTTTTGCTGGATTTCGACTCCCGATCCGGTGCATGGAGGACTACAACGTGTTTTCTTTTTCCTTTTTCTACATCACCCCCAAACCGCTCCCTTCCCCCTCCCCCCCCACGGGTTGGCTGGCAGGATAGTCACACTTCATGTTACCGTTGATGAAGGTGAGAAAAAGTGTACGAAAAGTTTTCCTGATGAAGTTTCCATCACTTTGCTCCGGGCCCCATTTCCGACCGAAAGCGCCCACCACCACCCGCCGCTTGGTGTGATCGTTGTCGTTCTAGATTGGGAGGGGGGGGGGGGGGGTTCAACGGTTCATATTTACAATCTGAGCGCAGGGGAAAAGGGGTGGGACGGAAACGGTAAGGGGTAGGGGCCGCACGAATACATCGAAATCGATGGTGGCGCGAAAAGGACGGCACAAAAACAACTCGGCTGAACAAGACCATTACGCCGTAGCGGGAAAAATCTCACCCAACACGATGCTCAATCGAGTGACAAAGACATGTTGAGGTGGAAAGCGGGCGCGGGCGGTAGGAGTGCTGTCCCTGCTCCCCCTTCCCCTTCACGCCAGCTTGGTTTAGCAGAGCCATTTCTCCTGCGGTGGTGGAGTTTTCCCCGACGGTTAGGAAATGGATCAAGAAAAAAAGGGCAGCAAAAATAAAACACAACGGTGGAGAAAAAATCCACCAGCAAGCGGGAGGAAAAGTGCGGTGGGTTTTGGTGAGTGTTTCCGTGCTGCTGCTGGAAACCAATTCGCACTCTCCCTACCCTCGCTTTCTCCATTTTCCGTCTCTGTGGCCAAGAAAAGTTAGCAAACAAGGCAACAGATGAAGACTTACGGAGTGTGTGTGTGTGTGTGTACGAAGGACCGTGGGTGAGTGGTGCGCTGGGCGGGTAGATTATTTTCCTTCCCTTCTCCCTCACCCCCACCCCGTCCACGTCACCTCACACCACACCCGTGTCGCTTGGTTGTGTGCACCTCAATTATCCGAACCACCCCCGGAGAAAAGCGGAAGCTACACAGTCCGTGTTTATTCCTGCGACCCGGGCCCGAAAGGTGATGGTTGGATAAACGTGATGGTTATTTGTACGACAGAACCAACGCCACCTTCACCACCATCACCAATCGTGCTTCCCTCCGTGCTAGTGCTAGTGAAATGAGAGGGAATGAGAGATTGAATCTCATGCTGGCGCAATATCAACGGAAGCGGTAAAATAAAAGCACACGCCTTGGTGCAAGCGGAGAAGGGGGCGGGAAAGCCACCCAGAAAGGACACAGAACGGGAAGGCAACGCGAATACCGTCACGTTAACGATTGCGCTGTTGGAAACGGACTCTGTGTGCAGAGCGGCGCAGTAGAAGGCGCAGATTGATCGTCAGGTTTTCCCGCACAATTTCAGTGCGCATTCAAACATAAGCCTGTTTAATTATTTTTAACAAAAAAAAAAAAATAGCATTCAACAACACAAAACGGATCGCGGGCAGGCGAAATTAACCGCTTTTATTGTAGTTAACATATTTATCAGTTTTGGTATCAACTCGTAATATTAAAAGTGATCTTGAAAATGTGTTAATGGGAGCTTCACAAGCGTACGCAAATGTGAAATTATATGTTGAATTTTTTTTATAAGATATAAGATAACGTGTAGATTTTTTCAAAACAGAAAAACACACCAATTCAAAACTTTCAAAGAATTTTATTAAAAACATATGACCTCGAAAACTCAAGGTTCGAACCACTGTGCGTTGGTTTTAAAAGGAAGCAAAGCATCGGCACAGAGTAGAATTCATTATGAAAAGCCACCCGAACCACTATCAAACCGCTTGGTGCTGCTTTCTCCTGCCATTCCCTTCGCGTCGTTCCCTTTTCACGGTCGTTACAACAACCACACCAACCCCCCCTCTCCTCCTGGTGGTAGTGTACAGGGAGGAAAATGAAATAAAACCAGCAACAAACAGACGAGCGCGTAGGGTACAAATCCAGGGGGAAAGGGGACCAGTGGGATGGTGGTATGGAAAACCCCGAAAATGGTAAAAGTGGAAACACGAAAACAAGGTGAGTACTTGGAGTGGGTTTTTCTTTGCGCCGCTTTTTTCACCTTCAAAAAGATTGTGCTTTTCACTCGCACCCACCTTTCCCGTTTCATTTGTCCTTTATTCTCCTTTATTTATTTTTTACGTCAGTATCCCTTGCTTCGGGCGTGTTTGTGTATGTGTGTGTGCATTGAAAGCGATGACGATCGTTGGGTGGAAAGGACGTCAACAAAAAAAAAACGCCCTGCTCACCCAATAGCGAACGATAAGCCGTCACAAACTCTTCTAACCTCGGTTTGGGGCGAGGACTTTTGTTTACGCTTTCCTCTGGTGCTGTTTCCTTTGCCATGCCGCACACTTTCCATTGATGGATGAGGGTGTGCGAGCAAATGTCGGTGGGATGATCGTCCCTAAAAGAGAAGGTAAATAACCGAGAGGAGCTAGTAGCACGAGGGAAGTGAAACAAATAACGCAAAGGGCACTCCTTTCGCTGCTCCCGAAGGCGGAAAAGTGTGGGCGCTGGTGGTTTGTTTTCTTTTATTCATCTCTAGATTTATTATCTCACCTAAATGGGGTGGCGTCCCCGGATTCAGCCGGTCCCACGTTGGTTGGGGAGTTGGGAAGGTTGTTTGGTGCTCCGTATCTTTTTTGGCCAGTGTATTTTGCAGCCCATTTTATTCCGAGAACACGTTTCCTCTGTGCTGGTGGTAATTTACTCCGGCTTCTTTTTCATTGCATTTCTATCACCTTTCGGCAGCTGAACAGCGTCACTCTGTGGCAGAAAACCGTGGCGACCGAAAGGATTAACCTCGCTGTGCCGTAGGGTTTGCTGCTGTCTGTTGGACATCGACAAAAATATGAAGAAGGACGTGAACAAATCATACCCGCGGCGGCAGCATACTTTTGCCCCCCGAAATGACGGATTGAAAGTGAATAGGCTGACGAAGAATTTTCAGCATAATACAACGTAGAAAACGATCACGACGACGAACGACAGTTTGAGGACGAACGCTTTTTCACGGACCTATGAACCTCGGCAATTTCGGAGGCAAATTGGTTGGCGCGTGGAGTGAGTTGTCTTGATGATAAATTTATTTACCGACTGGTCGTTTTTCTTCCTGCGCATTCTCTCCCCATTAGCAGTGTTTGACCTTCTTCGCAAGCCTTGCCTCAACGGACGCTCGCTCTGCAAACAAACCGACGCTATACACGGCCATTTTCGATACCCACAAAAAGGAGAGAAAGCAACCAACGGTCGCGTTGTACCCAATGGTAGATGGGAAAACATGCAGACCAAAACCCAACACACACACACACACCAGAAGCAAATACAAAGAACATCCACTTGGCAATGGCTTGATGGACGACGACGCTCCATAGGTTCCAGTGGCGAAGTCAGCTTCGAGAGCAACGGAAAGTGGGGGGATCTTGATGAGAAAATGAGGGGGGGAAACCAACAGAAAAAAAAAGCGTCGTCGTTTTTTCTCTTCCGTTGGACTGCTGGTGGCATAAATGGGATTTTCACCCAGCCCGACCCCGAACGCGGCAAAGGACCTTGGATGTGCGTGCGGAGGAAAATAAACAACAGCTCGATGGGACGAGGACGCAAGGACGAAAAAGTACCACTAGGACGAAAGCGAAAAAGTTGATTGAGATTAATTTATCTAACGAGCGAAAACACCATGAACACGAAACGACAGCGAGAGGCGGCCGGGCGCAGTGCGTTAGCGCTTCCCGGAATGATTGGGCGAGTGAATCGGGATTCACCGCCGGCGCTAAGTGGCGAGCTAGGCGATGGGCCAGGGGTAAGTTAATAGCATGGAAAAAAGAAACAAAACAGAAAAAAAATAAACAAGAGAATTCAAGTGATACGAAACGAGCCAGGGCAGCTAAATGGGCTCTGGTCACAGAAGAAAGAAACACAAGTCTGTTGATGTTTGCTAGCTTTCTTCCGTATAGAACTAATTTGTTGTGTTATTTTTATTTAAGGATTATTTGTCATAGTTGTGAGGAAGATTGAATATATATTTATAGTTCTCCATAATGATAATGCTAGTTAAAACTATACCTTATTTTAAAATTATAAATTAATACAAAAGTAAAGCTTATTATAAATTGGACTCGTTCTATGAGATTATGAAATTAGATTGTGTTTGGGGTTCTGGAAACAATGCAATAAACAAAATCAAAATCCTTTCATCTATTAATAAAAGTAAAATACAAATCACAACACATAAAAAAACGTTCAAGTAAACATGACAAGCTTTTACATTTGAAAAAGAAACTCTACAAAATGGCGAGAAAAGGAACACGCAAAAAGTGGCACAACCTGTTTACCGATAACAGAGTAAATGATTAGCAGCTTTACCAACATATTCAACAAGGCTTCCCAGTAGTTAAATTCGGTCCGGTTCTATTGGCTGCAAAAACGCAAACCATGTCAGGCAACACAGCTTCACATGGATTCCTATCCGAGACTGCAACCGAATGTTTCGGAATAAAAAAAGATTTCCACACTTTTATCTGTTGAGAGAGAAAAAAAAATAGAACGCTTCAGCTCTCCCGAGGCAAGGAAAAATAAATCGAAACACCCACACCCGACGGCAATAAGCGCGACGACAATGTTTTCCGACGTTTGTTGAATTTTCTCACTTCCTCACGGCATGCAGAAAGCGTCCTTCTTTCCTGCAGCATGCCACACTACACCATCGCTTAGCACACGTACACGTACCATCGCTATGTGTGTGTAAGCGTGGTGTAAGTGTGCCGCTTTCTTATCCGATCTAGGATACACTGGTTTCGCTTCGCTTTTATTTGAGGTTTTTTTTGCCTCCCCCCGTTTGGCTTACTTTTACTCCATGTCTATCTCTTCGGGGGGTTTACGCCAAAACAGAAGCAGCTCAGCATTCGGTGTGTGTGTGTGTGCGTGGCTTTTGGGGTGCAACGTCGCCCGGATGCCACCGGCGAACGGAACTGAGCATCGTTTCAAGAGTTTATTTTCCTCCCGTCTCGGATCGCCAACCCCTCTCCCCTCCGGGGAGGCAAAAAACTGTAAAAATCCTCGCCAAGGATATGATGAATGCGAAAGAATGATGCTGGGGAAACCCCCTACTCTACGGGATGGGTAAGAAAACGGGGGAAAGGGGGGAATTTGGAAGATTGGTGAACGGGAGTAAGGAAGCGAGAGCTTGCTTGGTTCAAAGAACCCTTGGGTGATTCCGTTACGTGTTTGTGCGCGTGTATGTGTAGCTCTGGTTGAAAAGTGGAAAATGGAAACCTTACGCCATCATAACCACCGCGCAGAGGGAGGAAGGGTGGGTCCAAGGGGACAGGAAGCGAAGTAAAATTTTCTTTCTTCTTTGCGATGGTTTTCCACGAACAACTTCCCTCGAGCGCTTTTCTCCCGCTCGAGATTTCCTTTCTGTCGTTTAGCTCACTCCATCATTCTTCGTTTCTTTTTTTTTTTCATTCCTCCTCTCCCAACACGCCCATGAGCAGTGTCTTCTTGTGTCATTTATTCAACAATTTTGCAGGCCCGCTCGGCCCGACCCCACAAGCCGGCGTCCTCCCCCTGGCTAGATGCGCGGGAAATTCCATCCCTGCCGGGAGAAGCTGTGTCCCCCGAGAGCACTTTCCACTTTTAACACTGGTAAGAGATCAGATTGCTTCGCAAAGTGCAGCTGAACGCGGGACGGGGTAGGGAAAACCGGGTTTGTAGCGGAAAACAGGGCGTGTTACAAAAGAAAAGCTGCTTTCCTTTCTCATCGCACACCTTTCGTTGGCGCGGTTGTAGGGGGTGGTGGTATTCTATTATAATATTGTCATCTTTTCTTTCTTCTCGTCGGGCGCGTTTTATTTTTCACTTCCCTTTTCCCTTTTCTCTCTGTCTCTCTCCCTCTCTTTCTCTTTGTCCTTGGGCCCTCGCCCTGCTTTTATCATTTTCACGCGACTTGTGACTTCTTTCATCTGCGAAAACACCACCCTCCGGTGGGGGTTGGGGGCGGGGGGGAGCTCAGCATAAAAATGCTCGCGCCGGAAAAATGACACCGACAAAAATGAGAATACCGTCCGGGATGATGGGTGGTGGGCGCACGGGGAGGATGGGATTTGGCTTGACTTCATGAGGGGATGAGCACACTTTCCGTGGCCCCTTTGGGATGCAAATTTGTTCGCTCGCACAACCACCACCCGTGTGCTCCGATCCTGTTTCTCTCTTTATTAATAAGTCCTCTTTTGCATGCTTCTCCTTCGGGCAAGATATCCTGCTGCTCTTTGCCGCACTGTCGCTTAATGCAACCACAACGAGGCGCGGGTGGAAAGCCGTTTCTTTTGTGGGTGGGTGGGGGGGTGGGGGGGGGGGTCGAGGGAAGAGGGCGACGAAATTGGTGGCTTCCATCGAGCGGAAAAGTTTTCCCGCCACCGTGGCCTCGGCACGGGCTGGAGGTTTTGGTAATCAGATTTATTTGAATAATTTCCTAGTGATTATACCTTTTAATTATGCCGCCAGTGAGGACGCACGCTGGATGTGGAGAAGGGGCTAGAACGGCAGGGGATATGCTGTCGTTTTTCTCATTTAAGGCTTCCTCCGGCCTTTGGAGGCAAGAATTATGTTTGTTTTTTTTCCCTCTCTTTACTTTTGTTTGTCTCGCAACGTTTTGGATCACCCTTTTAGTCGAGCCGGGTACGCTTTTCGCGCGGCTTCGGAGTGGGAAAGGATTTTCACTGAGTAATGAGTTTTTGTGCGCCATATCTTTGCTTTAACTTTTGCGCCTTAGTTTTTCAATTTGGCTCACCACTTTTTATGGGTGTGACTTTACGGGTGTGTGTGTGTATTTTTTTCTTCTTCGATCCTTTCCTTTCGTGTATCCTTTAACTGTTTTCTTTGTTCAACTTAGCAGGGCGACATGACCGTTTAGTGGCAGCAGGACAAGGGGAGTTTTGCCGTAATTGATTTTAATTGATTTATTGTGCGGGGATTGAATTCCAAATCTGTCCGCAGCAAGAAAAGTTTTTGATTGTACAAACGAATTTTTTGACACACATTTTTTGTGTAAGTATAGTAAATTCAACTAAAATAATTTCGTCAAAACACACTGAAGTTGTATGAAAAATAATTGAATGCATCTGATGTTAACATATTTTAAATGATTGCATAAAAGACGAAATAAAATCAAAAACATATTTTTGAATAGTTCAACTGAAATGACATTTCATTGAAAGTTTCTCATATCGATAAATGACATAAATGTAATGAAAGTTTTTGCAAAATTCTTCATCCTTGTGTGACACGCTTTCACTCGCTACCACTGTGTGGGTGTGTTTACTTTTGTAATATGAATGAATCAGCACAGAAGGGACATATTAACGTCGGAAGCGAGCAGGACGTGGACAAAGGAACGATGGTAGCCATTCCACCGCAACGAACACATTTGACACGAGCTAACTAGTAAATGAACAAACTAATCGAATTACCATTTAGTCTTGTTTCGGCAATGATTCCATCCGTCCGCTCGATCGTGTGCCGGTGGGGCGAGTTTTTCCCCCATCCCAGTAAACCACCCACCGTCCGGGCGGCGGCTTCTGTGACATCGTCTAATCTGATTCCATGTATAATATGATTATTATTGCTGTCTACAACAAACTGCCGCCATCCGACCCTCCGGCACTCTCCGCCAGCGTTTCTGTGCACAACCGAGTTGGAAAATGGTTTCAGCAAAACCCCGGGCGAAGTCGAAAGTCTCCCCTCAGTTAGTTGTTGTCAGCCAGCTTCGTCCACCTCCTCCGTTTCATCTGCTTTTCAATATTCACCCCGCAAGGCAAATTTTGAGTGGAGAAGCTGCGTGACTCACCCAGCAGGACGGCAGGAAGGAAAACCACTGGGAAAATACGCCACGCGGGTCGGCGAAGGGTAGTGGAAATGGAAATGGAAAAAAGCACACCAGAACGAATCACAGGCAAGAAGCTGCCGCAGCCACTGAAACACTCTTTCCACACATTTTGCCGGCTCGTCGCCTGCATAAAGGCATAAAACTTTGTCCAATTGCCGTCGGAATATTTGCCGTATAATGTTCGGCATTTAGGCAAGGGGGGGGGGGGGGGAGGGTGTTCTCGCCCTTCGTCACACAATGTTCATTCCATTTACCTTCCCCTTCTCTCCCACGCACGCACCGCATTCCGCACCCGGCTCAGATTTGTTGAAGTATCTGAAGTTTCTCCAGCCCGAAAACTGCTCCGAAAGACTTTGGTGGCCCGGGGAAGCTAGCCGGGAAATACTTTGCCCACGCAAGGGGGGGGTGGAAGCGTGACCGCCCGTTGGGCTGCGTCCTCTTCCGCACACCACCCGTTTCCGACCGGGAAAGGAAAGATGTAACAAGGGCGCCAAAACCGGAGCTGACATCTTTGGACCGGTACGGCGGGAAGGAATGACGGGGCGCGCCCCGTGTGTGTGGGGGAAACGGACGGTGTGTGGAGGGTTTTTGCGTTGAGCGGTTGACGACTTCCTTGAGTTGATTATTATTCCAGTTTACAACTTCGCTCGAACACGCCGCCTCGGCACGGGAACAATTCCCACCACGAACAAACGAACGAACGAGCGAGCGAACGAACGAAGGATGGCCTGAAATGGGTCGCCCTTCCGTGTGTTCCGAGGTTTTCTACGGAGGTGAAGAAGGTCCCCCCCCCCTCTCTTTTCTCTTCCCTCCATGACGTGTCCTTTTTCTCCCCGGGAACTTTCGAGCAACATTATTTTCTTTGTGCACATTACCGAACCCCTCTCGGATTCAGTCGGGCAGAATAGCAACATAAACATCCCTCTCTCTCTCTCTCTCTCTCTCTTCGCGCAGAGGAAGAAAGTAAGGCAATGAAATCAAGCACTTCCGCTTCCGTTCCGTTCCGTTTCGTTTGAAGGAAGGGAGTGGGTAGGAAAAGCGCCCTCAGCACTCACCCAAGAAGGTGGCTGTGTTTCTTCTGCGGGACGCAATTTTCGCAACAAACACTACCGACATTCCGTGTTTCCAAGGTGCTCGGCGGCTGAAGCCAACGGCTGGATGTCGAGGACTTTTTCCCTCCCGCGCAGGGAGTTGGAAGAGATGTGTGAGGCTCGGTGAAAACGAGACTGCTAAGAGAATTATAATCGAGTTAGTCGAGGCGAGGACCGTGGACTGCAAGGGCTGGGTGTGTATTGCCTCGTCTGGCCTCTTTCCTCTCGCCCCCTCCCGAAGACGGTTGCGTTTGCCGGAGAACCGTCCTTAACGAGCCCGTGTGCTGGTTGATATTGTTTGTTCGTTTGTTTATATTTGCATCCTCTCCCATTCTTTTGTTTTCACAGACTTTTGATGAAGAAATAGCAACCGACCGCGATGCAGATGTCTCTGTCTGTGTGGCTTGAGAGTGAGTTGATGTTATCCACCGTCGTGTGTTCCTTTTCCTTTTGACCCCATCACTCACCCGCGATGAGATGAGAATACCGTTTGAAAAGTGTCAACAATCAGAAATGGAATATTTTCGTAGGCAAAAGTGGATTGTTTCCAGCCGGGAAAAACCAGTTTCAACCCGAAATATTTTGAAGCGATTTAACAACGAACATGTGAATGGAAACGTTCCGCCATCCCCGAGCGAAAGCAACACGAGTACAATAAAATAAACATGATGGGGTCCCCTCACGTCGACCACACGACGGTTCCCGGAGGCACGGAAGGCACGAGGTGGTTGGGGTGCGATCCCACGAGATCGTAAATGTCATCAATGACGGCCCAAAGGTGCCTCCTACCCGCACGCTCGGTGGTGGCTCAATGTGATAATTTCATGCCCTTTCCTTCGTTCATGCTAGCACGTAACTACACTCCAATGGTGCCGTGAACGCCATCGTTCTCCTGCTAGCATATTCATCCGAAGGGCAGGATGGAAAATGATGCAACCGAACCCACCGAACAGGACCTAAGCCAATTTGTGCCGACCGGCGCGGGGGGTGAAATAATGAAAGCGAGTGAATATCTTTCGGTTCCTTGCTCCTTCGGGACGAGTTTACGATGTTTCGTCCTTCCACCTGCTAGCTCACCTTGCTGAATCGTGTCTCAGCGTCGGTGGAGGCAGCTGTTATTACTGTTATTTTAATTTAATAACCTAAGCTTGACTCATCGTCTATTCAACGCACTGGTCGTGGTGGTGACGGTGGTGGTGACGGTGGTGGTGAGCCGCTTAGCTTCTTGACTTTGTTTCTCATTTTCACTGTTTTGCCATATTTCTAAAAAACTGGTCTCATGAACTGGCCATAACGTTGCAATGCTTCTTTTTTGGGAAACATTTTCCTAAACTTCAGCTCAAAAGAGAGAGAGATTGACGCTTAAACTTTTGAGAAACGTCGATTTAAAATAAAATTCAATTTTTGTAAAAACTGAATGATTTGTCCAAAAATCATAGATTTAATAATAATAATAATATTAATAATAATAATTTCCGACTTACCTGTTTGTGCATTTCCACGTTTAATCCATAAGACATTTCATAATACTGCAAAGAAAAAGAATATACAAACAATTAAACGTTGAAAATATTTGTATTGTGTTGTGGTTTATTATTGGTTAAATAAGTTTATTAAAGGTTAAATTAAATCTAAAGGATCTTTTCTTGAAATAAGAAGCTCCAAATTGGGTACAACTAACGAGAATGATGGTTTTTGTTTGCCAACCAATCATTTTGATAACATTTTGTTTTTATATTTATTGCAACTTTTATTTATTATGGCATTTATACAATTGCTAAAAATTGCAAAAAGAAGTAGAAATGTGAAAAAATGTATCTTATAAAAAATAATTTGACTTACAAATGTTGTGATAATTTTATTCAATTGCTGGGTATGAAAACAAAACTGCAATATTCATTTACGTTCGATGGAGACGCCTGGTGCTTGGTAAAAAAGATACGAACTTGCAGTAAGAAACATCAATATTCAACGAGTATTTAACACGTTAAATTACCAACCCTACTGTAGGATTGGAAGAACTGGACGGCATTTGTGGTCAATAATTTTCCATGGCGGTATAAAATAAATCGATCAATTATTCATCGATTCGTGTGTCGGATAGATTGTTCGTCCATTTGACCACATGTCGCCACTCGTGGCTAAGGATGTGCAACGAAATGCCAACACGGGCTGTGTGAGTGTGTGTGCAATCCGTTTTGCCTCTGAGCGATCCTTGCATAAAAGCTGATAATGACTGTTATTTTTATCGAAATAGCATAAATTCGATCGCATTGGAAAGCGAACACGCAGACCGTGCTCTACCATTGAGCGGCTAATTGCATCTTTTCTACACCTGCCACTCCAGCTCCACTCCGCTCGTCATGGCCTCGTCCACTCTTCTTCTGTCTCAAGCAGACACCCTCGCCTGCAACGGGAACTAAATACGATGGGTCATTGGAAGCTGCATTTCTAACGTCCACTACCGCATAAAACATGGCGTCCCACGCCACGCAGATCCGCAGCAGCACCCAGTGCACTTGCATCGAAAACCGTCCGCAATGGGCCTGGACGAAAGGATGCACATTGCAAACCGGGTGCCTGCTCCTGGCGACACGAACCACCCACTCCCAGGCGGGCAGTCAGAGAAAATTGCATTTAATTTTCCAAATATTTTATTTATAGCCACCCCGTACCGCCTACCCTCTAGTGCGTGCGTGTGCGGTGCGGCAACAAACGGCAAGGTTATCCTGCGCCAACAGCAACAACTTCCGGTTTCCGGTCGAACGGCAGCGCGCCTCCACCGAACATACACACACACGGGCAATGCAAATGGAGGATAAACACCGGCGCACATCGAAGCTGAATTGAAAGCTGATAGTTCGGCCGTGTGCAGTCCCGATGGAGCTCCACTCCCGGGGAGGTTGGTGCGTGGAGGTTCCTGTGCTGCCGGGGGGCGATAGGTGAATGATGATAATAATTTCACAATCACTTCGCTACGATTTCCACTTCCGATGGTGGCAATCGAAGACCGTTCGGAACGGTTCCCGGGTAGAAAACGTTGCGGGTTCCGGTGGTGGTGTGTTTCTCGAATATTTCTCGAGTTAAATTTATTCCAATGGATTTATTTGCACCGGTTTGGGTAGGGTGCCGGTAGAGGATTGGTTTTCGGGAAGGTTCTGTGTCACGTTTGGGCGGACGAAATATGAAACATGAATGTTTCCGAATTTCGCCATCGACAGGCACGCGGATGCAGTCAAGTGTACGCTTGGAACGGTGTTGTGTGTGGGTTTTCATCAAACGAGCACGAGATCCGTCAGCAGTGTGGGAAGCGATCTTCGTACGTACACACACACACACACACACGCGCACTGGGTAAAATATCCCATTTCGAATGCAAAGTGCAAGGAAAACGTACATTCATCCCACCGATCGGAACGCCACCGGAAAAGATATCGATAAATTCGACATGTGAGGTCACACAACACAGCCGATTCCGGAGGAAAATGGGACGTTGTGGTGCAGGACACACGACTGCAGCATCAGCGAATGAAAGTACGAATTTTGATTCTCCGTTGAAGTGTATCCCCAGGATACTTTTCTCATCATCCTCAGCCGAAATATTGTGGTTTAACGTTTCGTTTTATTTTTTTTTTTCGTTTTGCTTCCTCATCTGCAGGATAAAGCATCGTTATTCGCTTTGCCCGAAATGGGAAAGGAGGAACTGTCCCAGGATCATATCCGTTTTATACCGGGCCGCGCACACACACTCGTGCACACGTACTTCTTCCGCATATCGTCCGAAATGTGGGCTTCAATAAATAATATTCAAAATTATTCATATTGCTCTGAATGCGAATTTGATTGGATTTGATTGTGCGGAGCTGAGGGATGCGCCACCCGTATACCGTGTGCTTGTACCGCTTTCACCATTTGCCTGTTACCACCTTTACCTCCAAACACCGCACTCGGAGTGCGGGGGGAGCGTTCTACAAGTATTGGTTATTATTTTACCGTAGCAAAATGCCAGAGAAAAAGGTGCACCGAGGTGCCGTTGCTGCGTACGGGCCCGGTTTGCTTTCTCCTCCACCTTTGAACGGCAACGACGAAAGCGAGTATTTACGCAGCTGCTGTTGCACCAAAAGCGTTGCAGTGAAACGAAGTTTCGTTGATTTTATTTATCACCAGCGAGGTATCCGTTTTACCTAGGTGCTTCAGATGCGTTGGCACCAAACAGGATATAAATAAAGCCTGTTTGACGTCACTGACGTTTTGGCGTTCCTTTTGGGTAGGTTTGTATCGAAGGCATTTTATTTTTTTGTCATCAGCTACGGATGGCATCAATTCGTCAGCGAACTGTGGAACTATCGCGTTACGAACACTCACAATGCACGATTTACAACTGAATGAAATCTGTGACTGGATTTTTTTTCCAAAAGACAAGCAACAAAGATACCTATAAAAAGAAAACAGTTTATCCAAGTATTTGCTCAACCTAAATTTCATCCTAGCTATCATCATGCTGTGTACAGAATAGAAAATATAACCAAAAATTATTTTTGAAACAAAGAAAAATTTTAAAACTGTGCACAGTTAGGCTTTGTAAATGATTATTAACATGAAAATTAAAATATTTTTGACGAATAGCATTTATTTATCACAAAGTAAAGAATTAAATAATCAAAAGTCTGGCGAACCTTTTAACAGCCGAAACAGAAAAGGGCATGGGACAACACAATGATAAATTTGTAGTCAGACCGTCATCATATTTCCCGTTTTTGTACGAGCGGTGCTGTCCAAGGAGATCGAAACATGCTGATAAATTTATAATTAATATTGTATAAATACGCACCGTTGACGATGCGGCTCGCTTCCGATCTGAGAATATAACCTAGTACGATGAGCCATCCCAATCCAACGGCAAAAACGAGCCCGCACACAACCGGCCGCGGGAAATCCTCCATGGAAAGCACTAGACAGCAGGCTCCGCTCCGTTTGAGGGTACTTCCGCTCCGGGATATTCGAGACGACCTCGACCCAAACCCAGCGCGAAGGAGCGTTGTACATAGTGTAATACGCGAGGACGCGCTTCTAGGTGGATTGCAGCCTCGAACTACATTTTCCATCGGAAAATCTCTCGCTCCACTTTTGCCCATCCGCCAACATCATCCCCAACCGGAATTTGTGCAATCCGTAATCTGGTGACCCGACCGTTTTCCCGTACCCTCGATGTTCAGCGCGCAAAAGTTTCGCGTACGGTGTGTGTACACGGTGCGGATCGTTTGCGTACACCCAATTCGACAAACATGGTACAAAAAAATACACACACACACGCATATAACAGAGCACCGAAAGAGGTTAGAGGTGGATGAAAATGTTTTCCCAGCGCCCCGAAACCCACAAAATCCTGGGTTTCCCACCCAGGCAGGGCGGGCGGGATGATATCATGATGGAGAAATATCTGTTTCGCCCTTGTGTGTCCTAACGAACCCAATCGTAACGCAACCGTGAATGGTGAGTGTATGGGTTATGGAGCCTTTCGTATGGAGCGACCCTTTTCAAATCGGCCGTTCCATCGGTGCCCGGGACACCGTTGACGTTGCGTACGATCGAAATGGAGTCGATGTCGGTGCCGGCGCTACAAAGGATACCCAACGAGCATCACGGTAGCAGCCCACAAACGACGCCCGGAATGAACTGGTTGACTGGTGGGGGAGAAGGGAGAGGACTCCGATGCAATAGACGCGCTATCCTTTCGATCTTCCCAACGCACTCACCGTGTCGTGTCGGGAAGCTCTTGTCCTTATCGTTGCATCCTCTTGTGCGTCAGTCCAAACATGCCTTCGAATAACGCTGCAGGAGAAAGGGGAGCCATGGGGGGGACAACGACGAGGGGGCCAAAAACATCAGCAGAAACATCAACAAACAAACAAATGGCGCTTGCTCCGTGGGCCTGTTTGATGCCTCCCCCCCTTCCAGCGGTTGGGAAATCGGGTTCGTTGGCGTTTTGGTTACGTACGCTGGAAAACTCATATTTTCAATGCGTTTGGTGGCTAGAACTGTCCATAAAAAACCCGGCCACCACTTGGAAGCAACTCACGGGAACCGAATTTTCATTTCATTTACCATTTCAATCTCTAACAAAAAAAAACCGGCCCTCGGATGGTGTGAACCGAAAGGTTTTGATATTTTCCGTACTGAAGGGTCGAAGGGTCTGACGCATCAGCCATAAGGATATTCTAGCTCTCCTTTTTTCCGGATTATTTTCTACACCATGCCCGGGGAGAGTGGTCTGAATGTTTGATTCCGCTGGTGGGCTTAGGGTGTTGGTGAGGTTCGATGCTGACGCTTGGAAGTGGATTGAACTGCACCGACAATGGTCCCACAACCCCGCATGCCCTACACGTGCGGCCGTAAGGCGGGGAGAAATTCGAGCAACTGGATACCATGGCATCGATCCGACAATTTCGAATCTCGTACTCGTGATAGCGCGCGAGTGCACAACCGTACGGAGGAGGGTTCACTTTTTGCGCTACTCTAATCTCTAACCCACCCGGAATGCCGCAGCGGGCCCGCCCGGGAGAAGAGGCTCATGGGAGCGGTTGGAAATTCCATCACGCCACGATAGCGCCACCATCGAGTGCAGGGATCTACCTCCGAAGGGTAGCAGATGTCGAAGTCGACGCAGCGCAACCATTCCCACGCAGGAACGACCACATCCAAGAAGTAGATCGTGTGATCCGTACACCGTGTGAAGCCGTGGCGGTTACGATGTTGCTGCGCACATTGGATACGCGGATGGAATTTTACCCTGCCACGGAACAGATAGCTCCCTCGTACGCCGAAAAGGAATGGGAAATGTAAAAAAACCATGCTTTATTCAAAGAATCATGGAAACCAAAAAGAGAAATAAACAGCGTTGGTACTGTTTGCATGAGAAAAAAAAACATCGAGTAGACGAGAACTGCAATCAGACTCCGGAATGTTGGCAATATGCACTTTAGTTTATGTATCGACCGCTGGTGCAACGCCTGCAATAACTCACTTCTAGATAAACTACGAAACCATAGAGCATGGTATACTCTCGGATGCAATCGGATTTTTCATTTTTGTATCCAAAACAATAAACAACTAAGCAAGAGAAACTATAAATCCCACGAGAGGATGTATCAATCAGTAAGACAAAGAAACATTTTGATACAATTTCGGTTGAAATGGGAGATATGAAAAATGGGAAATACAACAGTTTTTTTTTTTAAATATTTTCACACGGTATCCTGGATTTAAGATATATTTCAAGTTCCTCAACAATAGTTTCTAGGCGTGCAAAAATTTTATTGTGTTTCGAGTACTTGGTTGCCCACTAGTTTTTAGTGTTTCTAGTTTGAAAAAAGAACATTGTGAAAATCAGTGCTTTGAAATGATGTATAACAACATGTGTAAATTTAATAACAACATTCAAACGGAACCGGTTTGAAACAATATTAAAAGTAGACAACAGCTAACAAAATGTAAGAGCAGAGCTTCTTTATCCTCAGTTAAGACAACAACGAACAAGCGTAAAAAGGAAACTGTGCCACTAACAACATTGTTTAAGATGTACGAATAAACGAGTGTGCCACTGTCATAGAAATAAGTTCCTTCAGTCACTAAAGTTTTGCAGGAGCATAAAAAGCGAGTAAATTTTCTTGTTGATCTAAAACGAAAGAAATCAATTAAAATGTTTTGCTTGTTGAACTCCTTCCTGTCGAACACACCTACCGCCATAAAAAGGTTCATATTAATCAGGCCAAAGCCAGCGCACGTCAGTTGCGTCGGTTTTTGGGCACTTTGTAAGATAAACTTGAATAGGGCCTGTTCTTCGCGGCCCATCTCGGACCAAGCGATGTCGTACAGCTTGACGATGAACTGATCGCTCCGCAGCTCGATGAGCGTCCCGAGAAAGCATAGGATCAACATCTGTATGAAGGCAACGGGCAGGATGAACAACCCAGGTAGCCACAAGGACTGATGAGTTTTCAAAAAAAAAAAAAGAGGAATTATGGGACCGCATACTTATTCTTTGCATCGTGGAAACTTACACGACTGAGCTCCGTCAACGTGACGACCACCTGGAGGAAGTTGCATAAGAATTCGACAAACGATTGCTGGCGGTAGCACTTCTCGATGTGTACGATGTAACTGTGAAGTAGATCACAAACCATAACCCGTTTGGTGCCGAAAGTTGTGCCCTAAGTAACTCACGTTGTACAGCTTTGCTGGAACTGAATTATCTTCACCAGCTTTGCGTGCATTTCGGCCCTATCGCCTTCGGCCCCGGACCGACGAGCGTTCCGGATCGTGGCGTTCAAATCGTCCAGCCGTACGATCAGCAGTTCGTACTGTATGCAAATGTTGAAGATGAACGCAAAGAAGATGTTCTGGGACGGGATGAGCGGAACGGGGGCGATGAAGATGTACACCAGCTGGACGACGAGCGTACTCCAGTAGCCCGTGGGCGTCCCAGGGTCGACGAACGGTAGCTGCACACCGAGCGGCAGAAACCGTTGCCCAACGAACAGATAGAACCCGAAGGGCATCAGTGCGATCATGACGATGCCCAGCGCGAAGCTGCTCGTGTAAACCGTCACGCTGTGGCGGAACAGGCGCGTGTACTTCGCGAGCACGCTCTGCTGGGCCGGATCGTCCCGGGCGGCACCGAGGTACACCCGCTCCGCTAACCGCACCGACCGGTAGCATCCGGCCGGGTTGCCGAGCGCCACCGCCAACCGAGCCACTCCGATGATGGCGTAGAAGGTGGCCACGATGCTGAGCACCAGCTCGCTCATGTTGCCCCACGTGCGCACGACACTGTACAGCGACAGCACGATGAAGGAGAAGGCGGCGAAGCAGATGAGCGCGGTACGGTAGGAGAACCGATGGGCGCCCGCGTACATGTGGCACCCAAACATGCCCAGGATGCGGTTTTGCCAGACCAGCGTCGCACGGAACTGTTCTAGCGAATCGGTAACCATTTTCCGTCGCGCGAAGTCTTGAGCGGGACACTCAATTACGACACGTTATCGCTTTCGATACCTCGCCGTTACTGGCTGCGAACACGTATAGTCGAATGCCATTTGAACGACCTTTCCCTGGAATGTGCTGTGAGTAGGGTTTGCAAGGGAAGTAATTAAAACGATGGCTTGAAATTTCCCTCCTCTAGCAATCGAACCCTTCGAAACAGTAAACACTTCAAAGAGAATTGTATATGAAAGATTTAATTTGATACAGTAAAACGATTCTCGATTCATATATCGTTTTAAGTACATCGTCCAATGAATATCATACATTCATTATTACTATATTGGAACGCAATTATTTTTACCAAGTTCTATTCCCATTCTTCTTATCAAATGAATAATACACTAAGCGAAAATGATCGACGGTAAAAAGATCATTTTGGTGTATAATTGTTGCAAGCAAATGTGTTTTCAATCCCTTGCCAACCCCAACACCTTATGTGCTATTCATCATGTTCTTCGGTTGAAGACAATTACTCCTATATTTAACAATCCCCCACCGATTCTTTCTACCATGACCTTCTAGAGGATTTCAATTGGTTTCACAAGTTTACCAATAAAAATATAATTACTCACTCAAGCTAGAGATGTAGTGTGAGGCGAAAAAAGGGGGAAGCCGAGTGCATGAAAAAGCACGAGCAAGTCGTAAAGCTCGCCATCGAAGGAGAACCATCAAGGGTACTTTATGAGAAGTTCACGTCCTTCTCTGCGCCCTGCGTGACGATGTGTCTGCAACTGCTCGAAGCAAAGCGGCACACCACCATGTCGTAAACCGTGTACCCGTATAATAGATAATATCATCTACCGTACCAACGGGCGGTGGCCAAGGGGTGTCACGCTTGGAAAACGCCAGAGCAACCCTTAATAGACCAATTTGTAGCAGTGGCAACCTTCGCCGGCTTCAACAAGCGGCGACTACGAACACGACTGCTTAGCAGCACCTACCGGCGAAAGGCAGTGTGAGTTTGCACAACTTTCTGACGGAAAACCAAAAAGAAAAAAAACACAACATTCCCGGAACACGACAGACTTCGCCCGGGAAGGAAACGGAACGAAATCTTCAATCCGATGAAAGGATCCGCACGGCGAGCGATAATATTAACATCTTTATAGCGGTTGTTAATTTTCAGGGTGAAAAAAACTACCACAAATAGAAGAAAGCAACACGACAGCGTGCACAATGGAAGTCGAGGGTTTTATGGCATTATCCACACTGCCGCCCCGACACGCCTCGGGCCTCCGCCGACCTAACCCATAATCGGGTGGTTTTTGGCGAAAAACCGGGCAACACCAACTGGCGGCAGTGAAAACGTGAAGCTTATTACGATGGCACCATCGAACGACGGCGTCGATGAGGGTATTTTTACACTGCCTTTCAGTTGAAGGAAGGACTCGGAAACAATGTCGAAAAGCATAAAGTTTTCTTTTCGCATGAACAAAAAACAATAGAAACCCTTTTTGTTCGAAGTACTAGGGTGCCCGCAAACTGCATCTGGTTGAAACAATATATAAAATTTTTATGGAATACTACTATAAAGCATTGGCTTTGTAGGACAAAAACGAAGGTTTGGTAAGTGGCAGCAAGCCATTTGTGAACTACTTAGTTTTCTTTACATGTCCGGGTGAGTGAACGACCAGGCGCCTCCATCAGCGCATATTTTGCAGAACGATATAAACATATTATCATTTATTTTGGATGTTCGTTCGATTTATAAGAAATGAAACATTTAAAATTTTATTAAAATAAGTTATTTGTTACATTGGGAAAACAATGTACTTATTTGTGTTTAATTTAGTGAATGTAAAACATGAACTCTCCATTGCAACGAAATATAAATAAAAACGATGTGTTTTATGTTTGAGGACAAAAAACCATAGCAAGTGAAACCACTGGATGTAAAAAATCATTTAAATATTCACATCATGTTTCCCTTCTATTGCCACACGACGGATAATGGGGGTGCGAAAAGCTCGTAAAATAATAATAGCTCCCAGTGCTGCGCTCTCTCCCTCCTTTCCTTGAGGAAAAGTTCAAAAATGTCTCCATCCATTCGCGAACCGATTTTCCAAACTTCCTTACCGACGGACTCTTCCGCGTGTGCAGCGTGTCGCGTACCGAGCGAACGAACGAACGAACGTAGGAGCACACGGGAGGTCAAAATATTCACCGTCATTTTCACCACTTACAACCACTTCCGACTACCAAAAGCGACGAGACCCGACCGACCAACCGGGAAGTGAAGGATTGTGAAGCCGAAACCGGGTGGGACAGCAGGGTGCGATTTCTAGCGTGGAATAGAATATTAAAGAGCCGGCGAAAGCAAAGCCATGCCCTTCCTTCCGGTGTCAGTTAAACAGTCGGAGGTCATGGTTTTGGAGCCGTTGATGATGACGACGACGACGGAGATGATGACGATGATAACCGTCGGAAGAGCGAGTGTATGAGAGAAAGGCATTATGCTTAAATTTGCATAAAGAATAAAATTATTACCCCGCCATGGTGCATGGACGCGAGAGATGGGAATGCTTTGAGAGCGGAGGGACGGTGGTCTTGGCCATTTTCCGTTGCTGAAGTTTAGTATTTTTCTTTCGGTACTCCAACGGCGGAACGGAGGCAACGAGATCGTGTTTTTTTTTTAAAACATCGGTGTGCATCAGGCAGTTATGCGAAAGCTCTTTTCTGCGTCAACGTCAAGTAAGGCCACTTGTAGAAATACTCCGGCAAGAGGGGAGGAGGGGGGGGGGGGGGGATGAAATAAATAGCTAAAGAACGCCACACAAAAAAAACAATAAGAAAACGTTCGAAGAGCTTTCCCGGCGGTCATAATGTAGTTATTATGAATTATTATCGCAGAAAGTAAGGAATGAAAATAAATGAGCGAATATTAACAGCGAGACGAACGTGTGGTGCGAGGATGGATGGCAAGTTTGCAGAAACAAGCGCAAACTCGGACCAACGTTGGGGAAAGCGGGTGACTTTCCAGCTGCGGATAACTATAACGACTTTAAAAGTTTGCGTCCTACATTTTCTACGGAGCAATTTTTAATTAGTTTAAAGCGGGTCCTCAAGCCTGTCGACCAAGAGGACAGCATCAATTTAATATACAGCTATTAAATACAACCTGTCTTTCTTTGCAGCTAATCGGTTCTATTCGATCTTGTTGGATTAAGATACTCAATTAATTTGATGTAAGAATAGGAATAGGACCAAGTATAATTTATCTTCATTTGTACGAACCATAGGGCTCACATAGAGTTTGCAAATATGTTTCTTTTTTTGTCTCATTTACTGTTCCAATTTATCTCTTCTATAGCGTCCTCTTACAGATATCAAGAACCGGTTTGTAGTTGGTCTTACTTCTTACTTCAATCAAGCTTTTTTTTATCTCATTTCTTCGTTTTCAGATTTCAAGCTAAACACTATAAACAATTGCAAAAATTAGTTTTCGAATGTTTAGTTCCTCAGCATTAATAAATTTGAAATAAAATGGTTGATGAAATAACACATACACAAATCATGTAAGCATCACATCGCGCTGTCCGTAAAGCAAAAGCCACCGAGATAAATAACTGAAGTCTATCGCCTTTCAAAGCAATAAAACAGCGGGAAAATATGTTTATTGCCCATGGAGGGGGATTTTGCCTCATTCTCGGCAACCACCTCCACTGCCACACTCCCACAGAACCACAACAATTAGAAAGCATATTTTGCGGTTCAAGCTGCACATTGTTTCACCCATCAAGCACTTTGTGCATCCTTTCAATTTTCAATGAACATAAAACCCCAACACACACAACACACGCTGCAGAACAAAAGAAACCCTTCCCGAATGGTCGAGCGTTGGACTCCACCGAACCACCACCGTTACATTGCTGCAAACTCTGCTGATTAGAAGCCAATAGATAAGAGGTGGGTGGGGTGGCTGTGGAGTGTGTGTGTTTTTACCGACGCTTGACCAGGTGCCTCGCTCTGCGCTCGGGAACGGAACGGAGGAGTGGATGGAAGCGATGCCTTACGATACCTTACAAAAGTAGCACGATGATGCCTAACCCACTTAACACGAGCAACAGCAGCCGCCGGCGGGGACTAAAGAGGTGTGGAAGTAGCCAGTCTCTCTATGAAGTGGTTTCTAACCGACGCTATCAGCATCAGCTGCTGCACTTGTCCGTGTCCGGAAGTGGCCGTCGTACGAGCGAATCGTATCTTTTTGGAAGTCCAGGTCGAGTTCATCCACCTAGGCAACGGCAAGCATCGGACGGTGGCGGGTGGTGGACGGGGTTACAGTGGCATAACCTTGGCTAGCCACAAATTGTAAAGTCCAATCTAGAGCTAGAACTTACACTAGCCAGGGAAACACACACACACACAGGCGTGCGCGCGGACGACGGAACCCTCAGCCCCTTTTGTAAATCTCCCTAGAGTCCAGCATTCGTTCCCAGAAAACTAATTTCTTGTGAAGGTGGGCCTGCACCCTGGTACTACGGCTGACTTCTCCTGGCTCGAGCTCGTTGTCCAACATGGGTACATGCTCGACCTACAGCGACTGCCACCAGTACACATCAGTAAAAGGCCGACCCACAGCGCGTCCGACTGTGGAATGAAGACCCGTTTGCCTTTGCCTCGCGCACTCTTCCTCGCCCCTCGGGTGCACTTTGGAAACATCGGATGTGGTTTGGCGTACCCCGGGTAGGATGGCTGGCTGTACAAGAATGTCTGTCTATCTGCCCTTCCCCTTCGCGGCCCCCTTTTCCCATGCTCGCCGGAATGTTTCACATGTTTCACAACGAGGAGATGCGATCCCGAAATGCATTAATATACCGGAACACGTTCCACGCCGTTGTCTTTCTCTGCCCCCAGCACACCCCCGGCTCCCTTCAGCTCAGTTTTGTATTGTTGCATGGTGGTTAGTAGAAGAAAAAACACGAACACACACACACATCAACTGGAGAGAAACAGGCTAAGCGGTGTTAAGTACGGTAAAAAGTGGCGCCCGGAAACGACGATACGAATGCGCGACGGAAAGGGTGCGCGTGTGGTTGTTGTTGCGGCTAAAGGCAACTACTACTGCCACACAGGATCTCCCCTACCGCTACCGGTTCTCCACCCTCCCCGGGCGGCAGTATACATGCGCCAGAAAGCACATACATCCCGATTCGGTGTCAGCATCTGGTACGTTTGCAGCTGGTATATACTGGCGATGCACCCGGCCGGCCGGTGCTGGTGGAAGGTTCCTGGCGGGATATGTGAGTTCAATTTTACTTGCACACTTTTTATACCCCCACCTTCTCCTCCACCTCTTTCCCTCCCGCAAGCTAGACGAGCTACACCATGCCACGGTCCACACTCTCGCAGCCAACCCGATGCCAATTGGTGAAAAGTATCTTCAGGAGGCGCCGGCCGGGAGAGAAGGAATAAAAAATGCCCATTCGGAACCTGATGGAATGGAACATCCGGTATGGATGGCACCGGCAGAGATATTGGGCCAGGGAGGTGGCCCGCCGGTGGTTGATATATCGAATAAAGTGCAGCCGTACAGTCGTCAGCCATCGATGTCGAGCGGGCGAACCCGGGACGCGCACACACGAGTACTCCTGGTGTTCCATATGCTTGCCCACCTTCAGTCTCCGACTCCCTTGCGTTGGATGCTTTCCGCACAAGAACAGAACTCGTTTGCCAACTCGTTCGATGTTGCCTTCCGCAAAATGGAAACGAAGTGGCTCGCCTCTCTGTGTGCCTCGGAGTTACGATGTGTGAAAATGTTGCGACCGTCAGAAGTGGGTCCTACATCCCAACCTACTCGTTACGGCCAAGGGTTAAAAGAGATTTCTCTAGCTTTTGGGCGTGGGGAGGTGAAAGAGGAAAAAGCAACAATAACGAAAAAAAAAAAGGCAGATGACAACGAAACATGCATTCGCTTTGGGACGTTTTGTGGGAACGGTGTGTGTTTTGAACGATGGGAGGGACGAGGTTTTAACTCAGCTCGACAACAAAAAATCATTATCCACCTCGACAGATGCTGATGCGTTAGGTGCATCTGCGATGCGACGGTGCAACTGCTAAAGGGATCCGTTTCAGATTTTTTTTTTCTTTATCCCGGATATTCGTACCTTCACATCCTTTGTTGCTAGAATTCGGACGCTGACGCCGGTCGGATGTTGACTAGAGGGAGCTGGTGGCAAGTGGAACGCACGATGTGGAGTATCAGTTCGCTGGTATAATCATCATCCACCAGCGTCATCAAGAGCCTTCGCAGTAGATCAACGCATGCCGTTACCTGACAGTCATCTGTGTGACTGCTTTCACATCAAGGTATAAAGTCCCCGCTTCCAGAGGTACCACCGACCTCCAACAAACATACACGCACATGCAGACTAAACCACAGCAAGTACATGGTGGCACACTAGAAAAGTGCAATTTCCCTGCCGAAGAGATGCACCGCATTCGCACATCCCGGGGAAACGAGATGTGCAACAAAATGTTCTCCGGATATCGTGAACCCCTCGTGATCGCGGAGGGTTTGTGAGTGGTGATGGTGGCTAGCAACCATCATTGTTGTGCGAGGTTATTGAGGTGAAGTACGCCCCTCATAGCTTGTACCGTGAGAGCGGCAAAGAGTCGTTTGGTCTAAGTCACCGTTGCGAGGACAACGTTAGGATTGGAAGGGGGTTTTTTTTTGGTAAAGTTATGTATACTTTCCCGCGGATACCAAAGCGAATGGGATGTTTTTCCGCCTTGGAGAGCAGTTGGAGAACTGGTAAATGATGGTGGCGATAGGTAAAATAGTCTACCCGTCCATGGAGTCATGGTGGAGGGAAGAAGAACCCGAAATAGAATATACCAAAACATTACCTATAGGCAGAAGGTTTATATAATAGTAAGTTTTTTCTTTCAGATTTTACTAATCTTTCTATATGTTCTTATACTCTCTTATAGTTTTCGTTTTCCTTTTGCTTTTGGTTAATGATGGAAAGGGTTTTCAGTCGGTTACTCTTAACTTTTTATGACTTAATTGATCAATCTAGAATGAATCTTACTAAAAATACACATTCTCGCAAAAACTGTTTGGAAAACTTCATTTAAGAGATCCACATTTTGACATCACCTGAAGAAATGTTAAGTCAATTCAACAAAAACTATGCGCAAGAAATTCAAACATGTCAACAGACGTTGCAACTGACGTACGGATTTTCACCACTAAAAATATCTCCATTTTTCCGTAAAATGCACTTCGATGCAGGAACAAAACCTACCATCCCCTAACCATGGTCGATTATGAAAACTATAAATTTATGCCCAGCGATATGCTCCCTCCGCAAGCGTTTCGTTTTCTCGGTTTGCGGTGGTCCATTCCGCTCGAAAAACCATCAATTTTCCCGACCCAACCAACCGAATAACCCTCGGACCGCCAGCGCTCGTTCCGCGGACCCCACGACCGGTTGTCAAACTTTCGCACATGAATGCATGTTCTCCTAGAACGGGGTCATAAAGTGTGGCGCAACGGATCGGCGAAAGCGGGGCGCAAGCGTGTGTGCGGGTTTGATATGTAGCTAACCGCGCTTACGGCTCAACTTTTCACCGAAAATCTACCTCCCGGGTGACTAGAGTCCCACATTTGGGAGTTTCTCCAGGTTCTGTACTCCCTTTTCGCGAACGAGGAAGGATTATTCGCAAAACAGTGTGTTTGGATTCGGGACTTGGGTGCCTTTGATACCTCCTGTTCCTTCCCTCTAACTCTAGTCTCACGCCCCGAAAGCTGGCAATGTATTAAGTGCAACAAATTTATGATTATGATTATGTCGAAAGTTCATGACCCTTCTCCCCCTTTCTCCCTGCAATACGTTATGGGAAGGATGCAGCTGTGTTAGGATTGCGCATTCGATAATGCAGGCTCTTGTAGTGAATTTAATGCTTTACACCATCGTCGATTCCGCTTCGGACCAAATCTTGACCTGGTTCGGGGTCGACTCTGAAAGTTCTTCGCTGGGTATCGGCTCTCTCGGCTTGTAACATATTATACTTGATGTATTAAATTGTATTATTGCCGTAATTTATTGTTCAACCAGCGATTTCTCTTGCTTGATCGATTCCAGCTCGTTTCCAGAGCTGTTCTAACATATGTCCAAGTCGAATCGAAACCAAAAGAAATCTTCTCGTTTATCGCAATACTGAGCTACGCAACACGACATAAGCAGAAATTTATATTGGTTGGTAAGTAAACACAGATGAAGCCCATCATTCAAAACCGAGAGATATTATGAACCGTGTCTTCAAATATGGTTTATAGATATATTTTTCGATTTGGTATTTTATCTCTTGTCTCAATCTTGTGTGAATGCGTCAAATATGTAGCAATTACAAAGCATCGTACAATACAAATATTAATTTTCATCAGCAGCAAATTTATTAAATAAATTATTATAAATGTATTGATACGACAGGAACTAGAAATACACGATGATCTGTATTACGATAGCAAAACACATTCAACAGCGACAAAATCCTCTCTGCAACGATAAACGGGCAAATATTGTGGAGTGAACGAAGAAAAACTTTTTGCGAAAGCCATAAAACTAAATCCCTCCTGCAATCCCGCCAGGATCCCACCGTACAATGGTATGTGCCTGTGTGTGTGAATGTATGTTTGCTGCTGGGGTTTGTTTGCGGTGGCAAGTTGGCAAGTTCTCCATCGTTTTCCCTGGCAGGGGCAAACCGACTAGGAATGGAATGCGATTTCAATCCACCGCTAACCAGATTCCCTGTCTCGAATCCCTGGCCCCGTAGCACGAGCATGGCATCGTTATGGAAATGCTTCTTAATTGATAATACATATAAAATAATAAAACGAAATTGCTCGTAGGAGATAGGAATACCAATTACGAAATGAAAGCTAGCGCAAAAAGGCTAGTGCGGAGAAAAGGAACTTTGCGACCGGAAAGGATCATTACGCTCCATGAGTGGGGAATGGCATTAAATGACTCAAAGCGAACCGGTCCCAACAGGACTCTGTCTCTCTCTAGTGTTTGTTTGTTTCGCAATCCAATATCGTAGTTTCCCTCGTGTTCGCCGGAACCATGCGGAAGAAACGAGATTGGCGCTTTGCGGAACGGAACGATTGGCATTCTGCAAGATGTGCAATAACTCTCAATCTTGCCCGTCGATTATCGTTGCATTGCGAACGGGGATTAACTGCCGAAGTGGAGCATCATTTCGAAATCTGATTGAATTTATTTCGATACGGAACGGCACGAGCCAGTATGCAATTGAAATACAACTACCAACGGAACCCACGTTGAGCGATCATGACGTCCAAGGCTTCGGGTTCGTAGCGTAACGAAGCTTCATCCACATCTGATGGTTTTTTTTGCCATCTCGAGTCTGGTAAGAAACATACAAGCAAGCAACGTGGAACAGAAAGAAAACACCCCCCGAAGAAACGGATCGGAAAAGGGTATCCTCTTACCAGCGTGAAGTTGTCAGCAGTGAAAACGAACCGTTTGCTATTCGCCAGACTACCCCCTCCGGGGTCGTTCATTCGGGAGATTCGAAAGAGATTGCGGGAAAATGTGACAAAAGAGGCTAGAACGGCAGTCTATCGGTGGTAGGAAATCGCATTGGAGCCACGGGACGGGAGCGATATTCCCAAGCATCGGGCGAAGAGCGGTTTCTGGCGGATATGTGGGTCGGGGGTTGATAGAGACAGAAGAAACAACTTTTCCTTAGCTGCCGTACTATGCGGGTAAGAAAAAGTGTAAACCAACACGACGAACGTTGTGATTGTTTTGAGATAGAAATCTTGTCTCTTGCCCATACTGATACCAGGGAGAAGGAATGGTGAATTGGAATGATAATATGTGGACAACTGTTTGTTTCGACTTCATCATCACACAAGCCCGCGCTGGAACTGTGATTACAAGGCCTATCTCAAGGCAGCTTACTTTCTATTCCCTCTGAGATACCTTCAACACCTTACACCAAGTGTTGGACCGTCGTATACGAAGACGAGTGCGACACAGTTTCGTCCCCACCTTACGTATTTTTGTCGAGAAGATGGTCAACATGTCTCGTCTCGGCCAATCTGCGTCTGCTTAGTACGATCAAGGCGCTCAAGATCTAAGGGCAGCCAACCCACCCTGACTCCGTCGGTCATCGCAGGGGCACTAATAAAATAAAGCAATTTACTTGAACGATTGCTGAATGGGGCATGATTCCGATGAGGAACCGGTGGAAACCAGAAACGGACAGATCGAGACTGGCGAGAAGTGTAATGGGAATGATACGATTTTACCACTTTCTCCAATCGAACTGCTAGAGATGGGCCCGGTGCGGGTTTGTTTGTCGACCAACCCCACAACTCGGACCAGTGCCAGGAGGATGACGTGAAAACCAATCAACGAACGGGGGACAAAGTTTATTTCGCAAGAAATGAAGCACTCGGCAAATCGATGACAAACAGAACTAATGGTACGACCAAGTTTACCCGACCAGACGATGGATGATTAAAAGGCGTTAAAGTGAGCATTATTTATTTTTACTTACCATAACGTAGTGTCTTTGCATTTCTGTTTTCTCGTTTGCCAGTTTGTCACACTCGAGCTTCAATCTGGAAATAGATTGGAAATAATATATCGATGAATAAAACGTCAATCTATGCATATGAGGGTGGAATAAAACAAATCGAAAAAAAACTTTAAATTCACGACGGAAATATACCGGAAATGAAATTAGCATAAAACAACATATAAAATTATTATCTTTAAAAATAACCCGAAGAACTATTTACAAACAATAACAAACACTCGTTGGACTTCAAACAAAGTATAAAGAATAATTAAGAAGACAAGTGTGTCTAAGCGAAACAAAGTTACAGTAAACTAAACTAATGACGCATATAAGAAAAATAAACAAGGAACAACATCGACAATCTTCCGGGAACCAGGAAACGCATGGCGAGCAAGCACTTCCCTATAAAGAAAATGAAATCTCGTGAATGCCAGCAAAGAGCACAATGTTTCCCAACAAGAACAAGAACCAGACGGAGCGTTACATCCCGAAAGGAAACGTTTTCCGGCAGAATAACAGCCAGACAAAAAACCACAGGCACGGACACACTCACATCGCTTGTCATGATTTGGTTCAAAGGACAGCGAAATCGCCGGAGCCACCGAACGCGCATATCATGCAGTATCCGCCGAGTCCTTTCACTTAACAAAAACAGTACACAATGTTTCCTCTAAACTCTACCACTCCCCCCGCTGGCGGTAGCGGCAAGCAAACAACGTGAACATGAACTCTATTTAGCACCCGACTCGTTTTTTAATACTTGTTTAGTTTTTGTTCAAACTTTTGTTTCCTTTTGTCGGTGTATTCCGTCCAACCACATCAGGGATGAATTTTTATCCTTTTTTGCTGGTTTTTATTTACCTATTCCATCCACTTGCCTTCCAGCTTTAGTTCGGAATGATGGTTGAACAAGAACTTTTTTTTCGCACTTTTTTTCTTGTTCATGTTTCATTCTGTGTTCTCACCGGAGCCGGGCGAGCTGAAAATCCCCGAATGGCGAGGAAAAACTAAATCCTTTGTGTGTGTGTTGAGTTTTACCTCCTCGTGCAGATTCACTCTACGACTCTATATTGTAAATGCTTCCGACGATCTCGCTCGTTGTGGGTGCGCGGTTGAATTTCCTTTTTCTGTTTTATCTATTTATGTGCGCTCTACCATTCATTTTTCCGCTTCCTTTACTCTCTCGTCTCCCGCGGAAAGCCTCAACGAGCCAGAGTTTAGGAACCATCCAGGGCGAAGGTACGCTTATGAACCGTGCGCTACACGCTACGCCATAAAACGGTCGAAGAAGGGGAACGTATAAAATCTGTTGAATATTTAATTTGGCACAATTTCGCAAATATTTGCCCAAGATGGTTTCCCTCCCGTGCGATGGTAAGATGCATCGGTGGATGTTTTTTTTTCTTCTGTTGCTACATGTTTTGAATTTGTCTTAAAAAACTTTTCCATTGCTAATGTATACGAAGAGTTTTTCACGACCTAACAGCGGCTGCCGACCTACCCAGCTTATCTTGGGGCATTTGTAGAAAAAGGAAATATAATGCGCTTTCACCGAAACCCTCGTGGATGGTTTGCTTTGTTTCATATCTTGCTGGGCAGAAAATTTTGAACATTTTCTAGATGGTTGTTTTCTTAGTGTTCTATTTTTCAAGCAAACAAAACACTGTGTTGAAGGGAAAATGTCATATCATCGTTTTAAAATCCTCTCTTTAGCACTCTTTAAATAAAAATAAAACAAAAAAAAACTATAAAAACAAATTCGAAGCAAAACTAAAACAGAATTAAAAACGGAATTAAATAATCACAATGTTCATACAACCTTCATTGCAGTAATTTGTAAATAAAATCCTTCCATTACATCCATCCCTATTCGTTTATCTTTTTATGTCAAAACATATCGCCGCTTCCATTGGGTAGAATGCATAACAGAGCAAATCCCTGTTCCCGCCAGTATTTCCTTCGGCGTTAAGTTTAAACATCTCGTTGAGATATAAAAACACAAACGCGGACTACCAAGAAAGGGAAAATCACGATGAAAAAAGGATCATCCATCGAAAAAGGGGTGCTCCGATTCACTCACTTTTAAGGGACCGTGGAACGGATCACGAACGCGAATGAATATTAATCGACCGTACTCAGCATGGATGGTGGCAACCCTCAGGCGGACCAGTGTGGAGACTCGGGATATGCGGCAAGTGATTTAATTTGTATCCATTAGCGAGTGAACGAACGAAAGGAAATGATTCTTCTCCTTTTTTTCGGAATCAAATCCTTCCCAACCGTCCATTGCCTATCCCGAAAGCACGCTGCCACGGGGTTCGGCGCAATCCTTTCACCGACATTTTCGGATTTTTAATCACACTGATTTGTGTGTTTTTATTTTGTGTGTGTGTATGTGTTGTGCTCAGCTGCTGGGGCTGTTAACGTTGCTGTCGGAGGTTTCAGTTTTTTGTCTGCTTCAGTTGAACATCATCCCCTTTGCTTTTCGATTTACATCCGCTAGGGTGATTCTGGGGTTTCTAGCTTAACCCTACGATTTGGGTGGAATGACGAACAAACACACTGGCGGCTGCCTTCATGGTTACCATTCAGCCTCGTGAATATTCAACTCAATGTGATTTTTTATGCCACTTTAAATATTACACCCCAAGGAACGGTTTATGCAGGAAAATCAGTGCAACATTATTGATGCGAGAGAAAGAAAAAAAGCTGTGAATACATCCTTTCCCATTAAAAGGGACGCTACTATGTTAGGTCTGCCATGATTTATGCATATTTGATGATGATACTGATTGCATTGGAAGCATCTTGAACGGGAGAAAAGGCGATGCTATCGTTAGTATTTGTTTTGCATAAACATATAACTCAAACGCATCCGAACAAACTCTCAACGTTTCGATCTATACTTGAGAAACCAAACACAATTATGACATGGTTTGCTTTCACTAGAAGTTAAGGGGAAAACGTTCGCTCTAGGTTTAGTGATTTGTACCCCATTTTCGTGTTTTTTTGCCCACTTTCTTTTTTTAAAAACAATATGCTGTCTTTACACTTGGCGTTTTTTTATTTCCCACACTTATTTCATTGATTGGAAAGAGATAGCTATTTTTTGCTCAAAAACATACTATCAGTATCTCATGAAACTGTCACAAAAACAAAGCAAAACGAAAGAAATTTTGAAAAAATTATTTTCTGCAAAAAGTAGTAGCATACTCGACCGTCTTTCGCCAAATTGAAGCTTATCGAACGCGATCGACCGTCATTATCGACCGAAGGATGCTTTTCTCGTGAATCAAGATATTATTGACGAACCAAATACTGAAAGCGAATGAAGCACACGCCGAGCATCAAACGGTGAGGAAACATAAGCGAAAAAAAAACAACAGGGAACTAAACCCATCCATGCAGAACGGAGAAGGGACCGTGCCGGAGAAGGTAGACCGGGCGGTGGCAAATTGATGAGCCAAGCAGGACAATAATAACAATAATATTTGATTCCTGCTAAAGCGGGGCCCAGCACGAAGGGTCGCCGACCATCTCTCTCCCTGCCCTACGGAACGAATTCGTTCGAAAACCCCAAAAGCAAACCATAACGCGTGCGTGTCCTTGTCGGCACGGTGGACGAGGGCGCACGGCCAACCGAAGGCAGGAAACTGTGAACAAAGCACATCGACACTTTTCCACAACAGAGGGAATGGGAAACGGGGCGAAAGGGACGCTGGTATCGGAGGAACAAGCGAATAGCAAAAGAAAAAAAGGACCGGCGCAAAAACCCTCGTAAATGGAGTAAAGCATTCCGTGTGGCTCGGTCACGATATCGATATATAGCAGGGGGATGGAAACCGAGGCTTCCCCGAGGGTGAAATCACATACGCGAATTAATAGGGGTCGATTGGTCGGTCGGTGAGCGAAATCGGTAGAAATGCCAAAATCAAACAACAACCCAACAAAAAAAAAAGAAAGAAATATAAAAGACCCAACCCCTCCTGTCGAACAAACTGCCAGCTGGCTCAAGGATATAGCTGTTGACATACATACACACACGGAACACACAAATCAAAGTGGTCATAATGACGCACAGGAAACGGTAACGGTAACAAAAAGGAAGCAATAATGGCGACCAGGGTAAAAGAGGGATCGACGAACAAAAAAAAAACAACACCTTCTAGCCAAGGAAAGGAAAACGCTACCCGAAACGTTTTGGGACAAATAAGCTGCGAATGGAGGACGTGGGGTAGTGACGGAGGCAGCAGGGAAAGAAGTTAACAATTTTAGCGCCGTTGTCACGAAAACGTAACCCCCGACACTAACCCCCCGCTAGGGGTTAGGGGCGACACGGAAAAGGAGAAAAAAAACGAAACAAGCAATCCGAAAAATCGAACGGGAAATGTAGGGAAGGGAAAAACTGAACAAGGAGGGATATGGAAAATGCCAAGAACATGGAGAAAAGCGGCCGTCAATGGAGGGTGAACCGAGGCAGAATGAAGGGTGTAATTGAAATATAAATAGAAAATCGGCCCGCGTGTGCAAATAAGGGCGAAACTGTTTAAGTAGCCTGGGGTAGATGAGAGTGTATAGGAGCGGTGGAAGTGGCAGTAGAGCGGGGTGGAAATAAGGACCAAAAATCCAAATGGTTGTGTCGGTTGTAGAGCGCGAAAGAAAGGAGAGTGAGAGAGCAAAAACAGGAATGTTTAAGCCGTATTGTGTTGATCGTAGCAGCGCAATGATGAGTTGTGATGGAGGAATGCGGTGGAAAACCATCAGGATTGACGCACGAGTGGAAAGCTGCTGGCATTTGCCGACCCTGTCAGCGAGACAGGGACGATGGTGTTTCCATGCTCTTCTACGCCTGGAATGACGATGAAGCCAAGGGGGTAGTGTTTTTTTTCGATCAAAGTCGTTGGCAGAATGAAATTATAGGTCATACACACCAGGTACAGTGTTCATGATCACGCTCCGAGTCGCTTTATCATGCCAATGGCTATGCAATTAGGAGATTAGGGGTGTTATTTAATTCGTCCTTGTTACCACTCGTCATCCGGTGGTTTCGATTCCGGCCGCCTTTATGGATGTGTACTATTTTTTATGAGGTTTGGTTTCCGCAAATACAGCAGTATGGGATTTGAAACAAATCTCTTATAAATATTTAGATTTATTCCTTTACTTATGCTGTTCACGATTTTTCCTTTAAGAGTTTTTATTCGACTAAGATCGAATCGTTCTGAAAAAGTTTAAAAGTAACAGTGCTTCACATGGATGAAACGATGCTTTGATGTTACTTTTTGATCAAATAAAATCGACGAAACAAAACATCAAAATAAACATGCAACCTGAATTAAAATTAAACGATGGCATTATCCTTTAAAAGGCTTCAAAAAATTCTACCACGAAATGAACAAACCATCACGCAACCGTTGGCATATTTGTTTTGCCGCACCATACAATTCCAATCTCAGGTATAGAAGAGAGATTATGTTTGCAACCTCAAAAGAGAAAGAAATGAAAAATAGCCCTCTTCCACGAATTATGAAAACACTCTGCAAGAAACTGTAAAAGGGCCGGTGCGAACAGCGCCAACAAACGGCACACACATCGGACCAAACAAAGGGCAGTAGCAAGCATAACAACATGAAAGCGTAGCAGCTGTTTTTCGGTAGCACAATCGTATCGGGAAAATCTTTTCTCAAGGGTTTCTCGCCTTTTTATTTACTCCTGCCTTTGCAGGAACACTTCCTTCTAGCGTATGCAGTTTTTTTTGCTTTTCCCCCGGTTTTAACCTTTTCCACTTTCCTTTCGTTTGTCACCTCATTATAAACATTACAATTCCGTTTCACTTCCTTCCACCGGACCAGGTAGGTCAATTAGGTAACCGAAGCCGATGCCCACCGCACCTTTCGTTTGCTACGCTTTGCGATGGGAAGGATCGCCAGGAGTGTTTGGAGTAAGAGGAAAAGATTGTTTGGTTCCCTCTCTCTATCGTCGATTTGGAACAGTAATTTCCCAGGACTGTGATTTCACTAAAAGAAACATTGAAAATTTGGATCGACAAACTACAAACTATGCGGTTCGTTTATGTTTTACTTGCGAGAGTTCACTCTATATTTTAACTAGGAGTGAAAGATATTCGACAAGTATTGACAAACAAAAAATGTAGATTCATGGTTCGCTAAAGACGCTTTATGCAAATTTATCATATCGATTTTCCCGAGAAAATGACAATCGTATTTCCTGTGCTTCGTAACTTTCCATGCCTTCATAATTAACAAGCTAATCAATGCGATTAAGGATGTTTATTCACTATCACTCAATTCAATCCTGCTCCAGACCCGGGACGTTTCAGTGTCGTACACAAACAGTCGGCTCCCGGTTGTAATAATCCCGCACTTGGCATCAGAGCCATCCAAATGAACTCGGGGAAGCTAAATCCATTAAAGTTATTTGATATCTCACACGGCCGAACCGGGCTGGGTGAATCTTGGGACGAACCGGGCGAGGTGTTTCTGTCATCCCGGAATGCGTCCACCACAATCCGGCGATGCTATCAATTTCAATTTCGATCCTTCCCCCGGATCACTCTTTCCTTGTGTAATCCCTCCTGTTGCCCTAGGTTGGGAATTGGATCCTCACTAAAATCTTTGCCCACGCTCCAAACATCCGAAACACGACCGTGCTGCTGGCGGTGGCGGTTCGGTAAATGGTAGGAGTAAATATGCACCACACGTGAGCATAATAACAATTAAATTAATGATTACGCGTTCGATTCCGGCATTGGATGCGGGAGAGGCCTATCCAACGCGAACGTAATCCGACGCCGCAAGCTAGCGGTCGTATTGGTCTTTATGTATTTGCGTATGTGTGTTTGTTTGTGTGTTTGTGTGCTAAGAAGGACTGATAGTTGGCTTACCGGATGTTCTCCGAACCGGCCTATCCAAAACACAGACGGCTTTACCGCAGGCAGCACCGACGCGGAAGACACCCAAGCGTTTCGAGCAGAATTTATTCCTCACCCTACTTTTGCTTCGCTCGTTTGCGATGCTTCTGCATTTAACATCATAATCAGCTGCTAATCATTTGATCCTGTCCTGCGGCCGGCTACCGCTTTCCTGCTTTTGATTGATTTTCGAACCACGCAACTAACCGTGGTTGTTGGGCTGAAAATTAGGCCCAACGTGAGGAACAACTGAAGCATATTATTTCCCCGAACATAAATTAAATAAGGTATCATTTCACAAAACTAAATTAAATACTTTACTGATAAACGCAAACGTGTAGTTTTAAAATATCTTAAAATAAACACTTACGTGTGATACTGCGCCTGGAGGAAATTGAATTCCTCTTTGATCCTTTCCAGCGTTTCAGCTATTGTGAACTGTCGCCCCTGAGGAGGCGGTCCCTGTAGAGAGGAAAACAAAAGTTAGTAATACAATCGGCTGTAGAAGTAACATATTTTTGTACCATTAAATATCGACAGGCATTTACATTTGAAAAGAATGTATCCAATATAGAATAAAGTCAACCAAGAAACTTCCATTACGATTATATATCTGTTTTGAAATGGCACCAATCGTGATTGAAAAGTAATACCATTTAATTTTGATTCGTGACTTGGTTGTTTATCGACTAAAGGATTTAGTATGGTTTTTATGAAATGGAATATTTATTGCGACTGACATAAATGAAATGGAACATGACGGATTACAGGGTAACACAAACAATATAATCTCCAGTTTGGGGATAATGTTCCGAGCGAAAGTGAATTAACAGTGGAGCGCGACCATGGCAACCATCCAAGCATGCATATGCGACCACCATCATCCTACACTAGACCCAATCACGTTGGAACACGTGCACGTGGGTGTGCGTTGAATCGAGAAATTGGCCAGTGAGCCACCCACAAGCGCCCACCGCGCGCCCAGATGCCACAATTAACTATTTATGCGAACAAATTAAATATAATTACAGTTAAATGCACCTTCAAATTGGCAGTCATATTATCAAATTGCTGCTGCTGTTGCTGCTGCTGTTGCTGCTGCTGCACTTGCTGGAGCCGGCCAAGAACGAGGGAAAGCCGATGGAAACCGGCCGGAGCCAATTTGTTATCCTTTGCCGTACGCGTTCAGGCGCACTTCCGAACGGTTCGAGCAGCCCACACAAATCAATACAATTGTTTGTTTTGTCACCAACGCGGGAGCACTTTACTCATTCGAGTTTACTTTTCGACCTAACTACGTTGTTTTTTTTTTAAATTTAGTTTAACTTTTTGACATTCACAAACTCTTGGAACTGTAAATGTGAAACCACAATAGGAACTTTTAATAAATTATTTTCTAATTTCATAACTTCACGTTGCACACCTCTTTGTGTTAAGTTGTTGTTTCGTGTTTAGTTATGATGTCAATATTTGATTTCTAAGGATAACTCGTTTCCTTAAACTTCGCAAAAGGAAAAATGTGTATAAAATAAATATTTAACTATAATCTCACTCAAAGTTGACTTTTATTGATCGAAAAGAATGCCGACACAACAATTTGTAATTTTTCCAACCCAAATGGAATGGAATCGAATGGCAAAACACTGAAAATGATACCAATGCTTCTCCGTTGTCACTTGCACTATGGTACTGAACATGAAACCAACCGTTTATTACATCGGAATGCTTCACAGAAATCCCTTTGTGGCCGATCAAATGTTAACCTGCCCGCAAAATACCACCGCTCACACCTCATTGTTTCTCATTTCCGGTGAGGTGTGAAAATAATTAAACTGATTAATTCATTCGTCGGGGATTGTGCTTTATTTTATAATCGTAATATTTATGTTTTATTCATACACTACCACCGATACCACTCCCTCCGGTTGGTCGGTGGACGGGACGCAACGAGAAGCACCGCACGGAAGCATTTAAAAAATTTAAATTCCATTCCTCCCATCAAACGAGCGAGAAGGAGATGGAAGGTGAAAGCGAGTGAGAGAATGAACGGAAGTGTGTTCCGTGGATGTCAGTTAAAATTCACCGCACAAACATGCAACTCCGTGCACTGATTAAATACTGTCAAATGAGCATCATCATTCACGAACGGGCCACATACACACAAACACACGCGGATCCATTTACGACGCTCCATTAAGTGATCATTTGATGGCCACACGGTGGAGCAGTAGACGAGACAGACATCAGTGATGCACACTTACACGCACACACACCAGGGCATGCTCACAAATTGTACGTCAGACAATTGATTACTTTTCCACGTTCCCAAACCCGACAGGGAGAGCGCCACGAAATCACTCGGATCCTTGCGCTCCGAAGGATTCGTTTCACTATAATGGCAACCGTATGGTTGTATAGGTGTGTAGATGGTGCGGTGTCGAGTGTATGTGTTCAACGGTGAGTTCCGGTGAAAAAAGGATACCGATACCGGTGTTTCCTCGCAACATCCCGAAATTTGCTTAGTATTGGTGACATCAATCGAGCCGATGGAGATGGGACGGAGCAAGCGCATCGGGCAGCGAGCTCCGAGGAACGCGGTATCGGAAAACTCTGACGTTTGTTCGACTCAACGCACGGTCAGTGCAGAGGGAGGGGGGGCAGTGTGAGGACGGAAGGACGCTGCGCGCTTGCTCACTCGCCTCCCGATTGTTTGCCATCGGCTATTGTAACTTCATTTTCACTCATCAAAGCACTCTCACTCTCACCGGCGGTCTTTTCTATGTGGGCACAGTGTTGGGCGTTGAAGGCAAATGAATCGCACACACACATCGACACACAAACCGCCTGACCGCCACACACCACAGTAGCAAAAGGACAACAAAAACAGCATCGGTAGCGCGGCCGATGATGTTGATGATGATGGGTTGTTTTTAAAGCCATTATTTAATATGTTTAATAAATGATTAAATTATCTACCACCGGCCTCCTGCTGGTGTTTGTTGGAAATTAAACGGCAAACGCACAGTCACAGTGTTAGCTTCGAGTTTCACCCGCATCTGAAACGATGAGCACTGCCCGTGCCCCATTTTCATCCATTCATTGGCGAGTTTCTATCTCGGCGTTTACCCGCTCCTCAACGGGACCAGGGAAATTGACGTTTAAGGCGATTTATGGTTCGCACACATCCACACACCACAACAGCACACTTATCCTCTGGCCTTTTTCCACAACTTTGGGCCACGTTCGGAATGACATCGGAATAAACGTTAACGTTTACGATTTTTCTTCCAGACGAAGGACTGAAGGGCCAGCATGACTCTTTAAGCCGTGAAGAAATGTGTTTATGATGTCTGATTTTTTTCTTTAGAACTTATCTATTTATTTTATTGTAACACTTTTATTATCTTTTGGTTTATTAATTTGAGCATATTTTAAAGTTTGCATGTTTAACATTCAAGACAACTGCTGTGGATTCTTTTTCAAAGCACACTTTAGATTTCTTATATTTTGATTTACATAAATCGCACACTTATGAATATTATATCCACATCAATGTACCCATTCTAGTGCGATTACAGTTTCCACACCATTGGGGAAATGTATCTGCATGCCACTTCTGCAAACGGTTTCACTTCCATGCCCAATGAAGCAAAGCGTTTCGATAAACATGACACTTCGAATAACAAACCATCTTCGAACAGGACGCGCTATTCAAAGCGACGGATCTATTCCTGGTACCGCCTCGACACAGAATACATCACAACACACCCCTATTGCGGCCACAGGCACGAGCCCTCACAACCACACACACACACACGCACTCTCACGTCGTCCTTCCGTAGTCGGTTGACAGAACGTGCACGCAAATGTTAAAAGGACGAAACTGCAGCTGTAGCAGTAGGACTGCTCCTTCCTTACACGACGGCGTTCAAAACACGAATGAATGCCACACCGCGAACGGATGTGCGCTTCTCGTCCTTTCGGAGATCCTTTCACAACAAGGAACTCACGCTACCTTCAGCAGCGAAAAGGTCGCGAGACCGGTAACTCATCATGCTCGGTCGGTTCACCCACCCGATGAGAAATGGTTATCTCATCCGAATCGTACACAGCATCGCGGTTCCGTGCGGTTGGGCCTAGCAACGCGGGATGTTATTTATGGGAAAAGGACATTCGTGAGAAAAGCCGCCGGGCGCGGCTGGAGTCACCCGGGGTGGGGGGAAAAAACGAGGAAAACCACACGACAGACGGTGGTGGCACTTTCTAATTTGTGAGTGAACGCGCGACACCCGCGAGGTCGGGCTGTGTGGGAGATGCTATTGCGAAGCGAAACAATGCCATCGGATCTTTTTCCGCTTTCTCTCTCTCCTCCTACCTTGTTTTCCTTTTCCCGTTGCGTCCCTTTCTATCATTCGGCCGTTTTTATAGCTTCGCTTGAAGAACGCTTCGCTTCGGGTGCACTAAATCTGCCCTCTTCATTGCTCTTTCTACGTGGAACCACCATATACACACACACACACACACACGTACACACTCATCCGTACCGACCCTACCGTTTCTTATCCTTCCACGAAAATGATCCTTCTGTGGTGGCGCGACCCCGGTGGAACGAGTTTTCCTTCCCAGTACCGACCGTCTGTCGAAGTTTAGCGCACGGATCTCGCACGGAAGCGAGACCTAACCGCTTTGGCATTGAATAAACACAGCACAATCCATCCCGGAGGCTGCAAAGACCAGTGGACGGGGATCCTGTTTTCGTGTGATTTCGTACAGAGTAACTAATGCAAAAGGAATGTGGCAAACATGGTACATGAAGAAGGATCAGCACAGTAGAAATTGCAACGCAGCAGAGCGGTTTTTAAATATAAACTTTCAAAAATAAATAATTTTTATATAAAAAACTCAAAGTTGCACAAAGGTTTCATAAAAATCTAATAGCAAAACATGTAAATATGAGCGCAAATTAATTAAAACAGACCTAGCGAATTGGGAAAAAACACAAACATGTCACTCAAAATCTACGCATCCTTAAAAAAGGTAAAAAACAATGGAGGAATGTTTAATCCTTCAAAACCAAAAACACGAAAATCACCAAAAGATGAGCAAACGAAATAAAAGGATTAACACCTCACTCCATCAATGGCATCCGAGTTTACGTTCAATTGGGATAGATGACAAACCCCTCGGAGGAAAACACTAAACAAAAGAGGCAAAAAGGATTAACACGATTCAGTTAATTTCACCGATACTAACAAGCCCATTTTCAGTATTTCAACATGTCATTTGGTTTTCTTTCTTTTACATTTTTGCATGTTTTGCAGCTTCCGTTTTGCTTTCACCGTTTTTTTTTTCGAAATGAACTATTTACTTCACGCAGCGGCAGGCTTTCCCTGATGTATAGTGGAATGTGTCCGGGGGTCCTAGAAAAACGGACGAGCGAATCATCATCCGTCAAAAAACAGGCCACATGCTTTCTTTGCATATTTGTAGCAGGAGGGAAAAAAATTGCCCAAAGAAAGAATAAAAACAAACCGCTCACACATACAGGAAAAAAACCCACATTGCCACCACCCGCTATATAAAGGATGTCCTTTTCAGTTTGACGCAAAGAGGAATGACAAAAACTGTCCCTTCAAATGTGTGCGGCGCGCTGGTCCAGCGGTTCTTTTGTATGTGCTCCGTATGCCCACGGCCCGGGCCAGACCGGGCGGCCACCGTGTGTAATCCGCTTCGGATCTTGCACTCCTTGTGTCCTTTTAATACCGCTTCCGCACACATAAGCGATGGCACGCACCACACTCAACAAAAAAATAGACAACCAGCGGCACAAAAGAAAAACGCATAAAAAGGAAAATCACCCAGAAGCAGTGAACCGAAATTTTGTAAATCAATCCCCCTTGAAATGTGTCCTCGTCGTCATCGCCTTTCGTCCTTGTCGACGTTTTATTTTCATGGTCTTGTTTTTTTTTTTTCTTCTCTCTGGTCGTCCTTTTATTAGCCTATCCTCTTCCAACGCTCCCATCTCTTTTACGCACATTTTTCATCGTGCACCGTGACTTATGGGTCGCTTTTACGATATCGCTTTCCTTTTCCCACCCTTCCATCCTTCCTCGCCGGTACCTTCACTTCACCACAACGCCCCTGAACGGTACCGTTAGCTCCTCTACTGTGGCTTTCAATTTTCCACCATCTGTTCGAACGAAACAGTACCGACAGCTTGGTCGTCCTTTCTCGCTCACATCGTCACAGAGCCAAGGCAAAGGTTTCACACCCTCCGCTCCCAACCGTTCTTCTCCACGGGGGGTGTTTTATCCCTCGCGCACAACTCATCCCTTCAGCCCTCGCCTAGGGGGTGGAGAGTGCCGAGTGAATCGCTTTTGCGGAATCTCATACCAATTCTATTACCGCACGATGTCACAGAGGTTTTTCGCTCGGTCTCTGCCACCACTTTCCAAGCAGCCACCCACCATCCAGTGTGCTGGCACAAAGGAAAAGTCAAAAAAACGTTTGGCAGCAAAGTGGGAAAATAGATGAACCATCCGATGGAAGCTAGAATGTTTGGCGACCAAAACACGTTCGCCCCCTGACCCGAGTATCACTCGTGGTCGTTCCCACTGTGCCCGAGAGTGGACGTGAGAATTTAAACTCACCGACAGTGAGCTAGTGAGCAGTCAGCTGAGAAACGGAGTTACAAAACATTATGTGAAACACATGCGAGGGAGATGTTGGTATCCGCGGCGATGGAGTGGGGGAAAGGACGCGCAATCAAATTAAAATAAATAAACAAAAACGAATGCAACGGGTGCGAAACAAATGAAACGCCCTCCCCGTTGCCAAATTTAACTGTGTTAGTACATGAACATTCCTTTCTGTTTGCTACGCAAGCGTTTGCTTGTGCCATTTTTTCTCGCCCGTTTCTTAATCTGTGCTTTTTGCTGTCGGGCTCTCTACAAATGATCCTTACGTCCCACAACCCCTACTCCATCCTTGTTGTACAGTGACTCCATGACAGCGAGAGCACCTCGTTCAAGTTTGGGTTTTGTTCGGTCGGGCGCCTTTGTGATGAAACCATTGGAAAGTGATATTATTTCCATCAATTTTCCACAAACCTTGCGATGGTGTAAATTGTTTGTCTCTTCATTGCTCTTGCTCTTATAAGTTTTTCCAAGCTATCTTCTTGAAAGTACTTTCCATTTTAAGTTATTAAAGTTAATGTTCAAATACTTTTAATTTTAAGTATTTAAAGTCCATGTTTGTGGCATTGGAAATAAAACTCAACTGAAAAAGCAAATCAGCTGCCCATTCGACGGAAATCTGTCAAAGCCGCTGTAGTAAACTTACTAAAGAAAATTAAAGTATTTAACTCGTTCGCTCGTATCTTATTCAAGTTTGTTTGCTCGGTTTAATTACAAAACGGAGACTGTATTTTGCATTTCATTTGCTTACTACATCCATTTGCATGGTTATTCTGTATAACAACATTAAAATTCCATACGACCACTTTTCTTTTCTAAGGTTGAAAGTGAAAAGGAAAAATCACGACAGCCATTTCTGCAGATGTGTGCTACGATGTAGGCAGCGGTGAAACACAAATATAAACGCGAAGAGCAGCAAAAGACATCATTTTTATTTCCAACCCTTTGTTTAACTTCATGGTTTGGAAAGAGAAAAAGAAAAGAAAACCTTTCACACCCGCACAAAAAGTGCGCTCGCTCATTCAACCATCCATTCCCGTAACACGTCGATGGTAGGAAGTGCATTAAGTCGAGCTGCATCCACCCGTCTACACATCCATCACATTTATCACTCTCATACGGTACGATGTGTGAAAATGGTCTCCGAGTGGTGAAAGAAAAAACCCAAACACAAAAGTACGATCTTTTGGTTTTCATTTTTTTATTACTCACAAAAAGAATAACCTCACGCGAATTCGCCATGTCAACGGCGGTACGATGATGATCACAACATCATCACCATCACCATATTCCGGCAAGATTTCACGGCTGCCATATTTTTCCACCAAGTGTCCCGCTGAAAGGCGAGTGCGTAGACATTCATCTTCATCAACATATCGTTCCGGGGAATAAAAAAAACAACTGGTAGAACACCACATCAGCGCCGCAGTTATTACGCGTCGTTCTAGAAAATATCCAATGGGGACACTGCGGACAGGGAAAATTCTACGTGAGACCATTTTCAGTGCTTTGTCTTGCTTTGATTACCGCACCAAGCAGAAATGAAAATGAACTCGAATCACAAAAGCGGGTTATGTCAAATGAATAACAGCTCTTGTCTACGAAAGTTGAAAAGTTGTACAGTGTGCATCACTTGATTTGCTGTTTTCTCATTCTAATGACGACACAACATCACATTCACAACATACCTTGAGTCTTAAGCAAACTGTAAAAAGTTTTAATTAACTCACTCTGTTACATAAATAAATGAATCATTTGTTCATTCATTTCACGTAAAAAAGAACTCAATCATAAAAGAGTATGTTTTCCTTTCAATTCGTCTCGTTTGATTTGTTGTATGACGCTAGTCATTATAAGCACCAGAACATTGTTGATAGCCTATTCTATCCGACAAGCATCTTGCCTACACCATACCAGACATCTTCAGAAACACTCGACAACTGTACGAACAGGACAAGTGGTCGATTGTTGATGCTCGGTTGGCAGATGATGAAATTAAATTAGCCCCAAGTTGATATTCATTCCCTTTCGAGAGAAGCGTTAAGGGCTTACAGCTCAGTTTTCCAGCACTTTACACAACAGGGGTGGGATTATATTTATCTTTTCTTTATCCCCACCTCACCGAGGTGATTGTTTTCATGGCACTTAGTTTTTTCTTCGTCGCCAATGTTTTGTTAATTACCGAATCATTAAGGAGCAGTCTCAAATGCCCTTTTTGAAATAAAACAAAAATAAAAATGCGATGAAAATGTAGAGGATGAACCTCTCCTTAAAACGTTGATTCGATATTATAATAAAACCAACTGATTGTGTTTTTCATTACCGTTAAGAAAAATTACTGCGAATACAGATAAAGGCTAAATACCATGATCCTGTTGTATTATAAAAATACGATGTAACAAAAAAACAGTGAAAAGACTTTATGCTAGTTTGCTGAGTTTTGGTTTACTTCATTGTCGTGAGTCACAACTTGTTCAAGTGTTTTTCAAAACATTTGGCGCAGTGGGTGCATTTTGAACAATTTCTTAATTTATAACGCTGCCATGATGCATATATTCTTATTTTCGTTCATTTTTTTCCAGATCCACAGAACAAGATTGTTAAAAGCGACGCGAAACAGAAATTGTGCTGAGAAGTGTCGTTGTGGTTTCATATGGTCTTCTATATTTTATTTAGTGACATAAGGAAATGATAAGGATTTCAAATAATGTTGAAGATTTGATGTTGTTCTATTCATAATTTATTTTTGTTACTGTTATAATCGTTTTCTAACTCCCACTTCGTAGTAAACTTGCATAATTTGTTGTAACTTTCTTTCCATAACTAAACAAATAATTAATAACAATTAAAAAACCACAAAAAACACATGAAATTATCAAATAAATAATATAAACAACCAAAAGAACCGCACAGAAAACTAATCAGCTCAAAAACCAGGCAATTATTGTGTTTGCAATCTTTTGAGCTCTACTCTAGTTCTCTTCCTCCTTTCAGAGTGCGTTACAAATTTACATTGGATTGATTTAATCCTCATTAGACCTTGAAACTCTTCCCTAGGGGCTGCTGGACAGGGGACGATTTCTGACGACGAGCTGGATACGTTCTACGAAAGGATTAATGGCACGATATTCCGACCCGTACCTTTCGGTGATTGCAAAGAACATTTAAGCTATCAGAAGTAGCTTGCCACCGAAAAAGATACGACGAAAACGGACTAACTCACTGTACATTACCCCGTGGAGACACACAGGAAACCCTCGCCACGGCAAGTGGAGCCAAAGTAGCCCTTAGCGGGAGGGTGAGGGAACAGTTTTTGGAAAATTTCATCCGGTACAACGCCACTTGCCTGTAAGTGTCCACATGACAGCGTTGTTACGAGATCAGGATATAAATTACTCCCATCTTTGCAAATGATGAGTTCTTCATGACGCTGGGCGAACATTTCCTGCCTGCTAACCACAAGACTTGGGTCTATCGGAAAAAGGGGTTTAGGCGACCGCCGCTAGAGCCACACACTTGCCACCGTTGCAAACCTTGCGGTTACGTCCACGGATCCTCGCCCAGCGAAGGAGGGAGTTGCAAAGCGCCCCTTTTATTTTGGACATCGTACCCTTTTGGTATGATCCTGTTATTTTACGGTTCACTTATTCCTTAGGGGAGTGAAAAAGCGACATCAACCAAGCCAGCCCGCTGGAAAGGGGAGCATCAACGCTATTGCCATGGTACGATGGAATTAGAATTTATTATAGCTAAACGTGCTCTTCCTGCCCTTTCCCCCTTCGCCACATCCAGCCTATCTTCGACACCATCATAAACCATGCGGCAAAGATGGGCGTACATGACAGGACATGAGGACTTACGTCGTTCGGTTCGGTCCGTGCGGTGCCGAGAGCGTACACCACAGCACAACTCACGTTTCGTTTCGAGAAAGTTCAGTTTCATTTACCACTCATTTGCCCAGCACGGCGGCAACACCCTTCACACCCCGCCGGTCGGTTTTTAGTATGTCAGGAACGATAATCATTATCATATTTTCCTACATCACCGGCATCATACGTTGGTGTTCTTCGTCGTAACAGAATCATCGAAACCCCTACTCGGGGCGGTTTCGGTGGAGTGGTTGATTTTATTGCTGGTATTTAAAGCTGTCTGCTACGAAACCTTTGGGTTCTTGTGGGAGTAATGTTTTAGTTGTGTGAAATATAAGGCGACAATGATTGAGAAATTATTTTCATGAGTTTCATTTTTAATAATTTGTATTTTCTATTAATAAAAAAATGGTAACAAAGAGACAAAATATTACAGACGACATTTTTTAAATACAGTTTAAAAGCATGCCATGTGAAAAAAAAACAGATATAACCTTGGAACTACTTTCGGCGCGCGTTAAAATAACAAATAACAACGATTTGTGGCACTTTCTTCGTTCCACATCGGTTTCCCAAATCGGATGTGACGTGTTATGCTTGCGCCACCCCAAAATTGCCAACGGCAGTCCCAGCAGTGCCCGACTCGGCTCACCGAACTTTGCTTTCATCGTCAGCAATAAAGTTTGCTCGATTGTTATCGAATGCCATTTTTTTCTGGCAGTGTGCCGGGGCGTGGTTATGTGTGTTCAAAATGTCGAAAGAAGGCCCCGGGAACGACTTAGACAAGGGTCGTTCTGATTGTGTCGGCAGGAGGAAAATCGAAAAGCTTGCCTCGAAAATTGGGTGCGCAGAAAAACAACCCACCCGGACCACTGTTTTCGTATTCATTCGTCTTCCGCTTCCGGCAAGCGCGCATCCAGGAACGAGCAGGTCGAGTGGGTGAGAAAAAAGCGAGAGCGCATTATTGTCGAGAAACGCTGTGTTCCGGCAAACCCCAGCCACCACAACCCACACAACCAGGAGAACCAGAACCATTCGAGCCAATAAACCGGTAATAAAATAATAGAGTCTATGTCGCTTCTGCCACCCTGCGTCGGTGGCCTCGTTTAGGGGTTGGTTTTTTTTTTGTGTGCAATTTTCTTTCAAACATATTTCCTCAAGGATTGCGATCGCGCGCATCGCTGGCAATGCTGCCAATTATGAGCATCAGTGCGAGGGTGTCGGTGTGAAAATACGGTTTGGCAATATCTCGTGCTTTTTGTTGGGATGTGGGAAATTCATCTCGCTTTTTATTGCACTTTGAATTACCTGGGCGGGGTTGACTCTCGTGTTAAATGGATTGAATTTGCTCTTTGGCCCAATAGAACAGTGAAGAAGAAATCGAGATTGAATCGACGAGTTTAATAGCATAACAAAAACACTTAAATTTTTCAAAACAATTTTGGAGAATGAAGAATGTATGACGATTTATTTGAAGCATTTTTCTTTGTTTTATACTTACTGTCAAAGCAACAGTAAAACATAACTACTTCTTGATACATTTATTTCCGTTTTGTCCTTTTATACAATGCATAAATTGTGTGGAATGTTGATTTATAAATTTTTAACACGCGAATGTCAGAATGAATATAATAAAGTTTCGTTTTTGCTGGTATCGATTTTATTAATTATTTTCCCCGTTTGCTTTCGTTTCATAAACTCTGCCTGTCCAATGGTTTGGAGTTTTTTTCACATCCTTCGTTTTCAATGACCTTTTATTATCGATTGTTGCTATCTATTATCCATCTTTTATTCTATTTCTATCCCTCACCGACACCCGCACCCACTTTTGTGGTTAACTGTGATTATCTACCCGGGTTCCTTTCCTCACACCATGGCAATGGAATGGGTCATAAAAATGCAAAAAATGTTGGCGAGAAAGTTTTTGTTTGGTCAAACAAGGGAAAACAATTCCCTATCTAGCCTTGAGGGAAGGGGAAGGATTTTTAATTGCGATGATAAATCAGAGCGGTCCCGGAAACTTTCGATCCCAAACCGAAGAGCGTAGTACGCGACTCCATGTACAAATTTGTCTGAAGCTGCCGTATGAATAAAAAACAATTCAGGGTAGGAGAAAAGTGAAATGAAACTGGTGTGTGCTTACCAGCAACATCCAAAACACAACTTAATTGGTGTGTTGGCCTCGGTCCGAACGGGATCGGGCAAACCAGCCATCGAGCAAAGTGTCTCCACTACCACAATCATCACCCTCGCCGTACCATTCGACTACCACCACCAACGCGACCGTAAACGATGGCTGAACATCGAAAGGACGGTTGGGGGCGAACATTCCGATCCCCCGTCCCAAAAGTGCAAAGGGTGGACGGAAAAACTTTGGCACCGCAGGCGCCTCGACTCCAAACGAGGAGAGCCCCGGCGCCCGTTTGAATGGGGTGGAAAATTTGCCGAGGGAAAACGCACGCCAATCGAGAGGAGGGGCGAACAGGTTGCCGGCGTGCGCAGGGGGGAACGGTTATTAAATATTGTTATGCCACGCTTCACGCTTGTTACTTTCCGGTCCCCCGCATCGTGCCGTAATTTAATGAGTTTTGATAATTTGGCATTTTGATCAACTGTGTCTTTTGATTTATGCTAATTTGATTGAAATTATTTCAACACCGTTGTGTTAACCAATCGGCCAGGGGGATGATAATGGACGTCGTGGATGTTACAGTCGGGAAGGAAGTTTTTCTGAAAGAAGTTTTGATGAAAACATCACGTACTATTTGGCATTACGATATCATTTCTTCGATACAAAAAAGTTGTATTAAAATCAAACCACTGTCTTTAAATAGAGTTAGCTGTAAAACGATACTTGAAAACAAATTTCATGCATGCATTTTCCATTTTTAACTTTTTAGTCTTATGCTTCTCTCTAGCAAAACTTATGGTTGCCGAAAAGTGGGTAGTTGTGGAAAAACCAAACTCCAACCAACAAAGAAAAATTGAAACACGAAGAATGGGAAAAAAACAACACCAACAATCCCCAGCCCAAAGTTCGCTACGAGCAGCATTTTCCCGGAGCAAAAACGCGGTTACACCGTGGCTCCGGTTGTTTGGGGTGAAAAATGTTGGCTGGCAGCAACCGAGTACGGTAGGGCTGGATCGGGGGAAAGATGTTCCATAATCTAGCGAGCGCGGAAAACGGAAACTCCCGTCCTTCCGGAAGCCGGAGGTGGGCAATTTCCGCACGGACCATTCACCACCGGTTCGCGGAGGAGGAGTTTTTCCGACGACAACTTTGCCCAAACAATCCTAAGCTCTTTATGTCTCACTCTCCACGTTTCCGCGGTGTTATACGAACACGAACACCACAGCACTGCCCCCCCAAACCCTTACCCCTCCCCCCGTACGCCGCTCGTTTTCCCGCACCCCGGAGCGACTCTCCGACAACGACGATAAGGGGGATGATACTTTCTTCCATTCCATTTCCGACTTGACATCGCTTTCCAGTCCTTGGTGACCCTGGTGCTACTGCTGGTGCACGGTGCACACTACCAAACCCCACCCCACGTTTTGGGGCAATGTTTTCCCTCGCGCACAAACAGAAAACAGCCAGCGAAACGGAACGGTTCTTGATTATGTGTACAATTTATATTTCATTTCTTTATTCGAAATATATTGTTGTTTATTTCTGCCTGTCGTTTCCGATTTCGTGCCGCACCCTCCGGCAGCGTCCCCACCACCCCTTTCCGGGGGCCCGTCGCGTGCATTTTCTCCCGCCCAACGAGGTAGCAGAGCTCCCTTTCTCAAACCGACCGTATCCCTCTGCACAGCGAGCTGGGGGAAGGAAACCGACGGGTTTTTCGTTTTGTATTTAAGTGGAAAGGGAAAGAAACAACTTCACTTCAGCGTGGAACACGGAGCACACAAGCGCCATGACCTCGGTGAGTGGGGAGGCTTTGCACGCGGGAGGAGTTGTAAGATGACGCTGCGGAGCGGCGCTGCTCTGGAAATGGATTATAAAAGCAGTCGACAAAATCGAGCGCTGGGTGTGCATAAGGTGGAGCAGCCGTGGTGTAGGTGGCGCGGGAACGTAACATTGCTAGGAAAATTTCAATACATACAACCCACCAAAACCAGGCAGGGATTGGTGGTGTCGTACGAAGATGTTTTCACCGGGATGCGGGATTAGGAAACAGGCGGGCGGCCGGGATCGGGAGACGGGTGGGAAAACGTGAAGCTAAATATATTGAAATCCTCCGACAACTGGCAAAACGTGCCACCGAACCGTAACAACCGACGGCAACCGTGCCCGCAAGCGATATCATCAATATAAATAAATACATTCGAAGTAAAAACACACAACCTGTGGACGGGGTCGGGGAAGGCGTTGGTGAAGGGGAGTGAAAATGCCATTGAGTATGCCATCCAAACACAACCCTGGGTTTTCGTAAGCAGCCGGTGAAACCCGGAGCCCCGGTAGGGTCGGCACTAAGGGAAGCAAATACTCTTACACTTTTGCCTGCGGAAGGGTGGAAGAAGAAGAAAATGGCAAAGAACAATCAAGTGAGGGTGAGAAAAAAAAGGTAAGTAAATACACTGCGTCCCAAAATGATAGCCTCACCGAGTTTTTTCTGTGCAGGGTGAATACCGAGCATATAAATTTTTCCAAAAAATTCACAAATATTTGTAAGTATAAAACGACTACTTTGCATAAATATTGTTGAAGAAAACGAGAGAACAATCCCTTTACTACCAAGAAACTAAAATCAGTGGTGTCCCAAAATGATAGCCTCACTTAGGATTTTTATTAAATTATCAACAAAAATAGCATAAACTTATTAAAAAGTCATGATTTACTAATCAGTGGGGCCTCCATTACGATTTATTGCTTGGAAAAATCTTGATGTCATGCTCTCCGACAATTTTTCTAACGAATTTACTGACAAGGAACGCCAAGCATTTCTAAAAGCAAGTTTCAGCTCTAATATGGTCTCGTAATGTCTCCCATCTTCATAAATCTCTTGAACTAGCCTTCCACAAACATTTTCTATTGGATTAAGATCTTTGGAAACGGCTGGCTAAGACATTGTTTCGATACTCGATCGTGCATAGTGAGTTCTTGTCGTCTTACTTGCGTGCACGGCAGCATTTTCTTGCTTGAAAATGAGCTGTTGAGTGTTGTGATTTTCCAGATAAGGCTTTAAATGATTGTCCAGGATGTCGATAAACATATCGCTGTTCACATGTGTTGGTATAATGGCCAATTCACTTCTACTAAGATCACTGAACACAGCCCAAATCATGACCGATTCACCTTCAAAATTTGCGACTAGAGAAAAAAAACGTGGGTAACGTCTTAAATCTCTCCGGTAATGGATGTTTCCATCTGGTCCATCAAGATTGAACAGTATTTCATCATTATAATCCACCTAACATGAATTATTAATTTAAAATTTGAACAAGACTACAAAGTGACAACTTACGTTTCTCCACTCATTCTTCCTATCATATGTTCTGTAGCAAACTCCAATCTAGCGACTTTTTGGTGAAGTTTGAGGGCAGAAACTTTCTTCATGGACTCTCTTACAATATCAGAACATGAATTCAAAGCTCGCAACACAGCATTTTTGTGCACATTCAACCAGAAATCGTTTTTTGTCCTACGGCAACCTTTGGTTGAATTGAAAGCAACTTAAAAAATCCTCCGATTATCACACGAGGAAAGATTTTGAAGACGACCAGGAGACTTCTGAAGCCCATATTAACTGTGATCTTTTACATAATCGTTAATGAGGTTTGTGGATCTATTTATTAGCACACCAATCCCATGATTTGACCTGCCCTTAAAGCGATAAGCATCAATTTGACTTTTTTCTCGTTCCTAGAGTTGTTTTCCGCTTCCAATGTTCAAAATAAATTACAAATTAAAGAGAGAGAACTTAAAAATTACTTTTGGCAACTGATGACGTGGCTAGGAACTGGGTTGCTTTGTTAATTTGAATGATTTTTGAAGTGAGGCTATCTTTATGGGACACTCCATTTTTTAAATTTTTGATCAAAATGTTATAATTAATTTTTTTTTCTGATAAATTAGAAGTGAAACAAATTTATTTTAGATCAGGAAATATGTTTCGGTCGTTTATTTTACCTTGCGATCATTTAAAATAGCATATGAGTGAAAAAACTGGGTGAGGCTATCATTTTGGGACGCAGTGTATAAGAAATTTCACCCACCCCACTTGGGCGCACTTTTAGCCACAGTCGTACAACAATGTTGTGGAGGCTTTAGTGCAGCGAAAGCGAAGGAAATGTGTGTGTTTGGGAAGGAAGAGAGAAGCGGAATCTGTGTGAGGCGTTGAAACAACGAGGGAGTATACGAATACGATACGATCGAACCGCCGTGGCATTGATAACATCGGAAGCATTTGCCGACCGATGATTGGCTTCCATTAGGGGAAAACGCGAACACGCGGAGACACGGTGAACGAAAGGGGGGCCCGGACAAGTTCGAACGATAGATGAGCGACCATGCGTCTCCATTTGCTGAAACGATCACAAACGCCCTCCCGAAAGTGCTTTTCCTCGTGCAAAAGGGAAAGGCGAAACGGGGCCGCCGATGACGTGGAAGGCGGACGAAGAGCCCTGTATTCTATTTATCGATTCCGAACGGACGGACGAAAAGTCGGTAAGTGAAGGAAATGGAAGGGAGAGAAAATAAACAGGACTTCGATTTCTTCACCGACGTGTTTCCACCCCGGGTGGTGAGGGGAGGTCCCACCCATAACCCAAAACCAATTTTTATTGAGACAGCAACGATACCACCGACTTCCGGGGGAGGGCAGAAACGGCAACAGCCGACGGAAGCAACACAATTCCCTTCACAATCATCCACCCCCCCCGTGTGATCGTCATCGCCATCATCATCATCACCATCAACGGCTTGGAAACCATCAGCGTCGCTGGGAAGTGATTCTTTTTCTTATCCATTCTTCTGATTGCATGAGCTTCAAGCTAAATTTGCTCCATTTCAGGATGACCACTCGAAACCGTTCGGTGCTATCGTACGCCACCATTTGCCAGCACCATCGTCAGCACCATCATCGTCATCAATATGAATGGTTTCTTTTTTACGCCATGTGTCCGCAAAGAAACCCAAAAGGGCAGAGAAGAAAAATAAAATCTACACAGCATCTGGATTCTGTTGCAGGATACTTCCCCCGAAGCAATTCCCACTAGCAAACACACACCCTCATACGGACACATTGCTTCGGGAGGAAGGGCGGCGTTCGGGGGGAGGGAGACACCCAAAGTAGCATTTGTAGAAATTGGAGAGGAAAGTTTACTTTGCTCTTGTTCGTAATCTTGTTTTGCGTGTAGTTAAATGGTGAAAGGATAAAAAGGCATTCAAGCGTCGCACGGTGGGTTCGAGCAAAGGGCGTGAATAGGCACACACATACACCCACATACAGAAAAAAACACCCAACCACGTTACAAAACTGGTTTAGTGTAGTTTAATGGTGCAACTCTGATGTTGCCTTACGGTATGGTTTGTGGTTTTGTTGAAGTTTGGAGAATTGGGAGCGTTTGAATTAATTTTGTAGGTGATTAAGTTAATTGAAATTTAAAGTTGGTTCACACAAGTCCGTTAAGTAACCCATGGGGTAACACATATTTAAAGTAATATTATTTTTTGGCAAATTTTTTGGACAACATTCGTCCGAAAAAATAATACAAAACATTTAAAAAACACAGCACTTAAGAGACTATTTGTTGAGAAGTGGAAATTTCGCCACTCAATCTTCTTCCATCCGACCATTGTTCAAGACGCAGAACACGATTCGTTGTATCAATATTTCTCAAGTGTGAGCATTTCCAAACATTACAGTAACGATTTTTCCCGTACACACTTACTTCAATTGAAACGAATTTCTCGAGTCCTTTGCGCACATTTTCATCCATTGCTTTTCCTGTTGGCAATGCTGTAGACGACCACCAGCAGCTGATAGAGGTGATGCTGTTGATTGCCGGTGCCCTGCTCAATTGCAAAGAAAAATGGCAAACAAAGTCTCTCCCTCGCCAGGGGGAAAGTCTGTGCAAACAGCGACTTTTCCGAAGCCGGGCGAACTTCTCCGTTGAAAAAAAAAAAAATGCTCCCAGCCTCGTTCCAGCAACGGAAACAAAATCAATGGCAAGCTGAAGTGGTTGCCTGGAGCCGCCGCCTTTTCTCTCCTCCTTCCCGTTGGTTCCGGTTTTTCACTCCATGTTTTATATTTCCATTTCCAACACTCCCCCGCCCACAGGAAATTGAGCCAAGGATCATTGAAAATGGCTCCTGTTCATTCGAGAGCACGATTGGTGGAGGGAGGGGAAAATGTGAACCGAAGCAGATGATGCTCGGGAATGATAAAATCATGACGCTCGAAAAGCCAACAGACTGACCGCCATCACCTTCCTTCTCGCCGCTTTACCGCGGCACGGTTTGGAGCATAAATGTTTTATCATGTGGGAAGACATCGTCGTGAACACCCTTCGCGTGTTTTCTTTTCCGGAACTTTTTCTTCACTGTCCCTTTCTCGTTTCTCACTTCACCGACCGAAGCAAAACCGAACACCGAATGGGTTGGAAAGTTAAAGGGAAGAAAATCAGCTTGAACAGACCGTTCGAAGACCGAGCACGGGGAAGAAAATAGCCCTCAGGGAGGAAGCAACGATGTTGAAACTCCATCAATACGTAATAGTTTGTCCAGCATGATTGCCATTTCCGGGATCAATGCGCTTCATTGCTTTGACTTTTTGCGAAAATTTGAAGAAAATGAATCATTATACTCACCTCATGCTTTATCATGAAAAATTATGGTAAATTTGATGGAGTATTGAAGAATTTTTAAATTGACATAGCTGTCCTAAAAAAACTAGGAAATCTTACAACTGATTAAAGTATCACAAAGGGATTATTATTTGTTGCACGAAGCATCAAATCGACTGGCAAAGCCCACACACTTGCAATCGATCGCAACAATATCTTCACAATCGATTGACTCACATGTAGATAGGGTAAACCAAAAGAACTCCCTCCTGACAGACAACACAAAAATCCTCATCCGAAATGGTGTTCACGTTTCGCCGAGGGATTTCTTCTCAGTCTGAGCACAATCCTTTCCTGACAACTACCTCACACCCTGGCGCCCTCAAGGGATTTGAAGATAGAAAATAGAAACAAAAAACGACTTTCAACGTACCATTGAATGAATGGAAAATCGAAGCAGAAACAAAATGATCGATCCTTTCCATCAAACACCACACACGCACGTCTGCCTTTTTACAGCCTCCTTTTTCTTATATCGGATCATCCCGCTTCACCGAGGATTTGAGATGAAAAATCGTCAACAATGACTCGTGCGATGTTTCTCCTTATCGGTCCTTGTCTTCCTCTCACGATGGCTGGCGGCTGCGGAATCAACTTTCCACTTGAATGATCTCGAGTGGGACAGGGAAATAAAACATCAATTTCCTTGCTTATGCTTCCCTCTTTCCAGCCCCTTCATCGGTGTCCTTATTGTGTATCATACTTTTTGTAGCGTTGACGAAGAAAAAGGTTTACAAGGGAGAATTCCGGGGAAAGGAATAAATCAATAAAACAAATTTGACTTGCACAACTCAACTGTATCGTTTTTTTCCATCTGTGCTGTCTGTTTTTTTCCAACTGTAGAAGACAAGTTTACATATAAATATGGAACACAAAACAGTGATGTTTGCGTTTCGTTAGGCAAAAGAAACTAACTAGGGAAAGTGTAGAGAAACATAAGGTTATCGAAGGACAATCAGACAGTGTTTGGAAGAAATTGATCCAAAAAAGACGATCGTTTTAGGGCAATTATTTTTTTAGGTTCAATGCAATGCGACTCTCAAAACAAAAATGTTTCTTAAGAAATAACAATTTTCAAATTTTCTTGTATCAATAGACTGTATTTTTCTGTTTCATCACAAGATCTTAAAAAGCTTTACTTGAATAAAGTTATTTCGTAACTGTAATTTAATTTAAAAAAAAAATGTTTCAGCTATGAAAATCAATCACATCTGTCGACTCATTTAACAATCGTAAATAAAGCCAACATAAGCTAAACACATCGGTAGCAAACTCATTCTTAAATAAAGCTCATCCACTTTAACCACCCCCGCTGGGTAGCATCCCACTACAGAATGTTAAACGCCCCAGCAGGGAGGTGAAAGACATGACGGGCGAACCATCGCACCCGGATCGATATCCATAAAACATTTATTTCAATTTCAAATTAATATTAAACAGATTTGTTGCTGGCCGCAAACAGCGCAAAACAAAACGCACAATGCAATGCACACACACACACCCGCCGGCCTAACCGACCGCAAAGAAGATTAGAGAGCAGGTAAATCGGTAACAGATGTGGCTACACAGAGTGGGTAGGAAAGTGGGGGGCGGGCGGAGAGTGATATAATGGCAAACCGGATATGAACTTAACCGGAATCAAAACAACCCTCGACACAGGGCGGGGAAAACTGGAAAGCCCCGGGAGGGAGGCGCTGATCCCGTGGGGGACTATCGACAGCTCGGGCGCACCAAAGCACTTCACTCATTCACGAACCCCTCCGCAAGCGGGCCGGGTTGCGGTCAGTGGGAAAAACCCGATCCCAACCCCATCCCTGGGTAGCTTCCGAACCGGGATGCAGGAGCTCGTAAACCAGGCCAACTAAGCCCCACACACCGGAACCGAGCGGGAGCCGGTGTGTAGGCCTCTTGGGAGCAGATGAAACTCCATAAACCATGCTCCGACCAGCCCATTCCAGGAAGCTAAACAGTGTAAGAGTGCGGGAAAAGAATGGAGCCAGGAGTTGAAGTGGCGATAACGTATCGTTGCTTGCATCGTTGGGTGGTTGGAATACTTCAAACCAAAACCAAAGGGATCATGTTTTTGCTTGTTTGTTAGTGCTCCATGTTTGGCTTCCCTTCAGTAACCACAAACACAGGATAGACATACGGTTGTTTAGCAGGGCCGGAATGCTGCAGTCCCGACGTTCCACCTGTCACTGCCCACTCCGATTCTGCTGCTAATCAATAAATGTTTTAATCACCACCGAGTGAATCTTTGAGCGCAATTTGCACAGATTCTTCCAACGATTGCTTTGCCTTTTCCTTAAGTGCCTTAGGTTCGCTTTCGCTTGACCGAAATGGAAAGCTATCCTCGCTTTCCTCCGTTTCCACCGTCGGAGTTCATTATGGCAAAGGCATCGTACTACCGGCGTCGGGGATTCCTGCTTGCCTAGCTCGCACAAGGACAAAGTATCACACTTTGCAAACCCTTCCGGTTGATCCGACGTCGAAAGTCTTTCATGTTCGATCGTGAGGCGGGCTCACACGGCCGGCTCGAGTTGTAGAGTGTGTGCTGGCTGAACGAACCCGCAGGAGACTCATCTTGCCATCCGCATAACCGCAGAGATAGAAATGATGATCGAAAGGCAGATATGTGTGTGGTGCGGTTAGATTCTGCACTCGGGGAGAAAGAGAGATAGACGACGGAAAGGAACCCCACTTCCGGATGGGCAGGTGGCACGGGTGGCGCTGGGAGACGCTCCACCGTACATTCCTTTCGGGCCGACACGAACTGAAGAGTACTGCGAAAGGCCAGCAGCTGTGCGATGCTGTCAGGTTCATCAATTCGCCCTGTAGAACGCAGAATGGACGGTCCAGATCCCAACTTTCCACACCCAGCAAAGTTAGCACTCGGTACGGTAAGATCAGTTGGGTTCGGTTGCGGTTGCCCTACATTTTCCCTCCTCCTTCCCCTCCCCTCACTCCACCGTTGCAACTAGAAGCCAACCATCGAGGGAAGGATTAGAAAGCAACAGTCGAGGAGAATTCGATGATGTACTATCTCCTCCGTTTGCTATCCTTTCGCTGGACCACAAACGCCCTGCTCGCTAAACACAAAGGCACACACACACGCACACACAGGCATCGAGATAGCTACATACCCCCACCTACTCACCCACCCTCCCCCCGAGAGCTCATCTCTTATTCATACATGTTTAACTAACTTTTCATTCGATCTGGTAATCGTTTTCTTCCCCCTCCGCAAGATAGCAAAACTAACGTTAACCCTTGGCCGTCGTCGTCCTTACTCTTCCCCCGCCGTGTGTTCCCAACGTAGGTGGAAACGGTCGAAGTGGGATCAGGAAATAGCTCAGCAAATTTCTGCTCACTTCTGAGAAAACCGGGCTGCGGTTAGGCCAACAGATTAGAACAACTTGCGAGCGAAGGGCGGACGTGTGGTGTGTGCTTGGACGCGCGGAGTAGGATCGTTCCGTTCCGTTTGCGGAAGTAGTTTACACTCATCTATACAGCGGAGGGCTGGCTGTGTCCACTAAACCTTCCCAAGCGGAACCGGCAGCGGGGCAACAGTTTCAGTAAGAGGAAGGAAAAACCCACCGGGGGTCGGTGGAAGTTTAGTAGCAAGCTGGTACGAAGTAACTGACATCCAATGGTTGACGACGACGTATCGTTTCCATGGTGTAGTATTGAACTCCCGTAACCTATTTGGGTATTCTATTGCAGTTGTGAATGGGTTCAATTGTTTCAAAATGATTGTTCCTTCTAAGGTTACACATTTCTATTGAAATTCAAACTCATATTTTTATCTGTTTTAGAAATAACATATTCTGTTTATCTACACTGTTTATGTGTTTTTTTACTTATAATGATGGCTAAAAGTAGATGACAAACGGACGTTTTTATTTATTTTTTATTGAAATAAAACAAATACTGATAAAAACTCAACACCCTTAGAACTTTACTCTTAACACGTTGACTCCCATGTCACCCAAAAGTGGGTGACAGTAAAATTCAGTTCTAAAAAGTTTTTGACCCATAAATAAATGAAAATGCAACATAACAATTATAGTAATATGTTATATCAATTCTTTGAAAAGCTAAGTTTTTGCTTAGCATTCAAAAATCGTTGGTTTAATAAATGTTATAAACAAATTATGTTAGAAAAGATTGTACTAAAAAAGTGTGCTAAAAACGCTTGTCAGCCAACGTGTTAATAATTCTTACCACTAAATCACCCGGAATGCGACCATTGTGTTAAACGTCCGAACGAAACACCAGTGTAGCATTAACTATAAGTAGAGTAAGTTAGCCTCATATCTTTCCACCTCACTATTAGTGACCTATCGCCTCTTCTCGCCCCTCTCCAAAGGCATCAGTAGAAGCCACCCCACCCCAAAAGGCGACCGTTCCGACTGCTTACTCTATGCTCCTTGCATACTGGACAAGCTAGCGTGGTCGGTTGGAGTGGCCAAACGGTGGTACACCGCGAGCATTCTGCAACTTCTTCGCAACGTCGTCGGGGGGTGGAGGCATCATCACCATCATCGGCGTTCGGAACTGCTCGATGTGGGGGCCAGACGATGACGGTGGTGTTCATTGGTTCTCTCAGGGTACAAATTACGTTAAAGCGTTATTTGAGCTAGCCTCATCGCCGTCGATGTGTGTTTTCCATCGCCATGACGCCGGGAAAGGATAACCCATCCACCGATCACACACACGGCCACCACCCCCAACTAGCCCCGAACTCGAGCACCGGCTCCGCTGGTGGCTTTGTTTGCACTGCCCAGCTTCCGAGCCATTCATACCAACCCCACAAATCTCACGCTGAAGGTAAATCAGCCACATTAAACGTGCCCGAGAGAAAGGTCCTTCGACGGGGAGGACGGACACGCCGTAGAGTGCTGTTTGTAAATCTTTAGCACCTCAACCTCAACCTCCTCCGACACAAAGTCGCCCAGAAGGCAGGCGAACTGACCGATTCAACGGTCCGTAACGAGTGTGTTGTCGAAACGTGGGCTGCTTGCGGGTGGTTCGCTTTTTCACTGGACCAAGATTTTCCCTCAAGCTTCACCCAAACACGCTCGTATCGAGATAAAGATGTTAATATAATAAGTGACTTTGAAATTGGTTAGAAGATTAAGTTACTTTGTTTCCCAGCCCCGCACCGGTGCCATTCGTCGTAGGTTGTTTGGTGCGGTTTGAGCTCGGAATGGGCTGACGTTGGGCACAACTTCGACCTGGACACTCGTCGCCATACCACCGGAAAGCGTGAGCGTCCGAATGATCTTCCGTTTGATGCCTGCAAAGCCGACGGTATCGTGATGCATGCCATATTTATCCAATGCTAAGGGAATTAGGGGCTACGAAAGGCCGAAGAAAACCCGTTCCAATTTCCGGGAAGGTTGGTTTTGTTCCGGTGCTTGCGTTCGCAAGTACCGACTTCCTTTCGTCCTGCGGTGGAGAACTTCCTTATTTGCCCTCCGGCCAGAAGGAGGCGCATCCGGCCGGCCACAACTACCGGCATAAGTTTCATCAACCGACCGTCGTCAACTTCTTCAACCGGCTCCGGTGCTGTTGTGACGATATTCTGACTTCTTAAGCCGCAGAGCGAGGCACTCTCGAGCGGCACAAGATACCGATGTTTTCCTTTTTGCCTCTGGCAACATAAAGCCCTTAACGTTGCTGCACTCGAAGCGGAAGATGGTAGTGATGTTTGCCAGAAGCATGGCTTATTTTTGACCGGAAGTAAACTACTTGAAGCGGGGCTCTTTTGATGCACGAGCTCACCCATTCGGCTGCTGAATAGAGTTATGTGTAATTTAATTTAATTAAACTTCTCAACGGCACTTCACTTCGTTGGTTGACAACAAGACGAAGCAACTTTGCAAGCTCCATTGGAGCATTTTATTCACAACCCTTGGACCGAGAAGATTTGTGAGAAATCTGTTTGGAAAACGAACGGTTTAAACGATTATGCATTCGTAAAAAAGGAATGCTGGCTAAACTACGACGCTAAGTATGGAATGTTAAAGTAAGTTTCCCAACTGTTAAAATTTAAATTACACTCAACGCATATCACATGAGACACTTGTAACATTTTACAGTTATCGGAAAAACGTATCACTTTTATGTCAAAAATAAGAAAGTTCCAACATCATGCTCATGTTTCGGGAAAGATATTATATTTTTCTTTTCATAAACTGTTGTTTTGCATCCTTGTCACATCTATGATTGATGGATGTTCGAGTAAGAGAGGCACGACGGAGATGCTGTAAAAAAGATCAAAAACTGTGCTTGTATTACTACCGTTGTTGAGCATGACAATAAATTGATCAAGTCCACACTAGCCACTAAGGTTAACCTGGCAGTACAAAGTACCAGGCGCCTCCATTACAGTATTTTATCCCCAAAAAAAGCTCAAATTCAGTTGTTTAAATTTTTCTACGCATTTTTGACCATATACATACATTCCCTGCCATTGAAGTTTTTTTACGATCCATCCAGTTTTTGTTTTGCTGCTCTGCAATGGCCAAATAAAGGAAGCGATTCGTCATTTTACTGACAGTGAAAAATTTCGAAAGCTCCCGGTGTGCCGAAGGGTGGGGGTTGCTAGTCGTGCACCGCGTCTACCGTACCACGATCAACACACTCACACACAAACACACCAACGGGAGTAATGGTCCTTCGAATGACCGGCTGAAATGTGCTCCGGTCGGATGTTTCCAAACGGAGTTGGTAAAGACAAAAACACACCAGGGCGCGCTTCTGCACGACGCCATCGGTTGTGCTTGTCGGTGCAGTGATGTGGAAGAAATGCAATGCTTGCCGAGGGCTCCGATGGAAAACAACAGCATCCGTGTGACCTGCATGTTCAACAAAGTGCTATATTGTACCCCCCGTGCGACCAGGGGTTTTGAAGTTTTTTCAGTGTTGTATTGCATTATTCGCATGTTTTGGTGGTGTGGAGTGGTGTTTTGTATCAAAAACTGTCAGGGAAAGACTCTCTATGTATGGTACGAGCCACTATGCCAAAAATATGAACATTTTGCTTTTCAAATGGTTGTGATTGTCTCAAAACAAACAATGACATGGTTTGCTCGAACTCAAGAAAAACAGCAAAAACATATATTTGAAAAACAAAATAATAACAATGTCGCTTTTAGGTTCACTAATGTCAGCAAGTTCAAGAAGGTTTATTTAGTTTAGTAAACTATTTCGTTCCACCCCACGAAAAACCACGAAACATCTTCTTAATTTCGGTTTTGTTTGCCGAGAAATCATTGGAGATCGCCGCCATCATCATGAGCGAAGCGAAATGTCTTGTCCCTCCTCGGAGTCCACAATTCCCCCGCATGTTATTGTAGCCTTTCCTAAGCTCGGGCTCTTGGCAATTGGTTTCGAAAATCAGACTCCATCGTCGCCGGCAAGTGGCAAGGATATGTGCAAATAATTGACCTAAAGTGGGTCCAGATAGTATCGCACCGAAAATGGCAATCGAACTTTGCGACAACAGTAGGCGAAACTTCCCAAAAGGAATCCCAGCAGCATCATCTTCATCGTCGGCGTCGTCGTCGTGCACTGGGTCAATCTATCTGGGCCAAGGAGCGGTCGTTATCGTAAGCGGTACCCAACAATACAAGAGGCACCCCGGGGGGCAGGTTGAGGAAACGGCTAATAGAAACAGCTTGCTTCATGAGAAATACGTTTATCCCAGTTATCTTCCCCTTGCCATCATTCGTATCGAGGGCTTTGGAGGAAGAGCCGCCACTCCACTTGGACACGCGAGAAGGGCCCAAGATAATGGTGATCGAACGAGAAGAAACCCAATTTCGTGCCGAAGCAAAGAGGATTAAATCCTAAACTTGCTTGTAGTGTAGTTCGGCTGTTGACGTCTTCGTTCGGTCCGGGGAGGAGGCAAAACAAACCGGCTCCCAACCCAATCACACGTTCCAATCGAATGGAGCCGGCACGGTTCGCACATCTCGGTCGGTCGCACTTTAGATAATTGAATCAGACGTTCAGCTACGATCGACGGAAACGTGGAGGGAAGGGAAGTAAACGATTCGGTTGGTTTGCTAGCGATTGTTCGATAATTTTTCTACACCCATGCTTGATAATAAGCTTGATGAGCAACGAGAAAGACGATAATATCGAGTGTAGCGAACAGTGCAATGGCAAAGTATAATGGTGTATCACAGTGTGGGCTTTTATTCAAAACTAGAGTTGTGTAAATCTGATTCAGATTCATGAATCTGAATGAATCTCTGCCTTATAAGAGATTCATGAATCTTTCGCCGAGAGATTCATGAATCCTGAAGACACTCCAACTGATGAAAAGTCACCAGCCAAAAATGGGTTGAGGGACCCCTTGTTTTTTGGTCGCATTACCCATGCCTATGAAAGAATCGTGGAGATTCGTGACAGATCCATGATAGATTCATGAAGATTCATTAAGGTTGCGAAAGATTCATTAAGCTTTGAAGATTCGAATCCGCAAAGATTCATGAATCCATCGGAATGAATCTTAGGTGAATGAATCTCGCGAAAAGATTCATTAAGCACAACACTATTCAAAACATAACAAGCACGGAAAAGGAAGGCAACATTAGTTCGAAAACCTACCCTTTTATAAGTCGTACATTTTTGACGAAGCTTGAATTTAGTAGATTTAATTCCAGATCTACTACACATTTTAACTTTTTTTTTATGTATACTACTATATGTATTTTAGGTATATTAAAAACTCGAACAATACTGAACCGTCGATTCTGAAACTTTGCATACACTAATACGTTGACTGCCAAGCGTTTTTAGCACACTTTTTTAGTACAATCTTTTTTAATATAATTTATTTATTACATTCATTAATCCAACAATTTTTTGTACGCTAAACAAAAACATAGCTCCCCAAAGAAATGATATAAAATATTACTGTAATTTTTATGTTCCATTTTCATTAACTTATGGGTCAACAACTTTTTAGAACTGATTATTGCTCTCACAGGGTTTATACAACACGGTCATACCACAGGGTTTATACAACATGGCGAAATTGATAAAATACTAACCATATGCCGTTATTGCAACTATTCAAATGAAACATAACTCTCAAGTTAAGAGTTAAACTCCCTTCTTGCCTTATAAAAGGAACCCTAAAAGCCATATATAATCAATAGATAGGGAAATAAAATAAAACCACCACAAAAACAGCTCATCGTGGCCGATCTCCCATACGATTGCTGGTGATAATAGGTTTGTTAATGAAATAAAAACAATCTAGGCAGCCTATATACTTATCGCCGCACAACTCGCAGACCAACGAAGAGAAACGTGAGCCAGAGTGTGTACGATGCAATCTCATCTTCCCGTATCCAGGCAGCACCGAAGCACCAGCAGGAATGCGTCGGTGGATCCTATTCTAAATTGACCACACGAATTAACCGCCGGTGCCATCGTTCGATGCGTCGATCCTGGCAAGCACATTTTGCACCATCCGAAACAAAGACCTGCCCGCCGGTGGGTGATGTGGTTCCCCTGTTCCACGGCTACCTGCGCACATCTGCGAATCTCTTTCACACTAGAAAGGCGTATGAGAAGGACGAATGCAGCAGCAGCTTCATCGGATTCCAGGACGCCGGACGAAGCGATGCGTGATGGGGGGGAATGTTGCGGTTCTCAAATGGAAGCCTTTTTCCGAGCGAGAATGTTTTTCCATTTAAATCCCACCCCCGCCGTGGGTTGTGCCGGCTACCCCAGCCCGAGAAAAAAGAAAACGAAAAGTACGGACCGACGCATCGCATCGGAGTAGAAAGTCAAGTGGCAGAATCGATTTCGCATGCTGAAGCCCTGGTAAATGCTACGATGCATCATTGATTGCATTTGCTCGGCGCGGTGTCACTCGTCGTTCGCCATCTCCTGTCTCGCTTCCGGGTGTGTGCTTCAACGTCCTCCGGGTCGGCACCGTTTCGAGCGACGAGCTGCGTTAAAATGCGATCACCTCTCGGTGGTGCGAAACGAGCGATGTTTCTGCAGCATCATCATCGATTGTGCGTCGTACGAATCCGTGGCACCCCATGCGCGTTTTGCAAACCCGGACGATACCGAGTGTACTGCATTTCCGCCGTGGCCACAGCTGACTTACACATAAGGACGGCGTGTAGAACAGCGGGGCAAATTGAAGAGCACGTCGGATCTACGGTTGTTGGAATGCCTCTCCGTTTCGAGCCACTCGAGCTTTCGGTTCGTTCGGCAAACATGCTGTTTTTTTTTTTTAAGTGCGTGCTCTTCCCAGCCTGGTGCATCAAGCGCAGGAAGTGCATCCGATCGTCGGTTGGTAGGAGTGAATTTTCCATCCCAAGCACGCCCCACATCCCAAACCCCCCGATTGGGTCCAGTTTATTTCAATGATAAATATTTGAACGTTCGAAATGCGCTTCCGGACAAACATCCGGGATTTTGGATCCTTTTACATACGCATTATCACCAACGGCTTCGAACTGGCGCGAAACGGATGGATGGCAGAACCAGTGGTATATCCTTACGCTTTCTCTCCTTTTCCTTCACTACGCGTGAAACCACATGATACATATTCGTCCATATAAACGGATGGCTTATGCTGCGACGAAGGTTCGAGCTTGCGTCCGTTCGGTAAATGTTACGCATCGCAGCACTTGGATCGGGCCAACGTAACCCGAATTGGGGAGGGATGGAAAACACGAGAAGCTGCTTCGAACGATCGACCGTCCTGCAAATCCACGCTAAGCCACAGCACCTGATGAAACTATAAAAGGTTACTTTGGGGATTGATCTCACGATTGACACGCTCTGCGAGATGCTGAAAAACGCTCAACCCTAGGTTTTATGGGAGAATTGGTTTAAATTATTTTAGTTCAACGATTTCTTTTTAGTAACGTTAAGTGAAGTTTTGATCAAATTTAATTTATTCAAAAACATTTCTTTATTTCATGGAGAACATGTTTGCCAAAAAGGGAAGAATTTTCGTAGTTCCAGTTACGGGTTCATTTTCATGAAGTGAATCGAACAATCGCCTTCAAAACAAATGGACGCTCGGATATGAAAACATCGAGATGCGACCAAGAAGAACGTGCGCATCCAACAGTTTGACACCGAGTGTACATAAGGTCAAACGAATGATTGATAGACTCTCCCACCGGGAAGGGAATCGCTACAACCCTTTTCTGAATGCACGCACGTGTTCGCCCTGATTGCCCTCCACCCACAGGGCTAGGGGTTTTCACTTGGCATTTCCATTACACGAGTCGATCCCGTGGCAAATAGTTTTTCGAGTGTCCGAACTTCAATCAAACTGCTACGCAGAGAAAGGGATCCGGCATGCGGATACGGTTGGCCGCCGCAGCATCGTCCGAAGCCCCGGGAAGGCGATGGTTCACCGCGAAAAGTATGCCACCGGTCGGTTGGGGCATCCCAAATCCTACACGTGGCTGCAATCGATTGCTGCTGGAGCTCAGAGAGACAAAGCGGTTCGGTTCGCCCAGGAGACTTCCAGTTTTCGGACACGACAGGCTGACGAAAGTACTGGGAATGGAGCTGCCAAAACGCGTGGGCACTGTGTTTCATCCGCGCCGGTTTGCAGACGATGCCACTGATGCAATTTCTATTCCGATGGACGTTCGACGCGATGGACGTTCGAATGAAGGTAACCAACCAAACATTCCCCGCGCCAAGCTGACGGGCCGGGTCCATCGGACGAACTGTCGAGCGCATCAATGAAATTTTCTTGCACAGGAAATGTCATTTCGGGCCAAATATGACAACCAGCGCTAGGTAGTATGTGGCTGTGAACCATGTAGTCAATCGGAACTACCAACGCGAACGGAAGGCCCAGGATTACATTGTTTTAATTGCTATTGGTGGGTTAAATATCACTGACACGCCGATAGACAGGTGGGCTGCAAAAGTGCATTCACTTCTATCATATTCAGGCTGCAGAAACGAAGGCATTGAAATTTGATTTTAATAATCGACAACTGAGTTTGGAATCTTTTTAACATAGAGTTTGACGTCATAACAATTGAACAAGTTGTGGTCATTCCCCAGATAATATTGTTTTTCTTTTGTAAAGTTTGTAAGATTGTCTCAACATGTATTGACCACGACAAAAAAAAAAAAAAAAAAAATTACGTTTATCAACACTTTGACTGGCATGTCACCCAAAAGTGGGTGACAGCAAAAATCAGTTCTAAAAAGTTTTTGACCCATAAATAAATGAAAATGCAACATAAAAATTTTAGAAATATGTAATATCAACTCTTTGGGAAGCTAAGTTTATGCTAAGCCTTCAAAAATCGTTGGTTTAAAAAATGCTATAAACAAAATAATTTAAAAAAGATTGTACTAAAAAATTGTAATAAAAATGCTTGGTACGCAACGTGTTAAGCAAATCATATAATGCAGCTTAGATGAATTTAAAACAGCAATTAACTACTAAACACGTTGTATCTCAGACCGAATGGTGTCAATATCGGACGGTTTTCAATAAATCCACCGTACGGTCTCAATTTTGTTGATCAGTTTTTCACATTTTCTTTCACCATGAAGTGAACCATGCGGGAAACCAAAAAGCAACGACAGTCAGCAAATCTCTTGCCCTGCGTTCCAGCAACTCTTTGCCCTTACTCCATATCCATGGCGAACAATTTCGAACCTCCAACCTTCCCGGCACAGACCAAAGCAAACCGAGTGAAAAGAGAGGAAAAGTGTCACCGCTCCATGGAGTGGGGGGAAGGGGAAAATCTTAGAAACATTCCACCGAACGAAGAAAAGAAAAAACCGGCCCGTTAAAGGATCAGTGAATACGGTTCAGTGGATGGGGAAAGGGAAGAAAGGGTAACGGTAAGAAGGAAGCAAATTGAAAACGATGAAAATATGCTGACTTCGAGACTTCGAGCCCTACCTTCCCGGCGCGTCCGCTTCGGTCCCCCCCTTGTGTCTGTGAAGAGATTGCGTGCTGAGTGTGTTCGTCGCACAAACACGTGCACGGTGCGAAGAAAGAAAGGTTAAAAAAACCCTCGACGAGGCGTAATTGGGAAGACGAAAGGGTATTCGCCCGAACGAAAGGGAGTTCTAAAAGATAACGTTCTCCGGAGAGGTTCTTTCTCCTCCACCTGTGGACCCTGGAACCGGTGAGGTAACGGAGTGCAGGGCTTTGAGTGTATGTTTTTCCCCGGGAGCTGTTTTTCCAACCAGTTTGAGGGGGGATATTTTGTTTCGCTGGAGGAAGGCCGAACATTTTTTTGTAATCTTTTCACCCTAGTTTATTTTCTTTTCAAGCTCCCCCTGCGCCGAGGGCGTATAAAATAGATTCCTTAAGCGGAGCAAGACTTCCTTCCTTAGATCCTTAGATATCCACACTGCCCGGAAGGGGGGCGGGCAGGCGAGGGTCGAAAAGATTTCCATCGGTTTTGGTGTGAATGTAGAAAATTGGAAACCGGAATTAGGATCCGAATCACAGAAACACCAAATTTCTGCAGGGATAAAAGAAACCCCAGTGGAATGGGACGACGGTCGCGGAAACTGCGAACAGATAAGCCGGGGCGGAATATTACCACCAGAGTTTGGGTCGAAGAGAGAAAGCAACCCCCAGGTTGGGTGAACTTGGGAGACCAACACGACCGAAGACGCAACCGAATGGGAGTTTCCTTGCCATGGAAACGATTATGGGTTTTATGATGTTGTAGCAGCCCTTCCCAAATCCATACCATCAGAGGTGAACGCAGAGAAGCAGGCAGGGATCTCTGGAGCGTCCGTCCATTTCCCCTCCCGTCCTTTCGACCATGGGAAGGATTTTATTTTCTTTCCTCTCGACTTTTTTTCCCCCTTCTACTCCCTTTTCCCAGCAACTACAGGGCGGGAGTCGGTATGGTGGACGATTCGTTTTCGAGCTGTTTCCGTTTCTTACTCGCCTTCCTACCCAGCGCCGTCCGTCAGTTTTGCCACCAACTTAGCGGGGGAAAAAAATGGTCCGAAAGAAAGATACCGCTTGAAAACATATCCCCGGCGGAAGGGGCAATCCCTTTTTCGCGTGGTTTTGCTGCGGTACGATCAAAATGGGGAGCTCAAGCTTGCCGCAGCGGAACCATTGCGGAGCGGAAATCAACGGAGTGTGGCTGGAAAAATCCTTTCACTTGAGCGCGTCGGAACGAAGGAGGGGGCACGGGTCGAAGGTCGACAAAGGACGCACTTGCCGCTGGATAAAAGTGTAAAGGAAGCGGAAAATTATGTGCTGAAAACATTTCACGTAGCCCGTTTGCCACTTCCTTCTGGGGAAAAGGGCCGGAGACTACGGGGAAGGATGGCAACGCGTGGTAGTTGATGATGATGATGATCATCATCATCGAAGTCGAAGCCAGAGTTCCACCTTAGTGCGTTTTGTTTTTGTTTCTGGAGTATATACGATTTGAAGATAGCAATCAGTGTTTTTGGGTGAAGGTGGTTGCTAGTTGCTTCTGAAAGACTGTATAACAGAACACCAACGACAAGTTCTTCTTGAAGAGCTGCAGAGCGGAACGGAAAGTTGAAATAGCGAAGTGAATGACTGAGAAACATGGTTGAGGAAAACATAAGCAGTGTATTTAGATCCTATCACATTGTACCAAAAACGTGGCAGGAGGTACACAATAGAATGTTCATCACTTTTTGTAGAAGATACAAGATAACTTTCGTTAGGCTCACGATGAAACACTCATGATTAATCTTCTGGATGTTTAACACGTTGACTGTCAAGTGTTTTTAGTACACAGTTTTAGTGCAATCTTTTTTAGTAAAATATGCTTATACAATTTGTATGACTGACGGTTTTCGAAGACTAAGCAAAGACTTAGCTTCCCAAAGAATTAGTTTTTAATATTGCGCTTTCATTTTAATGTTGTATTTTCATTTATTTATGAGACAGAAACTTTTTAGAAATAATGGCGCTATCAAAAAAGATAGCCATGTCAGACAACGTGTTAAAGACAGTATTGGAAGATTTATTGGTTCAATAATAAGTATGTCTATTGAATATAGTTTTTAGGGAACTGGTTAACTACAACGGAAATTTTTTGAAAAGACAGCTTCTATTAGCTTCTTCTTATACTGTTTTTCAAACTTAACACGTTGACTGCCATGTCACCCAAAAGTGGGTGACAGCAAAATTCAGTTCTAAACAGTTTTTTACCTATAAATAAATGAAAATGTAACATAAAAACTATAGTAATATTTTATATCACTTCTTTGAGAAGGTAAGTTTTTGCTTAGCCTTCAAAAACCGTTGGTTTAATAAATATTATGAACAAATTATATTAAAAAAGATTGTACTAAAAAGGTGTGCTAAAAACGCTTGGCAGTCAACGTGTTAAAGCGTCAAATTAAAAATACTTTCTATATTCTCACCATAATGTTCGTATGAAAATTAGTGACCCAAGCAAAGAGTGGCACAACATTTTCATGATTCTACGATTTCTTAATTGAGACCGTTAAACCATCACAGGCATCGGGAAACTGAAACGGTTAATCGACTGTTCTTACCGCTTCCCGGGAACATTCGCAAAGGGAAATACTTCCCAAGAAACTTCTCACCGTCTCAGCCAAAGCTAAATGGAACCACGTCGGCATGTCAAGACCGCACAAGGGGCGGCAGATCAGGAAGCAGACGGCTATAATCTGCGAGTGTTAAATGATCAAAGCGAATGAAGATTCATTTACCCGGCGTCTAACAATTTTGTTTGGCTTCTTCAGGGCACCCGCACCAGCTTCCCCTACCATCTTTTCACCTCAACCGGTCCCCCAAGGGGCATCGTTGCCAGTTCCCAGCTGGTACTAATTTTCCACCAAAATACTCCGACTCGACCTCTCTTATACACCGAACCATAACCATCATCAGCACCGCAAAGCAAGTGTATCGAAGGAGGCGACAAATGGCGGTGGTTGGCGTATGGTTCTATACGTTTCTTTTCTTTCATCATCCTCACCCATCCTCGATCCACCCCAGCGAAAACCGACTCAACGTTTACCGTGCGCCTGTCTTTCAGACAGTTTTCCCTGGCGATGGATTCATCCCTCTCTTCCATACCGCTTCTTGCAGCCCTCGGGCGCCACGGGGAGGGGGAGGGGGGAATACTTAATGAATATAAATTCGTTTGAAATGTAATCAGAAAAGTAATTATCACGAAAACAGCGCGAGCTGCTCGTAAAGCAGCGACGACAAAGCGGTTGACGGGGCGCGGACGGGAGTGGAGTCGAATGAAATCTTGGAGCGAAATTTGCCAAATAGGCACAAATGGCCATGCCACGTGGGGTTTGGCATTGTTTTTGATCCCCTTTTCACCAAGCGCTCGGTACTTTTGTGGTGAAGCGTGAGAGTTCTGGGTAGAAGTAAATGTCTCAGCGAAGGTGATGAGCAAAAACCCGGATAAAGTCTGATTAATGGACGGTGAACATGAACCGGTTTGGTTTTTGATTAATACCAGCTACAAATTGGGTGAAATCTGCAATAACATGTCGACTTTAAACAACACAAATTCAACTGGGGATGAAATATATGGGAACAATATAATAACCACAAACAACTAAAATTAATATACTTACTCCTAAGTACGGATGGACGTATTTTGAAGAACTCACCTGAGAAAAGAGAAAAAAATTGATAAGACATCAGCACATGTAACATATTTTATTTAATTATTTGTTTAAATAACATGGTACGAGTACATTTCTTTTTTGAAAAGCTACCTTATATGATTCAATTCAAACAATTCGAACATTAACAAGAAGCATAACCATACGTAAAAAAGTACTGTTGGCAGCCTTATCTTTTTCCACAAAAAGCATTACTTAAGTTTCCTATACTTAACGATATAACTAAAAGAAACAAGTGCTGAAACATGTCGAAAACTGACAAATAAAAAGAAAACAGGCAGACGCATCGTACGAAGGTTGACAAGCTTCCGACAAATCTGTTTTGCCTTTCGGTCACCTCTGTTTTCGATTTTCATGTATTTTTCACGCTGCTATGAAGCTGGACGACAACACGCCCGATTGCAAAAAGGAAACCATTAAGTCCTTCTCGACCGAACGGTCATCGAAGCGTCGAAAACCCCGGCACGAAACAGCAAACGAACCGCTTACGCGACGAAACACCACGCTGATGACGCTCCAAAAAAGAGCTACCGATGACGATGATTATCATCGAGCGCCTCGGTCGGTCTTTTCCAAGAGTGGGAAAGCGAACACAACACAAACCAACAGCAAACGATGCTCAAATGGAAGGATTATTTTCTGTGTTTAAGCGAACTAAAGGTTATCCAATTTTCTCCCCATTTCGTGCTGCCGGACGAGTAGCGAGTAGAAAGCGGTTGCAGAAGAACTCGAGAAGATGTACAAACTCACCAGATCATCCCCGTTCCATCCACCGACCCCGAAGATAGTGGAAAAATAATACCGAGTGAAGCAAAATGAAAACTTTTCTCCAACTCTTGAAGCGAAAAACACAAATAACCAACATCGGCGAGGGAGACGCAAGACGTCTTTGGGGGAAACCGAGGGGAGGAAATTGGCAACTCCTGTAAAGAAATCTGACTCCTGTTATTCTTTTTCCACTTCCCTTCGGCAAAGAACGAGAGGATTCGAATTGGGAACATCTGCAGGGGGTTGGTGGAGCGAAAAGATGCTGGAAATTTAATTTGTCTAGCAGTTTGCTAAAGTGCCTTTCGGTCGAATAATGCACAGAAGAAGTATCAGAAGAGCGAAATCCTGCAGCCAGAGTCATCTTCGGTCCCCCCACCAGGACACAAGCAGCACCCTTTACGAAAGAGGACAATGGCTGAAGCAAAAAGTGAAGAAAGAGTGAGGGGCCAAAGCAGCAAAATCACGAGAAAATCTCCTACAGCGCTGGAAAACGCAATACCCCGGGATGGGAGTTGATAAATTATTCTCGACTAGAAAAACGAAACGTGCCAAGTGGTGATGACCTTTTTGCTGCCTGTTTGGTTCCGCTCGAACACCACTACTTATTTATTTAAGGCAAGAAGCAATTGGAAACGGAAAACGGAATTTAAATAAAGCATGCAAATTTGACTGGAATGCACGCAAGATAAGCAGAAGGAAACGGTTACAAAAAAATAGGGTTGATGTACTGAAGGGCTAAAAAGAAGGTTTTTGTTGCTTTTGATTCAATTCTATCTTTTGTTATACGAATTTTGGTACTTCTCTTGAGTATTGTTAAAACCTCCTATGCGATTTTTAAAAGAAAAAACGAATACTACAAATTTTCCGGTTCAATACTTAATTGCGACGAACAATTCAATAAATCCATTCCAAATAGGCACTTACATTTAAGATGGACAGTCTAACTTACGTTTTTCCATAATTAACTCTTGAAAATTTCATCATTCCAACCAACCTTTTAGATTAATTACAGGCAACCGTTTTTCCCCAAACAATAAACGACCGCTTGGCCATCCAAACCCGAGTTCATTGGAATTGGGAAAAAATCTCTCTCATCCCGGGTTGAGGAGGGTAATAAAAATTGTCTTCACGGACAATTCTATGCAAGCAAAATCTACACAAACCAAAGGCTGGCAACCGACGGACGGTCGATTTCTCAATGAAATATGTCCACCCCTTAATGGCAGGATGCAACATCCGGACGATCGGTACGGTTTTGCAAAGGAGCCACTTGTCGAGAATATTTCTTTCCATTTGGTTTTAATTAAGCGCGAATTTCACGTTTCCACTTGCACGCTAGCTACTGGGAAGAGAAAAAGACGGGACACACAAACACACACAACCCCTAATATTCACCCACCGTGCTTCGGAAGAGGGTGGAAAATCGCAAACCCTCACCGCTCACTGATGGGAAAAGCATATTCGGTCCCGCTTTTTTTTCCCCCGAGCGTTTTTCCTTTCTCAATCGTTTACCTCCAACCGCTCGCCACGCGGTGGAAAGGAGAGTAAATAAAACCGGGCGAAGGAAACGAGGGTCATTCAAATAAATTACCGGTGTCTTTTTCCGAGTCCGTATTGAAACCGTCCGAGACGCCTTTCCACCGTGTCGACGGAGTGGTTGGCTGAACTATGGCAAATGGTTCAACCATAAATTAGGCAGGGAATGTGGCAGTGGTTTGTTTTGTGTTGTAACACATTTTTATAAATCTACTTCATTCGATTTGGCTAAAATTCTGAAAAACAATAAAATTCATTCGAGTTTAAATTTGAGTTCCATTAATTCATTTCCCAAAATACGTATCCTTAATATTCCACAATTCATTCATTCCAAACCGAGGCCAACCAGATCCCATAGTGCACAAACATAACATCACCCGATTAATGGCGCGAACCGCGACCAAGAAGACCGGAAGCGGAAAACGAGAATCTGTACGCTTTCCATGGAGTGAAAAACAATTTTAATCACGTTTGCTTAACTTCATCCCTGCTCTATTTGGATCAAGCTAGATTCGGCCTCTCGTCGTCGCCATTCGGACCATTCTCGCCTTCCCACCAGACCCACCGCCCACCATTTCGCCCTTCGAAACACATCGAATTATCCGGCACCAAACATGCCGGCCCAGTCCATGGCAACGATAGGAAACCAAACTGGAAAAACCCGCCCCCCGATTGACCGAATATTCGCCATTTGAAGTGATTTCATTTTGTGGATTTGCAAACGGATCCCTTCGAGTTTCGGCACTACTCCAGCCTTCCTCCCGTTGCACAAGCATGCACAAACGCCAAGTTACGGGTGATGGGACAAGTGCCCGATGGAGAAGGGTGTATTTTGGCAGCAAACTTTGGCAAATTCCGCAAACGTGCGGGAAAGCGAGGCCATCGTGAAGCAAAGGGTGCGCACAAAGCGAGATCATCAACAGTTCAGGCCAAACTCAGTTCACTCACCCGAAACCACCCCATCACCTGGGCTGGGGGTGTTCGGGGAAACATTCCGGAGCCGGGTGGAAAAACGGTGGAAGGTGGGGGACATGGCCAGGCGTATCCGGACAAACGGGTAGCGTCGAACGAGAGCCATGCTGCTGCCGTACCGTTTTGCGTTAATTAGCTCTTCAGCACTTTTCCGTATCCGGTTACGGCGAAAGAAGGGAGGACAAACCCGAGGCGGATGCAAATGATGAAAATGTTCAGCAAGTGATGATCGAACAAGGGGCTGCTAACGGGCGGGTGGTGGTTTTTGAGGGGGAGGGGCGAAAACGGGAGACGAGAATGGATTTCAACCGGAATTCAAACCGAGCGCGGGGTTGGACAAGAAACCGTAAAGAATCGAAATAACGAGACCCTCCAAAGGCGATCAAACGGTTCGTATACACACACACACACACACACACACATACTGGTGAACCTGTTTTACGGAGTCATAAATGATACAAATTGTTCATAGGGAGAAAACTATTGAAAAACCTAACAGAAACAAATTCACCAACAATAAAATACTGAAACTTTGCTTCGCATGTTGTGCTGAAGAAATACTTATAAACTGTGTTTGTGCAGATTAAATTCAAAATAATTTGAGAAATAATACAAACGCAAATATTATTGCATGAAATATTCTAAAACTTTCGATTTTATCATCAAATTTTACATTCAGTGCTGAAAGAATATATTCCACTTTTCAATGAATATGTTAGATCTTCAGTTGCAATATTTGTAAGTACGTTACAATAAATAATTTTGTTTACCAATGAACGAATCGTTTATAACATGTTCATCTCTTCGGAATCTTGAATACTAACATGTAAAATCGGATATAAATTACCTCAGATATAATTGAATATCATTAGCCTCTTTCGCGTTATCAAAACAGGCACACAATGACAACATCTTTAAGCTTCCAACCAATTTCTATGAATAAAAATATATGCTAAAATAGCCTCCTCCACTTTTGGAAAGTGTTCCGAAAATCGAAAACAGTCCATCTACATAATTGCATCGCAATCAAATATTAAACAAACAAAATCTCAACCCACCACATCACCCACCCCAACAGGCATTTCAAAAATGATTTCCCTCTCTTCGTAGCGCAAAACGGGGGAAATTCGATACGGCAATCAAATTGTTACATGCATGCCCATCCCGTCCCCCTGAACACCAAACATCGCGCCACCGTCGTCGGTACACGGGTTTATGGTTTCAATATTGATAAGAGGTAGCCTTGTGCATCCCCTCGAGTATCGCCCCTATTTGAGCCACATCAAGCAAGCGGTGCGTGCTTGCAACCACCCTTAAATCCCACCCCGAACGGTTCGGAGAGACCAACAGGGCGGGAGGCGGTTGGCAAAGTAAAACATAATGCGTTTCAAGCCGATTGATGCCGGGATTTGCTATGACACGGGGAATTATGCTGTCAAGCCAATGGCGGCGTGTGTCTCCAGGGAAAATTCGACTCCCTCGGTGAACGTTCGACCGTTGCATGATGATGCCGGTGACGATGATGGTGTTGCCCCCCGATGACGACAATCTACTGCCAAAAACGGGGGGAGGACATCCGTGTGTCATATATTCTGGGGGCGTGAAAGGTTACTTCAAATGCATTGAATGTTTCCATAGAAGATATTAACATGGCGTTGTTCAGGAACCGATGGGTTCATTTGAGTGGTGAAACGAGCATGGAATGAATAAATTATCCAATAATTTCTTTCCATCCAAAACTAGTAATAAGATACAACTTTGATGATTGTCCTGTCGGTAGTTAAAACAATCCATGTCAATACACTATGACAATAACAACATATGAATATTAACACGTTGAATGCCATGTCACCCAAAAGTGAGTGACAGGAAAACTCAGTTCTAAAAAGTTTTCGACCCATGAATAAATGAAAATGCAACATAAAAATTATAGTAATATTTTATATCAATTCTTTGGGAAGCTAAGTTTTAGCTTAGCCTTCAAAAATTGTTGGGTTAATAAATGTTTTAAAAAAATTAAATTTAAAAAGATTGTTCTAAAAAAGTGTGCTAAAAACGCTTGCCAGTCAACGTGTTAATGAACATTATTAACTATAGGTTTTAGCCAATACAAAATCAATAAAATTTATAATTTGGGAAGAGATTGATATAACAAAAATGTGTCCCAGATGTGTAAGAATCAACTAAAACTCATTTGAAAACAACCTTCCTCCACTACAAACCCTTGCGCACGTGCCATTCTCGACAAACACCGCACGCTTTCACTTCAAAGTCCGACGGTGTCGACTGCTAATTGCTTCATTGGACTCCTCTAGACAGTTAGTCAAGCTCCACCGGTTTGGAAAAGGTGCAGACGGACCACGAAAGAAACCCTGTGTACACTACGTTCCGTGTCTTCACCGTTATGGTCCCTTTCCCTCTCTCCCTCTCTCTCTCCCTCACTCTGGAGACTAATGTTCGTAGCCGACGGCAGAGAAGCTGGCAACGTTTCAACAATTTAACAACGCAACCGTAAAACCAACTCCTAAAAACCACACCTCATCCATCCTTGATTTTCTTCCTGCTTCCGCCGCCACCATCATCGCCACGAATGCCACGCGTTAACCGTCCTCCAACCGTCCGTTTAGAACAGTAACAATTTTACGCTTCTGGCCATTTTGGGCTCTTCCGCTCGTTGCCTCGAGCCTGGAGAAAGATGGGTAAGCTTCAACGAAGAGGAAGAAGATATTCCAGCAACAAATACGTGCCAACTTTCGCAAACCAAGGCTCTCTCTCTCGTCCCATTTTTCCGGAACAGTCTTCCTTCGTCCGGTAGCGTTGCCGAACGGAAGCAACCCCAAGACAATTCCTCCGTGCGGCCCGAGGATCGTTTTAACCGTATTTAAAGACTCTTTTCTCTGCCCGAAGCTGCCCATGGAAATGAGATACCATAACACACAGACACCCACCCACACACACACACACATAAATACATGCAATATAACCTGGAAAATGCCCCCTGGGGAGCGGATGAAACGAGCAGTGCCACCGACGCCGTCGACGACGACGACAATCGCATCGACACGAAACACACACACACACACACACAAAATCCTCCACCACCACCTGCGGCCACACCGATACCCCTGGACAGATTAGATAATAAACGAAGTGAAATTAATTAGCTTATCAACGTGCCCGGAATGGTTGAGCGGCTCACAAAACAACTGGCAAATTAAAACGTGCGGCGTCCGCCCAGCAAGAAAAAGAAAAACAAAGAAAAAAGGACGAGAAAATACATCGGCAAATCGGCAAACGAGCCAACTTTGCCGTCACCGTGCGAAATGATACGTCCCCTCGTATAACTGCGAACCGGTGGAAAGTGTGTGGACTCTGCGAGCGCCCACTTGCTTCAAGAAAAATCGCAAAATTACTGCAGCGGGAAAACAACATTTAATGATAATGATTTAAGCAGGCAAAGTTAATTTGATACGACACGCCACACGTACCCAGGCCTGGCATCCTGCGAGGGCGTTTAGAACTTCCGAGAAGTAAACGTTTACGTTTAGCTTCAAGTAAGTTGCGAGTTGCGAATGTTAAATAACTTTTTGTCTTCGGGCATTATTTTTGTCTAATGGAGACGCCCAGTTATTCACGTTGGTTAGTCGACATACAACCTTGTTAATATATGTGCTTGTAGTTTTGATGGTCCTATAGTTGTATAGATTACAACACATTATCAGAGAGTAGCTTACACCTGTATAAGTGAAAGTTCACTTAAAATTGTACAAAAAATCTTAATATAACACCCAACATGTAAGATCGTAAGAAAATCTGAAGAGAACTCTGTGAATGATCGAATTGAATCGATGATGACTGTAATTGATGGGTATAAAAATATAAACAGTTAAAACGCAAACAAATTATAATTTACATATAATTTAGATTCCTTTCCCTTAACGTTTTCGCAATGCATGTGGAACAAATAATCCCAAGTAACATTGCCAAGACCTATTAGACTTCAACAAGTTTTATCAATGTTTTAACATGGGTGTACCAAGTCCAATTGGTTTTATAGAGGTTTCTCAGCAGGCAAAATAGTTTTAATAATTTTGACATCCTTAAAACCTTTTGAGGATAGCTATAAAACCGCTCATTAAGTCTAAAATCTTAGTAGACTTGAAGAGTCTGTAAATACGCTGTTAAGTCCTTCTTAAAACCTTCTCTTAAAACCAATCAGTGATTTTTGGTCTAGAAAAGGTTTTAAGGGATGGTTTTGACAACGTTCTGTAGAGTGGGCCCTCTTACACTTAAAACGGGTTTATGAAGGTTTTATCACAGCCTTTAAGATATTTTACTCTTAAGATGAGACTTAATTATGAGCATGAACAACATCGTTAGAACCATGATAAAACTTAAAATGTTACTTGGGAATGTTTCGCTAAAAATATGTAAATTATTGTTCCAAGAAGTTCTTCTTTTAAAAACTCTCTTTCGGGTTTCCCCGGTAAGCCAACACACTGGCCTGGAAAACCATCGGTGATGGCAATGATATCCTGTTTCCTACTTTCGATCTCATTTCTTCATCATGTTCCTCGCACAAAGAAGGTGCTCGGTTCTGCCGTTACGAAATCATACGAACGATTGCGGTTTTCCGTGCGGTACCATTGACGAGTCAGTGACGAAAACGATGTAGGAATTTCTTCAACCATCACTCGAAGTCACTGGTAGCACCATCATCATCATCATCGTTCGCTCTCGCGTCTGAAGAAAATCCTGGCAAATATACAAGCCATTTCAAGCGAGCCTCAAACCTCGCCCGTCGCAAGCTTGTGATCTGCCATGTCACTCCCTCCGTCGGGTGGTTTTCTCCACTCGAAGGTAGATAAACTCTTGACGTGAAACAACTTCCTTTCTGCCGGTTTCCACTTTGTGGCATTACATTCCACTTATCCCTTCCCTTTTTTCCGCCGGGTGAACGGTGGGGGAAGGAGAAAATCTTTCGTCAGCTTTTTGGCTCCTTGCAGCATCACACCCTGGAGCCAATCTTGCTTCCCCGTACCAAGTCGTTTTCTCAAGACGAGACACGACACGACCGCCCCGTTCTCTCTCTCTCTTTCACACTGCCCACTTACGCTCACTCTGTCTCTGCGCAATTCGTTCCACACAAAAGTTTGGCTTTCGACAGTTGTGGTTTTCTATCCGTTCCCTTCCGGTCCGCCCATTGTTGCCACTATCCCCCTCCTTGGCCAAGACCAATTTGAGCCAAACATCCAACAACTTGACGATAAACCAAAACTCTCGCCCCCTTTTCTCCCTTGTCTTTCCGTGTTGCCCCGAATCGTCGGTGCAGCTCGTCACCATGTTTGTGCTCTCTTACAAGAATGTTTCTGCGGTTTGCCAGCATTCCCGGGAGCGCCGCCCCACACACCTTCCGCTTGCTCGTGTACGCTCAAAAATCATCACCCACGGCAATCACCGATCCTACCCCACCCGACTAAACCTCCCTCCGCCATTGGCAGCGGTTTGGGCTCCCGTTTACCCTTCAGCTTGTGGTTTCATGGAGCGAAGCTCTACGATGTGCGGTTTTGCTGTGAGCATCAAGTGCGAAACTTTATTTAAGCTTCACCAAATCAAGCACACATACACGCCCACACGCCCACACGCCCACATGCAACCTTATGTACTCTCAACCGTACAACGAAACACAGCTCCACTGGGTTAACTTTCTTGAACATTCCTTCCGGATGCGGTGGAAAATGGGTGGAATACGGACTTTGAGAATGATAGCCAGAGTGCCAGATAAACCAGATGGGAAAGACTCGTTTGTCTTCGGTTGTGTTTGAAAAATAATCGTATTCCTCTTTCAGAATTTTAAATTGCATAGTTCATAAAAAATATACCATTTGTTTTTGGGAAGCAAGGATACACTTTAATAAAAATATTAGGATCACTTCAGTGATTATTTAGAAATTAAAATCATTTAACTACAACATCACTGTAATGTACATCATAATTTGAAACACAGTTACATAGTGAAATACGATTATTTAAATTATAAATTGAAAATCAAGGTACAAAATATCTTGACTTGAACTTGAATCGTATTCGTTTGCCGTCAGGTATAATTGGTTTGTTATATAAAGTCAATGGAAATAACAAAAGTTTTGTGGTTCAAAATGATGTTTATTGAGTTGTCTTACAAATTTTTTACAAAGTGTATCCCTTTTTTAATGCTGACATATTGCCCACAATTGAAAACTCCTGCCAAATTACCCTGAATATGTTAAAAATCAATCCGGCTAAAACTGTCCACTTTCCACCGCGACAAAAGCAGTTGAAAAGTTTATCCCCGTTTTCTTTGCTGCTCCATCAAAGTTCAGCTTCATCGCCACCCGAGATTCGGTAAGTCGTTCTCGTGGTTGGTTGCCACGAGCAAGTGGTTTATATCTCCATTTCCACCCATTTCACGCCGACGGCACTCGATCCTCGAACCCGACGCAAAAACTAACTCCCAGCCGGAACCGAAGTTTTGTGGAAAATCTTAAAATTCGTCCGCGAACCTACAAACTACTGCCACCGCTTCTGCTCTCGCTCCTCCATGCGGCTGGGTGATTAGGTTTAGGGGAACGAATGGGAAGCGAAAAGATTGCCCTAACGTTGACGACCCTTCGGTGTTCGGGGGAGGGATCTCGACTGGAATTTTGGGGATAGACGAGGAGCACAACCTAAAACACTGGGAAGGGAAGAACCCAAGAGGCGGGAAGTTCGGTTTGAAACGCGGCAAAAGGCAAAACCTCATCATTCCTCAAGAAAGCCAGCAAGTGAGAATCGCGACTGGAATCGGAGCGCTCGGGACAAGCTTTGAATATTTAATCACTTTGGACGAAGCGCTTCAGAAGTTCGAGAGTTGGAGAGGGGGAGTAGAGTGTTGAAAGTGGGAATGAAAATTTGTTTGAAATGAGACACCCCAAGCGCGAAGGGACGCAAAGGGCGTACCGAATTCCTGCCTGCTCCTTCTGCCTTCCTCCAAGTCTTCTCCCGTTGACTATCAATGATGGCGATATGCAAATTGTGTCGGAGGTGAAATTAACCATACAAATTAGAATAATACACCGGGCGTCGGGATGCGAACATAAAAGATGGCGCTCGGGAACGAGGCGGCGAAGCGAGGGCGACGCCGTCGGAAAGCAGCTTCTGGAAAAAGTGCACAAACACCGCGCCGGAACTCGGCGCCCTGTAGCGTTTAGTGTTCCGGCAACGAGATGTTGGGTGGGGTGGAGGGAGAGGGGGGGGCAGCCGGGTCGGGATACGGACGGAGTGAAAATACAACATCATCACCCAACAAGTCACACCAACACCAAACTTGCCCGTTCCGTTTTCTTCACTTCGCCCTCTTTGCTGCTTTTGCTCGATTTTCAAACGAAAATGATTTTCCTCGCGCCGGATGGTGGGAGGGTTTTGAGGAGAACTTTATCCGATCCTTTGTGGAGCGGTCGGGCAGGGTGGGAGGAGTTCGTTTGCGGTGTGAAGGTTAGCAGAAGATACGCTTCAGCGGCTTTGGTCTTTTCTCACCACGCTTTGTTTGCTCACCAAATTGTGCCTCGGGGGATTTTCCGGGTCGATGGAGCAGGGGAAGGGAGTGAAGGGGGGTGGGGTCATGCTACCGGGTTTTCGGAAGGAAAATTATGTCTTTTTTATGGACCACGGAGGGCTTATCCAACCAAGGAAATGGAATAATGTTTGCGCGAGGTGTGAAAGTGGTTCGGCAAGAAAATAGAAATAAAGCACTATTTGTTGTGTTAAACAACAATAATTAAAAATTAATTCCACTTTCAACGAACTTCTCTGAAGGCACCATTCTCACAAACAAACATAGTATTAAGAAAACAGTTTCTATGTACACCTACACACTTAAGTACACTACCCACTAAACCGAAAAGTTTCTAAAATTTGCCTTCAATCCTTCAAAGGTTTTAAATAAATATTCATCGTATTCAACAGCTTCAAATGACTAAATAATCTAAGCGAAAACATTTACACAGTTTTAAAAACTATCGAATGCTAAAAATATTATTTATAGTTAAATTTAAACACATATCATACAATCCAAATCAATGTACTAAAACAATCCAACCAATGGTTGATAAACTGGCAGCTATATGTACTTGTTCGTGAAAAAATTATCCACCGAAAACAACCGTTAACCACACGATTCAATAACTTCACACCGCCATTGTATGCATTTGTCCACAGCAATGCGAAATAATATGTTGTTGGGAACGATTCCAAACCACCTTCATTATTTGTCAACTATTGGGATCGCACAAGCATGTTGCGCGTTTGCTTCCTGCAGAAAATTCCTCCCTTCAACAACCCAATGGTTCCCTTCGTACCCGCAATCGTTTTCGAGGTTGACAATGATGGATGTCACCAAATTAACCGCACCAACCAATAAATAATCAACGCCGGGTTTGGCAGCAGCACCGGGCGGAAAGCGGTACGAGCACATACTTGGAAAATGTAATAATTTAATTACCATTTTCAGCCGAAGTAGTAAACAATCGACTCCACCGGGTGGGGTAGAGAGGACTGAATATTGCACGACAGTATGAAGGGGGAGACAGACTCTCTGAGCCCCCGCAAATGGTTCGCGCCCGCAAGGCAGTAATTATCAATCATTCATTAAAATGTTACCACATTATTCCATCCAACCGACGCCCGGTGACGACTGGCTGTTCATCGTGGCGTACACGGCGGCAGAACAGAAACGACACGCATCAACCGTCATCATCAAACCAGTAGCGCAGCAAATCGTGCCCCGCAAATACCGAGTTGAGTGGATGGGGTTATCCCCCCGCGCCATACGGAGGATGCTGGAAAATTGAAACTGGAAGCGCTCGGGGAAAGCGTCAACCACCTGCCAGCGAGGGGGAACTTTGATCAACAGCACGTGGAACATATTTTGATTCGGCGAACCGGATGGATGGTTCGGTGCCCGGAGGTTTGTTTGAACCGCAGGATGGAGCAGCACATCATCGGCAGCGGTGAAAAATCACACGATTTTCGGATTACCAACCACGGGGAAAGGTGGGGGAGGGTGGATGAGAGCGTCAGGATTATTTTCCAAATGAGCGAATATGACAAGTGATACCTTACACGATATATTCGTAGATTCGTTTTGTATCAAAATGAAATGATTTTAATTATATCCTCCAATTTCAATGAAGCTACCAAAATGGACAAATCCGAACTTATTGGAGTTGCATAACAAGTAGTTACCTACTAATTTTTTTTTTTTTAAAGGAAATTGAAGCTTTATTATGTTTAAAAATATTTACATGTGTAGAAATTTTCCTTTACAGGATGGCAGCTACTAAGAATTTACTTACATCTCTTGAAGAGATGGTTAAAGATTGTTTAATGGACTGGTTCTTGCTTTAAAGCTTGACACACTTTACATACTAATTTATTGCTACTCGTATTAATCTTAAACTAGTTTATTTACTTATAAATCTAAGTTACGAATCAATCCATGAATTGGTAGGAGATATTAAGTTCTTGTTGGTATACTTGTATTGGTCAACTGAATGTTGATCCGTTCCACTCCAGCAAGCTCCAGAACCTCCAGTGAAGGCTTAACATCATTTTTAGTATCTTATTTGCTCTGATTTGCAACTTCTTTTTGTGTGTACTAGCACACTGCGACCATACTGAAGATGCATAAAGTATCATTGGAATTATTATTGTTTTATATATCAGTAATTTATTTTTAGAATTGAGCTTCGATTTACACAAGAAATAACAAAAATCTTGTTAAGAACATATACAACCGAGCTTCATAAAAATACTGTGACAATTCATGTTGTCAACAGTTGTCTCATGTTTAAAACATATGTAGGACAATTTTGAACGATAATTTTTCGATTTTGAAAAGTTATTTCAATTCTATCAAATGTTTCGGAGCTTTTTGGCGAAGCTTTCGATCTCTCAAGCTCAATCTCTTTTCGTCCTAAAACTCACGTAAAGCAATTACCTATGTTTCTTCTTAAGAATTAATTAGCCATTCTTGCAATCTACACCATTGCAAATTCTTCTCAACTCTTTCGTGTTTCGTTTCGCGCTTTGTTCAACCGGTTTTGAGAGTCTTTGCATAAAGTCGTTTTTATCCATTGTTCTGTTTCTTTGGCACAAATGCACCGGAATCGCATCACATTCCACGACAGACACTGGTCGTTGTTTGTAACGACCGAGAAAGGCAATCATCAGAAAACACAAAAATTGCCATTGCATGAGCGAACCGAAAACGAGCACTCGCTCACCCCTCCATCCTCCCAGTGACCCCGCATCTCCTTCCGACGTTGGTGCTTTTTGTTTCTCCTGCTGCTAACGGCAGGCCTTTTCATAAATATTTGCCATCGAAATTATGACAGTCCTCGACGCGCGCTGTGTGCGACTTTGTTGCATTTGACTTAATTGGCCAGTTTGGTCGGGCGTCATCCTGCTCGATGCCTCCCTTAAGCCCACCTCCCTCCCTTTGCCATTCCCGTTAGTGTGAGTAATGATGTTGTGAAACCGAGCGATCCAACGGGGGGCGGCAGGTTTGGGGCGCAGCCCGAGCGCAATTTTAATTGCCAACTGCTTTTATTGGTTTTTGAGTAATTTATTCATTCATCCACGGTCTCGGTGTGCCTGTTTTTCTACGTTTTGTTCAAACAGCCAGCCGTGGAGGCAGGAAGCGGCCGGGTGGTGATGGGACACGATCGACCGCAGCCGGTTCCCATCCGGTGCAGCTGCGTCTTGCCGGCACCACCTCCATATTCCCCGCCCTACCGGAAAACGGCGTCCGGTAATTGGGTGTATTAAATTAAAGTGGTGTGAAACGATTAATGGCACAGGTTCCGTCGAGAAGCGATGTTCGAATGTTCAATTGTTAATGCACGGTGGTGATCGCGCGTATCTTGTTCGTGGATCCGGTTTGGTGCGCCCGTGTGTGTGGGTGCGGGACCGCGTAAATCGTTTTTCACATTGTTTTGCTCGAGATCATGCACATTTACAGGCAGTGATTAGCACAACGGCAAAATGGTTTCGCAGCGAGCGCTGTATAATCACTCTATTATTTTACGCTAATCGTCGAACATGCATTTACCGCACGCCTGAGGTCGTAGGGTGTCAAGTTTGAGTCTCCGGAGTAACTCAAGACCGTAAACGTTGGGCATGTTGCTAGACAACTATTTTTGCACTGATTGATCAATATTCTAAATCAAGGAACAATAATGATTTTCTAAGCAAATTTTTACGGAAAAATATGTTCCACGCCAAAAACAACTTATTGCACCCCATTTTGATTGACACGTAACGATAAACAAAAATAATGACACGGGAGTGAAAAACGATCGTTTATGCACCGAAAGCCTTAACAAAAATCAAAGCACGACCCCTCGTTTTATGATTGCTTTTCGAAAAACCCATGGCCAGATTGCGTGCCTCGTGTTTATTAGCAGAAACACCCAGAAAGGGAAACCCTTCAATTTTATTACTATTTTCCGGTTGACACCGGGGATGATTACGGACGGCCTATGAATAATGCCAAAATGACACCGTTCCAAAGCGGAGCGTACGGAAAGCGTTTTAAGCGCCAAGTTTCCCAATCGATACCGAACGACCACTCCCTCCTCCCCACCGGGGCAAAACCAGGGCCGGAGGGCAGGACAAGGTGGGGCCTGAAATTGAGTTCAGCGAATACCGTGTGGCTTTCCACCCCGCACGCGGTAATCGGTTTAGTTTAGTCTTTACGCTGACTTAAAATGATTACATTTGTTAGCCCCGAAGGTCGACCGCCGACAAGAAGCGGGAATCCATAGAAATGGGGGTTCGTTTTGTTTACTTTGCCTGCTGGGAAGAAGTGAAGCTGCCTCGAGGGTGGAATAGTTTTTGTTGTCTTGTTTTTCTTCTTGTGTAGCGTACATAAATAACGTTGGCGTTTGCAAACGGAAGAATTATGGCAATTCGTGAACGTGGAACGTGTACGAGCGTCAAATTATAACTGTATAAATACGGATACATAAAACTAGACATAGTATGTTCACTGAAATATATTTAAGAGATTTTTGTAAAGTACGGAACATTTTTATCCGTTGCCTGATAGGATCAACTATGTTTTTCCTTTAAAAAACTAACATACCATCAAGTCAATTTGTACCTCCACCTAAAGGCACTCCATTAGATGACCCAATTTTCCCTTTGGCTCAATAGTTACGCCACCCTTTTTTTCCCCGACGTACGATGGGAGCGCACACTGCATAACAGCTGCATCACGGTACTCCATTCACCGTGGAATGCATTGCACGCCTGATTGTGGCAAACGCTGGTCACCTAATTATCGCCATTCAAACAATTCCGGAGAAAAGCTCGCGAACCCGCAAACAACACGCCCAGGTGGCGCTCGGAAAAGGGAGGGTGCGGCGCCGGGCACGGTCAATCGTTTGGTCAATGTGCACAGCTGTTACATCAAACCCGGTCAGAGAGCCACCCCCCACCGGGTCCCAACACATCCGCCCGCGTCCGGCGGAGTCATTTAATTGGCGAGAAGCATTACGAAATAACACACCGCACACATTGTACACGGTGCAGCGGTGAGAGAAGGGGGAGAGGAGGGAGATACAACCCGCCCGGACGGAGAAGGTGGGGTGAATCATCTAAGCATCATTAGCATACCGCATGTACGCGATTAAAGTGTAATTGCGCGAATCGACAGCTTTCGAGTTCGAGAGCGTCACACTAGCGGAGCGCTTAAAGCGTCAAGCGTCAATTGGCGAATGCACTTTACGGCACTTTACATTACGACGACGACGTGAGTGCAAATGCATCCAATCAGCTGGAGCGGGGAGGGTGAGGGGAGGGGAGGGGGGTAGGAGACAAAAAAAATAGCTTCTATCGATGGTGCGGGCGATAACAATCACACGGGCAATTAATTATCTTAATGCATCGATTTCCGCGCATTTCCCACCATTGTGGTTGCGGGATGCGAGTTACAACCCGAAATGGACGCAGGGACGACGGATCGGCAAGAAAAACAATAAAACAAGAGAATGAACCTGTAATGAAGCCGACACGGCACGAACTTCCACTTTTTGTGTGCTCGCCAACTTGCAACAATTTGCCATTTTCCATTCCCTTCTCGACGACACTCGGGTCGGTGGACAAGCGGCAGTTTTTGTTCGCATACAAAAGCGAGCTTCATGTTACATGAATACACCGAGAGGCAGTCGGTGATTGCATCCGCGGAATTTGCTTGCGGATGGATACATTAGTGCAATCTAGATGCAGTCAATAAGAGATACCCATCGGAATAAAGGGCAGGCCGCAGCCGCAGAAGAGGAGTAATTAAGTCCGGCACAAAAGCGCACGGTGTCGTGAAAGACACGGTTTGTCCACATCTTCCAACGGTGTCGTGTCCCAGATGTGGCGAAAGTTAGAAAAGGTTATCTGAGTGATGTTTAACTGGAAATGAGTATTTTAAAATGAATGGAAACCCGGGATATAATTTATGATATAACGTTAGTTTTATACATGTATGAAACCAACCTTCAGCTATAGCCATAAGGAACTCATTTGTAATACTATGTATATACTCAGTACATCCAGTATTGCTAACATGAGGAGTTCGAAAAGCACAAAAGTGATATTGAGCAATATAGTTAATTATCTTGAAAAGGAAATTTCACAACATACAAGAGTTAGAGTTAGATAGTAAGAGACTCACGAAAAACAGCTCGAACTCTAAAAACTGTCCTCTTTTTATCTTAAGTTGTAAACAAATAAGAATTTATGTGAATCTACTTGAATGCAGAGTCTTACACTTTTGTTTTACACTTGAACTACTTTTGGTTCATGTTTTAATTTGTTTGAACTAAAACTTTAGCTTTTAAGCTGTTAATTTGGAGGCAAGATGCTGCAAGAATATAAAACAGTTTTTCAACTTGCAAAAAGTAATCTTTAATTTAAAGCAAATGATACCGGGTACTTATATTTAAAGATTTTTCAATGGATTGTGGTTCAATATTTTTGGGAACGGAAATGATGTTATGATACAGAAGAGACAAATTTAAACAAACTGAAAAACATCTAATGCTTATCTTTTCTCGTTAGCTCCACTTGAAACTATGCACATCAATCCCAACAACTGTCGAATACGACTTTAGTCAGGAAAATTGACTACTTTGTTCAATTCTCTGTATTTTGGAGGACTTTAAATGCGGGTCAACAATACCAAAGACCAGACCAATGGAATCTTCTTGTTCACATTGTCCACTCAATGTGACGTTTCCAATTAGCTCGATTTCTCTCAAGCGGTCCCTTACCTTTTCTCATATTTCATTGGGTTTGTAACCCATCAAAACCCCGACCACGGTTGGATAATTACATCAATTATTTTCGTCACTTTCACAACCTCGCGACCTTCTCCTTTCGACAAGAACGGAACCGAGCGAAACATAAACCTGACTTCTCGGGGTAACAGAAAACCCAGATCTGTACATGAAAGTGACCGAGGCGTAAGGTGAAAGTTTCATTCAAGAAATTAAGCGGATTACAGCGATGCCGACGACCAAACATTAAGCTGCCCCTCGGTGGCTTGTTAACCCCGGCGGGAAGCCACACACCACGGAGCTGGAGGATAAATCCTGTTTATCGATTTTCTGTTAGGTTTTCATTCTTTATGTACAGCACACGCTCATTCCCAGCCGTCTTCCGGTTTCGCTCCACCCGCTAGCAAAGAGACGCTGGTTTTGGGAATGTTTCATTTATCCGAAGGTTACATTATCGCTCCGGAGCTTATGCCATCGATCGATTGCCTTTCAACGGTTCGACGAGGGTCTAGTCACAAATGTTTGCTCCTTTTAAGCAACGGACAGTATCCAGAAACTTTTATCATTATTCGGATGATATGTTTTCCAATTAATTTCACAACGAATGAGCCGCTATTAATCCGCCTTAAACGGACCATGACGGATTGACTTAATTGGTATTCTGTCCTTGATTCCATCTCATCATAATTTTATATATAACGACTCTGATTGGAAAACAATATACTGCTGCATACCAATACAAATATGTTATCGAAGTTGAAATAAAATAAACCTTATTGCTTAAACCCTTCTGACACTGCGCAACCATTTGGTTAAACTCATAAATTTTGCTGCTCTTCCAACGAAAGCATACAACAAACACGCCAATGCTGGCAGTGAAAATTGATTCCAATAAGTGTCCCGCTTGGGGCCACCTTCAAACCTTCCCCCATTCCCTCCACCGATTCGAGGACTGATTCAACCCAGAACTGAACATGCACGAACGCTTTTAACGTCAAAACTGACAATGCATTTCAATGTCGCAACCGGGAACCGCATGTGCACGCGATGCAAGTGCATGGAAAATCGACCGTGCACGTGCCTTTGCAAACACAGTTGTCGGCGAGCGGCGGACCAGCAAGTCCGTTTCTTGTTGCCGAAGACCCGGGCGTGGGGTGGCGTTGGTCGCGGTGGCGATTAAACAAATATTTCTTCCCCTCAATTAACTTGCGGATTATACGACGGACATCAATTAGCATGCAATTTGCATAGATAATCGTGGTCGGCGGTGAAGCCGATGCAATCCGGCTCTTCACAAGGCAAGCGGCGTCAATAAATGGAACACACGTCTTTCGAAAACGATCGTATGGATTGCGATCGAGGATGGCTTCAGAAGGCGCTCCATTTCTTAACTGGAAAACAAAAGCCGCCGTCAAACGACGCTGAACGGAGAAGCTGAAAACACACGCCAGGCGTGTATGGCTAATCGCTTTATTAGGAACCGTTGGGAAAAAGATGGCTAACGAGATGCGATTTAATTTTTCTTCATTCCATTTTTCCTCGTTGCTTCCGTCGCGTTCGGTCAAGTAGCGAGCAAAAGCGTTATTTTTCACGCTTCGCAGACTCACAATGGGAAAATATGCTACCGCCATAAGCAAGACGTTGAACTTACGCGGCCCAATGCTTCGGGCATCTTTTTGGTTCCTCCGTCGTTGCATCATTATTTATGGATGCAAATGAACCAACGAATGATTCATTAACGTCCACAATGAGTGCAATATTTGTCTTCCATCTGAACACTCGCCATGCGTCTTTGGTATTTTCTCAGCAGTTTAAAGTAGTTGATTACATACCTGAAAAGAAATAAAAATACAAACATGATTAAAAACTGGAACATTATGCCACGAACTATTCTTATTATCGTACGTTAAATTGTTGAGTGGGTTTTAGAAGATTTAGATTAAGAAAGAAGGTACTATGTATTTTAAAAAAACGTACACATATTTCTGAACTATTAAAATATTACTTTATTTTATTTGCAAACACAATTAATAAGTAACGAAACAGAAAAGACCATATAAAGTTGCATGTTCTACATGCTTCACGGAAGGATGCCCATATCTTAAAGTTGGACTCTAAAATGTTTTATTATTCTCATCAACTACCTTTTTACGATCCATACCATCTTTACGACGAACTTCTTTGGCTTCACGGGAAAAGATCACGAGCCGAGATCGCACTGCTTGTAAGGAGCTTCATTGGGATGCTAATTTCTTCAAGCCGCAAATAAAAGCTCAAAGGGCATCGAGTATTTTCGTAATAAAACAACTGCATAATCATTTAACAAACATGCAAAACAGGGTAAAGCATTCGTGATGTTCTCCAGGAACCCAACCCTCGTCGCTTCTTTGTCCCATGCCTGATGATATCCATATGGAAAAAAATAATTAGCAGACTGATTAACGAAATAAATGGTTAGATTATAAAATGCTCCGAACGCTGCGTATGCGAAAGGTGAACATTGGCAAGACATTTTGGAAAATGTAGAAAACAGGAAAGTCGAAATCATTTACATTTCGAAACGCGATACACGTTCTCACACTCAAACCACCTAATGTAATTAAATAATTTCATTACAGTTGAAGTTCCCCAAACCGAGCGAAACTTTGCCTACGCCAAACCATATGGCAAGCGCAATGGAAATTGTTTCGTCTCAACCACGCACCCCGTAGGAATGTCAATGTGAAGGATGATTGAAAAAATTACACAAACAAAATTATTCAAAAAACAATAATTGAATGCAGTAGCAACAGCGGCAGCATCACAAATTACCCCCAAACGCTTTCACGCACTCTCGCACCGGGGTCTCGATGAAGTCGGCGGTGAAGCGATAGAAGCGATGCAAGAAGTGGAACAAAAATTAATTTTTCCATTATGTAATCAAAGCAAGAGCGGGAAACTGAAGAGGAACGCCGAACGAGTATATTTGAAACGAAAAACAAACGCGATCCAGCTTCCACAGCCAGGGTTTCGCTGCATATGCTTATGCGCTCCTTCGTTTGAAAAAGTGTGGTATCAGTAGTAAAGAACAAAAGCAACAAACTGGCGGATTGAAAACATAACGACGGGCAGAAAAACATCCGCTACCCAATCGAGGGTATGTATCGATTCGAAATCATCGTATCAATTTATCAATAAAAGCTTGTTACGGTGTTCACTGGGAATGGTGTGGTTGAAACATCGGGCGAACCAATTCCGAGCTGATTGTAATCACAACTCTAGAGAGTGGAAAAATAAATAAAGCAACAGAACTACAATGAGTTTCAAACGGGCTTACCAACAACAACCACCGACTCTTTCAGCGTCGATCAGAACCCGTTTTTCCCGCCGGAACTTAATGAGCATTAATAGGGGCATCGGGTTTCGGACCCCTCGACCGAACTGGTTGAGCTGTGGTTTTTTACGATTTACATTTCTTTTTTATTATATTTTGCTACATATTCACCATCACCACTCCCCACTCGCCACGGGAACTCCCGGGTGGGTGAAGAGTTCGGCTCGAAATTCGAAATTAATGGCACAAACGAAACCAAAAATAAAAATAATAAAACATGAAACCAAAAAACCGCTTCACAACCCCGAAAAGGCCATTGAATTCGACCCGGCCCGCCCCGGGTTCGTCGTAAAACAGTTCCGTTCCGTAAACAGCCCGCGGCTCAAATCGGTCGGAATTCATCGGAACGATGATGAAATGATAGCTTCGATTAATATGTGGCTCGGTGCCTTCGAATCCCCCTGCGCTCCTGCGGCCGAACCTGTCAGCGTATAATTCATCGGAACATGATGATATAAGGTGGTGGTGAACATGATGAAATACATGGGGTATCAGTGTGAGGGGAAGGGGGAATGAAACAGAACCTACAACGCATGTGAAATTCATCTCACTTAAGTGTGTGTTGTCATTTTCGTGTCCGCTATCTTTTTAGCAATTACCATCTGTTTAAAAATATTCAAGTCTAGAAATTTGTACGCTTTATTTCATTAAATTAAAGGTCAAATGTTTCATGCATATATTTATACAATTTTTAAATCTACATTTATTATAACCGGCTGTGGGTACCATGTTCAAATGGTTGAGAACATTTCTATACTCATTTACACAAAGAATAAAACAATTTCAAACAAAAATCCATTCATTCTTCTCCTCCGAAAACAACCTTGACCACATCGGGACTATAATTTTATTTTGCCCCTTTTATTTCTCGGATGAGCAAATTTTTTACAGCTCGTTGGTCCCATTTCATCGACATCGAATTGCCAAACGGCTTCAATCCCACCACTACCCTCTTTCTCTCGCCTTCTTTGCACCGGCAGGATGTCAATAATCATCGATGGTCAGTTAAAAGCCGACCCCGGCCGGAGAGCAGCAACGTAGCGAAGTGATGTTTAAAAAAAAAGGAGAAAAGATAGACAAAAACGTGCCAGTAAATATATAAAAATTGGAAAAATATTCAACTGAACGGAGTGTTCGCTCGGAAACACCCCTTCGTGGTCCCCGCGTACGTGTTCGGTTTCACCTCCTTTTTTGTAGCTTTTAGATTTTTTGTTTTGTTAATCTGTGACCATATATTTTTTCACCTTTTCGAACAGCGGTTTTTTTTTATCCTGCTGCTGCTGCCTCGTTTCTTGTGTCCTGTTTATGCTTCACTGAACTTTCCTTTCTTTTTCTTTCACCACCAACACGGAGGAAAAGCGTGTCGTAGGCGCAGTATTACCAACGTGCTAGCGTCTCGCTCTCTCTCTCCTGGTACCAGGAAGGTGCGTCATCGACATGGTTGCGTATAATATGGACCCGTCTCCTTGTGGGAAGCGGGGGTTATCATTCCTCAACGATCGCCCGGAACATCCCCCGACCCATCAGAGCGCCCGTAACGTGACAGCATGATTCAATGGAATAAAAGCACGCAAACAACCCCGCACAACAAACGCAGCGGAAGATGGACACCAGAAGCGGGGGAAGGCCAGGGGGAAGGGGGAGCGCACCACCCTCAGGAAGGTGGAAGTAGCACCGCGGCACGATGGAGCAGTCAGAAGCGATGAAAACAAAATTGAAAAACATAATAATTCATTTAATTTATCGCAGGCGAGAAACTCACCGCATGGTTTCGATTCCATGATCCAACAACCGCCGGTCGCGCACACACACACGCACACACGCTCCCTTCACCCCTTCTGCAACACCCACCAACCCGCCCGCTACTTGGGAGGGGCTTCGTAACGGGGTGGGCCCCAGCACCCAGCAGTTGCGTGTGGAACACGAAAATGAAACACATAAAAATCCCAAATCGAAATGAATTCGTTCCGTACACGTTGGGTGGAGGCGACGGTGCCGGGTGGGGACGCCTGGTGGTTGGGGTGGTTGTTATTTTTTTTTTGTTTCTTTTCGTTTTGTTTGGTTCCACTCGCTTTGCGGCTTGAGTTTGTTTCGTTTTTTGTGAGGTTTACGTTTTCCTTTTCGCGAGCCTCTCGCACCCCCCCCCTTTTCCACAAACAACCGTCATGGCGACGCGGCCCGTCCATTCGACGATTTGTTCGACGACCATTATCGTGCCGAATGGATGAACGCACGTGAGCCATCCGCTCCTTCCCCCACCACAACGTCACCGAGGACACGGTGTGGAGGGAATGAATGAGCCATGTTTCAAATAGGGCTCATTTTTTTAACCATTTTGCTCCACCGCGGCTCTTCCGTTTCCACACCCTGCTACTCACCCACCCACCCGCCTCCGGGCGGACTTTCGTATAAGCTATCCGTTAAGCAAATGTATGAAGGCGTAAAATTGAAACATAAATGAGCCCGTTGCTTTTTTTTTCTCGTCCCTCGTTGTGATTTTCAACGTTCGCTCGATCTCGCTTGCTTCCTCCGCGCTCCGTGTGAGCTTTCACTCGGGTTTGCTTCTCTTTTATGTTTCTCTCCCTCCCCCTTTTTATTCGGTTTTTATTCTGTTCCTTGGGCGTTTTATTTTTTTTTTCTGTGTGTGTAGAGTTCTTGAACATAAATTGTCCCTTTCTTTCGAGTGCGTTTGGTTCTTTGTTTTTTTTGCTTAACTTTCATTCGACCGCCCTTAGCTGTTGCGACCAATTTTCGCTTCTACTTTGTGCGTCCCGTCAACGCCGGAGCAGTATAATTTAAAATACAGCAAACCAGCGAACAACACATGTCGTTCATTAGCTCGGAAGATGATTTACCGAGTGGCGGAAAACGTCATGAAACCCTTCAGCGTGGAAGGGTGGAGGAGGGAGCAGCTTACTCTTCTTGCAAACATCCACCCTCCATACATGCGCACACGAACGAGTACATACATATAATCACGTGGGTTCGACGATAAACGACTGATCAAATGCGTTCTGTTTCACTTTATTGTCGTCTGGAGGACAAAAACTCCACTTTGGATGGAACAGACCCCGAAGGGGGAACGTTTTTCATTCATCCCGACCGCAATTGGGCGTGAAATTCATTTGCGGATTGTCGGTTTTATGTGCGGCATTAATTTGTTGCTCAATGTGCTGTGTCTTTTAAGACTTTCTACAGAGCAATGAAGTAAGCAAAACGTTACAAACATAACCCAAACAACTTTTCCGACAATGGTAAGCAAGTATTTAAGTCAACATAAATAAACAATCAACCTTCTTTCGCCCCGATCGGGGGGCTGCAATTTTCTCCAATTGCAACATCAAAGCCCAATTGTACCGCCCCAACAGACTAGATAGTGCGCCGACCCACGGGGCTTTATATGATGTATGTTGAGGTAAATAATCATTTTCCCAATTTCCTATCCCACCCATCCAGGGGGGAAAAGCTTCTGGCGCTCATTTGTTTTGCTGAAATTACCAACGACATTAAAAATGGGTGAAACAACAAGAAAAAGACCAAGATTGACATGAAATGGAGACATTCCACCCAACGCGGCGTACCCGATCCTTTGCGTGCGCGAATCTGTTAAGGAGAGCGATCCTCAGCTAACCAACGGAGTGCATAAATTGATTCCTTGCGGCTATAACCCCCAGCACGGCCAATCATCTCCTCCTATTGCCTCAACCCACGGGTTTGGGAGGGCTGTAAAAGAAGGATGGAAACAAACAACACGAAACGAATGTTACCACCGGCCGATCATAAATCCATTAAAAAATCCCTACCCCACTCCAAAACCCCCCGATCCCGAGGACAATTTTCCACCACTCACGCAAAAAAGCGAGCGGGGCGAACGAAATGTGACAGCAAAACACGTCGCACGGTAATTTCCGATCGCGGCCGGTCATTTTCAATGTTTTTCAAGGCCCGTGAACTGGAAGGGCGACGGAATGGGAATGCGACATCGGTGCGTCTGGCCGGGCGCAGCCAAGGCCGCAGCATCATCTCATGCTTGCTGTTTCTTGTTGTTTGCTGGTCAGTTTCTTTTTTTCTGATCTCCTCTTTGCCAGCTTGCGACGGAGATCGGGAAACGTCCCCGGTTGGGCGACCTAGCGCAGCAGAAGGGAGGGAAATAAAATAACACTACACGAATAATAATGATAATAACTGTAATCAGCAACACGCCTCTGCTCGAAACCCATCAGCAGAGCCCCGTAGCTCCACCGGACACCCTGTTTCCCCGCCGACAATTTATTCGCATAAAACGTAATGGACCATTCGAGGGAAGAGGAAAAAACACGCTTGCCAACAACGAAATAAATTGCCAAGAGAGCGGAAAAAAGAACTGTGCCTACACTGACCGCCGAAGATCAGATCATCAGCGACGGCAAAAGACACATGAGGCGACTTTTTTGTCTTCTCCTTTCGTTGCACGGTCCTTTCGTTGACGAATTTTAAAACAACGTTGCGAAGAGCACACTACAGTACGAATCATAAGAAGCTTCGAAAAAAAAAGATGTTACAAGCCGTAGAGGTTTTTTATGTTATATAATTAGTTTGTACACGTTGTAAATATACTTTTGATAAACAAAATCATATTTTAACTCATTTAACTAATATTAATTCTATATTGTTTTCAGTAATCAATCATCTACATGTGTTAAAAGTATTGTAGAAAAGAAATGGTGTTGTGTGCTTCAGCCTACGTTAACACGTTGAGTACCACGTTACCTAAAAGTGGGTGACAGGAGCAACTAGTTCTAAAAAGTTTGTGACCCATAAATAAATGAAAAAGTAACATAAACATTATTGTAATATTAAAAATAATTTATTTGGGAGGATAAGACTTTGCTTGGTCTTTGAAAACCATCGGTTGAACAAATGTGACAAACAACATTTTTAAAACAAGATTGTACTAAACAAGTGTGCTAAAAACGCTTGGTACTCAACGAGTTAAACTTGATAATCAAGTATGAACATAAAAATTGTAACAACAAGTGAACCGATTTTTTTCATGCAATCCAATCAATGGCTAATCTAAACCTGAATGAATGTAACTTCTGTTAACACATCTATTAAAAGAGTCAACAAGACCGGTGCAGTACGTTCACCTCGAGCAACCGGTAAAACTTTGACCATATTAGTAGTAGGTTTTTACTCCTCTACCCTCAGCTATTTGGTGAGAAATAGAAGAAAAAAAATTGAAAATCCATCCCAAAGCATTGTCTCCGTTTTCACTCACTAATGCAGAAACTTGCCACCATACGGGAAGGGTGTGGCGTGGGGGGTGGGCATGGGGGGGGGGGGGGGCGATGGTATCCCCAAAAGCACAAACCTCAAACCGCAAACCAATACCGACGAGCATTTTTCGATGTATAGTGCCAGCGGTTGTGTGGAGCGTGGTTCTCCCCGGGGACGGAACAAAATGTCGGAAATTGGGAGATTATACGGCAAACGAGGGGTGGCGAAACTCCCTCCACCCTCTTAGCTCGATCAACACCGAGAAGGCATCGCACTGTACCTTCCTTCTCATCCAAAACAAAGGCTAGTTTCGAGAAACCCGGTACCAGGAAGCGACATGTGCACATGAGTGTGTAAGTGTGTGTGTTTGCGGGTGATTGTGCTCATATTTGTGTGTACTCTAGTAAATTATAAAATTTTACACTCCACGTGGAGTGCGCCTTGTCTGGCGGTTTTGCGGAATCGTCGTCTCCGCTTCTCGAGGCCGCTCGGAAACATTGGGAAGAATTAGGTCGACCGGTGGAGGCATGAGGGTGAGGAGGGGAGGGGAAGGGACCTACGGCTACGGCTACGGAAGAATTAGTTTCGCAAAACGACCGACCGGGAACATTCGCCGCTCGCAGGCACATCACCATCATCATCATCATCATCATCATCGCCACGCGAAAAAAAAGGGGTGGCGACCGAAGGAAACGCCGAGAACCGGAGAGCACACGGAGAACTGCCTGCGCCCTGATTGCACTTTTGCCCATTTTGCTCGCGTTTCTTTGTGCCGATGAAACGGCAGAGATACCGCCAATTTCCGCCAACCATCCCACCCGGTCCCCCCTGCACAGCACACACATTATACCCTCGCCTCGTTTAAAGCGGACGGATACCGCTCGAGCGGAACGGGAACGCGATCCAGAAGACGTCACACTTTGCTTCCCCAAGCCAACGTCGTCTGTTCCATCCTGCTGCGATTGTGGTGAAGAAGAACGCCGTTCTTTTTTTTTTCATGCCGCATCATCGGACCTTTCCGTGTGAGAGTAATTTCGCGTCGTGCGATCACATTTTACCCTTTTTATGTTCCTTCCCCGAGTCAGCTAGGGGCCTGTGGGGCGAGTTGGACAAGTCCTTGGGGATCTTTCGCCGCCGGGTTGTCCACATGGTTACAACGATGAACAAAATGGATAGTGAAATTACCGCTGGCAAAAAGTGCTTTAATCATGTACCTTCAAAAAACCTTACCGCAAATATAAAAATCAACACAAACTTTACGAACGTAGATGTACACAAACTTTATGACACGAAAACAAAACACAACTATTTGATTGAACAAGTCAAGCAAAACTTCCTTCCTATGACAATTACATCAACGTTTTGCACAATTACATAAACATTTGTTCTTAGATAATTCGTCATTTTCATCTTGTTACTTGCATTTTAGCATCGAATTTTGATATCTCCAAAGACTCACCGTTCCCATTTCTACCAATTGCTCCACTGTGTGATCGAGTGGTCAAAGTATCATTATTATCGAAAATTGCTCCACATGCTGTTGTGGCTGGAACCATTACCAACTTCAGATCGTTGTTGCGGGGCTTCGGGCGATGATTGTTGGTTGGTTCAGCCCTTTCTAGTTTACCTAATTTTGATTTTGTTCCGTATGAACTGAACGGGATTTCACTTTTCTTTGCCGCATTGTCAATGTAAAAGAGCAGCTTCTTGTGGCTTGAACTCTTTTAACGTTTTTTTTTATCTTGTGTTATACTCTGATGTTATGTTATAACCGATTGATTTTTTGTTCATGTGCCAATCAAAGTGAAATATGTTGAATAGACGATTGTCTGTTTGGAAACATTGGATGGATACCTTTTTCCTCAACTTCTATCTTTTATTGCTTTTTCTTGAAAATACGCCAAGCACGAAACCTAGCAAGGCATACACACTTTTCTAAACGTGTTACTATAAGAATATCCCACTTCTTCAATAAATTTTAGAGAAAATTGTGACAGAGAAAAACAATTTATGGTATAAATCTTGAAGTGTACTATGGTTAATAGACTTCTTACAGTTAATAAATCTGACGATAACTATAACATTTGACCCTTTTTAACGACTCGTTTAATCAATTCATAAGTACTCTCACAAACCCAACAGCATCGGAATATAGTGTCCACTGTTAGATCTTATGGTATAAGCACTATTGGTTTCAAAATTCCAACCAGCTCGAAAGAAATTCACTTACATCCCAATTATACGCCACTTCTTTCTGGGACTGCTCAGATCAAGTTGCTTTGAAAAAAAGCACCCCTCCTCACTTTTCCAGATGAACCAGCACAACGAAAACCAAAAGTAAAACATCCGAGAAGGTCATCAGAACCGTGAAAAAATAACGAGCTGAGCGTGAAGTGTAAGAAATGGGAAAAATATACAAACCTCTTATAGCACCCTTGCGCGCGGGTTCATGATTCGCCTACGATGCTTCCATAACGACCACCACTAACGCCGGAAAGGTGTTCGGCGTATCTTTTTCCACAAAGAAGTCGGCGAGTGGAGAAAAAAAAAGGAACATGGCTCTCCACCCCTCTGCCTTCGCCCATCTGGAAGAGGCTGGCAAAAGTTCATACAAAAGTCAAGTGGTAAAATGAGACACGGCCGCCTCGGATGAAAAGCGAGGGAAAGTTTGTCGACACTTGTGTGCCTTTGTGGGTGTGTTTGTGCTACAGTTGGCCAGTTGAGAACCCGGGAGTACATCCTTTTGGCAGACGCTTCGCAACGCTTACGGGTTTAGCGGAAGCGCTAAGTGCGGTGCAAAGTGCTGAAAAGGAAGCCCAGGCGGATCGTTGAGCGTTGCAAAATACGCCGAACCGGGTCAACAGGGCACGGAGGCACAAAGAAAAACCACTCGAGAGTGAGGATACGGCGGTGTTTCGGTTTGGCAAAGATGGTTGGGCAAGGGGAGCAAACGGGGTGGGTGTTTTGCTACCCCAACCGTGCCTGCGCCGTTGCGCTCGGGGTAAGGGTCCTCTTAAGTTGCTGGTTGAAGTAGTTGTACCACCCGAGCTTACACACCGGTATATTAAGAACTTATGGTGGTACTTGGCGCGATGGACGTTTTGAGTGGGTTTCTCTTTTTTCTACCGTTTTCCCGCACAAGTGTTGCATCAGTTACAGTACTTGAAGGAAACAACAACCTTGGAGACCTCGGCGTGACGTTACATTTTGTACGAGGCTCATCTAGTTTAAAAAAGGTTTTAAAATCAGCAGACGGTAGAAATCAAATAATATATGTCGCGAAAAATAAATTGAATCTAAATTTCTACATGAAATTTGATTTTAAAACTACAATGTTTATTAAAATAACCAGAAAAAATGTCAATGGAGGCGCCCAGTAGATCCTATAAAAATTTACCATCTGTTAAAAACGTTCATAGTCGTTCATATTGACTTCTTTAAGAGTTTATACGTATAAAAGACGCTCATAACGCTCTCGTTCCGCTGTCATGACACTGCCACTTTACCGTCTGGACAGCGACTGAGCACAAAAGGCAAACATAACCGCCGCATCTCGAGCCCGCGAGCCGGCCATAGGCAAACAAACGGAAAGCGCGAAGCCTTGCGTGCCAATCCATAATTGCCGGTCGTGTCACCAATCGTCATCGTGCCGTCGTCTTCCATCTTTGAAAACCATCCGGCTCGTTTGTGCGCATGTCGCGGCACTTCCATTCCCGTGTGTGTTTTCCCCTCTCCGTTACTTTCCGCGTTGAATTGCGCGGATTGCACAGATGATCAACGGAAGTTACCATATCGAATGGCCGCCGCAACGACGATGGTCGACAATCCTTAAATAAAGTCCTCTCCAGTCACCCCCTTCGCGAGACTGCGTGTGTTTGTGTGTGTGCAGTGTGTTTATACGTATACATCTGCATGTTCTTCCCCTATGCTCGGGAAAGGGAATTGATAAACAAAACAAAAATGCCACCCTCCCTCCTTCCGGGTGCAAATGATGGCGGTGGTTGTTTGTGTATCAAGAAGCAATCAGTGTTCTACACGCCACCCGGCCTTTCCAACGCTCTCCCAATCGGCCGCCCTTCTTCCGTCCACTTTCAAAGCGCTACTGTCTTTTTCGTTCCGATAAATTGGCTTATGTCCTGTTCATCGTCGTAACAAACCGAGCTCTCTGAATTTACATGGCGCTTCCCCGAAAGGTTCCCTCTCTCTCTTTCACTCTGCTACCGACACACTGCAAGCCACTCCTTTCTCCAACGATCAAAGGGGCGAGAAGAATACACACAACACCAAATGAACCATGACTCAAGCATGCCGAACTCAATTACTTCACGTTCGGTCACATTTGGCACCGCGCTAGGAAAGCGTGAAAACCCCTCACATCGGGCTAGAACGGGGAGCAGAAGGGAGTGAGAGACCAACTGCCTGTATCGGGAGTTTTCCCCTCCATTATACCGAGACAAGCGGCCATTACTTACTCCCGGAAAAGCCCCCCCGGCCAACGTTGTGACGGCGACGAAGGAGTGAGCAACCGATACAGCAAGAATTTTCCAACGATTTATGTCTACACCATCCTCAAACACACACACACACATACAAGTGTTTGTGCACGTTCGAATTTTGTATATATGTATATATGAAATGAAAGTCAAGCCACCATTCGGGTACTCACCCACGTGTTTGAGAAGGCCTTCTCAGCCGACTCCGTTGTGCTCGGTGTTAGTGAGCAACCATGCGCCTCCATTAGACCGGGTGGAGAAAATTGTCCCACTCGCGCGTAGTCGACATGCGCGTAAAGAAACTTGCACCTTATTTTTTTTTTGTTCGTAAATGAACCTAACACACTCCAAATTGCTTTACGGGTGAGCGACCGAACACTTCTCTTGTGGTGATGGTCGGGTGGGAAGGAGGGAGGTGTTCTGGTGTTTTATCACTCAATTTCATTTTCGAATTCTTTCCGTGCCATACCACCGTCCCCATGAGAGAGTTGTTCCATCTCGCTTACCCTGCTTCCGTGAAACACATTGGCTTAGGGGGGGAAAACAGTATGTAGGTATGTTGTACAAATATGTCTGTATCATGGCGCCTCGCTTCGCGTTCGAGCGGTTCCAACTCATGGGCAACGCGCGACAATGGCAGCGGAGGTCGCCCAACTGTAAGTGAATAAACGCCATAATAACCGAAGCGAAAAATCTGTGTCGAGCTTCGGAATGGCCGAGACGGAGCAACATAAGATAGGGGACTCGGATGTGTGAGCACTCCTCGAAAGGGGAGCTGTGTGCGTCTATCCAATAAAAAATAATAACGCCACACCATTTGGCAACGCTATCCCATCGTGGTTTCGGTTCACGAAAGACTTTCTGGGGGAAAAGCGCAAATGTGGCCATAATGTCCTGTGGGAACAGTGTACACCATAGGGGCTGCGGAAACACCGGACCAATATGATGTCTTTCCATGGATGTATTTTTTTTTTTACGACCGCTGAGAAACGTTGAAACAAGCGAGCATCCACCCCGACGATGATTGTCAGACGAAACTAGGACATGAAAATATACGGAATATAAAATCACTCCATAAACAGATATTCGTCTCTCCTGGGAAAAAGGGAAAACGAAATTCCCTTGACAACTGTACCTTCCTACCAACCGGACGGAAATGTATGCTTGGGTAATATAAACATTCTAGGCACGAAGACGCGTTATGTTTATGAAGCATTCTTTGAGAGAAAAAATTGGAAAAGGACAATAACTCTCATTGCCCTACAATTTGTAGAGCGTAAATGATTGATTACATAAAAAAAAAAATACAACAAGTATAAGAAGCTTAAAAATGCAAAATATGTTTCAACACAACACAATTTACGAATAATAGCAAAATGTTGTTTAAATACTGCGGAATTTATTAAATATAAACCTAATTTATAGCAGCAAAAGCTCCAATTGGTAACAAATTACCGTTTCTGCTTTAAATATTTAATGCAAAATTGTCTTCAAGTTTTGTGTAATTTGTGGGTTGATTGTTAGATAGAAAAACAATAATTTTACAAATGACTTTCACAACTGAATAGTTTGATTAAGTTTATTAAAATCTAAAAAGTTGCTATAAAAGTAAACAAGATAAAACTCTTCATAAACAAACAACGATTAATGTATTTCCTTTTCGGGACTCATATTGCTCGGCAATAAAAACGCGCAATAAAACGAGCCAGATAGATACAGAAAACCGAAACATAATCAAATCACTCATTATCCTCATTTTCCACCGCACAAATATCTCCTCTTTCCCTCCCCCGAATTGCCCGGTGCTCAAACCGGACGATCAAATAAACTCATCTCAATCACCCCACGCCGATAACTTTTTACGGTGGAGACAAGTATGTGCGTTTGTGCGAGAAAAAATATCTCTCCACTCCACTTAAGAGCAGCATACCGACGCCAATTCCACGCCGTTAGCAGTAATCGACGCTCGTCGGGCAGGGATACGAATAATAGACTTCTTCCTGACACCGGCGACCAGTCTCCGACGAGGATTCCTTCTCCTTCTCCTCACGCCGGGACGGCGGCAATGGGCATTATATGTTGCTCAATTTTCCCCTGTGCTGACAGCTTTCCACAGATTCTCCCACAGTCGGAGAGGGATGGTTGGGGTGGAACGAGAGGAAACAAACTGAAGCAGACCAGAAACCTCCATTAACCACTTGTTAGTCACACTTCTGTCCAAATGGTTCATATCGCCCGTTCGGTTGCCACTCTCGTGTCCTGAGGCACCACCACCACACACAGTCAGCCATTTTGATTTTTTCCCCGTTCTCCCTCACTCTCGCTTGGTCGTTTTCACTCTCTCTCTCTCTCTCTCTCGCTCTACCTTTCCTTCTCGCTCGTTTTTCGCTCGGCTCTCGTCTCGATGGTAAACCTCATTTCACCGACCGTGGCTTATTTGCTGTAAGTGAAAATTAGTGATCAAATAGAAATGCTGCCCGCTTTAAGTGCTGATTGCCGCCCTAGGAGCCGCCCCACACCCGCCCACGTCTCACCTTCTAGAAACCGTGAGCAATCAGATTTTATTTTATTTACCCTGACGCTTCCACCCGGCCCAACTCGCGGTATCATCTTCCCGCGGACGCGAACGCTAGAGAGTGTGAAGGGATGGAAAACGTTCGTCGGTGTGTTCACGGCACGAGATGCCTCAACTTCCCCTCCAGGGAAGCCAGGAAGCTGGGAAGGTGTGCGAAACAACCTACACCAATTCCATCGTCTTATGATCGTCGCGTCAAGGAAAGGCTGATGGCTGCGCGGCGCAGCTTTTCATCCACAGTTCGGGGGGAACGGAAAACGCAACCGAGAGATGAATGTGTTTCCTTTTCGTACATTTCAACCGCCCATCTCGTTTCATCTTGCAACATCTTCCTGCCCTTAGAACTTCTTACACCCACACAGATGCAAAAACTGACTTTACTCTCCAACATCCGAATCTCGGAAAGCGGTGGAAAACAGCGGTGTTGTGATAGAAATTTCCAGTACGCCAACGACACGCTCCAACAGCTGACGCAGTTTCTGTGGAGACGTGTCCCGAGATAGCAGTTCCCGATTACGTGCGTAGTGCAAAGATGATTGCCGCCAGCGTGATGATGAGCCGCATTCTGATGGAGGAGCTCGAACCGGAACGGTACGAGGATCGCAGGAAGGACGACAAAAAGAAGGACCGTTCGGCGAAGTCGGCGGGCGAAAAGAAAAAGCCGCCCAAACAAGCAAAGGAACGTAAACAACCGAAGGATGCCGGACAAATCACCAAGCCAAAAGCCAAGTAACCGTTCCGCTAAATGACCGCCGTCGTTTGTGTGCTTCTGTCTGTGTCGATCAACCGAAAGTGCTATTAAAAGAATGTATCTGAATTAAACCAGCCGTGCCAATCTTGCCAAAACCACCGTGTGTGTGTTGTGTGTTGACACTTGCGGGCGATGAAAGAAATTTATGTTTATCTGTTGCACCCACCCTATATATCACCTCCAAAAACAGTGAAAGAACACATCCACCATACGGAAGGAGTGCATTCACCTTCGCCGGGTGGAAAACCACCATCCCGCCAACGTATTTCCTCTCTCTCTCAACGCAGGAAGATGTTGACGATGTTTTCTTCGTCACTTTTAGCGCCGTGAAAATTGCGCTTTCCCAGTGCCAGTGCGCATGTGCTCCCCTCGAATCGGTTTGCACGTTTTTCTACGGTTTTCGAATTGAACGGCTGCCTTTCTAGAATGAATGGAACCCGTTTACGTCTTCAACCTTGACCAACCGCAATGGGGGTGTTGTTAATATCGATTTCAACATTCGAAAGCGATGCCATCAATCGAGCACATGAAACATCAAAAAAGCATACTTAACTTGAAAAGAAAATTGTCCGCGTGATTATTCCTCCGTTTAAATATCCTAGATGTATCATAAAAAAAATCAAATAAATTTCACATGAAAATTATTTAAAAAATAAAATATTGATTATGATCATCAAACGAATCGTAAGCACCATCTTTTAACGTCTCAAAAACTATTCGTTGATTGATTACTTCCATCCCACTCGTCATTTCTTGGATGTGAATCAAAAATTCAATATACTTCCATCATCAACTGAAATCTTTGAATGAAACAACCAAAAAGATACACAGCACTGGAGGAGCTTAAAAAGGGTAAATAAAACCAACCCATCCGAAACGCAAGCGAGCGAAAGAAGCTTCATCAATTACGATTAACCCAACCGCAACAACGCCCGGTCTGGTTTCCGTCCGTCGTTTTGTATGAAGTGTGGGGTGGCGGGTGGATGAACCAGTTGACCCCGATGAGGGGCGTGAAAAACGAAAACACACATGGGTGGGTAGACCGTCGAATGGCCACTTGACAATTAGGATGGGTTTGAGTTCGGACCACCAAGTCGTTGCCGATCGTTGACAGAAGCACTCCCAGTGTTCGTTTGGAAAATGCTAATTTCGGGGCCATACTTAATAAATGAAAACGGTGGGAAAAAGTGGGCCACGGAGCACACCAGTATTTTCCTGGTAAATGTGTGCAATCGGATGAGTTAAATTAAATACAAGCATACGAATAAGTAATTAGGAAAAATTCACAACAGTTCTTGAAACATTTAGCGGTCAGTGGTTTTCGATTCGGATCGCTTTCACTCGAGATAATCTCACCACATATTTTTCATCCCGCCAACACCAAAAACACAGATGATGGGAGCAGAGTGGAAAAACGCAATGCGCGATGAGACGAACGGACGGCCGGAACTGGACCCGGAGGTACCGACAACAACAAAATCGAATCACCGGAAAACCGAAAGTCATGTATGCAAATGACTTAATTGTCATTTATAATGCGATTAAATGGTACCGTTTACAAATTTATGAGCTCCGGTCAGAGTGTTGGGTGGCACAATGCGGGTTTGTCGTTTGTTTTATTGCTTTCACAACAGGATAGGGGACCGTTGTGGGTGGGGGAGAAGAGGAGTTGGACAGCGGGTGTCTCGTGTCAAAGCGAAATGCTACCGATTTTTTTTCTTTCATTTTGTCCCAACGCTGTGTGTGTTGACAGGGAATTGTGTTTCATTAATGGATACAGCCTTCGTTGATCACTTTAATTTAATATGCCTTTTATCTGCTTATATCATTTTTATCAACTTAACAGCAATCAAACTAATTTATTTTTGTACCTTTTCTAACATTTTTACAACCAAAATTTTCTGGCCCGAACCCATTACCGGTGTAGAGCATCTTAAAAAGAAACATCATGTGCGTGTATTTTATGACGCTTTTCTTCTTTCAAGTGGAAAATTGAACGGTTGCACCCGTTAGGATAAGTAATGGCTCTCGAACATGTTGGCATGTGCACAAGTGAGCACGTGCCAAACGAATACCGGCCATGAATCGGCAAAACCGTGCCAAACTTTACTCCTTTTTATGCGTTTCAAAAATTACAAAATTGTTGCAAGTGTAACGTTTAGTTACAGAAGAGACAAATTGTAATGATTGAAATTCATCAGGAATTTTGTTCACGATATAAATTTAGTAAAACGAGCATATAGAAATTTAACCAACAGAACCGAAATATTCTACAGATTCAGATACATTCTAGCAAGATCTATCTGCTTTGTTTTAGCAAAATAAATAACTGTTAATTAAAATAAACAGTGGAGACTTTTTTTTTCTCGTGCGCCGAAAGGGTAAAGCCTCATCGTCGATCATTGCCAACAGAAAACTGCCCTGACCGAAACCGAGTATAAACAGCTTGCGGCGGTGCGCCGTTTGATTGTCCGTGCACCTCCCCCGCATCCGATTCGATTTGAAAACACTTTTCCAGACGAGTTTGGACTGTTTACACAGCTACAACGTAAACGTTTCGCCCGGCCGGATGCTGTTGGCTTTTAGTAGCTCGTATTTCAAACGGAACGAAACATTTTGCTTCCGCTTCCGTAGGTGGAAAGAGGGGTGGGGGCGGAGGGGGGTAGGGGGGGGGGGGGGGCAAGAAAGATTATGGTAGAACTGGACTCCACTCTACACCTTCCCGGACGCTCTTCGTATGCTACGCTTTGGCGCAACACACACAATGCAGCCGTTACAAACATGTGTGCAGATTGTTTTGAAGTCGAGCACCAAACTTCAAAGGTAACGTAATTGTTTTTGCTTTCGTTGAGCACGGGGGACATTCCACCGGGCCATTACCAGCATATGCACGATGTGGAAAACCTTGTAGCAACGGTTTATTTTTTATCGTGAATCCATACTTGGTCAAAAGCCATGTTCATGTTTATGTTCATTTCTCTGTTATCGCATCCTCAAGCAACACGACACGTTTCAAGCTGCAGATGAACCAATGAAAAATAAAACATTGCAAAGAAAATATTAACGACTTCAAAAAACGCAGCCAAAATCGACCCCCTCCATGGTTCGTCATGGTAAAAATATGTTTTGCCATCGGTCGCCGGCATCAAAGTTCACGATCAGAACCCCCCGACGATGGCGATGATCATCGTGGCGATTCCGGCGAACCCGGGGTGGGGGGTCGGCACATTTCAAAGGCAAAGGAAAAATGCTCAGAATTTGTGGAATTAAAGCTAACGTAAATAAAACAAAAACCCCAGCGCCGTAATGCGATCCGTCGACGATCTGCGCGCATCACACCGCCATTAAGCGGGCAAACGACGCGTAAAATCCATCGCTCATCAAATCCGATCCGAAAGTAAACGTCAATCCGCGCGACGTTTCCACAAAATTCGGCCAGTGGAAAGGGAGCACCATGCGCGTCGTTCCGCCATCGTGAAGTTTCATCGCAGTTTTACCACTCGAATGGGTGAGTTTCGTTTTTGGTTTTATATTTACTTTTTGTCATCGCTCACGAGATCGTGAGATTGCGCGATACCTCGGCAAAGGGATGCGCCAGTAAAACCGACAAATTAGTGACAGACCAATAAAACCCACGCTTCCGACGTACCGACGTCTTCTTTTTTTCGAGTCGGGAAATAAATTGGTTCCTTGCTTCGAAGACCTGAAACCGACGATCACTTAATGACGGCATAACCTCACCGTTTGTCGTAACAAGTGGCTGCCACCAACATAAACAATATGGTTTATGGTTTTGTTGGTGGTTTCGAATTAGCAGCTGCCTTATCTTCATCTGTTGTCCTGGAAACATTTCCAATTTGCTACCCATCCTCACTCGCTCATTTACAAACATTTGGCTGTCACACACAGTTTTGTCCAACATTCTCACCAAAATGTCATCGGGGAGCAATATTTAAAAAAACAAAACCACCACCATCGCTTAGTGAAATCGCTTCTGTCACTCAAGTCGACATTTTTTCGTTCCACTTATACTTATCAACTTCTTCTCACCCTTGCTCAACCAGTTGAGCATGGGGGTTCATGTTTTACAAACAAACTTCACTCATCTCACCCTTTTTTTTACTGTCGCTGACGTCAAGCTGACGAAAACGCCAAGATTTGGGGTTTGGGAGCGCGCAAACCAACCACCAACCACCCCTCCTTCACCCTAGTTCCGTTCGGCCTGTCAAAGGTTGTCAACGCTACGACCGCCAACCGATTGAGTCGACCGGATCGCATGATCGGTTCGAAAGCGAAACCACCCTCCCTCTCCCCCCCAGTGGGATGACGATTAAATCCACTGTAAATATTTATACATTATGATGATATTTATGGATGTTTTGAGTACTTTTTTATTCCTTGCGCAGCTCCCGCTCGACGACCATTTGATTCGTTCCCGGCGATTCGGCGGAACGGAACATCTTGATGGGCGAGGGAAGAAAATGCGCTTAATTTTGCTCGCAAAATGTTTTCCGCTTTTTTTTTTATTTTTTAGCTGTTCCCCGAAACGACATTGTGACCAGTTTGTTCGTCGTCGTAATCTATCTGCAATCGCCAGCAGTTTTTGTTTCTCAACTCCCAAGCCAGCCACGCATCCCTCTCTTTTTTGCCGTCGCCTGATAATCGAGATCTCACGGTTGTCCGCCTTGGTTAAACACTAGGCTCCCCCCCCCCCCCCCCCCTTCTTTCCCACCCTACTTCACCATCTTGCGCGAAGCTAGAGGCGTCGACCGTCGTTTCGGTGTTTGCATTTGGCAGCTGAACAATCTTGAACATTTTGTAGTATTTTTTCCCCTTTTTTTCCTTTTTTTCAGTACTTCTTGTTGCACCGTCCCACCCTTCCACCCGGCTCTCGTTGCGCCGACGGGGTAGCGGCGGCGTCAAATCGCCGATGACGAACACGATGAATGGGATCGCAAACGCTTCATTTGCAAAACGGTACGCATCGCACATCCAGGTTTAACAGTCATCTTCTTGGTATTTGGGGTTAAGTTTTCTTTTTGCTACCGAGAAAAACCACGGAAGATTTTCAGCGCAAATTACATCCGTAATCATCCGCTCAGCTTGAACGCGAGACAGCGGGGGGAATGAAGTGTAGCAACTCACAACAAAGGCAAACGGCAACTAAAATTCCTCGTCGCTTTGCGAAACAGTTTTTATCCGTTGCCACTTTTTTTGTGTTCGTCTAATTTGCGTGAAAAGATGCCAAAAATAATCCCACCACGGAGGCGTCGCACACAAACGCACGCCGGCGCATCTTTGCCAATTACCGTGTGGTTGGCGCATGATCGGGGGTGATCTTTTTAACGACCAACACATTTGCTGCTAATTTTTCCCACCCGCACCAAGAAAGCCGCAAAGCCGGGATTAATATTATGGACAGTTAATTTACATTTTACGGTGACGGTAAATTTTAATGGAAGAGATTTGCAGCAATCCATGTCATTCAGTGTGACACCTCGGAGGGATCGATGTAAAACAGATCGTTTAATACATTTTAATCTGTTAAACTAAACCATACTTTCAAAAGCAGCTTTTATCGTTTTCATAAACGTTAAATATGTCACACTGGAATTCATTAAGAATGAAAGCAAAAGCATTTGAAACCCGCTTACGAATCAAAACACGACCGAACACATTCGCGCGCATGTTCGGGAAGAATGCGAGTTTCGTGGCAGCTAGAAATCTCAAGCATGTCGAGCGACGTCCGACGGTGGGTTGATGGATGGGAAAAACCACGAAAAACATTCCTCTACAACTAGCAACTGAAGGCAACCGAAGAAGCAAACATAGGAACGAAAGCAAATGTCGGAAACTTCAACACCGACTCGGTTTAACGAGTCGAGTTGAGTCGCTCGCGCGCGTTCAATCAGTTGGAAAAGAAAAAGTTCTTCCCCCGGAAAGATTCCTGTGTGGTTTCTTCTACCTCCTCCGCTTCGTAACACACCCACTGATGCAAGTGAATGCCACGGATGATTGCACAGCGCACCGCTCGGATGAGATGATTAGAATTCCGGCGATGAGATAGGAATAAAACGTGCTCCAACGTGCCAACGTCGGCAGTTAAGGTCCGTCCACATCGTGCGGGTGTGTTGGGGGTGGTGGGAACATTAACAAAACAATTAATAATTTCTTTCATTCAAGATGGATGACACCTTCAGCCGAAAATGCGCAACAAGATGGGGGAGCCAGAAACCGAAACGAAAAATGTCCAAATTTTCAACAAGCCCCCAAAAACAATAAACTCTAAGGTGTGAGCACTACTACGAGATGGAGAAAAAAATAGCACGGGGTGCAGCAAATTCACGGAAAATCCCTACCTTGTGTCTGGCGGCACCGGCTAGTTGTTGTTGTGGCGAAGCAAACAAACTCCCCGGGCAGCAAAGGGAACCAGGCCCGCGAGGCATAAAACCGGGCGTATCATAAATCAAACCGAACTCGGTCGTGCCCGACAACTTGACCAAGACGCGGCCGGCCGGAGGAGGGTAGGGCAGGATGCCGCCGCCAAAGATGCCGGGCGGAGGAGGAGGCGTGAATATGATGATTTAAGCATTGCTGTTCCGCCGCCGGCTTTTCCCCTTCGGCCAACGCCGTCGGGGCGTGTTCCGCTGAGCTTCTGTGTGGCGTTTCGGTGTCGGTGTTCATTAATTTTCCTCCCGGCTCCCGTCGGACGACGGGGGGTGGGGGACAGGAATTTGTACGGCCATAATATAGTTTTTGTATGTATTTTTCTTCCACACAAACCACTGCTAAGGCAAGGGGCTTGTAGAGTGGGGAGGAGGGGGGAAATTTGTCAGCGCAGGCTTGAGTGATTTTCGTCGCTTGACGCAACACCAGCAGCAAAAATAAAAGGCGTGAAACGGTGTGGCCCGTTACACGGTTGCTTTGTTTGTTTATTTGTCGTATTTGTCACTTTTCCGCGCCACACGAAAATACACCGGCCCCAATCACTCAAAACTGGCAAACGATTTGCAACCCCCATTTGTTAGCCTTTCCTTCCAAAGAAATGCCACCCGAGACGGAGATAAGATCTTTGTCAGCCCGGAAACACACGAGCTAGCTGCGAGCGTTGCGGAAAAGAAAAGTGGTAAGCTCCAAACGAGAAACCGTTCAATCAGCGCACAGATCATTGACAGCACCGTCGAGTGGAGAGGCGGACTATCAGGTAACAAAAAATACACCCCATAAACCACTCTTGAACGTGCGCTCCCCTCCTTTGGAGCATCTTTATCTGCTGGAAGGAGTGGGAAAACAAATATCGACGAAGTTGAAGCCCGATCGACGCGGAGAGGTAGCAGACAATAACCTATTTTCTTACATCCAATCGAAGGGAGCACACTTCAGCGATGCTTCACTGAACAACTGAGCAGAGAGGTGTATACAACCTTTTGACTTATTTCAATATTTTCCTACAATTCATTCCATCGTTCCATCGGCCCTTGAGACGCATGGCGCAAAACACAAGTATTTGAAGTACAGTAACTTGAACCGATAGAACTCATAAATGCGCCTATGTAATTTTGAAGCGTTTCACAAAAGATAAGTGGATGCTTAGCAAATTGATATTCGTCTTTCGGGAAATAATTTAATAATCGTATTTTCAATCGTTAGATCAAATTTCTGGCTGTTCTTACTTTTCTTGATTTGAAAGGAATCTTTTGATTGTAAGGAATTTGTATTATCCTGCTTGTTGCAAAAAAAAATGCTCTCAAAACGGCTTATATCTATTACCCAAAATATAATCCAAAATAATACTAAACCTTTTTGAATCAACTTTCTAAATAGTAAAATTACATAAAAATGATTTTTTTTGTAAATTTATAATTTCATCGATGTTTTAAATAATTTTCATGCTTATTTTAGCAGAATTTTGATCAACATATAAATTTTTGGTTTATTGTACGTAGCTTTTCAAGTTGCACTTGAAATTATTCCTGTGCTTAAATTATTTTAAAATATCTTAGTTTTTCTGACGTACCACTCTCTGAGTATCTAAAATAACTCAGCTTTGGTAAGTTTTTAAAATTGCGAGCCTTTAGCTCGTAATGAATATGAAAATTGTATTCCTTGAATGTAGCTATTTTGGATGCAAAGTAAACGAGTTATTGTCGTCGGATTTTGAACGAGAATCACGACACTAGGAAATTTGATAAATATCAACTATACAAAAACGATAGAAAAAGACTAACAAAAAGTATAAGAGAAAGTGACCTGGTATTGAGCAACTCATTCAACCATTTTAATCTTCAATTTGGGGAAAAAAACTTGAGATGGATTTTTATTATGTAGCACAAAAATGTTACTACGGGCCGGATAAAATTGGTTGCCGACCCCTGTTATAGAGTAAGGGTTATGTTCAGTAAATTTCGAATATACAATCGTTTTGGTAGTTTTCTAGATTTAAGGTCTGAGTAAAAGTTAAAGTGGTGTTATACACGCGGAAAACACGACATTTTTCTTCTATTAGTTTTCTCTACAAAAAAAAAAGTTAGAATGAAATCAAACTTTAAACAAACTAAACTTGAGAAAACTCTTAACTACGAAACATATGCCGTAACGTCGCAGATATCCCAATGTCACGAATTCTTCGACATCCTCAGGTCGACGTCTCTTCTGCGAGACGAGGGACGTCTACAAAGACTTCTTTGAAAAAAGGGGGGGTGAAAAACTTGACATGCAAACAACGAAAAAAAAAATGTGGCCTGAAAAAGAACGTCCGTCCGTGTCCGTAGTGTACTCCACTCCTCCGCAGTTTGTTTGAGCAACTAACCAAACACTCGTTTTCCGGCCAACAGGTCTGTTGAGTAGAAGACAACGAAAGAGGGAGGTGTGTTGATGCGAGCCGATGAGAAACATGAATTGGCAACAAATAAAAATAAAACACACACAGTTGTGGGATATTCTGGATGCGGGGGGTAGTTTAGTTTAATTTATCCTTTTCCGTTCAAAACATGGTTATCTGAGTGGAAACTCTTTTGAATCGGAAACACATTTTAATGCATTGTTGGAAAGGGCTGTGAAGATACTATTCCTATTCTTAGCACGCATTTCACAGCCCCCTTCCATTCTACGGTGGAGTGATAAAGTCCCATACCGGGTCAATATAATAAACTGTTATCATACACACACACCTCCACCGTCGGTAAGTTATGGCACATTCCGAGTGCACACCCTCAATTCGAAAGGGATGCTAACGTTGAGCCTTCCCAAGCGCAGTGCAAACAGAAGTGGGCCCGAGTGGCATGTGCGTCAACAACAACGTGTCGAGGGTACGCAGGGAAGGGGGAAAATATATATATGGTGTTGTACACAGACCCAAGAACTGCGAGACCGGGGCCGAGGATTAGAGCACGAGGTTAAGTAATGTATCATCACCGCGGATGACCTCGTGTCTCGTCAACCGAGCTGGACACATTTTCAAACAGTCACCCCTCGAAAGCCACCCTCTCTTCTCCTGCTACGTAAGAAGGGAGAGAGGGAGTTTTGCTAGCTGAGTTTTATCGTTCCTATCTCTCGCTGTCCCCAGGATGAAGAGGGCACGGGCTCTTGTTGGCCGTGAGCAAACAACCCTGGCGGCAGCGCAGGATGAGGAAGTCTTGAACACCGCAAGCATCAGCACACCGGTCTCCGCCAGCATCGCTTTGCTTCTGTTTGTCCAAGAATAATCCAGTGACGCATTGGAGCTCTGGGCTGTTCCGGGGGGTGAGGGAGGGGGCCACCAAACGGGGTTGGAAAAGGTGACGAGCAGAGCAGAAGAAGGTGCACGCCAAATGGCCTGACTCGATAAAGTCACATTCGCGCGCCGGTTTGCTTTTCGAAACCTAAGGCCACCGGCCCCTCCCACCACCCGCTGGGAGGGGGTTCAAATTTGGTCGGTCAAAAGTTGCATTTTTTGAGACGGTCAACTTCAAAAGCGTTCGAGGGAGAGAGAGTTGTAACCTTTTTTTACTTCGGTTCGGAAATTAAATGTTCCGCAAGCCTGAGTATTTGTTTCCATTAATTTGATCCATGAATGTGTGTGTGTGTGTCCGGCGGCCACTTAGTCGCGCCCCAAAACGCATTAAATTACCTCCTCCCCCTCTTTCTCCACACCGCTATATACTCGACGAACTGTCGTCGTATTTCTGCCAATTAAACAATTTAACCCTTATGCCCGGCGAGGGGGGAAGGCTGCGGCCGCCCGTGTGGGTACGATGAATAATTTAAAGCCAGCGGGCGGCGATAATTGCGCACCGAAGAGAGAGAGAGTCAGAGAGCAATAGGCACGCGGATGGTAGGGGTTCCAAAAATAGTGCCCTAGTTTGTGGCGGCTTCCTCCAACTCCGGCGCGGGTTTTTGAAAATCTCACCCACCCGACGCTCACTAAGAGGAAGAGAAGAAACTTAAGGGGAGATGGGAGGGTCGTTAGAGAGGGGTGGCATCTCGTTGAATAAACCACCGTCCGTCGTTGAGCGCAGATGGCCGTTCGTCATCGTCGTCATCATCAGGTTCCCAGGTCGCGCCATCGCGATTCGCCCAAAGTCCGGTACGAACCTCAGTCCAGAGAACCGGATGGGGACGCGCTCGGGAGAGAAAAAAGGGGCGAACAAACAACAACCACACATCGGGTAAATATTGACGCGTCTTTATTATTGTTGGTTTTATTGTGTTAAAGCCCCGCGGACGGTAAATAACGGAAACGGGATCCTATCCTAGCGCGACACTCCGAAGTGCCTTTGTCCGCCGAAGTTGGCCGAGGGACACGATTTCTTTTCGAGCGTTCCAAGCAGAACGCCGCGCCGATGCTGTCGGGAGGACAAGACAAGACAAGAAACGACCAACGGAGCGCACCAGCGTCTTGGTTGTGTGCGCGCGTGTAGGCGATTTCGGAATGATGATGCCGCGCCGAGACACTGTGTTTACACAATATACCGAATCCTCCCGCGTCCACCGATGGGCAGATTATCGTTCGCGGGTTTTTTGTGACAATTTGGCAGCATCCATATTCAGCCTCACGCGGGGCTACCGGCAGAAAAGCATTACGTTTCGATGCGACGAGCGTTGTGTATCGATCATTTGACTGACAGAAAACGGCGGGGCAAAGTGATGGAGTTTGACATTCGATGGATTGGGTGGAAAAAATGGATTTCAAAGGGATCGGCAACGCGAAATCGTTATATTTATTTTATATTTTAGCTTTACAACCCATACAAGAAGGGTTTAGCTTTTTTCATTGTGTAAAACACGACGCGTCCGTCACATCTGATACTTTTCTTGCATAAAGTTTAAGTACCACAGATGTTGTTGAAGACTTGTTTGAGTCCCTTTTTTTCAATCAAATCATCTAAGTTTTACATTTGAAAGTCGATTTTAATAACACAAATAACACAAACATGAAAAACCTCTACACTTATTAACAAAAAACCAGCACATTACACACAAATTCACTATGAGTTTCACAAACCAAAGGCAACATTATCGTTGACTGGTAATCGAAATAGTTCATTGGATATTCATCGAAAGCTAAAAGTTAAGTTAGTTAAAGGTTTACAAAACACGAGGAAATCTATAGAATTTCAGTCATTTTAAATATGCCATAATTATAACTATTAAATTAGACTTCTTAAAACAACTAAATATTATAAAATAGGAATTGATGTCCAGAACTGGATTTCGACCGGTGAGGTCCTGAAAGTGTTTCAAACAAAGTTTTGTCGGAAAGGGTCAAAGAATAACTTTATACAATAATTGATGAATTATTAATCATTTCAAATATGCCATAATTGTAACTAGTAAATTAGACCTTTCAAAACAACTAAATATTATAAAATAGGAATTGAATTCCAGAACTGGATTCAGACCGGCCCTGGAAGTGTTTCAAACAAAGTTTTGTCGGAAAGGGTCAAAGAATAACTTTAGAGCAAGCGTCAAAACATAACTCGTCACATGTGGAGCTGGTTTAAGAATATGGCATAACGAACTCCATCTTTAAATGTCTCTATAATAGGTCGATTTCTGAAGACAGTTACTAGCTACAATTATAAATTATAACGGTAGTTGCGACTGTTGCTTTACGTTTTGTTAAAAATAACCAAGCCAACAGAATCCCTACAGTTTTACTTGAAAACATTCCAACATAATGCCACGAAGCCTGATTCAAGATACTCAGGAAAGTCCTAAAGTGAAGTTCTGAATTTCGAATTGAAGGATGGGTTAAATTTCTCCAGCATTAAAAAACTCAAGACTATAAACTCCTGTGCAGTTCATTTTGCTTCACTTCGCTCAATCCAACCGACCTCCGCGAGGAGGATGGTAGCCGTAAATTTATTTTTAATTGCAAACCATGGCAATTAGCCGCGGCGGGAGGGGCGCAAAAAAAACACGACCTTCACCAACAGAAATCCCCATTCAACGGCGAATGGCCCCCAGCAGCCATCTTCCACCGGCAGGGAAGCAGCACAACAACACCAACGCAGAGAAGGAAGAGAGTCCAACTCCGAAGTGGTCGCCGTCGACAGCGTTCCGAAAGCGAGTGTGTGATGTCGTGTGGAAAAGCAGTGTGTGTCGGTTAAATTAACATACCCGCTAGGCAATTTCGAGCAAATCGTCCTCAAAAACGTCCTCCATGACACAAACATCGAGCAGTTTTGTATGGTGAGGAGGACAAGGAGGACGATTGCTCGAAAAACGTCCTCCTTTTGTTTCATCCCCATACAAAAATGGAGGACGTTTGTTCGCGCGGAGGACGTTTTGAGGACGATATTTCGAGCTGCCTAGCGGGTAATCACTAAAGTGAACACCCGACCCGCGCAAAGGCAGTGTAAAAACACTATCCGCAAACCGAGCGTTTTTGGGGGCAGAATAGCGGTCGTGCACTACTGCTCGAAGAAGGTATTCTTGCAGACGAAAAATACCGTCTTCGGGCGCGGCACATTCTGTCGCGAGAACGTTTTGAGCTCGTTTGGAGCAGCGGTTTGATGAGCGAAAAAAAAAGCGCGTTTCTTACTCACGCTCTTTTGCACCACACCACGCTTTGGAGAGAGACTCAGAGGAGGAAGCTATGTAGGGTTCTGTTTTTCTACGGGTTCTAGATGTAGAGTTCTGTGATTCTATATTTAGACATGGTACTTCAGGTTTGTGAAAAGTTTCTAGCGGTAGCCGTTCTACCAGTAAGGCTACGGAACAGTTGCATGCGGCGCGCTCTAAGTTGTTTATAAAAGCAGTGGATCGTGCAATCACACTTTTTTCCTCAGCTTGTTTACATTTCTCTCACATTTCTATATTGCTCCATTTTTCCTCTCATAGCGTTTGGCGTAGCTTTCGGCAATTGTTTAAATCTTGAAAGCATGCATTTCGGCTCTAAGCGTGCGCGTGGATTCAAATATTTAATTACTCAGGGAATGTAAATTCATACAAAATTATAATATCGTAAAATGTTCAGTAATTTAGAATACTGTTTCAAAAATATTTGTTACCGGTTAAAATTTTTTTTATAATTTACCGTATGCGTGAAAATGTTTGCACGATCTTACTTATATAGTTCCTGTTTTCTCTGGGCATACACATCATTGGCTTTCTTAGCATCAACTTAATCCTTAACTCGTACCTAAATAGGTTGTGAACGAAAAACCACGTTTTACTTAGTTAAGGACTTGCATCATGACCAAGTAGCAGTGTATTCGCGATTTGTCTCATGCGCAACTATCTCAAAAACATATTGCCATAGGAATATCCCGGTGGATCGTGGAAAAGGTCTTGGACAGGGATAAGGTTAGATAACTTTCCACGAGGCTCCGCCCTATCCCTCGAAACGCACCCAAAACTAGAGGCCGGTACAGCTAATGTTCTGGTCGAAACATATATGGCCCCCATGCTGGATTCCGGGTTAGTCACAATGGCGTTTTATGAAGGTCAAGGCTTACTCTAAACGCCGCCCAAGTATGACTAGCCTCCGGTAAACCATAGCCTGCATTTTAAGGAACTGCAGTGTATTCCGCAAGCGCATGGAGAATGGTTTTTTCTAAATGGTGCAAACATTATCACGCATGCGGTATTTGTTTGATTATATCCAACTAATTTTGTTTGATTAAATCCCCAAATGCAGTTTAAGTTTTTGTTCCAAATGGTTTAAGCCCAGGGGCAGAATGCACCACGTTAATTATTGTTCAATTTGCTGTTCATTGTTCCAGGAATATGCAATTGATGAAAGTTATTTTATTTTCAATAGTTTTTAAGAATCTAATATGATGATACACAGTTGGCTTTTTACTTCCGCTCACGCCTTCGCGCCTCCTCTCCTTTCATTTTCGGGTAGGAGATGTTTCGGGCTACAATATTAATCAAAGTATTGAAAGCACATATAACAAGTAACTGATTTTAAGTTGGGGTTTGCAAAGAGCATTGATAAATATTCTTCTCAAAACAACGTAGAATCACGCTCGTGCAAGAAGTTCAATGCATCGAGTGATAGTTCTACAAAAGGACCACCAGATGACGCTACTGTTATGGCAAAATCAGGCAAATTCCAACAACAACGCTTCGTGTCCCATACAAAACTTCGGGAAACGTTCTCAAACGGTTCGGTTTGCGGATAGTGTTTTGCTTCCCGCTGCTTCGCCGCCGCTCTTCCTCCCCAGTCGGAGGGTAAATGTGTGCATTTCTGTGCTAAACTACTCCGGTAGCGCGAACCATCACGTCGTCAAGACGGGAGTGACGGCGGCGGTGGGGGGTGATGACACAAATCGGTGACTATTTTCCCTCCCACCGCGCGACGGGGGTTTGAGATCAGATTAAGAGCCCGTTGATTTGTTGTAATTATACGCCAAACCGTGTTGCACCGACGACGGCGATCCGGGAGGGTGCCGAAGAAGATGCACAAGGTATAATTTCTGCGCGATTCCCTCCAACGGCGAAAGAGAAGCGGGCGTTTCGCAGCGGGAGGAAAACATCCTAGGTGGGGGGGCGGTGGATCGGGACGTCAAAGTCATAACATAAAAACAAACTCTCCCAGTAAAGGCGAAAATAATCATAAGTTTTATCCCGTGGCCATCTTGACGACTCCATCATATCGGGCCGGGGCAAGGATCATTCATTAAAAACCGTACGGAACGGTGAAAAAAAGGGAGAAGAAAAACAAGTAGCGGCTTGGCTTCGCGCATCATGTACGCAGCGGCATTATCCGCATCCGCTCACTAAGGGGGACGCAAACGCATGTCGCCAACCAGAATGTTCGCTGATCACAGTGATTGGAAGGTAAATTAAATCTCATTAAGCGGGCACCAACTCATCGGCGAGGCGAGCGTCAAACAGACGAACGGCTCACTCGTCGGGTTGAGTGCTACCTGAACCCTTGGAGAGGCATGAGATTTACACTGCGTCCCAAAATGATAGGCTAACTTAGTATTTTATGTGCTAGACTTATAAAAAGCATAGGATATTTTTTAATGTAACTATTTGTGAGCATAGAATGAATACTTTTCTTTAATATTTTTCGAGAAAACGAAAAAACAATCCTTTTTGCTCCAAGAAAGTGAAAACAGTGGTGTTCCAAAATGATTGCCTCACTTAAGGTTTCGATTAAATAATCAACAGAAATAGCATAAATGGAGTAACAAGTGACGATTTAATAATCAGTGGAGCCTCCGTTACCAATTATTATTTGGAAAATTCATGATGGCAGTTGCCTGGGGCAACGTTTCGTTTTTTTTAAAGGAAATTGCTTTATTATTAAATATTTACATCTGTACAGGTTTTCCTTGAAAGGATGGCAGCTACTAAGAATTTACTTACATCTCTTGAAGAGATGTTTAAAGATTGTTTAATGAACTGGTGGTTGCTTTAGAGCTTGAAACACATTACATACTAATTATTGCTACTTATATTAATCTTAAACTAGTTTATTTTCTTATCAAACTAAGTTACGAATCAATTCATGTATCGATAGGAGTCATTTAGTTCTTGTTGATATATTTGTATTGATCAACTTAATGTTGATTCGTTCCACTCCAATAAGCTCCAGAACACGATTTGTAGGGGTGTTCCAGTGAAGGTTGGCAACGTTTGGTTGAATTGGAAGCAACTCTAAAAATTCTCCGTTTATCACGCGAAGTTTTTGAGGACGACCGGGAGACTCCTGAAGCCCATATGAACTGGGCTCTTTCACATAAGTTTTAATGATATTCAAGATCTATTTACTAGCGTACCAATCTCATGATTTGACTTTAGGCGATAGGCATCAATTTTACATTTTTTTCGTCCCGTGAATTATTTTATACGGCCCATGTTTGAATTAAATTACAAATTAAAGGAAGAGAACTTATAAACGCGCACCTTTGCAAAACTGGAGACGTAGCTAGGAACTGGGATTTTTTGTTAATTTGAATGGTTTTTGAAGTGAGTCTTTCATTATGGAACACTGAAGTTATTTGAGTTTTTACCTTAAAAATATTCTAAATTATTTTTCTGGAAAAAAAAGAAATGAAACACATTTTTATTCTATTAACACATTGACTGCCATGGCTATCGTTTTTGATAGCCAGCTGTCATTAGTTCTAAAAAAAATTTGTCCCCTAAATAAATGAAAATGCAACATACAAATTGTAGTACTAATTAATATCAATTCTTTGGGAAGCTAAGTCTTTGCTTAGCCTTCATAAACCGTCGGTTTAATAAATGTTATAATCAAATTTTATTAAAAACGAGTGTACTAAAAAAGTGTGCTAAAAACGCTTGGCAGTCAACGTGCTAAGAAACGCGTGAGTGAGGCTATAATTGTGGTCAGCAAAAATCGGTTATTTTGAAAATTTTATATCGAAGAGAAAATTACTTTGACACATGTTGATACTTAGCTAAATGAAACCAAGCACAACTTCAAACGAAATGGAATCGAAAATGTATTCATTTCCCTGAAAACGACCATCTTCCCTGACTGAGCATGCAACGGTTAATGACTTCGACGGCGACATTAGAGGACTCAACCTCAACCTCAACCCATGAAGCACGCGACCCTGCGCACCGTCTATATCTATACGTATTTGTGTATGTGTTTGGGTTTGACGTTTTTCAGGCCTCCACGGGACAAGGTAATTATCCGGACCGCTCTGCTCCTCTGGGGGGGACGGTATATTTTACTCTCATCATCACCCATTACGGGTATGTGGGGGGGGGGATGAGACGCGGAGCCGCATTCCACCCGGTCCAGGAATCAACGAAAATTGCCGCCATATTATTGATGGCACTACTGACGCCAGCGCGTAGCGTGGCCACGGGAATTAGAGCGACCCGGGTGAGTAGCGTCCTGGGAGATCTGCTGCTGCTGCTGCAAGGCCGTCGGAAAGGGGACCGAAGCGAGGCTCGGAGTTGAGCATACGGCGGGGCTGTGGAAGCTAAAATTAGCGCAACCATTTTCCATCGTCAATTCTGCGTGCCGCTGCGGACGGCGGCGATATTACTACCGAGCAATTACGCTTTTACTGCTTCTGCTGGTGGTGGTGGTGGTGGTGAAGAATCCCGAAACCCGTCGACTCCTTTCGGTCGGGAACACAGTCCGGGTATCCGGTTGCAGGTGGACGTTCGGGCGTTCGGATTGAGAAACGCGCAACGTAACGCGTGACAGAGCAACCGGCCATCACTAATGAGTGCACGGAAGCCGACCGCCGCATTTCGGTACATTACGAGATGTGATCCCCCTGAACCAGGCGTCATCGGGGTTGGACCACCGACGACGGCATCGGTGAGTGCATCCCGTTGCGCAAATTGCGAAAGAACTGCCAACGGTGGCGACCACCACACCACACCACACCACGCAGAGGACAGTCCGGGAAAGCCGGGGATGTATTGCAATTCGTGCAGGAATTTGCTCATTGCAGGTTCCGCGCGCGCTTATCGGAGCTGAAGCCATTAATGAGACCCTACGATCCGAATAAAGGAAACCGATGGGCTTTGGGGAACGCCGTCGACGTTCGGAGGAGACCATTTCGAGCGGGCGGGGGAAATAAATATAAACCCATTCGTTTGTATTGCATAAATAAATAATAGAAAATAATTGGAACCCGATGGACCAACATGGTTGGCAACATTACGAAAAAAACACATGAGATTAAATTTTTCTTGCTTTTATTGTGGAGGGGGGTGTATTGGGTAATATTTTTATTTCCATATGCATCAGATTCATATGCGAATGATACAATGTGCACCGCAAAAATTAAGTTTCAAAAGTTTCATTCTACATTCAAATAAGGGTTGGAATTAGTGTTGTGCTCAATGAATCTTTTGACGAAATTCATTCGTATGAATCTTTCACCAAAGATTCATTCAGATGGATTCATGAATCTTTGCGGATTCGAATTTTCAAAGCTTCGAAAGAACGAAAGATTCATGAATCCTGGATACGCAAAGAATCATTCAACTCACACAACTCTAGTTGAAATAACTTTAATGCATCTTGAGTTTGAAACGTTGACTAAAATATTTGCAATAAAATTAACCTTTTTTTCTTTATTTTTAGCTTTTTCTTCTTCTTCTTGGCATGACTTTTTCCTTTTGTGTACGTGGATATTCAATCCTCTCGTACAGGAGAAGGTCCGGTCTCGGTTTGGATTCCAACCCACGCCGTCGAGGTGGATATAACAAATATTTAGAAGTTCACCACATTATTCTCACCAAATGCAAAACAAAATACAAAGATTGAAAAATCGCACATAAATGAAATGTAGATGAAGCAATTGTAAAAACGAACAGTAACTTCAATAATATAATTGAGCATTTCTTCATCTTTCTCAAATACATAAGGTCGGCTTATCAGGTCGATAAGAACTTTGTAAATTATTTCTATGAAACGATGAAAAAATTAAAAATGAACTCAATATTATAGAAACACAAAACTGGGTATTTGGGAGCCATTCAAAAAAAATAAAAGGATCGAATGATTAAAACGATGAATACGAATTGAAACACGATTTCCCAATATATAAAATTAAAAGTGCCTGATTTGGTCCGAGCTATGCTTATCTGCTCAGCATCTGACCTTGTGGCACACAAATGGGTCCGCGTAAAGACTACCTTGTTCGGAAATTTAAATACACTTTGAGTCAAAAACACACCTCTCGCTACTGCGTTGCTCCATTTTTTTTTCTCTAACCCTCCTCCATCACGGAGCTGAGGGCAACCCTTTCCGGCGCCACGCATTCCATTTCCATTAATTATTCATATCTCAATCTCGCGCGCAACCCTTCGTGTTCGAATGTTATCTCACGCCGGGCACGTCTCGTTTTTCCCGTGAAACACATCGATCCGGCGGGGGGGTGCGGTTGCTTTGATTGTTGTGAAACGTAACCCTGCTGAGTAACGCTCTCTCCCCCCTTCCGCCTGCACATTCGCTCGGCGGCGTAGAGGCTCTGTCCAATTGGCCAACTTATCTGCTTCGCCCGATCTGGCAACACACATCGAGATCGTGTTCCGATGCTGTTCCGACCGGTGTCCCAAAGTGATTTAATTACAACAAAACTGCTAGCCCCCCACAATGGGACGTGGACGCAGTTCTCCTTTACACCCACTCTACACCCAGTATCCACCATCGCCCCTCGAACGCCACCAAAGTACGAAAAAAGGGGTGGCATTTTATCAGTGTTCATTATGTTCGCGCGCAACGCGCGTTCGCGAAAGTGAGCGAGACCGGAAGCTCGGCAGATCGTTCCATTTCGGTCGAAGTACAGCGGTAGAAAGAAAATTGTGTCTGCTCATCGCTTTTGCCTTGTGTTTTTCACACACACACACGAGAGAGTAAGAACCGGCGACGATGAGATGTCGTATTATTATTACCAGATGTTTCCACGATGTTTCTCACCGATCCGCAGTTGAAGCGCACTGCAAGGGCGCGGGGTGTGTGTTGGTGTGCGGTAGATGGCGCAGTAGGGGAGGTGATTGATGACATTCCAAATTCGAAACCCTCACCTCCATCGACGGCAGCGGCGTCCCTTCGCGAAACCAATCAAACCCATTTATCGCTCACTCAACTCGATACGAGCACGCCAATCATTCCGATCGTGCCGCTCTCTCGGCCCGTTGATTTTTCCCCCACCGCCCTCACCCGGGCCCCTACCAAGCAATCAGCGGCACCCATGGCAGCCCGAGGCGCCCCATTACCTCCGGTGAAGCAAAGAAGAATAAAAAGCAAGCACAACAACGGAAAAGACAGTCGAGAGCCGGGCGGCAAATTAATTAAACATTGTTCTCGCGACCGTCGCGCATACAAATATGGCAGCATCAAGGTATGTGGATGGGAAGGGAGAAGGGGGAGGAGAGAGGGGTTGGCAATGGAGCGAGCGACGACGCGGTGAAATCATTGTCCATTTTCGCTATCTATCATAAGCAATTAAGATGTTACGTCCCTGATAAGGTAAATTAAATCCCGCTGTAAATAACGCCAACGCCATCATCGCCGATTGAGACGGTGAGTGGGAGGTGGGGGTTGAGGTGCGTACCTTGCACCTCGCCCGGTACGGTGCACTTCACACTGAACAGGGCTTGGGCAAAGAAGAAGGGAGAAGAGAGACAGAGTGCATGTGACTACTACCTTTTCCACCGTGTATGACACGCTTGTCAACACAAACGACGTGTGGTACCGTACGAGGTGGGGAAATATCGTGAGAAGGATGGGAGGGATCCCTTCCACCCCTTTTTCCACCTAAGGCCCTGAGCTGGCCACAATCTGATGACAGCAATCGAATCGATCATACACAAAAGAAATAAATAAAATACACCCTTAAATACGATGCCATAAGCCGGTGGGGAAAGGGGATGTCGGGGTGGTTGAGTAGCAGCAACCACCCGGTGGCACCCTGTTCGTTCGTCATCAGACTGCGAACACCTCCGTCACACACAATCACACACACACACGTGGAGGTATGGTATAGTACACACTGTCGCAACTTGATATCGATTCACCGAGAAAAACGTGTTCCACCGGTATCGCCGAGATGTTGGCCGATAAAATGGGCTTCGATGTGACACAAAATGTCTTGACTTGACGCTTTCATTTGTTCCTTTCGCTTTTTTTCTTTCAGCTTACGCCCTACTCTTAAGGGTTCCGAACAGGGCGGTTTTGGATGTTACTGGGACTGGATTTCTCTTTTTCGGTAGTTGGTATTGATTTTTGGACCGGATTCGTGCCAATGAAAAATTACACGGGGAAAGTTCAAACCACAACCGCTAGTGGTAGGGCAGATATTAGGAAACAAGGGTAACGATCAATTGTTTTGTAAAATAAACAAAACAAAACATTCAGGACATCAGGGTGAGCGTTGAATTCAAACGTGACAAACGTTCTATGAAATGGTTCATTCTTGACCTCAATGTGGGGATTGAAGGCTAGTTGTCTCTTGTGAGAATAAGATATCTAAACACCAGCGAATATTTAACGTATCTTTAACTTAACCTCAAATTATTGACAGTAAACGTGAAGATAGATGACAGCAGCTTTCATTCGTCGAAAACTTTCATTCGTCTTCATTTCATTTCATTTCATGAAAAAACTCATCACGCGTTTACATGACTCACAACAAATTAACGCTAACTGTCAACTGGCAATGAAGAGTCGATAAATAAACTATGAAGAATTGTAAATGAGCTATATTATTTCATCTCTAAAATTCATAATAATACTCATTTAGCGTTCTCTAAATCAGGCGAGTGAACTGAAATCTCATAACACGACGGAGTTTATTTCATTTAACGATCATTTTAAATTGTTTTACACTATTGACTCCTTCTAAAGCTGCCAGTTGAACAAGCTGTCAAACAAATTTCATTCCTATGAGATAAATTTCTAACCTGGCTACGTTAAGTGAAATGCGCAACCAAAAATGCTTGTTTATTTCGCGTTTAGACAAGTTAAGTTGGGTTTCACATGAGTGAAATGAGTGTATGACAGTTGCTGTTAAGTGAAAGTTACAATCGTTTATAACCTCATTAAGCAGCTTAACAACATCGAATTAACCTTGTTGCTAGTGAATGATACAATAGCTTTTTCCAAGTTCAATTTGTTCCATTCGCTAACGATTGCTCGTTCATTTTTTTCTAAAACTAAATAATTTTTAAAATTTGTCGTAGAATTTTGATTCAAAAGGTACAAAAACAGCAGTATAACGATTTTTCTTGTTCATTGATATGTTTCTACTAATACTTTTTTCTGTTGTTTTTATGTAAAATGTTACTAAACAACTAAACCAGAGCTATAATATGGTTCACTAAGTTACTAGAACTGTCTTTTCGTAGATTTTTGGAATCTTTGTTTTCCAAAAGCTAGATTGTTGCTAGTATATAAAACCAGTATGTTACCATTTTCCTTTGTTGAAGGTCCGGTTTAATTGAATGGTTGTGGTGTGAACATTTATTGAATGAAAACAGTGGATTGCTGCTGGTAGCCGTACGCTCGAAAGCATTCGCATGACTCACCGACGTTCCCGGGACAGTAATAATACCCACCTTCCTGATGGCTTTCATCATTTCACCGCCAATGATTTCCCACCCGCCCAAAACAGCACAAACCCCACCCACCCTTTGGTCAATTGATTTTTTTCTTATAAGGAAGCGCACACTTACAAATCGTTTCAGGTGTTGGGTGCGCGCACGCCCGCCGCTTCAGTTACAATATGTATTTCCGACCGACCCCGGGGAGTGTGCAGCAATGGCGGTTTGCTCGTAGCGTTTTTCGCTCCGTTAAGCGCATTTTCCGGCTCACCGTTTTCCCACATCGCTTCGCCGGATCGCTTCTGGCGCTAGGAATTTCGCCAGCGGCAGCAGTGTGCTGGCGATAATCGGACACTAATGTTCGAGCAGTTACGGTTGAGAGGTTGGGTGGAATGTTGCCGTCCCCCGCCCAGCCCGAGTGGGGAGGACAGAGATGGTCGGTGAACCGTGGCGAGTTCACGAACTTTTCCGCCACGTGGTAATGGATAAAGGTAGTTTATTATTTCATAACTACCTGCGCGTGGCTGTGGGTTTGTGTGTGTTTATATTGCTCGGGGTTTCTCTTACATTAAACTCATCGACTTTCCATTGGCTCCACCGCCCAACCTCGGACGCGGTGGTACGGAACTATCGCAAGGAAAATGATGTGTGTGTTCGACAAAGATAAGGATGAGTTAGAGCCCGCTTTCTGCCTGGCTGAAAATCTACCCAGCGTAACCGATTCGCCGAAACGATCGCTATCATTTTATTGGATCGTAATGTGGCCCGCCCCAAGTTTTTAATTACTTGAAAAAACCATTCCGCTGCTAATCGGTTAAAACCCTCCCCTACACAAAGTGATTTTTTACATTCGTTCTTTGGTGTGTACCGACAAATGGCATTAAAATAATTCAAACGTGAATGATTCTTCGTCGTAACCGCTTATCAATTGCAACGAAAAGTTGCTTAGGCCTTCGGTTTGCTCGTTTGAAATATTATGTAATTTTTTTAGAATCATTACGAGAAAAAAATAATAAAAAAGTCCATTGGAAATAAACGATTAATTTTATGACTCATTTTGGTTGTCGTTATAACTTTGAAATAAAAATGTGATTCGTATTTTACATTCTATCGACATTGGCGATTAAAAAATGGATGTAACATTGAAAAATTTTAAAAATATTAATTAAAAATGGTAGAGTTGTTTACCGATGCCGATGGATGCCGCGGAGGTGCTGGATACATGATTGTTGATTTTGTTAGCTGCTTTCCTCACAACAACACCGAAGAAAAACTATGTGATTGTGCTTCCCTCCAGGAACAAGTTTCGTAGCCACTGCCTTACCGTAGTGATACGGAAAACACTCAAACTTTTTCAACACTCCTACACAATGATGCACTTTTGCTGTACTTTTCGAACCGTATTTTTCCAACTGTAATTATCTGCAATTGTAAACCGCGGTACTTCACGTGTGTGATTGAATTTCACTTCATACGTTTGAATGCTCTCGCTCTGCTCTACCACTTGGGAAATTGACTGGGAGAGGAAAAAAAACGAAAATAAATTTAATTTGGTTAGCCCGCTTTGATATCTCACTTACGATAATTTTCAGCAACAATCTACCCCACGCACCGGAAATCACTGGAATTTTCCACCCATCTTCAAACCATTGCCCACAGACGCTCTCTCACTCACCACCCACCGGCGATACGTTTTGGGTAAGATTAATTACAATTAATTGGATTTCATTATCGATTCAAACAAAATGCCAGCCGTCAATCTTAATTTTCCTCACGGTGCACTCGCGCAACGGCTTTCCGCCACCATTAATGCTCACTTCGACGCTACAACCATCATCATCATCATCATCATCATCATCATCACCATCAGCAGCAGCATTACCGCCAGCATAATCAGCATCTGCTAGAGTAGACAACCAAGCCCACACCACACACACACATTATCATCAGTGATGAGATCACTTGCACCCTCTTCTTGCTTCTTGCAACGCTTATTATTATCTTCTTCAAATACTTCTTCCTCTTCTTCAGCAAACCAACCGATCGACACTTCAACAACTCCACCCTTTCTCTCCCTCACACACACACACACCCTCCACTTTTCTCCTACGGCCGGAAGATCTTCGCCTTTCACGCTCCTTTTTTTTCTCGCGCGCGCACACTTAAAACACTAACGATCAATCAATTTATCAATCAACGAACGTAAAATTTGCTCCGATTTTTTGATTAATTTTGTTTTGCTCTTTTCTTTGTGTTTTGCTTCGCTTCAACTCATTTCACATCACTTAAAATCTTCTCGCACGGAAAAGGCGGGTTGCGAGATTCACCATTTCAGGGGGAAGGAAAAAAATTGAACTTTTCCGAATCGGAACCGTTACAATTCGGAGGATGCCGCTGCGTACACATTACACATTTACCAACTGACGGGGCGAGAGAAAAGGGAGGTTTTTCACGTTTCTTCAAGGTTTTATGAGAGATCGTTTGTTATTCCGAAAGGCGTCAAGATTTGTACGGATTAACAATTTTCGCAACACTTGCCAGCGTTTTATAAACGCCAGACTTCTGTTTATGTGATTCGTTGCACAACAAATGCACTGCGATTATTTACCTCAATCGTTTGCCTTTCAAACTATGCCAACCTTTACCTAGTGCAGTTTTTTTTTATTATTTGTTTAATTTCACATCTTTTCCACTCGAAGTATTATGGGCGACATCAGCGTGTTAGTTTTTACCTGTAAAAAGAAAAAAAGTACAAAAAGGTATGAGAAATTTAGAACAAGTCATTCGTTTTCTGAATAATAAAACTACAAAATGGCTCTTGTTGGAATCAAATGTTCTCACAGTCGATAAAGCACGCTTCTTGGGGGCAGAGAAATCGATTGGCGGCGCAAAAATATGACACTCGAAATATGAACCAAAAAAACACATAAATATATAAACCGGAGAAACAAGCTGTGGGAAAATAAAATTTGGAAATTTCGGGAAAAAGGGCCCAAAAAATTATTGGCTGGATCGGCAAAAGGCGGCGAATGAAGGTGTACAATTTGCAGCATACCTGAATACATATTTGACAAAAAAAAAAACAAGCACAATAAATACTCGCATTACGATGCGCCCAAAATTCGCATTCCGACACTGCAGCCCTGCCTCATAAAAACTCCTCCATGCAATTGTATGCTAATTGAAGACGGGGTGGAAAAAGGGCAAAAAAAAGACCCCCGCGACGAGAAAACCTACGCAAATTATGCGTATGTTGTTCGGGGCGGAAGGGAGTGACATATAAAAAAAAAAAAAAACAGAAAAGAAAATGGTCGTCGGCGACGATTGCACACCTTCATTTCATGATCACGTGAGCAGAAATTTGAGGTCCATCCCGGTTCGACGGCTATTTTGTTTTTGTTTGCATGCGTGTCTCCCGTCTGCACAAACACTGCTCCGGCTCATTCCAGCCAATCGCAAACCGCGCTAATGAAGACCCGAAAAGGGGCCCCAGGCCGACGGAAAGGGATCAAGATCATCATTTTTTTTGCGATTCGAAACCTTTTTTGCTCGCCGCAAGTACGTACGCGATGATGACCACTTCGTCGGTTGTTTGTTTTTCCGTTTCGAGCTCGAGGGTCAAATATCGTTGAGTCAAGTCAAGCCTTTCGAGGGGGGGAGGAGCTGAGAAGGGGTACGATACGACGGTTATTGATTTTTGAGCACTTGAGCACACCGACACGAGAACTCATGGGCGATGGCCGCCGGATCGGCAAAAAAAAACAAACCAAAACCTGGCGCCACCTTTTGTCGGCGCGCACGGAATTAATTAGCGGACCACCGTCGAAAACAATTCGGCACAATTTTCTGTCATTGCTTGCCCTGCGGGAATGAATACATCAAGAAGAAACATTAAAAGTGTTAACATTAACCGGTTCGGGGGTTGTTTTTTTTTTTTGTTTTATTCACTCAACCCATACAGCATTGGGTCGCCGCCGGACGTCCTCCGGAACGTGCTATAATTCCACGTATTTTATCAAAGCACGTAAACGGCTTCGGGGTCCGGGTTTGTTGTTTGTCCCCGGCCCCGCACAAACTTGCTCCTTTTTACAGCATTCCACGTTCGGTGAATACACAATTTCGTGAACCGGTTCCAAGGGTAAATTTATGTCGTTTGATAGCCGGGGCGAGATAAAGTGGCAAAAGGCAAAAAGGAGGAAAAGAGATTAATTAATCCTAATCGTCCGCTTATGACACATTGGCCAGTCGGAGGACGCGCTGTTTCGTCGGTATAAAACCTACCCAACCCATGCACTCCAACCGCACCAGGTTTAGGAAACGTCGAGGCGATCAAACAGAAACGTTATGTCAAAATTACAGCTCGATTTGATTAATCCTGTCCGTTTCTCGTTCGTTCCTAATGGCGTTGGGCACGCGGGTCCGAGAAAAGCAAAAACCGGTTTCGAACGACAAAATAAAAAACTTCAAACCGTGTCGCTTGTCGGTAGGCTTATCGCTTCGGTCGAGACGGAATTGATTTATCTTCTCAGCACCACCAAAACAAGATGAAAAACGGATCGGACGGAAGGTGCGAAGCCGCCGCTGAAGCAGAGATTTAAATAATCGAAAAAGGTCTTCCGATCATGGGCGATTTACGATCCGTCCAGCAAACGATGGGAAACATCGGAAGAGCAGGGTGCGTTTGATTTCTTTCCAACGCTTATCTCTTACTACGGGTTAAAACATGTTCTTGATGGAGTACTAAATCTTGTGTTTCGATTAGTGAACCTATTTAGTAAAGTTAAGTAAAGTCAACGTTTCGGCACGATTTATTTAATCCTCCAATAAAAATCACAATAAGCGCAATTAGTTGTTGTGGTGATTTTTATTAAACTGCTAAACTTAAAATCTCCTTCATTATTTCTCAAACTGTATGAATTAAAAACCTAACCACAGGATTTGAAGTAACTAACCTCTCGGTGTTCGTTTCCCGTTTCGCATCGGACGTCAGCAACGACCGGAACCGGACGCGGTCGGTCGGTTGTGAAATATAAAGTAAAAAAAAAGAACCATACGGCGGCTAATCAATCGCTAATTAGTGTCACTACTGATAAAGCAGTTTGTTGACGAGCGCTCGCGCGCGCTCATGTATTTTTGTGTGTGTGTGTGCGGACATCGGCTTGCCAAGCTCCGTCGACGGTGCACGGAACCAGAACCGAGGACCGGTTTTTAGAGCACTCGAAGCGGGAAGCAGATGTGGTTGTGAATTGGATTTCAAGTAGCTTCCGAAGCAAAAGGCAAAAGACAAACAAAACGCTGCCAAACGCAGGCACTATGGGAATAATTAATCCATCCAGAAAGTTTCATTTTATTTGATGAAGGTTCAACAAATTTGGTGCTTAAAATAAACACTCATCAGAAGGAAAATAAAGCTTGTCAGCCTTAGGGAACGAATAAACAACATTTTTTATAACATAATGGATTTTTCATTTTTGTCATTCGGGTATAAAAATGCACCCTCCTTACATAAATAAAACATTTATTATGCAGATTTAACCGACTCATATTTTTTTTCCTCTAAATCAAGCGAACACATGTGTTAGATTTTCAACAGCTTCCATTTAAATCGCATCCGACACAATTATATATGGCCAGCTATTTTTCTAAACACCGTCCCTCCCCCCGAACCTCCCAGCCCCGGGACCAAGGTGCCGTTATTTATTTTAGCTTCCCACATGTACCCACGGTTGGTTACGTGTTGTGGCGGCGCTTCCTTCCGCGCCAATGGGTGGCGAAAATCCCCTCCCAACAAGAGATACAACGCCGTCCTGGGGGATGCACCACACACGTGGGGGGAGCCGACATCTCCTTCGTTTTGCTCCGTGGCGCATCACGAGGGCAACCGTTACGATTCTCGAACGCGAGAAACTGAGTGTGGCCGCACACTGAGGGAAAATGGATGGGCAGCTGGGCAAAGTGGCGGCCAACGCGGGCATTTCGGTAAACATCGGTGTGAAAATAATAATTAACGAACTAATGAGCACAGGATGGGCGGAAACGGGCTTCCGAAGCGCGGTTTGGCCCATCCCGGCCCGGTGGCAAGATTAACGAGAGCATCATCTTTTATGGCCGATGCTTCATCCCGTTGCCGATGATTGTGTGGTAAACAAACGAGAGCAAATGATGCACCCGAAACGCCCGGCTGGGACTTCGGAGGGGAAGGTGATTCCGTGATCGCTTGACCACCGCCGCCATAAGACCCGGAACCTCGAGTGCCGCGCGATAACGTGCGCGATTTAAGCTTTCTCTGCCCCGTGGTCGCTAAACCTGTTCGGGAAATGCCGGTGGCCGGTGGCTTCACGCGCTCAAGTGTTTGCCCGCCGCCGGAGGGCATCGATCGGCTCGCGATGCCCTTTTTCACACGCATGTCAATCAATCGCCGGTGCGGGTTGCTGGTCGATGTAATGGAGGCTAATAAAAGGCTCACTCTCTTGGGTGCCCGCATAATGGGGGGCTCCACAATTATCGCCCATCGAGGGGCACCGTAATCTGTGGCCGCCGCCGGAGCTCGAGCGAAGGAATAAAAGTACGGAAGCCCCAGGCATCGATGATGGATTTCATCGGGAAGGCATCAATTATGCACATGGGAACTGGATGTGGTGGTAATTTATTTTTACTGAAAATCAACTCAGAAGCGACATAGTAAAGCTTTAGATTTATTTTAAATACTTAAAAAGTTTTTTACATTATAAAGATGCCAGGAATATAAGATTTTCTATTCAATTTCAGGTGACCGAACATCGGAGAGTCGATGTTTTTTTCCGGTAATATCATATTAAAAATGACATGACATCAATCATTGAGAAGCAGTGCAACGTTTTGCATTTTCAACTAATTTTATTTAGTGGTTGTTCTTTGATTATCAAACCCTTTGATAAATTGTTTGCAACGTAGAAGATTGTCTCAAAGTTTAGCGGCTTTATTCACTTAATCTTATCAACAGAACAATAACGAACCAAACAATATGAGAAGCAATTTATGCAAATTTAATGAAGGCTTTCCTGGGCAAAAGAATCTGTCTAATGAGCAAATCCAGCAAAACTAAATGTTGAATATGTGAAACATTTTCATAAACCCAACATTTGTACCAAAATTGAGTGTATTGTTAGTGCTGCGTAACTAACTTAAACAAATAATTGAACACTATTCCCCCTTGTACAAATAGTTGTAATGCGAGATAAGTATTGAACAACAGAACATCAATAATATGAAGTAAAACGTTTCGTCTGAGTTACGAATGATTGAAACCTTCATAAATAAAATAAAATAAAAGCAACATATGTCTTCATCTTAATAATTCCTGCATATGAGAATATTTCTTTACATCAGTTCAGTTCAGCCCTAACCTCAACTTATCAAGTTTTTCGACCATCGGCACATTTGACGGTTTCATCTCACGTCCACGCACGTGGTTTATTAGTTGTGAGCAGAAGCATATTTACACATATGTAGTCCAAAAAAAGCGCACAAAAAAACCCGCACCGTCATCGCGGGCCGGAGGTCACCCGGGGTGTCAAGTGAAGCAAAGTGAATCGATAACGACAAAACTAAATGGCAATCAGCCCGCGACGTGGCAAAGCGTGGAGCCCTTGCCCTCCACAAAGAGAGAAAGAGAGGGAGATAGAGAGAACACTTTCCACGGCATATAGGATGATGTCCCGGATTGGCCACAACACCACACACACTCACACACGCCGGGTGGTGAGTGTGGCGAATCGTTTGATTAAACAATAACAAATGGCCCCACAAACGACACCGAAACACACGCTTACACCGAGATGATGGGGAAAATATCGGTATCGATTGGAACCGAGGGTTTTTCCGCCTTCCCTCCCTTTCCCCTGCTCGCCAGGTACCATTCAGCCGTGATAGATATTTATACCCGCCTTCGACCCCGCTTCCCAGCTGACCCAGAACTCGATCTTGTGTTTCCCACAGAAATGAATAATAGAGAAAAAAAAAAACTACAGAACACCAACTAGCGGGCCACCCTGGCAGAGCGATAGGGGAACTCCTGGCGCTCCAAATTACACCATCCCTCACCTCACCTTCCACGATTTCTCGTCCCCGCAACAATCTTGCAGCGCGTGAGAAAATGTGTTTCACTCTTTCCGACGGAGTGGTCTACTTTGATCTACAAATTGAAATGGAAGCAACATTTTCTATTAGCACAAGGGAGAAAATTATTAAATCTAATCGACCTGGACGTAGTAGCATCGACCTGCAACCGGTCGGCTTTTCCGTTGGTTTGCTTTTTTTCCTATTCCGCTCTGTTTTTTCTTCCAATTTTCCCTCCTTTTGTTTTCCATTCTCCTTTTTGCGGTGCCACACTCCACACCGGCAGCGGTGGATACGATCGTGAATCAAAGTCGTGAATCATGCGCGCACCTACAACCCTGCACACACACACACATAACACACGAGATGATTGGATTGGGCAGAGTTTACGGTGGGTAATTTTTATTTTTACCTTTCTTTAGTCTTTCAATTATTTTCTACCCCGGTTTTTCCCACCCCACACAACCGGCGGCTTGGAAAACGCGCCGCATTCGGCGGGTGGGTGGGTGGGTGGGTTCGCTCGTGGACCCTTTCTTCTTCTTCCTGTGAGCTGTCTATCAAAAGCGCACGATTCCTTTCTTCGTACCGTTCAACCATCGACGGTTGGACGCGTAAAAGCGAGTTGGGTTGGCGCACGGAGAAAAGATCGAGGGAAAGAGATTGAGTTTCCTTTTGTTTTCCTGTGACCGAGCGCTCCGTTGCTATAGATCATCGTTTTTTATTCCCCGCGTGGAGTTTTATCCATTTCCTACTACCGGTTCGACCCCCGCTGGAAGCTTCCGACTTTGGCCCCTTTGGTCGTGCCATGCGAGAGTGTTGAAAGCAACCCTATAGTTTTTAAGTCTTCCGTTGATACAAAGTGAGTCGCTGCGGGGGGAAATTATTGCTGTAGAAAATGGTCCTTCCTCTTTGGCCATTGTGCGTGCTTTAAAAGCTCATAAGACCAGTAGACCAGTGGAAACTGAAAAATAAACAATGATTCAAATATGGTTAATCACATCTATGTTCATGACTATAGGACCTATCACCATCAGCCACAACGTTGTCCATATCTCGTATTGAAAACAAAAAACAAACAGCTCCCATTACACGCAAATCCAGGCATGATAATCTATTTCCCAGCAGAACAGCAGCGTTTTGACCCATCATCGGAACAAACGTGCACAGAAGATTCCACGTTTGGCTATTGAATCAATCGAAAAAGGAAAATGCCAGAGGGGGCCCCATGGGTGATGGGGGAGAAAAACACGAGTAGCACGAATAAGTGACGGTAGATTTGTTTATCGCTCCACTACTGCTGTCAATTTGACAGTCGGTTGCCGATCCAATTAAATTCAACAACCATTTGCTCCGGCGCGTTCCACCGCTCGCGGTTTCCTCCGCTTTCGACCCCACACAACACCCAACCACGTCGTCCCACCCGCCCGCGTCGGGGTAGGGAGGTTAACCTTTTGGCTTTTTCCTTGGCCACGGGCGATCGAACAACTGTCCGGACCAGCGCACAGCTCGGGTGCGGGGCGCGCTTGTGTGCCTTTCGCTTGACCAACCCCCATTTGGACCGCCGTTTGCGCGTGTATGTGATTTTTTCTTCTTCCAGCTCGCGTCGATTCGTTTCGAATGCGGCGTGGTTGCGTCCGCCGCCATGCTCCTCTTCACGCTGCTTGTTAGCTTAAGTCGTGTACGTTTGTTCCTTCGTGTGATTTTTTTTCTTGTAGAGCACCCTTTATCGCATCCCGGCAGCGCGGATTCGCTACGAGTAAAATGAATCTAAAAAAAAGTGGAAAAAATATACAACAATCCTGTAGACGAGGAGCCTTAGCATGGCAAGGGAATGCAAAGCATGGAGCAACAAAAACGGTCTAGGCGAAGGGTCTTGCTGAGGTTTCGTTGTTTTGCCTCGCTTTCGATCGATCGGTCATCGATCGAATGGTTGTATTTCAACTCGACTGTGGGAAGCCTTGGGTTCCGGGTTTTTGATGGTCAGGCGGGGAGGCATTTGATTTAATTTCCGAAGCGCCCGAATTTAATACGCCGTCATAGGTATTTTATTTTTGTAAAAGAGTTTTATTGTAACTAATTTTAACTAACTAATGGAAAATTTCATAATAAATTTTTAAAAGACAAATTGAAGTAAATTTTAGCTGCCTTTTACTAGACCAGCAATTACTCTAATTTTATAATTTTGCATTTATCTGAAGTTTTTGGTTAGGTTCACAAGGAGGATAACAAGTATAAACAGATTTAACAAAATAGCCATTATGTTTATTCGACCAACAGCCGTTTATCTTCCATAATCTGGACTGTCAGCAACATAAAACATATCAACACAAACAAATCTGATCTCCGCATAAAACTAATGCCAGCTGGTGCCGTTGGAAAAGGGCAAGCAACAAAGGCAAGGGTTTCGAAACATTGGAGCCACAAAGCTCGGCATCGTTTCGACAAACTTGATCGATTTTATTCCTCCAACGAACTAATGGCGTTTATTGAGCGGTTTCTAGCAAACAAGCCCCATTTCCGACATTTTCCCACCATCTAAACATTCGAACGAAGCAAATGGCGTGAATGGTTACGATTCGATCTTCCATTTCAGATGAGCGTTAAATAGTGGTATTTCTTAAGGCCCACGAATCCTAAGGCTAGATTCATTCATACGATTTTGTTACCTAAGATTCATTCAGATTAATCAAGTGACTCTTGTTGTTTTAACATTAATGAATCTTTGAATTCATGAATCTCTCATGAATCGTTTATGAATCTCGAAAACAAAGCAAAGAGTCACTCCGATTCATGTATTTGAATCGGAATTGGACAACTCAAATAAAAAGTATTTTGCTTGCTTAAGTAAAAAAAATGAATGGAACGGTAGCAGCTCCAATTCCGATAATCTTCGTAAGAAGCGATTTCTAAGGAACGGGAATAGTAAAAGTTTCAGTGAATCTACTTCTTCACAAGAAACGCAATCAACTTGACAAGGCTTCCAGTAAATCCAAGCGTTTTTAATGTACCAATTTGTCAACAGCCATTTTTTCATTGCGAGCCGCTGATCAGCAATAAAAAAAAAGTTATCGGCATTTTAATTCAATTCAAGCTCACCGTGGCGCCAACCACGTTAATACGCTATTACATAAACGGACAGTCGCACCCAAAAGGTCGCCACGGTTTGTCGGTGCAATCGGGCCGGTAGTAAATATAAAAGGCGGTAGAAAATCGATTGTAGCCGTGCCACAAATCCAACCCCCCCCGTGGGGATTTGACGGCGAGGCGAAGTACAAAATCGGAAATGTCAATTCGTAGCGCACAGGGGACGGGTATGGGAACGAAGGAGGAGTGCTCTTTTTCCTATTGCGAGCCCCCTCTCCCACCTTCTCCCAGGGGGGGGCCCGTTTTGCAAAGCCGGCAGGCAAAAACGGCAACGATTGTGACCGGTATGGCAGGCGGCATGCATATATAACACACTAATCAACTAATTAGACGATGTTGACCCAATCCCGACGCCAAGCGACCCATTATTCTGGTCCCGGTAGGCTACGGCGAAAGGTGAGCAGCAGTTGTCGGATTACTCGCGTACGTCGTTTGATTCGAAGGCGTGTAAGAGAGACGAGAGATGTAGAGAAAGAAAAGGACGTAAACCGCAGAACAGTACATTGCAGCGAATAGCGTAAACCACTTGAAGGTAGCTGACAACTTTGATAAGACAGTTTAACACCAATTTAAAACAGTTGAACACCTTTAAATAAATGTTTCCACGTTCAGCAAACCCGTCACCGGATTTGATAACACGTAGCACTTTTAGTGGAAACTTGAGAAGTTTTCATAATGCAAATTAGTTTGTAGAACTGTAATCAAAGTGAGAAGAAAAGTTAAAATGGTTCGACATCACGTTATGAACTGAACATTACTGTGTTGGCCGTAATGCCGGCTGCTGCTGCTGAAACGCGATTCCAAAACAATTAGCACCACAATTTGTGCTCCCCGACGGTGGTTGCGTCGTTCTGTCATCGGCTGATGATGGCTTTGGGGCTTCCATTGGAGCAGCTTGGTGCGAGTGAAAAGAAGAAAAACGACACAAGCGAGCGAAAGAGATCGAGCTCGCACATGGAAGCGTGAAGACGCGAGATGCCACATCGATACGTATCCACTCGCTTGCTCGATGGCGCTTCAGCGGGTTTATGGGAGACGGAGGGGGGGAGCTGCGCAGGGGATGTGTGAGGTATCTTTCGCGCCGCGTCGAGAATTAAGTCCGTGTGCTACCCGCGCGAACCACATTAGCGAACAACTCGCCGTACGACGATGCCAAAAAAGGGGATACCACATCGCAGACGACGCAGGAGGATGGATGCGGCCAGTGCGCAACGAAGCACAGAATGTAACACACACACGCACGCACTTACACATGCTCCATTACACCTTCCCCCTCGGGGAAAAAATATTCCATCCTCGCTGGTGGACGGATCGCGGTTTCTCGCGCAGCCTGCTTGGGTTTCGATTTCATCGTTTCGTTATTTTTTTTTTCAAACCCACCGCACCTAACCTCGTCTCACGCCACCTACCAGCGACAACTATTCCGGCTAGGTTTGTGTTTTTTTTCCTCGCTTTGACATTTTCTTGTTCCATTGTCATATCGTGTCGCCATGTAAAACTGATTGTATCGATGTGTTACCCCCGGCCCGGATGATACACCGGGCCCCCGCGCAGGAAAGGAAACACGGTAAACGGTGGAACAACACAACACACCGGTCACAAAGCCCATCCATTATATGTTACACGCTTTCGGCGGTCGTCCGGTTCGCGGACAAACACGCAGCACCACGCCACGGGCAAACACACCGTCACTGCCACAAATTTGTAATGCCCCGCGGGGTCGTGATGGTCGTCCGTTCGATGCCATCCCCCCCAACCCCGGACCAACCAACCTGACATGACCGATTATTATTACCACGCTTCTCACACCCTACCCCGTAACGAAACCAGAATTTGGCGGTGAAGTGTTTCGCTGTTTTTGCACATGTGTTTTTTTTTACACTCGCGCCACTTTGACACTTAACGCGATCCAATGAGTGAAGGGGTTTCGATTTGAACGGCGAGGGCTCCCTCCCTGGCTGCTCTATAGTGTCCCGTCCCCGGCCATCTGGACTATCTTGATTACTGGTACAAAGTTTATTACGCTCTCAATGGACGGGTGCCTTTGCCTACCCGGTTGTACTACGACGCCACGATTGCTTTGTCATGGTCTTTCCGTTCGAGGAATGCGACGGTGATTGGTCCAACGATTGCCGGCGCCTCGTGGTCCAATATTCGAGGAATTCCACACATTTTACGCACGAAGTAAATGCCTAATTGTACCGAGAACCATTCTTTACCAGTAAAGCCATTCATCGTTGTCATCGGGTGCCATTATTTTTCCACCAAACATGCCACAGCTGTGCGGCGCAAAAGAATAAAAGAATTTAAAATAACAAGCACACTCAATACACACCTTCAAATCGCTAAGAAGCAGATCACAAAAGAAACCGCACCACAAAATGCTTCTCACTGTATGCCCGCAGGCTTGCCATCACGAGACAAACGATCCGGTACCGGGACCATGCACTTGGCACTGGTGGTCCGTCTCAAATTTGCCAATTCTTGGCGGTGACAGACACCACGGCAGATGCCGACTGCCTTTTGCTTTATTTAGCGATCTTTTAGGCGTCCCACTGTTGTTGTTGTTTTCAAAGCACCGAATTGCTCGGGGGTAATTGACCCATCACGCCGTAGCGCACGATCGGGAGAAGAACGAGCGTTCACAAATCGCTGCGCCGGAGCTGACGCCGACGATCGTAGGCTACCGTCAACGTTAGAAGCGCAAACGAGTTGAATAAACGGACACGCACGTACACCGCACCAGACGAAAGCACTTGTTCGACTGAATCAGTGAAGTTTGTTCGCCAAGTCGCAAGGTTTGTTTACGTTTGATTGAATGACAGTGAGTGTACGTGTTTAGAGTGTGCACTTCGATGCTTACATACAGAAATTACAGATAACAATTTCTTTAGAAATGATAATTGATTAGAGCTTGTCGAACTTTTTGGTAAAATCGTCTGAAATGGAAGAAATCTTGTTTTGCATTTTCTAGAGTTTTGCCATACCATTCGTTTGATCTTTTGCGTTGTGCAACGTGTTTGCGTGAGTAACTAGTTACAATCCAAAGTTGCGTTACATCCTCCACAGCTTCATGGCTTCTAATTATTTTCTCCTGAACATTGTTTCCAAAGAATTCCAATAGTATTAAATAGCCTGGCAGTCAAATTTACATATTAAAATCCAAGGAAAGTTAAAAATGGAAACGATGTTGGCTGAGCTCTGGCACGTATTGGCCACCTCTAACGAATGGTAACATGCAGCGCCCTCTGTGTGATTTTTTGAAATTCTGTTGTAGTCAAATGTTGTTGCATCGAATCCGTTTATCCGCCAAGTTATGCTGTTTTAGATTTTTCGGTAAACTGTTGATGAAATTGACCCAGGCACCGAAGAGTTATTAACAAATTAGCTAAATAAGTCAGTATTTAAGTTGTTACCGTAGACAAGTAGGTTTTTGAAGATTGTTGATGCCAGCTTGACGCCCTGCAGCTTCGATCTAGTGGTGGGTAAATCAAATCCTCAAATCCGCATCCGAATACATCAAACAGTCGCGAAAAGTTTTTATTTTAAATATTGTCTAAAGAAATCCTCAATAAAGAGTGATATTTTCATTCAAAATACGGTAAAGATACGGACGCACTGGCCGCGCCCCGTCTATTGTCTGCTTAATATGTTCAATCGAATGTATTCAGCACTCGATTTGAGTTATCTGAAATCAAGCACATTGTCTCTAGATCGATTCGTTACGTGACTAATTTGATTTACTTCGTGTCTGTCAATTAAAAACTGAATCAAATCGAGTCTCAAAAGAATCAAATCTGATTCGAATCCCCAAACAAATCAAATCTGATTCGAATCTCAATTGAATCGAATCCTTAGAATCCGTGTATGAATCGAATCTTCGAATCTTCGTCATTATAATTCTGCCAACACTACCCGCATCATTTCGGTCCTTCGTCAGTTGCTCGCTCGCATTCGTTGTGCTCGGTGTGAAAACGGTCGGCGTAAGGGAACTGCTATCGCACGCGTTCACCGAATCAAACAAAAGAAATAAACAGAAAAAGTCATAAGGTGCGGGCAGTTAGCCTTTCACAGTTGAAGCATACTTTTCGTACGTATAACAGACCACCGCGAAAGCGACGAGGCGTTGTGAGGAAAACAACACATTTGTACTGAGAAATCATTATCAGCAACCGTTCTCATTCGGTGGTGGTGCGTATGTATGTGAGTGTTGAACGTCTAGAAAAGATAAAAGCGAACGTCGACGTCTCGAAGCTGGCGGCTGGTAAAAGTAGCGTTTTCTAGTGCATTCTATCGAAACGGCTACGCACAAGAAAGATCTTAGGCACAAGGAAAGGTTCACGTACCTGCTTTGCATGTTTAACGATTCTCCGTTCCTTCTTCAAGCAACACGCCGAGATCGATAGAAGAAACAACCCAAAAGCGGGGTCGAGAACGCACGAAACAACGCAGCAATCGTCGAGGTAGAAGCGATTAGGAACCTTTTCTGGTGACTTCTTCCAGAGCAGAGACCATCAGGTGCTGCTATTTGTTACTCGAAACTGCCAAGCCTCCGATAAGCGAACGCTCGAGTGAAAAGTGTAATGTCATTTTGTTTCCGTACTCCGCAACCCGGAGCATTTGATGCGAAGAGAAAAGTCAACGTAAAAGAATAAAAAACACGATTTTGTTGTCTTTCGAGCGGAAGTTTCCCTCTGCTCCTTGAGTTTCCTTTGTTCCCTTCCACTGATTCCAACCGATCAGTGAGGAAATAGAGTTGAAGGCGAGCAGCGAAAACCAAGCCAGATAAACAGAGCGGAGGAAATCCCAGCGGGAAGAAGAACACCGACGGCCGAGTAAGAAGACGAAGCAGAGCGAGAGAGCGCCACAGCATCCTTTTTGCAGCCGTGGAAAACCCACAACGGGAAAAGCAGGTACTGCCAGCGACAAATTACGTCGTCGCCTCCTTTTTGCGCCGTGCAAGGATAAACAAGCGGATTAGAAATCAATCCAAGCAGTCGAAACGAAGTGTCATCGGGATAAACAACCGTCCCGAAGTTGAAGAAACCACGCGAAGGTTTACCGTAGGATCTGGTGCTCCGTGTAGTGGAGGGTTGTATGTGTGCTTGCGCGTCCGTGTGACGTAGTGGAAAAGTGCATGTTTGTGCCCCCGGGGGCCTGTGGTGTAGCTCCTGTGTTTGTGCGTGTGTTTTGTGTGTGTGGTTGCCTATGAAGTGAAAGCAAAAGGAGCCGTGAGCTGGAAGTAGAAGATAGAAGGAATCCCAGCGAAGAAAGAAGGAGCTCATAAAAGGGCCTAAGAAAGGTCGCCCGTCTACGTTAGGCGTTTCCCAGAACCGACCCGGGATCGTGGGATTTCTCCTTGAGCTTGGGCCACGCGGGGTACAAGTGCAGCACAATCCTGCGTGGAACGTCGGGCCCCGATGACTTCGTCCCAACCGTCATCCGACGCAGCAGCCGTCGGCCAACAAACGATGGCCGAAAACGGAACGATGCTGCCCTCGGTGGTGGAGAGCGTGTTCAACGCGGCTCGCAGTGGCAACTTGCTTGCGCTGAAGGTAGGTAAACGTGTCCTATCGGATGTTCCTTGTTTTTTTTTTGTTGGCCCTTCGAACGCCGCACCAATACAGGGGCCCAACGGCTAGGGCCGATAAGCGGAGAGATAAGCGAAGTCCTATGGTGTGTTGGTATGCCATGCCATGCACGAACACTTCACACCTCGCGTTGAACGTAAATGGCGTTCCGTTTTTGGTTCAGCAGTTTTTTTTTTATTACCAGCACCACCAACGAGTCGCTAAAAAGGTTTATATAAATAGTAGATGAGCAGCAGTTGCCTGGCAACGACTGCGTCAGGACAATGCACATGTGCTCGGGAGTGTCCTGTGCGGGTGATGGTCAGAGCAAACGATAGCAATCAACACTCTCGAAAGTGCTCGAAAACGAAAACTAGGTTATGTAATTCCAACCCCCTGTTCTGCTGTGGGCGTTTTCCCCCCGGGGGGATGCTGATAGAGTGAAAGGTGTGAACCCGTTATGTACGTCGGTTCTTTTCCTTGGCAAAAAAACAAAAGCGAAATCGAAATCGAGTATCTTGTCGATTTCTTCGCGGGAAAATGGAACTGCGTCGCGCATCCATTCGTTGCAAGCAGCATCCTGCACCATCGGAGGTAAACTCGATTTGTTTACTTTTGAGCACGAGCTCAGTACTCCCACTCTGCCGCGCAGAATCTGCGTTCCAGGGAAGCTGGTGGGCTGCTTGTTGTGTTTTTACGTTGCTACAGATCAGGGCATGGTGCGTTATCACGTTAGAGTGAATAATAGAATCTATTTTGAAGAAAACAAATTGATTTCATAGACTTTTTGGTACAAGACTTGTGATAAAATGGAGCAAACAACTGGAAAATTTGACACCACGTACATTTAGTCATTCAGATTTTTGGATGTAAAATACAAAAAAAAAATAACTATAAAAAATAAACTAACGTTCTCTGAAAGAAGCGTGCAAGAAATAAATACTCATGGTTGGAACGGGTTGAATAATTGGAATTTTTTTTCTAAATCTATGTATTTTGTACAGCTGATTAAACATTTAAAGAAACCCTGTTTTACAATAATCAACTGTGCTGTTACTGAACCGTATGAGAATTGTCAACTGATAACCGATGATGCCATCGTTCGATTTGCCCGTACACAATGTTTTGATAAAAAATCCTACTTCGCAAATCTTCTATTTTGTAATTTGTGTCATTTCTTAGTTTTCGATGGCGCCAAAGTTTGCTCCTAATCACGTGCTATGCCACTAGCAGGTGCACGTTTCGAAGCGTACCGCCGTCAACCGTTAACCTCAACCTCCGAAATTAAACAACAACCAAACGGATGTCACGAGCGGGAGGCTACCCGGCATTCCACGGTTTTTTTTTTTGTCGCCGCTAATCTTATTAGGACAAACCGTGAAGATGTGGAGTTCTGCATGTGCGCGTGCATGTGGTTGTTTCGGTCAGGGTCAATTTTTTGCTTCACATCGCGTTCCTTAATCAGCTCCAATTTTTGGCGCTTGGCAACTTAGTGTTCGAAATGCTATTAACGTGATTAATAACGGAGCAAACAAATTGTCCCCGAGCTGATGAATGTTCTCGTTGCCCCCGGACTAAACCCCACCCGAAAGGTCGATAAAGATTGGGGTAATGTTTGTTTTAGTTCTTTTTTTTTTCTTTGATTTATGATTACAGTTAGGGAATTACGGCTCGGTCGGTCCTCCCCCATCTCACCCCGGGGGGTGCACTGTAATAAAATTTGCCTGTGGACAAGTGTCGCGCCGATATTTGATCGATACACGCTCCGGAATGGAATGGTACACCAGCGCTGCACCCGAACGAATGTGAAGTGGATGGCATGTCCCTGGCACAAGAATTTATTGCACGCGGTCTTCATGGGCACCGAATCCTTTTACATTTGTAGCAAGCTTTTTACCATTACCATACCCCACGTACGGCCTAGAATCCCGCTCGAAGCGAACTGGATGGGAAAGTGGTCGGGAACAAAACGTGTCCCTGTCACGTGTGCTTTCACTTGCACGTTCGGCACCAAGAGTGTGCTAGGACAGCGACACACTCCAGCCGATTGACCGGCTCTCTGTGCACCTGCACCAAACGATGGGACATGTGTTCGGAAGGAGGCACCACGGAATCGGCGCAAAACACGCGACCACGTGGTCGTGGACACCAAATATCTACGCCGTCGTGCTCCTCCTCCGTCTGGCGCAATTTCTAATCCTATTTCAGTGGCCACCAGGAGGAGCCCTTGGTATCTGCGTTCACGTGGCCGGCGGTTTAGGCACGTATGAAAATCACTTCGCTTTTGCTGGTCCGTGATTTATGCTATTTTCCGGGTTGGTGACAGCAAACCTTTATGATTAGATTCATGTGTCTGTCTTTTAAAATGGCATTCCATATTTGTGTTTGGAATGTATCCGTGTGAGAATAAAACCATTTCGAAGTCTTCCGTTTTGTGTGTTTTATTGCTGGAACACGTTTTTTTAAATTGAAAAACTCATCATGCTTTTATTTCCAAAACAGCGTTTGAACCAAAATTCCTCGTCATGCAAAATCGATTAGTGTCGAAACAACATCCCTAACAGGTTGAAGCAACAAACCGAATAAAAAACCAACACACGCCCTACACTACATCCATCCAACGTGCTCAATTTCCGTTGGCCACGGCGGCGCGCTTTTTCTTATCGTTTTTCGGTTTTCCTGCAGTTTTCGAGGGTGATGCGTTTCAAGGTCGCACCCCGATGGGGCGCACAAAATATCGATGCAACAATATCGCGGATCGCTTCCAACCAACCGCCCTCTTCTTTCGTCGGTCGGGCTGGTCTGGTGAGGCCTGTCGCTGTCACTTTTCTGCCCTAGTTCGCCGTTCGGCAATAAACTATGGTGAACCGAACGGGATGGGTGGAAGGGGTGTAGAAAAAAGTGAGAGCCACCTAACTTTTCGCAACCGAAACCACCGTCAGAAAACACAAGCACGGTCAGAAAACACAAGCGAAAAAACGAGCGTTAAAAAATTGCAAACCGACCCCTCGTTGGGGGTGAGTTTTCACCGTCAAAAAGAGCCATATTTTATTGCAGTTTGTTATGCTTTTATTATCGGCCACTCTATCTAATGCCGCGGAGCCCGCAAATCTGCCAAAACGCAAGTGGGTGGTACTTCTTTTGCAAGTTTGTTTGAGTTTGGGCCCCTCCATTTGGGGCTTTTGCAATTGATAGCTTTTCCGTTGGGATCTTTTCAGCAACCGCCCCATCGCTTTCCGCTACCATTTTACCTTTTGGATTGGGTTGCGAGGAAAGGTTAGTGTTTACTGCTCGAAATCGAGGAGTAGGAGGTTTATTATCGGAAAGACGGAAGGTAATGGTGGTGCCATTTCGCAAAGACATATTGATTTTTATCATCCACGATATGAGTTCAATTCAGTTTCGTCCCGATCGAATGCACCCTCCCCGCTTCTCTCTTCCCGCTTTAATCTTCAATGGAAAAAAGTATTGCATCATGTCAGACGTTTCCTTTCCTTCACAAAACGGCCCATTTTCCCTAATGGCCCGGCGGTTGTGCCGTGTCTAATGAGGATCTCTTCCAACGGCGATAATGCTACACTTTTCCGATCGGCGTTAAATCGCACGATCGATCGGGGAAATTTGGGGGAAAATAAAGCTCCCCCCATATGTGTCTCGTGCTTCTCATGTATTACATCAAAAAGGCAACGCCAAAAGTGCCGCCGCACCATGGCCAAATGATGATGGCTTATCTTTCGTTTCACAAAGATTTCCCTCCCCGCAAATCGGCGATCCATTTTTCAGCACTTTGGTGCTGCCATAATAAAAACTCCACCCTGTCGATCGTCTTCGTCGCGGGTGCGTAATCGATCGGTGGTCCGGTTTGGTTATTAGATTGCTAGCCCAGTCGACCATTAGTTTTCTTTTTGATTTCCACCACACTTTCCCACCGCCGCCTACCCTTTGGAGTGGTTCGATTTTATTTTTTCTTTTTTTCGGAAACCTTCTGTTTCACACCCTCCGATTGTTCACTTTCGCTTTCATATTTTCTGCTCGAGTTTTTCCATTTCGCCCTCGCGTCTGGAGTTTTGGTTGCACCGGCGGGGCCCAGATGTAATATTTCCCTCCCTCCCCCTACCGTCTCACTGTGCGATGCTTGCGTGCTTTTGCTTCGTGTTTGAGCGCGGATTTCACCCCGTCGAGCTCGGTCGGCGGTTGCGATTATCGAATGTAGGCCACCGGTTACGAACAAAAATTGTCCGTAAACGTTGGCCAGGGTGCGATGAGTGATGCCAAATGGAGGGGGGGATGATGGCCTGTGCCACGGGGAAAATCTTCAGTGAAAGGGCACCAATCAACCGCAAATGGATGGTTACGGTCCTGAATTCCCTAGTCGTGAACTTCTTTGCTTGCAAAGAAAGAATTACATAATGCATCAAATTATCGTCTATTAGGACAGGGACATTTGTCATTTTTTTATAGAAGATTTTTTAATTTTGTTTATCAATCTGAAGAATTATTCACAATCCAAGTTATGTTTTTTTGTTCTTAATGGAATCATCATCGCTATTTATTTGGTGGGGGATTTTCATCTTTTTTATTTTACAAGTTTGGTTTTCTTGTTGTTTTCTGAGAGTGTAAACTGTTTTTGGGCTGTTTAAACATATAATTTCAATCATTTATTTGTTGAGTAAAAAATGGTAAATTTCAATTCATTGCACAAGGTTTATGTACCCTTATTTAAACAGTTTTCTTGCTTTGATGCACTAAGGTATGTTCATATTAAAAATGATAATGTTTACACTATTGCGATGTTCTTACAACCATTCAATGGTTTGTATCTTGCCCTTAAATTTACAAAATCAAATTTCTTAATCTACCATCTTAATTTGTAATGCGCACGATGAATCCCGTTTGCTATGAATTCTACGTTTGATCCGTCATAGACGTTCCGAAGAGTTCTCTTTCAGCACCGATCCGGTCCGTTCGCTTGACCGCTTGAACAAAGTTGCTTCGTTTAGCACCGTTCAGCGTGGACGCCGTTGTCGTCGTCGTCTTCGGCTTGTAGCGCGCGCACGCGGATCGAAAACCGGTTGACCTTCATGCTGCAGTTAAAAATAACATTCTCAATCACGCTTTCCGAGCCGCCATGAATTTATCCCCCTCACCACCACCACCACCACCACCCCCCTTTCCTTCAACAACTTCAAAAGTCGCCCTGTCCAGTCGTAACGGTCGGTTGTTGCTCCAACGTCGTCCGCTTCCGGATATCGATCAGGGGTTTTTTTTTCTCTCTATTCGTTGTTTTCCTTTTGCCATCGGTTGCTCTCCGCTCCGACGTCTGGTCGCCAGCAACGACAGAGTTCTTTGTGTCCGAGTTTCCGTTCTTAAGAAGTTCTTCCCGAGGGCCATCTTTTCCCCCCACTGCTTCGCACACAAAGAGCGACAATTACGATCGTTGACCTGTTCGTGGACGATTGGTAACGGGCGGGAATGAGCATCTGCCTCAGTCGGTCTGAAGAGGGCAGTAATCGTTAAACATCTTGGGATCGGTCGTTCCCACAGCCGAAGAAATGCTGGAAATGCTCCGATCCGATCCACTGCCCATTATTAATTAATTATGTTATGGGTACGATCCATGTTTGGACTGGTGTCATCAATCAGTCGGAATAGTATCGTCTATAAACTCTTGCAGCAAATTCTACACCAACTACCTGTTTGACCAGTTTTTGTGAAAGGTTAATTTTGATGTTACTATTATAAGGAACATACAAAAAACGTAATAAGATCTCATAGTAAGATCACAAGTCTGAAAGCCACGAAATCAATACACATGTCTACTGTCTGTTTGGTTGTCTACTACCTTGAGTCCTCAGAAGAATTTGCGTTTAATAAAATTGATGACTCAAGCCCAGCTTGTTTACAATCCTTAGTTGTATTGTACATTGTAAAGTTATTCTTATAAGGAACTTATAAGAAACGTAATAAGATCTCACAGTAAAATCACATGTCTGAAAGCCACGAAATCAATATGCATGTCTTTTCTTATCTTCCTTGTCTATTTGGTTGTCTAGTACCTTCAGTCCTCAGAAGAATTGGCGTTTAATAAAACTGATGACTCAAGCCCAGCTTGTTCACAATCCTTTCTTGCCAGCCGGACCTACCCTCCCAATGGCGGAAGACTGAACAGATTATCCTTGAGCCATGCGTCTATTGTGGTCGTTCATTACCGTTGTGCGAGTCGTCACTAAGGAAGTCCATATTTGGATTCAAGCCGATCCTCCTCACCATTATCTGTGGTCGTCTTCCGGGACGTACGCAGCAGGGTTTTACCACTCTTTCAAGAAAATTGTAGTAGCGAAATCTTACCTATTCCTTTTGTTGCGAACGTACTATTATAAGTTTATCTAGAGACGTGATTTGTACCCCGGTTGGGGAGCTTTTTCTGTTCTGCTCCACAGCGGTGTTCACTGTAAACCGGTTTTGTGAAAGATTGTGACTTCTCAACGTTTCAGCACGATTCGCGTAAACGGTGTAAACAGGTTCTAGTTTCATCATATGCTGAAATTTGGGCTGTACGAGGGCTCGTTAACACTGTTGGTGGGTAATTTTTTACTGCCCAAAATGGGAATGCCAGAATTGTGGTGGCTTACTTTGGTCGTGAATGCGGAAGCTTCATGTTAACTCACGAAAAAAGCTTCTCCTTTTAAGGGAGGCATTTAAGTTTGTTTTGGGTGATTTGCAGCAAAACAGTTTTGTTATTCGAAGTATCATTCTTAATGTTCCGGGAGGGTTCTTTTCAATTGCTTTCTGAGTTTTTTATGGTTTACATTTATCTATTTTATTTTTCAGTTTCATGTAAGCCTAAAGCTTTGCTAACCTAATCGAGCAGCGAAGCACTTTTTCATAACTTATCAAAAACATTGCGTTGGAAGCTCTGAAGAGCCCGATCGTACCGAGACATTTTTCCACATTGTAAAACAAACCAACTTGTTGCTGCTGCAGCATCATCCGTAGGCTTATCGGCCGACGTAACTCGATGCGTCTTGTGCACTAGCTTTCTTCGCGTGTCGCTTGAGTTATTGCATCTTAGCATTGGGGCAAGGAGAAGAAGATCGAAAGCGAAAGCACGCACCCGGCTTATGGGTTTCATGCGTGTCGATCGATAGTCTGCACGCCAACGCACGTGTTGCTTCCGGTTTGCAGCGAGGTGGGGGGGATAACTCAATCGAAAGACGACGGTTGTTATTGCTTCCGCCCGGCTGAGCATTGATGTAAGTTATCTCCATGGGAATTTCTATGGTTACGAAGGTAGTCTGGAGGAAGATGTACAAGTTGTCTTTGCGATTCCTCAAATTCCTTCGGGTTGATAAATTTAAAATAAGTGTTTTTTGTGCTTCGGTAGTACACTTGCTCCTTTCGTTCGTACATTCTTCTTTAATGCATACCAACTCCCTCGATTTGTTTCACCCTCCCAGTGTTCTCTTGTTTGATAATCTATTGTTGACTTTCCTATCCATACCTTTGAATATAATTTTAGTATCAGGCTATCATTAGTATCGATTGGTCTGCCCTGGGTATGGGCTACGCATGTTTTTGGAACATACAGAATGTCCACCCTCTCGGGTAAAAGGGAAAGGTTCGGGTTCTATAAATAAAACAGAACGTGACAAACAAAAGCTCGGTCAACCTTTTTCTTTTGGTGGTTCTGGCGCACGCAACAACGCGACACTCCTGCCGACTTCTCAACCTCCAAAATATTTGGCCCGACCCGGCCCAGCAGCAACAACGCCGCGCACGTCAAAGGAAAGGTTGACGCAGTTGCGCTCCGATTTGGATGGCGTCGCTCGAGCGCCATTTTTCTTTCCTTTTCTCGGCCCGATCTCGGAGTGTGTTTTCTTGCACGTCATCGGAAGCTAATTCGGCGACATAATGGTCCATTTACGCACACGCATTCAGTTCCATCTGGGGTGGGCCATATGTGCCAAACCACGGGAGAGGATCCTCGCGAAGGGGGTAAAGTGGCCAGAGGTGCTTTGGGTGGAGGAATCCGCCACGGAAACACCTGTTATCAGACACCCAGATGATACGCTGGTGAGAGTGCCGTCCACCATTACGGTGGCCGGTGGTCGAACCGGGTGCGAGCCATCAATTATTCACCTCCCGCCCCCTGCCACACCTGCTTATCGACGGTGCTCGGTGCTTCCGGTGCGCGGTTTGAAGTATGGTTAGACAACGGCGCCTGTGTTGGTGATGGAGTGGGCATTGGCGGCCACAATCGTGGGGTCACTCGAGGCGCAACGGCTGCTGCTCACGTAATGTCATTTTGAAACGAAATCATGTACCGACCGTCACCACAAATTGGAGGACGAAGGGCGGCAGTCGGGGAGGGGTGGGTGTCCGTGATGTTGGTGGTGCTGTCACGTCCAACAGCTCTCTGTTCCTCTCTCACTTTATCTAACCACACTCGTGTGCACCGGAACCAAATCCCAAACAACCAAACAAACGCGCGTTTGTTGCAAACGACGCGGTTCAAGTAAGAGCCAAGCCTTGTGTGTGTTCAGCTTGCCTTGACCTTTGACCGGCCAGTTCAACCCCCGAGCTCGTGTCGTGCTTGTCGGTTGGTCCGCCATTGGCACTGCCCAGTTTCCTTTGTTGTTTTCTGTTCGTTCTTTCAATGCTCGTATCGATTGGTTCCTATTTCCGGGGCATCAAAGTATAAAGTCCCCTGGTTATCGTTACAGTCCACATGTTAGGACAAGAAGGTACACTTTTTAGATCTCCTAAATCGAGAGCGAATCACAAAAACCCATCGGTAAAAATGTACGACTGAAAGCTACGAACACATTTTTGTAGGGAGCTAAATTAACTGATATATTAACCCTTTCACGACCACGGGAAATATTGTTCCCATCTACAAAACTCGTTACTGTTTGTTCAAGTATTATTAAAATTAAAGATACTTTTGAAATGAAACATCAAAGAAAACATTATGTCAAAGGCGGCATATGTATTTTTGAGCGAATAAACAAAAAAGAACTATCAAAAGTAATTGCTCCATTGCACCATTCGTGCGTTTCAATCAACAAGGTTTGGAAAGTTTATTGGACTTGATGAATTTATTATTTTTTTACAGAAATGGCTAAGATCTTTTTTTTTAATTTTGATTTGTAATTTGTAGTGGATAGCAAATAAAATAAATTCCGATATCATAATCGTAAAATTCCGTCGTTTATTTACTTTTATGGTCCATAGGGAAAAATATTTCCCATCAAATTATTAAAAAAAACCTACACAGACTGTAAGGTTTCTCTGGTGATATTCTATTATTTGACACCTCAAATAGCCAAAATATTTTGTTTTATTGTCAATTTTAGTCTTTAATAGCTTATGCTCCTGAAAGGGTTAACTAATTTTGTTCCTTTCCTGTTGGATGCTTTCAGAATAAGGCAATCAGTTTCTCTCCAATCGGCGTTAAATATTCACTTGGCCTTTTCATTTTACAGCAATTATGTTTAATGTTAATACCACAGATGAAACTGATCCAAACTTAATTGCTCGTGCTATCTCGAATGCTTAAATCCTACTAAACTTCAACAAATGTGTGTGAGCCTATACAATTTTTACAAAAATTGCAAGACAAAGTCACGTAACCGTTGAACAGTTAAGAAGGTTCTGGACTAAGGTTTTAAGAAACAAGTTATTCCTAATTTCAAGCATTTTTTTCTGGCTGTACGACAGCGTTCGGATTTAATTTTTGCCTAGCTATCAACCCAGTGAATTTGTTGTGAAGTCGTATCGTATATTATACTAACGTCTAAATGTCTTAACGATTTAGTCTATGCCCGAAAGCGCCACAAAAACAAACGTTTGTGCGATAAGCATATTCGAAATGAAACCAACAAACTTGCATTTAATTGTCGGGGTAAATCCCTTTTAACCATCTAAAAGCTGCCGTAGGTGAAAAAAAAATGTAGTTTACTATTTAAGCACAGCTGTCGGTTGAACATTTGCTTGATAATTTGTGGTCACCGTTTGGTCGAAAATGAGATAACATCAGTGTCGAAGCCAGAGTGTGTACACCCACTCGAATTGTCAACACCGTCTCCCCCGTTGTGTGGTACTGTTGATCGTCACACGTCCATGGGGGGACATATGCTAAACAACATAGCTTTGGGGCGTGGGTTGGGTCAAACTAAGCCGAGGTTATTAGCATAATTTCCGTGTTGGTTTTTGGGAGAGATATAGAAAAGTATTACTGGTGAACCGTTTTTTGGAGTTAACGAGTGAATGAAAACGTTGATGATGGTGGTAATATCATACCATCCATGTTGGTATCACTGAAGACATTGATTTTAAAGTGGTATTTTAATTGGATCGGTGACAGTTTGCTTCAATTAGTTTGGAATGGTAATGTTACTTTATTTAGTGCTCAGATTGTGTGCTTTAATTTCTTCCCGTTTGTTGAATCGTAATTGCGTAAGCGTTTAAAAATATGATTCTTATGTTGAACCACAGTCCGAAGCAACAACATTTTTCACTTCTAGCAAAGTGGTTATTTACTGGCCCGCGTTTTTCCTTTTGTTCTATGGTGGACCTTATTTTATTGCCCCCGCAGTTCCTTCACTTTCCAACTCTCCAATTCCCGCCGTCTTCGCGTTGTTGTTCGGCGATTTTCTTGGGGACACTTGTAGACTTGTTGTTGAGGGTACATTCACCTTTGCCCGAAACGGTAGACCACTCGCACGGAAACTAATTTTCAAGGGCATCCCTAACAAGCCGCGGTGTAGTGCCATCAAATCAACACTTCTTCCCTTCCTTTTTCGGCCAGCTAGACCAAGAACCAGAGGTGGATAACGAGTTTGGTGTGCGTGTAGGTGTTGGTAACCTTAACCTTAGTCTAGGAGATTTCCGCGAAAATCCCGCGCGTTTGCTTTCGTCCTGCGTTGACTCGCCCTCTCCCTATCTCTAATTTCCTCGCGCGGGAAATAAACGTTTCGCGTCATCCCCATTTGTGGACGGAAAAGCTGGGGAGAAAAAAATCTAGCACGTTGTGGGTGGGTGTTTTCTCTCGCAATCGGTTCGGTTTCCGCGGAAACCCCATCTGGATGCCGTCAGTGAGTGTTAGTGTGCGTAGAAGCACAAATTGAAGCACCCGTTTGGTTGCTTGAGGGAAATCCGTTCGGTTGGTTTGTTTAGTTGATGCTGTGCGCTCGTAAATTGTAATGTTTGTGGCTGCAAAAGTCACTAGGAAACCCGCGGGTTTTCTTTCATCTCGCGTTTTCTTTGCTTCAGCTGCCACCGAAACCGGGTGACATTTCTTCTCGAAGAATATTACAGTGTGCTGAAAACGGACTGGTGGGGCGGAAAAGTGAACGGTTTTCATCGTTCCCAAAACACTCGTTATAAATAAACATTTTTGTTTCGTACGATGTCGTGAGAGGAGGAAAGTTTGCCTTGCTGCTTTGGATTACTCAAACAGATGCTGCTCAACGGATCAGCCAACAGGTGCAGGTGTATTTGGGTAGAACCAATCTCACTTAGTCTATGTTGATCAGGAGAATGAGAATTTGTGGTGATTAATTTATGAGCTGAATGATTTTCCAAACTTTCATACTAACCTTTTGTTTTCTTTTCTTACTACAGGTATGTCACACGGAATCGCAGTATGGACAACTTAAAACTCTTCTAGCTTTTTTGGGTGAGCTGGATTATTCCGAAAGTAAAATGCACCAAAAGTAGATAAAAATAAATCTAATAAAAATCTATCTAATAAAAAAATCTCCCCTCAACAGGTAATGGGAAGGATTTACGTTGATAGAACAGCTGAGTGCGAAACGAGTGTAGGTGAACCTAGACATCAACCATGTTATTTTTCCTATCGAGAACTCTTTCGTACATCTCCAATGTTCTACATTTACCCGAGCTATACTAAAAAAAAAGAAGAAGCCAAATAATTGCATAATGTGCCATCGACCGAATGACGCTTATAATGGGGCCAAACCGGGTGGAGCCGGCCGGAAAACTGGTTGCAAAATAAAGCATAACCTAACCAACCATGCATTCTGGCCCATTTCCAACCGTTGGTAGCGTTCCCAGGGAACCGGTGTTTGGCCTGGTGGGACCGCGGGGCTTGGCCCAGACGCAATCGTATTTTCCCACCCATCCCAGGAGTGGGTTGTATTTTGTTTTCCCCCTCGTTTCCCTGCGCCTCTTGTTCCGCCGTCTTTGATGCATCGCCGCAGATTGGCCACTTTTTGATTGCGGCCAACGTCTGGTTCCACTTTCTGGTGGCCCGAACTTCTGATCTTAATTTAGAACGAATGAAACGTGTTTGTTTTTTTTTGCTTGAAATATGCTTTTCCCCCTTTTCTTGCGATTTTTTACTACGAGCATTGGAGCGGGCGGACAAGTCGGGGGTTTTGTTTAACGAAACGAACGCCGTGGAAATCCCCTGTAGGAAAACATGCTTGATGCAAAAGCTTAACACTAGAATTACCGCGATTTTTACGCATGAAATTTTATTTGTTGAATACATAAAAATAAACATTCCATTGGATGTGTGAAAGCCATGCATTAACATTTGCTACAATTGTTGGACCTTAAGAAAAAACTGTGATTGAAAAAGTACTGGACCAGTCTAAATGATCCGTCTGGTCCTGTAGTTCTAGTGTTAAAGAAATAAAAACGGGTTTTTATAAATAAAATTCTGGAATAAATTTAAACATACTAAATAAGACAAATGTCCTTAAATTGCTTGGTAAAAATTACTATCAGCTTAAAATGTCTATACGATTTAGAAGAAAAAATTAAAAGAAAACAAACAAACCCAGCTTGGCCAGCTGCAGCGGACCATTCCAAGTCCGGATGGTTGCACAAACAAACCAACGCAAATGTGGTGGCCCCGGCTTCGCTCCGGATGCGCGGTTCAACGTTCTTCCTTGAACTCGAGGAGTTCCCTGTTCGCATGTGCGAGCAACCAAAGAACCACACCGCGAAGGAAACGTCTCGCCTCGAAGAAAATGGGTGTATGTTGTATTTTGCGCGATCCCAACCATGATCGTGCTGTAGTGTGAGTGTATGTGTTTTTTTTGTTTTATTTTTTTATTATTTCCAATGTTGATGGGGTTGGGAGATTCGATCTTCAACTTATCGGATTGTTTCTACTCCGACACTAGGCCTTTCTAGCACGCAGCGGCGCGCTCCCTTCGTTGTTGGTTGGTGTGACTTTGATCATCTGCCCGAGCAGAGTTCTTTTTCTTCCATTGCGACCGTGCATTTGGACGTCACTTGTCTTAGTTTTCATCCATCTTCAGCGTCTATCCCCGCCAATTTCCCATCGTGCCACAAATCGTGACGAATCGCTTCGGCACGCAATTTCCGCGTTCATTCTCGATTCCACTTTGCGTGAACACGCTGTCATGGCGCTGTTTGGTTGTTGTGTGCTTGATTGCCACCCCATACACACAGCATTCCGCATCTCGTTGGGTTGAGGAGGATCCATCTTTTTCACGCCGATTTTTCTTCAAGCGAGCCGTCGTTTCGCGTGCGCCGATTATGTTGCGCATGATTGTTTGGTTAATTATGTTGAACTGAATCGTTCCCAATCGTGATAGGGTGCTTTTTCGCGCTTTTTGTTTGTGTCATGGTGGAGAATGCACACGAAGTGGAAAGGCAACGATTTAGGCACACTTTCTAAGACAACATTGTCTAGCACACAAACATTCACCGGATTGGGAGAACGTAAATATGAAACAAGAAGCTCGTTTACGTGACTTAATAATACAGTTAAAAGCAATGCTGGTAATGCTGCGGGTAAAGCAGGGTTTGAAAACGGCCAGCATGAGTCATGAACCGAAGGCTGCACGTGGTTACCAGTATACTCCCCCATTGTAACCAGTGCTTTTATTTTGACCTTTCCTGTGACTCACCGTTTCTTTTTGGGATAGTTTATCCCTTTGCTCTATACTGGAAGTATTTCCAAACATTTTCAGTTTCTCCTCCACGATGCCGCTAACGGTCGGAATCAGCGTCTCGCGTGTGTACCACGATCGCTTTCTCAAAAGCACGATCGTTTTCTTTCTCACCCAAAGCACACCGAGCTAGCCCTCTTGGTTGCGCTTTAATCCGCTTACATAATTCTGACGAGCGACGATCAACACCCCGCGGTGGAGGGTGGAGAGCACAGAAGAAAAACAAAAAGTAACCACCATTGAACCTACCTTAAGGCAGGCAAAAGAGAAAGAGCCACGTTTATGGGCAACTATTTAGTGAAGTAATGTAGGAGTGTTTAATGGGCTTCGACTTTGGCTAGCGAAGATCAACGGTATTGGGACTATATTTGACGAAAGTCTGTTTTAAGCGACGAAAAGCTCCGTTTATGTTGGAAAAGTCTAAAAATCTAATTCTTAAATTTTCGGGAAAGATGCTTTGCCTTTCAAAACCCGGGTGGTTTCTGTAAGCCTCCCCGACTAATCATCTCTCGTCACACAATCCACCTGCCGGGGGAGGTAAGACACAGGGGGGCATTACGTGAGGAGAGCATGTGATGGCCAGTTTTTCTGCCAATCATTTAATTTTTCTTTTTTACTCCCGCTACCGCTCGTTCCACCACTCGCGTAACGAATATTCGCGGTTGGACGATTTATGTGTCAGTGCTTCTGTTAGCTTTGTTGTTTGCCCCCTTGTTCCATCACTCGGCCAACATCGTTCGTGACGTCGGGTGCAGTTGACACGCTCGAAAGATGTTACGACCACCGGGGGGCTGGAGGTTTTTTGATTGCGACAGCCAGTTTTCCGACCACCGCAGTTTCTGTAACGAATTTCCACCGGCCGGCACGGCGACGGCGGCGTGTGTGTGTGTGTTGCAACGGTTTGGTTTGCCTTTAAGTTTACACCTCCGGCAGAGTTTCGTTTCGCTGCTTTAAACGAGGATGGCATTGCCTTGGCTTTGGTTTGAATAATTTTTCTTCTACCATTGTTTATCTAACGATGTTGATCACTGTTGATAAATAAGTCTCCTAATGACCCAATTATGGTAGATGGAAATTGTACATCATTTATTTGTGTTATGCAATCACGGAACAAAACTAAAATTATTGTTTGTAAAAGGTAATCTTAGGGAGTTTGTATCAGAGTTTCGATGTTAATCAGAAGTTCGACAAAATAATTGACTAATCGAGTAGAACGTAGGAACAGGGGTCGGCAAACGTGTCCTTAAAAGGGCAGTATAAGGGAAAAAACCAGAAAAAGCGGGCCGGATACCTTAAATGATGGTTCAATGTTTGAACTATGAACTAAACAGTGATATAAGAACAGGGAGGTCCGCGACAGCCAAGCGGTAGCGCCGGTTAGAAAATCGGCCCATGAGCGCCGGGGCTCACCACCTCGACGGCGTGGGTTCGAATCCCAACTGAGACCGGACCCACCCCTGTACGAGAGGACTGACTATCCACGTACAACAGGGAAACAAGTCTCGTAAGCCCTTAACGGGCAGGCATGACCAAGAGGTCGTTACGCCAAGAAGAAGAAGAAGAAGAAGTGATATAAGATAAAATACTTATAATTGTTACTTTTAACTATTTGATTCATGTGGTCTTATTTTCGTTGAATTTTTGTTTTGTTATTTTGTTAACAAATAAATGTTTGTTCTTTGTACTGTAAATGCATAGCTTTAATTCTACTAGAAAGTTTATTATTTTTTACTTTTTTTTTACTTATAAATTTTTTACTAAAATGATTTCACCATATCGAGATTTTGGTGTGTATTTAATAAAACTAATTCAGTTTAGGGATGTTTTGAGTAGTATGAGCCTTTTTTTTTTTGCTAATGTAAATTGTATTCTTTAAATGTAGCTATGGTGGATGCAAAGAAAACATGTAATTTTGAACCTGGATTCTGGTCGAGATTCAAGAGACATTAAAATTTTAGAACAATTCGTTTAGTAATTTTGGTGTACATTTTTGATAAAAATTACGTGTAAATTTGTGAACTAAAAAGGCAACCATTAAGACTATTTTTTGTGTGTTACATGAAAAATGTCTTACGGGTCTGTTGAAATCAGCTGCCAGGTCGGATTTGGCCCGCGGGCCGGACTTTGGCGACCCCTGCTTTAGAACGCCTTGGTCAGACACAACGGTGCCCTTTTCTCTACAACGGAGGAAAACATAAATACTCAAAGGTGACTCACTAAGTTCGTTTGGGTGGGAGGTGGTGTGCATTGCTCGACGGCTCGGGATAGTCGTGCCGAAAGGTGAACGCCGATCGGCCGGAGCTAATTCAACCCTTTGGTTGAGCACAGAAAGAGGAAGAAAAAAGCACGACCACACAAGTCCCTCGCGTCAGATTTCTTGGGGTAATGTTACGGCGAGCGCAATGGAACGTTGTCGCGGTCGGTTAGTTCGTTCTGATGTCTGATCATTACGGTTGCAAGGCTTTGTTTTTCGCTGAGAGTTGGTACTTGGCCGTTGGAACTGAAAGCTGGAGTGGTTAGAGAACATGGAACAAAATAAAGATATACGCTGGGAAGGTGTAGTCTCGGTTCATGTTGGTCCAGAATTTCAAGCTCTATCATTATTGCTTTTGGTGGTAATTTTTCTACGCTCCTATAAAAGTCGCAATTTATAGAGGCCTCAGGAAAGGTCCACCGTGCCATGTGCTCTACGTTTCCTGCAACGCCTTTTCCTTCCCCGCCGGCCAACATTCGGTTTTCCACCACAATGCATAATCAGGTCAGTTGTGCACACACGTAGAGGAGAAAAGCTGCCTTTAGCTGCCTTCAGCGTTGGCGAGAGGTACTAAGAATAGGAAATTTCGTTGTCGCCCGGCATGATGCTGCACCGGTGGCGCCCCCGAGTCACGGGATTTTACTGCGCTTCTGTTCTGTCGAAGTGGTCGAAGGTGGTGGGAGAAAGTGACAGTAAGGTGGAAAAAAAACGGTGCGCAATTTAGAGCACTAACATCGAAGGAAGGAGGTGGTGGGTCGTTTGTGCATTTTTCCAATTGTTTTTATTTTCTACCCCACCCCCGCCCACCAACTGAAAACGTACTTTTGTTGTTTACTGGCTGGCTCGTCTGAGGAATGGTGAGAATAAACCACACGGGGAAAGAAAAACACAACCCACCAGATACCGGAAATGGCCTACTTTATGGTGTCTCAGTGTTTCCCCTGACGTTTGCACTGGATTTCACACGGTATTGCGTTCGACTCGTGTAGGAGTCACACATACACACACTGAACACATCTGAAGGTTTTTCTTTCAGAACAGGGAAATGGTTTTCCCATTTTCTAAGCCTATCGTTTACATCTGCGCATCCCACGGTTAAACCGGGGCAGCCATTTTAATGGAAAATATGTTTTGTTTGAATTCAACGTCGTATGGTTGGTGGTGAGGCTTTTAATTTCCACAAAACTCGATATGTTTCGTTAACTTATCGAAACGATGTTCATAAAACTTTGGAAGGTTATACAAAAAAAAAATTCAAACATTCCATTCTAGGCATGCAAACTATTGTTGTGCTTAACGAATCTTGTGGCGGGATTCATTCATATGAATCTTTCAGATGGATTCATGAATCTTCGCGGATTCGAATCTTCAAAGCTTAATGAATCTTTTGAAACCTTAATGGATCTTCATGAATCTTTCATGGATCTGTTACAAATATCCATGATTCTTTCATTGCCGTGGACCATGCGACCAAAAAAAAGGAGGTCCCTTAACTTATTTTTGGTTGATCACTTTTCATCAGTTGTCAGTGTGTCAGTGTGTCTTTGGGATTCATGAATCTCTTGACGAATGATTCATGAATCCCTAAAACGCAAAGAACCATTCAGATTAATGAATCTGAATCTGATTTATACAACTCTAATGCAAACATTTCCTTTTGTGCTTAACAACTACTCATATGAAATTCAAACCTTCTCCATTACTCATGTAAAATGAAAATCGTGATAGAACTGCCATTTCGCAGTGCACTACGTTCCGTCCGTCAATTAGTAAGCAGAAATCGATTCGCCCAATTATCATCGTTTGCTGCTCGTTTTCGTGAAACAGATTTCCCAACGGTGTGTGGGCCAAACGAAAACAAATCGTAACCCCAGTCCCAGACGATAGAACGTCATTCCCAATCGAGACTCTGTGGCAGCATTGCCTTCTCGTTGAGGTGGTGGTAGGCTTTTACACGACTCGAAGGACGCAGTGCAATGAGTTTGAATTTTACATCCCACACACCCACACACACACACGCACGATGAGGGTTCAATGAATGTATGTTGGGGGTCAGTGGACTATGATTATTTCTTGGCATATTTACGTGACCCATTTCATTGCTGATTCATTGGGTTCGTTCTGTTTCCGTGCGCGAATACAAGTGCAATGCGCGTGTGTTGCCAACCCCCGGGGGTAAATCGATGTGGAACAAAATGGTTGTTTGGAAGTATACAACACATGGGCTGGAAATGAGCTGATGGATGAATATAAATTCGCTTCTTCCATGGTGACCTCACTCGAAGTGTGGTAACGTGAAGAACCCTGTAACCCCTACTAAAAACGCATTTTTCCCCCTATTCGAAGTGCTTTGGGTGGAAAATGTCCACTGCTTCCAGATGCACTTCTAGCAACACCCATTATTTATTGTCCATAAACAAACGAGGAATAGCAAACCAGGGGGAGAATTTCTTTCCTTTTGCTAACCCCTTCAGCAAGTAAACGGATTCGTTTACATGAACTCTATTGGACATCGAAACACTTAAAATTGAGCAGTTTAAAATGCAAGCCTTCATTTCCACCGCGCCTACCGTCCGGTTTTGGAACCGGTTTGCTGCCCCCTCATGCCATGAAACTCAACTCTGCTCCATCCGCTTCGATGCCGAAGATAAGCGAACGGCCTCCGGTGACATTGAACCGATGGATTTTCGTGCATAATTTAGTAGTTAAACAAGCGAAAGTGGTACAAAAAAAAAACCCATCACCCATACACACGCATCCCACGTGGTTTTGGTTGGGATACATCTTTTCGGACGTTGTTGTTGCGGTAAGACGGGTTACGGTTTCGTAACCGTCTCTGCGAGCGACCAAAGACGACCTTCAAATGTTGAAGAGTAAACCGTTCCGACGTCGGCCCTCTTCGGGATTGAAGTACACTCCAGTGCACCGCAGCGCCTCAACCCCCCCAGTGCCTTTGTTTGAAAGTGGTTAATCGATTTAGGTACGGTCCATCATCGGGGGGGTTCGATCAACCGTATGTTTATCCGGCTCGATGCCTCGTCTCGGGGCTCGCGAGTGGGAAAGGTCAGCTAATTTGCATCCTCCCCGAGGTGCAGCTTCCACCGGTTTACTTGTAGCTTTTGATGCTGGTTATTCGAGATTTCGTATTCGGGTCTTGGTCAATGTGGTCTCGATTTTGACACTGTCTTAAGTAGATAGGTTTTTTGAAATTTATTTAAGAAAAATATTTTAGCTTGTTCGTTGCTCACAGTATTTTCTCAAAATTGTGTCATACTTGGTTTTAATTACATTTAGAAACAGTAACCTTATCACTTATAAAACTAGATTTTTTTGTTAGTTCAAAAGTTCTACATCAAGTTCCACTGGATAAATTGCGGAACTTTGCAAAATACATCAACAATACCCCAATAATGCATACATCCAGCGTAGGGAGGGAACTGTTAAACAGCAGCATTTCTCAAGTGGACTGAACGTCTTGGCGAAAGAAAAGAAAAGCAGGCCAAGGTCTACCGGGCTCGATTCGGCATGTTGCGCTTTCGTTCGATTCGGTCCGGTGTGTGTAAACTCTCGCTCTTACCTTGCGAAAGAAATAAAAAAAGGGGATAAAACGCTTCACTTTCGATCTTCTTCCGTCTTTGGGGTGGTTCCCTGGACCGTCCCGCACCTTGTAGTGGTGAAGTTTTTAATTGCGTTGCCTGATTTTTATCATGCCGTTATCATGGCGCTGTTCATACTTGAAACGCATCCACTTCCTCAGCAGCGGAAGTGCGGAATATTGCAGTAAATGCTATCTCCTTTAATGTGCTTCGACAATTACTACCCACTCGGAATAATGACTCGCGGAGCACGGATTTTTACTGCCCTCCGATCCTCCCACCTTTTCACTTTTCGTTTTGGTTTGTTTTACTTGTTTCTTCGTTAAGTAGTTCCGCCTACGTCACGGAAAGATAAAAGCATCACGTTGGGAGTATGATTAGGATCAGAAATGGGGATCATTTTCTTTCCCTCTCTGCGATTTTGCACTTCCGATTTCATTTTCGTCTGATCGATGCGTGAAATTTGTGGATTATCACAACGTGTTGATAAATATGAGATAAAGTGAGAGGGAGCTTGTAACGTCGTTTCCTTTTAGCCGAATCCTTTAGGTACCTTAAACTGTATGATTTAAAGTGATTTTTTTCTTGTGTCCGACATCTCAACCATCTCGTTTCTCTTACAACGATAGACAGTATGTTAACATTGTTCTCCTTTCAATAATGTAACAGACATCTATCTACATATAAAGTAACGAAATGTAAAGAGAATGAGCATAATCAGCTGAATTGATATGACCAATCAAATAATAATTTATTGGTCAATTTAATTCAGAAACAGTTTGGGTTGGTTATCAAATAATTGAAGACAAGTTACATCCGCATAAATAGTTTCTATAATGTGGTTTTAAATTAAAACCATAGTCCGATGATTTCAACTCTGAAATTCAATATGGCCTTTAACATTAATGAACATTTATGAACAGTAACAAGACACATAAACTATTACAAAATTTTGAATTTACCGCAATGCTTTGAGGTGCTAAACAGTACAACTTCCTCTACAACAAGGTGATCTTCTAGTGGAAATAGTTTAGCTACATTGCAATTGAGTCGGCGAGAACGTCCATCGCATTAAAGCCATTTTGACCGACGGTTCCCCCATCAACCGACCGTATCTCCTGTGTGTATTTGTAATCAACCTAACAGCTCTAGAGTACCTCACTGTAAAAAATCACTAGTTTCACCGGTTCGGTGCCCTTGTGGCACGGTTCGGAGCGCTCGTGACGAGCCAGCAAAATACCACTGTGCAAAGGAGGAGGGGATAAATAGGTTTCCTTCGCACGACCTTCGTGTCACTGCACTGTGTTGGGTGCTCGAAAGCTGCCCTAACAGCATCAGCTGAGCATAAGAGTGTTTTTTGAATGCTAGCTCGGGAGTATCTCCGAAGTGTTTCGAAAACTCTGTCTGTGTAACGGTACCGTTTTTAAATGGTACCAGTGGAGAGAGAAGTATACAAAGAACGGCAAGTTTTACTGACATCTTAACATTGCTTTGGGTGGCAAGCTCTACGGCATCCTTTGCGCTGTAAATGCAAGAGATGTTTATGTAACGCGAAACTTAGTTTGTGTGGCAGCTAAAGTTTGCTCTTTTCTATTTTTGATCTTCTAGTACATAATTGATGGATATTTTTGTAATTATTGACTAGTTATGCTCTCTGATTCTGACTTCTGATTGGTATCTTTTGTATGTAGTAAGCTTATAAGTAAACCATGCTGTCAGAAAGAATAAATCTTAATGTAAAAACGTGACTATACGTCATCAAAGAGTCGGTAATGAAAGGCTGACTAGTCCGTTCTTCATCTGCTCTAAAGTGAACGCTTGCAGTTGAATGCACTTTTCATTTCCGGCTCAGGCAATGTTTTTGTCCCGCTGCGTCGTCTCGCTGCTTGAACCGTGCTTACTTACAAACACTGCCATGTTTTTCATGTGGACTATATTTAAACTCACAGCACCCTCCCCCCTAATCATTGCCAACATATGTAGCATACAATGTCCGTGTGTTCGTGTAGCGCACAAACGATCGTTGCCCCATACAAATATGTTGGATTAGATAGTATGAGGCCGCCAGCAGAGAGCAGCTGGTGCAATCGATTTGACATTGGTCCGAATCGTCTGGTTGGCCTATGTTGTGTTTTTGATTTCTCATCCAATGTGTTCTAGCGGTTCAAAAGCTTGCGGTGGGTTTGATTAGAAACATGTTTCTACGAAGCCACAAAAATAGAGAAGATAGTTAGTTAATTACGGTTGTTCCAGGAAGCTCGGATCCGGGTTTGATTTATTGATTTTTTATGTCCCTTCGAGAACGAGTAACCCTTTGCCAGAATCGAAAGTGTTTTGGTCGTAGTATTTTCCCTTCCATTCGGTTTTCGGTTTTCACTGTTTTTATGCACATAGAACTGAAACTAATGCTGGCTTCGATCGATTTACATTGGCACCCAGTGGTTGCCAAAACAATGCGAAAAACCTTCCTTCACCCTTATCGAAACTAGAAAGAAAAGGAGAAAAAAACATTCTACTAAAATGCTTCACCCTTTGCGAAATTTGAGGGAAAGGGTTTCTGTTTTGGCTTGGTCTTTTTTCCATTCTGTAGCGGTGAATGGGAGCGACATGAACGCGACCTGGTTCAAATTTCGTCGACCCGTTCTTTTTTTTTTGTTGTTTGTTTTTACTTTTCTTCGATGGGTTTTGCTAATAGGATTCCTGATGGAGGTTTTTTCGGAAAAAAAAATAAAAGTCTACAAACACGTTGGCTGTTTGATAAACAAAGTCTTTGGTTTTGTTTTGGTCTCCATCCATCCATTTGCTTTTGTCTTGATTTGATTTGCTAATCTTTGTGTGGTTGAATTGCTACCGTTCGCCAAAAAAAAAGGGCAATGCACATAAAAAATCGATCAATCAAATTGAGTCCCTTGACGAAATCATTTGTAATGTAATTGTCATTCGCGCTCGTAACTGTGCCAAGTTTAATGGATCACGTTGGCTCTCGATGTTTGTTGCCACACCGTGCCCAAAACCCCGCTCGTTTGTAACGTGCGCTTTCAGCCGAGAAACCGTTTAACCTGCTTAAGCTTTTGAGCACGCAGCAAGAAATCAATAACTTACCTAATACTTCTGCTCAATGTAACGCTTTATTGGTTAGAGTGCTTACCAGCATTGAAACAACTGCTAGCCACGATTGAGACGGCACAGTTGCACCCAACAATCATTAGTTCTGCCCAGCCACCAGCCTCTTTTGTCCTACCCAGTGCTCTTTGCGTGCTCCCTTTTCAATGTTTCGTTAACTTTTAAAAGAGGTCACAGATTTCAAAACTTTTACATCGTGATGTTTCGTTCGAGGTTATTGCGAATGTTGTCGGAAGTAACCAAGTTTGCCTTTCATACACTAGAATTTCAATTATTCAAAAGTTCTCAGTTCTAAAAAATTGAATTAGCAATTAGAAATGTTCCGTAATTAACTTTCTTGCAACGAATGTAATATGCAGCAAAGATACAAGCTGAGATGCATTACAGCTTGGAAGCAAGTTGAAAAAACCTAACCGGTTGGCAGGGAGCTAATAAACTTCCGCCCAAAATCGATGTGATAAAACTGTGCACTCGAACCGGAAAATGTTGGAAGAAAAGCCAACTGGAGCATGCATAAAAGGGGAGCAAAAAAGCGGATATCAAATATTTCAATTTCCTTCCACCAGACCAACCCGGGCGGAAGGACAGCTGTGGCGACTAAACAGGACTGTGAAAGAGATGCATAATACTAGTGATAAGAAAAAGCAACCCCTTGGGCCACCCCCCACCCTTTTAAAACCCCACGAATCCCCCGGCTCCCGTAGGTCAGGGCTGAATGTCTGGTCCGTGGTTTAGACCCAGTTTTTACATCTTTTCACCCGACTTGAAGTGGTTACACAGTTTGTGTTTGTGTGACTAGTTTTTTTTTGTATCTTTCATCACCGCACTCCCGGCCGGTGGTTTTCCTCCCCAAGTTTTCGTGTTTCGCTTCCCGAGAAGCCGTGACGTAACACCATTAGAGCTTAAACAACTTCTGCTCGCAAAAGTGTGGTTGTCGTCAGTGAAATGTAAAGCAGCACTTTCACCATCGTCCCCCCCGAGCTGTTGTGTCTGTGACTGGATGATGCAATTTCCTCTGGTGGCCGTTTGGTGGGGGAGGGGGCGGGCAATATAACCTCTTGTTACATCTTCTCCGAGCGGTGGAGTAATTAGTTTGCCCATGAAAGGTAGGAGAAGAAGTGTCTCCGGTTGGTTTTCTTTTTTTATTTTCCCGGCAAACTGATAGCAGAGTTTTGGGTTGGGAAAACATAAAACGATACTTTGGTTTATATTTTGCTTCCCGATGTATGTCTAATTAGAGATTGTCGGTTTGATAACAAAAAATAAAATGTTTTCAGTGCAGTTATAAACCAGTTAGTTATATTCCTCTATGTTTAATAAGTTCCATTTCAAATTATCAACATCTTCTAATGATGTGTTTATTCTTCATTTTCTCTTCCTCAGGTGAGTGTGCCGTTATATGCAGTCAATCTTTTCACTCTGGGACGTCTCTTGCCGACCTTTATCCATCTTTGCTGATTGAAATGCGTCGTGAATCATGTTTGCCGAAAGTGAAAGCAACCTTTTCTTCAGTGTTTGGCATATACACGCCCTTCGAGGACACCTTCTGTGCACTATGCTCTTCAAAGACTGCACATCACTTCGGATGCGCCGTGGATAAATAGGTTAACCACTAGAGGTTGTGCGGATTTCTGCGCTTTTTGTTTGCATTTTCTACCGCTTTGGACCGTAACCACCACTTGACCTGGCATGGTCTTTTGCAAGAAACGAACGAATGAGGAATTCCCGTATGAAAGCGCGTTGCATTGTCCTCGACTCCTCAACCTGCAGCTGCATTCTTATTCGTATGCATTTTTCCTCGGCTCATGAATTGTTTTCAATTTCTATGACACATGCATTCAAATAGGACACTTTACATAGAAATGGATGTTGTCCGGGAACGCTTTATCATAAAGCTAAAAGCGAAATGCACCTACTGCGCCGCGAATTACCATTTGTCATCTCTCGCCGTTTTCCCTGTTTTCACCCCCGACCCCACTGACTGCGGTTTTCAACACAGAAGATCACCCCAAAAGCGGTACGCATATTTTTACTCGACGCTGCTGGCGCATTTCGGGAGTTTATTTTCGGCCGAAACAACTTGCATGTGCTCCAAATTACACATGGCTGGTTTTTTTTCTTCTAGTTTTTCCCATCGACCTGACCACACACATACAGTTCGAACGGGTCCAATCCATTTGAGGTTTGGCCGTTCTGTTCCTCTGACCTCGATCGGAAAAGGTCCGTGTGTCTAATTCGATCGGGATGTTTATTTTTTCTCCTATTTAGCGGGATGAATTTTCCAGCGAAACAACGGAGTGAGCTCGCAGGGCAGTGGATGTTGACCACTGGGAGGGAAAAACTTCCAGAATGGTGGAAAATCGTGCATTCCCCGGGTAACAACACGTGCCGGCAATTAATTATAATTTAGTCTCGCATCTTAGCCGTTGCCTGGTGTTGACTAACGGAGAAAACAATTGACGCAGCAAAACTTTTGTTTGGTTTTCAAGAGGAGTGTTAGTTAATTTTAATGTAATGGTAATAACGATAATTTAAAATTGTTAGGGAAGTTCTGAGGGTTGTTTATTAATTTTTCAATTTAATCTTGCGATGTTAGAGTTCTTCGAAGACAAAATAATAAAAGTATGTAGAATAAAAAATATATTTTATTAGGCGTTTTTCATAAGGCGCGTATTTCTTTTAGCATATGCCATAGCACAATTCGTCCAGATTTTCTTGCCATTTTAGTGCGATGAGGATCGTTAAAAGATTACCCAACGAGTTAATTTATTCCTTTCTCGTGACCTACACTTTTCTTTCGTTTCAACAACAACGTGACAGCTTTTTCTTTGTTTTGTGTGTTTTAAAAGAACACTTAATCTTCAACGTTGAAGCGTGCCGGTGGGAAATTGAGTCATTTACTCCACTTGACGTCGCCTGATGGTTGACGAAATAGCGTTAGTTTTATTGCTACTCCTCTTATGTAAAAAGCGCCGAATTGTTAACAGATATTGCCGAGATAGGAGTGCTGTGCAATCGTACCCACGATATCCAGAGAAGCCGCACTTGATAACGTTTCTTGATTGTCAAAAGAAGCGGGTCATCAAACGGTTAAGTTGACCTTGTGATGCCTACAAGAAACGTTCGCTTCGAATAACTTTGAAGGAAGTCAAATTGACTGCAAAAAGCAGCTAAAGAATGAAGACTCCAAGAAATTTAGAAAGGCGTCAGTGATCTTATCAAAATTCCATACGTGTTGAAAATCAATTTTCTCAATCCGAGGATGGCCGATGCAGCAAAATCGATTCCCGACTACCGTTTAGCCATCGATACGAGCACGAGATCGGGTCTGCGTCGTGAAGACCGCAACTCCACCGCAATCCTCGGCGTGTTCTGTTCCAGTGATTGAGGTGTCCATTGCCTCAACCGCGACAGAACGACAACACCGTGCCGTGACCGGCTGTAATTGAAGGCAAATTATCGTCCAAACCGCAACAGCATCGGGCGCTTTCAAATCCGCGCGCCGTCCAGTCGCCGAATGGCAGCATTTAGCGTTTTACAGCCGCAGCAGCAGCTTCGTCGTCGTCGTCGTCTTCACCGTCAGCCTAGCGAAAGGTTCTCGATGCCACCGATGCATTCTCCTTCTCGCGGCCAGCCGAAGGGGAAGCGAATTTAATTGGCATCACTTAACTCACCGCGGTTAACTATTGGACCTGGAGCGTCCCGGAGGGCTCGCTATTTTGAGCTCCGCCGACGGAGGTCATCATCCGCTCGGTTCTTCTGGGAGGCGGGATGATTGATGGTCGTCTAGTGCGCGTTCCGTTCGTCTTCCGAAGAGTCGAGCGTCTTGACGTGAACCCGGCCCATACATGGTGTACGGTTTGACGCTTCGTACCGCTAATTTATGTTATGGGCAACCTATGGATCTTCCAGGAAATAGTTTGCAGCCGGTTGGCGTGCGCAATTTATTTGTTGTACCAATCACTTTTGGACGTTGACTCGTTTCCTATTGGTGGTGCCATTTTCAAATTTTGGTATCTATCTATATAAAATTCTTGTGTCACGGTGTTAGTGGTTAAACTCGTCCTAAATGGCATTTTTAATAAAACTTTGGACAGATGTTTCTTGGGTATGAGAATAGGTTTTTAACTATATCTCATGTCTGGAAAGTACATACATTTTTAATAAATTACAATTTTCAATTCATATATTGGTTTGTTTGTCTACACTCGGGACTCACATATGAAGAGTAATCTCAACCCGCAAGTATAAACGGTCGCCGCAGCAAGCCTTTTCATCGAGCGTTTTGAGTTGATTCCAAAAAAATTTTTTCTTTTCATTATCAAGAAAAATAATTTGTCGGTAATGATAACCAATTTTGTTTAGCTATGGCATATGAGTGAATGCAAACGTCTAAGCAAAAACGTGGAAACATCGAAGAATTAAATGTTAAAATATAAAACTTCTATGTATAATTATTCTGAAGCTGCAAATTATTCGACAGAATTTCTGAACTCTTTGATTTTACAAAGCACGTAACCTATAGAATAAACGATCAAAATGTGTGGTTAAAAACCAAATATTGTCTACAATTGTATGTCGTTCAAAACATTGATGAATCTAAGGGATATCTGCAACGTAACGTCTCTTCGTACTCGGGTTTTCCCAACCACATGGCTAACTACTAGCAGATAGCCGTACACCACTTCCCGTTCTAGGCGAAAATGGGGTTCCCTCGTTTCGTTCCCCACCCTATCTGCTCTACTCATTAACCTGCTGCTCTTCACCGGCGAAACCGGCACGGCACGTTGTACTTGCTCGCTTCCTACTTTCTCGCAACGGGGGAAGCAATAATGTGTCATCCAAAAATAGAGCGCATCGTGATGCGCAATCTTGTGCTGGCTGCCTTCCTGATCCTCAAATCGACTTCCCTTGTTTTTTTTTTTTTGGTTGCTTTCGTTTTTGTAAACCGTCAACAGCTTCGTTTGCGGTCCTATCTTTTGCCGATGCTCCTTTCTTTCTCGTTTTGACATTTGGTACGTTGCTGATGTTTGCAAACAACAACACTTGAAACTCAGTTTCGCCATCGAATCGTGCAGCACTCGTCGGGGAGGGAGGGAGAGAGAGGGTGCGCTCCGTGGGTTGTTTTGTTTTATTTATTTTTTAATTAAACGCTTGATATGCCGTCCGTACTCTGCCGTGCATGTGATGATGCAAAAGGTTGGAAATAGAACCCGATGTGATGCTACTTTGAAGCGTTTTATGGGGCAGTGTACGGGGTGTTGTGGTGGAAGGAGATTTTGGGTGGTTTAGAAGAGACTAATCGGACTGTGAGATGTTGAGCGATTGGTGTCAATTGATAGTAATTGATAGACATGACACTGGCATTACTTGTGTTGCTTCTGAACCATCGAAACATTGAAAACTAGTTTAACTGGGATAGGTTTGCTCAAACAAGATCCTATCCTTCTATATTTACGCACTTTGCTGGATCAACAAGACTCCTAGATATTGCTTCGTTCGTCCTATCCACTGGGAGCTTGGTTGTTGAAGAAGGATGTCAAAAAGTTCCGGAACAGCTTCACGGCCGTCACCAAAGGATTCCCATCGTTCTCGTTGACGCTCGGGCCCATCGTGCCCACCTCCGCCACGTTCATGCCTTCGTCAACCGGGATGCCGTTGATGAGGTACGTGTTGACGGTGACGTTGGACACGTTCGCCGGAAGCCGGATCGTGTGCTCGCCGATGGTGATGAACGACCCATTCATCATCTGCCCGTAATCCAGCGGTTGCAATCCGTCGAGCTGAATGGTCTGCCGTGTGTCGATCGATCGGCGCATCCGGTTCACGTTGATCTGGACGTTGGAAATGTTCGTACCGTAGTCATCCAGCCCGGTCGAGGTGTTGACGCGATTCCCGATCGCAACCGACACGTTGGACGAATTCGAGGCACCGCTGGCGGAGGACGCCGCGGCGGTTGTTGCGGAAGAGGAGCTGCTCGTGGTGGTGCCGGAGGTAGGAAATTTCCACGGCACGAACCAGAAGATCGGTACCGCCAGCAACGGTTGTACCTGAAGAGGGGGTGGAAAAAGAGAGCCACTTGTGGTAAGAATCCTCGACCGAATTTTCTTCTCTGGAAAAACTTACCAGAACCGTGGCCGACAGGAGCAGTACGAAGTTCCTCATCTGATGCATGGCAGTGAACGAATGGGATGACACGGTGTACCATCCGGTCAGTTTTATATCGATCTACGGGTTCCGGTTGAACATGGTGTAGAATATTTACTCCGAAATGCTACCAAAAGCCACACCGAAGCGATCTCTCTGGCAAACAAACTGCAGGCAAACAGTTTTCTATCGTTTGGAATTGCAAATGGAGCCAGCATCCGAATGCGTGTTACTTCTTTTCGTATATGAGCCTCAAGCTAGTTGCATCTTCAAACAAAAACCTATGACGAAGGACGTTTTTTATCATAACAAAACAACAGTTGCAGTTGAAAAAGCAACGCAAACGTCGAACTTAATGAGAAGGTCTTATTCTGCCATTGATCGAGAGAGTAAGTGTTGAAATTGTCAAGGTCTGATGAACTGTGTCCAACCCTGTATACATTTGTTGGAATGCTGATACAAACATAATATTTAAAAGCTCTACTTCGCTATAATATGTTCAATCATAACTTGTTAAACAATGATTCGTACCATTTTAATATTTAACACATTTGCTGGTGGTTTGTCATAACATAATCGCAACGGACGAGAAACGGTGTGTTGTTTCGCAGGCCTTTGGATGCAATATCGCGATGCACCGCGCCAGCCATCGATGCACTTGCAGCGCAACCCTTTCCTTCCATGCAATTGCCCTCGCCGCCCGACATCGATGACATAATTCGATCGTGCGCTCGTACCGAAGGTGTCTGCGTGTCGGCACTAAATGCCCGGCGATGTTTGTGTGTTTTCTGCTTGCCAGTGGAAAAGAATCAACTCTTCAACCGTAAACCTCCCACATTCGTCGGCATTTAATCGAAGCGCCAGCAGTGTGCCACGGTTAGGAGGGCACTGGAGCGCACACCCTCGCATTTAAAAATGGCTGTGGGTGGGGAGGGAGGAGGGGAAGGGCTCTAAGAGCAAGGCAATACCAACCATTTGCCATTTTTTCCACCCTCCCCGTTTTGAGGCGATGGTCGGAGACGAGAGGAGCGTTTCGTTTGACTAAATGGTCGTGTGCTGTGTTGGCGCAACGGTGTGATTCGTAACGTTTGACGGTAACGCAAAAGAGCGGACGGGGGGATGTCTAGCAGGGTAGGCTAGGTGGCCTCCTACCCTTGGATGCAATTTTGACCGCTGCATTTGCCATTCGCGACTGAGTGAAAGCGGCCCCTCGTCGTTAGTTACGCGGCCGTTTTCCACGCGTGCGGTAATATCGAATCGGTTGCTTCACCCAAGCACCGGTAACCCTTTTGCCAGGTGGTGGACTAGCACACCGTCTGCGAATTGTCCGCGCAAAGCGAAGCGGGTAATCTCCACTCTCGGCATAACCAAGTCGACAAAGTTTCTTATTTTGTTTTGTTAAGTCTCCCCCGACTTCGTTCACACTCACTTTGAGCTTTGTGTGTCTTTCCCCCCGAACCAGCTAGTCTAGTAGCTTGTTCAAACGGTAACGGTTGACGGGAACATCGCTAGCCGAAACGAGCTTGATCTTGGGGGCCGTAATCGTGTTTACGAGACGTTCAGTCTCGCCACACGCTGTTGCCGGTGTGCAAAGGTTCGTTCCGGTTGAAGGGCGATCCAATCTTAGCTGACGATTGCACAATAAAGCGTCTCTGCCTTGATCTTGCGGAGGCCGAGAATTCGCGGGTTTCAAGACACATTTGTCGCTCATGGAACTGGTTGCAACTGGGCTATATACGAGGGGTCACCTCGTCCCAAAATATACGTTGGGTCGTTGAATTATCGTGAACAATTGAGTCAATGAATCGTAAATAATATTCGTTTGGATCGAATTGTTAACAGAATTAAATAGATTCATCGGGAAGAAACAAGAGTCTCAAACCAAAATCTGTAGAGTATAGCGAGAACTCCTACTCGAGAACTCGTCCGTCCGCTTGGACTCTCGAGAGATCACTAGCATCGTTCTAAGTATCGACAAGTACTCGACGCGTTCGACCAGTTTTTCGCGTTTCTTCAATGTTCTGTTAACATTTTCCTTGTGGTTTTTACATAAATGTTCGTGGAAAATACTTCTGGTAGCTGTAAAATCTTTTGAACCTCAAGGTCGAGTGTTTACGATGATTTATTTACCTGCTATGTGTAACTTTTTTAAACTTTCTGAACATCTATAGACATCGGTTGTTGTACGCTGGAGGAAAACATCAATAAATTTTCATACAAGACATTTCAAACATTCCCGAAGTCCACTCGAAGGCACGACCTCAACGAGCAGCTTGTTCTAGCCTTGAAGGTTACATTTCCTCGTGTATCATGCGCTTTATGAGAGCTCTTTTTAAATGCACAATATTCCTTCCCGGGGTGTACTTGTGCTGCTAGGCGATCCACCCTGGTCTGGGAGAAAGAAGATTTATTTCCCCACCACCGTAGCTAATGTAAATCCGAAACCGCCTCGTAGGTACTGCAGAATGCACTCGGCTTTGTGTATCGCTGGATATATGTGCTTGCAATCCATCTCGCCGCGTTTACGATGCCATATTGGGCACGGACACCACTTCCCGGTTTGCTTGCGCGCCGCACATCGTCGGATTCCGGAGCGGGATCTGATCGGATGATCTTGCATCGTAGGCCCGAGCGACCGCTGTGAACCTTAGGCCGGTGTCAATCGGGCGTATTTCCATAATTCCATCCAGTCTTGGATTTGTCCTCCCTTTCCATCTCTTTCTCCTCAACGGGACTGTCCCCCGGCTCTTAGTCGTTCTTACTCGGTCGTGTACAGAGTTTAAAGAATTTGCATTCGGCACCGTTTAGGAGAGGCGTCAAGTGGCGAACCGCCGTGGCCCCTCGACATATCGGTATTAGTGGCTTGTTGTTGATTGGAAGCGTCGCTAGACGGGCCGAGTTTCCGCATTCGAATCTCCACGTCGCGTTCGATGAACGGTGAACTATCGATCGAAGCCGCTCGTGCGATGCATTTTTAAGCTCAATCAATCGTGATCGTGCCATTGTGCGGAGAGAGGCGATTTGCAAATTATAATTCCCGACGCTGGTGGTATCCTGTCCCGGTTGCATTGTGGCTCGGTGGCGTGGAAACCGTGCATCAGCTAGCTGTGATTCATGCCTCCACGTGCGATACATTCTACCTCCAAACTGCACTTGGAACTGGAAACGGAATGGATCATCGTCCTCGCGCGTCGTCGGAGTGGTGACCATTTTAATTATCATTCACTCGAACGAAACTTGCTGCAGTGGGAATTTTTATAAAACATCAACTGCAAGATAACACAAATGAAGATAAATTGCACCTTAAAGGTGCTCTCGGTGTGCGGCTGTTTTCTTGAAATGATTTGCATGGCAATGGCAATTGGATCCACTCTACATTGGTCCTGTCGTCGTCTCGGTTAGTTACGGCGATCGTCTTGTTTTCGCAGCAATATTTCATCCCTTGTTCAATGCTATCACCCTGCGCACCCGGGGGAATGATTTATGAAAATTAACTTAAGTGCAGCATAAATCAATTTCACTTTTGATACTTCTGCAAGTGCGCAGACTGCAACCGAACAAAGACACAGTCGAGTCGAAACTCCTTTGTGCGGTGTAAAGTGGTCTTCTGGTGCAGTTGCACACTTATCTTAACAATGCAATTCTATTCCATTACTCGCGTGTGCTCGTAGATGATGTTTTCCCCCTTGATGCAATGCCTAGAGTGAAGACTCAAAGAAGCGAACCAATTTGTCACATTTCATAGCATCGTTGTTTTTCCGCCAGAGTGAGTTTCCAGTTGTGTTCTGCTCGAGCTGTGACAAAATGGTTCAAAATGAAATAGTTGACAATATTGAGTTCGGTTTGTAAGCATACAAGACTGGATTTACTGATGAATGTAGTTTTACTCATTGAGTGTTTTCTTTATTCTTTTCTAACTCAAATTATACATTTAGTTTTGATTGGATTGAAATGTCTTTGTTTGAATCATCAAAGCTTTTTTTTGTTCTGTTACGATTCGTTTCCCTAAATACCTTCATCTTTTATTCCTACTTACCAGTCTCTTTTAAACCAGATTACATTTAATCCTTGAATAAACCCGTAATTACAGAACTTAATCATCGCCATAATACATTCACGCTTAGTGGAAGTGATGGATGGAGCCATCCCTGTAGTCTTTGACCTTCACCGTATAAACATGCTAATTTATTTAGCATTTATGAAGGAAAGGACCTTCGCTTATACTCCTTACCCGTTTTTTCGGCTCAAGTTACCAACACCATGCCGTCCCCGGGGGAGGGCAGCCAAATAGCTTGAGTGAGATTTAATTAATTATGCTGGGACGACGGAACATTCTCCCGAACCGCGGAAACATAATAATAAATATGAGCGCCCGGCCTTTTCTTTTCTCCACGCTAATTTCGCCAGTACTCTGCGATGTATACTTTTTTATTATTTCGAATTTCCCAGCTGTTTCTCCTTGGGTTGGTGCTATATTTCCTTCCTGTTGGGTTTCCATAGCAAGGCTCGGAGTGAAATCAGTTATTAAATTTGGTGTAAAAGTGGACCGACACTGTTACTATTTACCATTAGCGCAATCCATGCCAAGGCTGTTCAATGACGAATTATTATTCCTGAATGTTTTTCAAATATTTGGATACGTTTTGAGGTTTTGTCTTTCGTGTTGTTATCAAATTCAGTTAAAACAATTTGGTATGGAGTCTCCATGAGTTGAAAGATTTACATCTCTAAACTAACGATTAAACCTACTCATTTAAAGTGTTTAGAACATTCAAGGGTGTAGAGGAAGAACATTTGAAGTGTTTAGAAAAGTAAATCATAAAATTTTTATTGCACCTACAATTATTACATTTGCTCGCTTCTTTACGTTTTTTTGAGCCCCGTATACATAAAATATTTTACGCATTTTAAACCAAAGCACCATTGCTATGTTTGCTTCGTAAACAAAACTATTAAAACACTCATAAAGTACGGAACAGCCGTACAAGCACCGTTCAATCCTAACTCGTTACGAGTTACGATTAGTACGCCTGAATTTCGATCCGGATTCGGAATCCTTTCGTCCTGGAGAGTTGTAGCAGTGACCCTGAATCAGCCCCCCTCCCCGTCGGTGCTCGGTATGGCACGGAAACTATTAACATCTTATTAACCTACAACTAAACTACCTGCCACTACGCAGACGTACGGTCCCGTAGCCCCCTATCCGGGGGTCGATTTGGGCACGGAAAAGTTCTCCGCTCGACAAGTTGGATCCACCTAATGTTATGGCGGGAAAGTCACGAGGACTTGCGTTTGTTTTGGATTATTAATGACGACTCGACGGCTGCGAGACGTACACGCAGGGGGTACTCCAAACTTCTTTGTCATTGCATAAATCTCCTTCGCTCACTTCCTTCCTCGCTCTCTCGTATTTGGAAGATTTTGTGAAACCACCTCCGTCGAGACCGAGCTTTTTCGTGGCGGGAAATTGGTACCTTGAGTCACGTCCTTTCTTCGTTCTTACAAATCGCTCCTTGACCTACTACCTAGTTCTAAGTAGAACACTTCCTCACGGCAGGGTACCCCATTTGCCTTGTTTCAAGGTCTTCCTAAGTCCCTTTCTTTCCCGAACCCCCGACCATTTGCTACAAATCTTTCGCGCAGTCATGAAACGTAAAGCTCTCACCTCCGAAAACAGAACGAATTAGCAACCGCCAAAAGTGCGGTCGTCTGCTGATTAGCAGCGGCTCAATTCAAGGTTATCATGCGACCCCCGTCGTGGTACTTAACCGCTGGTCGTCGTGACGTCGTTAAATTCCGCGGGTAACGCATTGACCTAGTCTCCGCCAGAAGAACGGAGCGATGTTTTGAGCCGCGCCACGAACGGTGTCCCATTTTAGGTTGACCGCCGAGATGGATGCCTTTTGGTTTTGCCCTAGATTGTTCGTTGGTGGTCAAGCAAACAATTGATTGCACTTTTCAAAGTCCCGCGGTGGGTGTTCGGCTAGAGATCAGCTGATGTAACTTGGTGCACTCCCAGCGTCATGTGTTCCGCATTTCCGGCTCAGGTCCGGTGATGGTCCACTATCAGTTATTGACCTACAGATTAACGCTGATCGGTGGCGATCGTGGGACGTCGAACCCAATAATTTGCTGATCCCGCTCCTCCGGTGGATGGATTCATTTCTTGTACCAACACTGTTGTTCCGCTCGACTTTCTCTAATCTTGGAATGCCCGAGCAGAGCGGCCGGTAATGTAGTGCGGATGATGACTCCGATGCACCGGAGTGTAATCTCTTCAAGTGTGTTGAAAAAGTCGTACAATGTCAACAACGACCGCCTTTGCGTGGATGATGTCAGACGACCAGCTGCGACCTATCAAGGTTTGTTTGGATTGACTATTGATCGCCATCTTTAACGTTTGTTCGTATGTCCACGCTTTGTTGGGATTATTGGTCTTATTTATTTATACTTCTTTTTTTTTTGCAATACCGGATGACTCCCTGTGGATTTCTATCTCTTCCACGTTAGTCACCCGACCGGTACTCGCCCGATAAGATGGCGGAACCTTCGGTAAGCTCGTAGCGATAATGTTTTATTTCCCCATCAAACTTCAAATTCAGCTGCGGAATAGGATTAGTTCAGTTTGCCCACCCGCGTCAGAGGGTGTTGGTTTGGTTGGTTAGAAAATTTAAAGATGTGTGGCGCCCCACGAAAATGGTGACGGTCATTCGGTGACGACATCGCAGATTAGAAGGGATCGCCTGTTGAAATGTGGCACTGTGGCTGCAGATAACGATGGATGGAATCACGGGACCGGTGCTGAACACCCCCCCGACTCGACGACCCAGTTCTCTCGTTGCGGAGGCGATGTTTGCCAACGTTGAACCGTCGGTCGCGGGGTTTTGTATTTTTGTCACAACCCCGCAAGCCAACTTTGCTGCCACGCCACGCCGTCCCTGTTCCAAACGTAAACAGCGCACGGATTCCGATCCGATTCCGATAGGCGTGTTTCGGATCGATGATGTTCCGCAAAATTGCACTCCTGACCTGATTGCTTTCCACGGCGGGCTCGTGGAAGTATTGTTTACCAGCACAGTCAGCGCTATTGCATGCAGTGCAGTGTCGAGCGCCCGGATGCATTATTTGTTTGTAGTGCATGCACACTATCCTATCGTTTGCACTTTGGTGTGGTACATGGGAACGGGAAAATACAATTTGTTTGATTCACTACGCCGTTGTAGAGATATGTTGTTGACGCTGAACGCGCACACAAACAAATTTGCAGCACCATTTTCTACAGTACACTGTTGTTCTGGAATGTTTGTTGTCTTTAATAGGTAATTTAAAGTCTCTAATTTGAATGACAAAGTTTGTTTATATTATAGAAAAGATATAACGAACTAGAAGGTCACATCACAGACATCAGAAACTTTTCTCAAATTATTCAAATCTATATTTATGGTCTATATGATCTAAATAAATTCCGGATATAAGAAACTCACCAATTAACCTTTTTAATCCCCGATAAAAATAAGTTAAAGTCAATGAATATTAAAATTTTATAATAAAATAAACTTAAGCCACCGAAGATAAAACAATTTCAATGTAAAATAGAACGAACATGTGAAGTAGAAATAAATAAATTCGGTTGCCAAAATTTTCTCTCTTGTATTTTACTCCTCGATCGCATTTTATGACGTAAAAGAAGTTGTTATACGCTAATCTAACTAGTATGAACTGCTGCCTGAATTTTGAATTGAATTCGTGCCATTAAGAAACTATTTTACACGGCACGACATCATATTACGCCCTTTGGACATACCGTATGTCCTTTCTGGCAACAAAGAACCACTCATAAAGAAAGCAACATTTGTTCTACTTCCGATGCCAACTGTGCCAGCGACGACATTTCTCTTGTTCTGATCCGTTTCAGATGGACACCCGTCAAAACATGACCGGATTGTCTAACACGAGTCCGATCGAATGAAACCGTGCATTATATTGAAAGGATCGTGATAGCAACCTTTATTTCGGTTCTCGGATGCTGTTCATCTTAGCTTAGCTTAACAGCGGCGTTTAAGTCGACTGTTAGTAAACAGCGCTTGGCAGTCTGCCTACGTCGTCGGTTGCGCACGTGTGTGGCGTATGTGTACCACACATACGTAACTACGACTACCATTTTGGGAAACCGGCGAACGGGTTTAACGATTTGCCAAAAGTGGCAGCAATGCTTGGTGGTGACATTGACGTACTCTAGTGTCGGTGCAACCTCTAGCGCAAGAGGTTGCAGTCGAAAGACACTGAGACTGTGGTTTTTTCCTCACTTCTTCCATTCCTAGCGCAAAGAGGTGAAGTTCAAGGAATAGAAGGAGCTGCTGTGGAGTACCAATGGACCAGAACCAGGTTGCCGTATATAGTGAAAACGAACAGCTGAGATAAGTTAAGCCAACAGCGGAGCTGGAAGTGTGTTGCAGTCTTCGGTTGTCCCCTTATTCGGGAGGTTGTTGAACCTAGAGCATACGAGGAAATAGGGTGTCGCTTACGGATGCGTATGTTTTGAGGTTGCATCTTCGTGGGTGTAATATTTTTGAGTGTTGTTTCTTAGAATATTTATCTCTCAGTAACTTCCATTGAACTCATAGAAATTGAATTCCTGATTAAATATCTTTAGTTCAGCAATACGTTTTAGTATCTTCTCTCTTTTATGTTATTGGTCTTCATTGGTATATATTTTGACATACTGTTTCAAAACCTTATGCTTGTCGAAAATACTTGCTGTCTTCGTAAACGAAGAAATTCTATCGTTCATGTGTTAATCGGCAAAACGAAACGTTCACGAAAATAGAATCAACCAACCGTGAGGTTGGTACTGGAAACGGGCTGGGAATACTTCAGTCATCCACCCAGACGTTCGCGGTCCTTGCTCCGCTGGTCCGAGTACAAAGGGTTCACCCCCGGGATCGCAGAACGCTAGGTCGATGATTCACGCTCGTAGGCAACCGACCGTAAAATCCGCACCGTGAAAGAAGATTATGGTCCTCTGCTACGGTATGTGCTCCCCTTCGCGAAGGGACCAAAGGTCTGTGACACGCATGGCGAAAACTGTTGTTGAAAGCAATTGAACTGACTGATGGCGATGCCGTTGCGCCTATCATGCGCACAAAGAACTTCCACTTCAGAGGTAGAGAATGAGTTCCGGTCTTCGTTTTCCAACTTAACGTGCTCGTTGCTCAAGTATTTGTTGGGCCCACATGGGCGTTATGTTCTCTAGCTCAAGGGATGGCTCCTATCAAGAAAGGAGACGACATGCACATGCACCGGGAAGGACGCAAAGGCAGTCAAATGCACAACCAAGAACTTGACTCGCTGTTCCGATGGGTTCTTTCTTATCGCCCACCTTGGTTTCCCTTCCTGTTTAGACGTTCCCTTCGATTGGGGCATTACGCATCGGGAGTTCAATGCAGTGAGATTTTTTTCCCCTGTGGATGTAGAATTCATCCCAAAGAAACTGGAAATGAGCATCACGAATCTTTGTGCTAACTGGACACTCTTAGCTCACAGTAGTTCATGGAAATTGTGATGTTTGTGTAAACAAAAGGAATCCAACACGCAGTTCAATCTATTTCTCTTTTCCTTCTCCTCAAACCGTAGACACAATGTTTTGTTACAGATTCAGTGATCCGTAAAAGCGGGATCTGATTCAATCTTCGGGGAACGACTCTTTAGTCACACGCCACAAAGAATCGCCACCCCTTACCAGTCCTGGAAGGTACAAAGAAAGGACGCTTACTTCTTACTGCCTGTGACTGCCGATCCAGCGGGTGTGCAAGGGTTAACTGGGCACGAATCATAGTGAAAATGAACTGCACAATGGAGGAAAGTTGTGTGTACCCAAGTTTTGTTGGCTTTCCTGCACGCCTCGTTTGAAGTCGGTTAATTGCAATTGGATAACTTCTTGCCAGCCGACGGATGGCTTTGTTTGCGTAGCTGCCGGCTGGCTGGCTGGGCGCCGACATCGTCTTCGCGCAGTTTGACGCAGACGGGACAAGTGTGCGACAAGTGCAAATCGTTCTTCACTTGAGATGTGCCGGGAAATAGACTTCGCGGCGAAAAATCAGAACTTGGAGAAAAGGGTAATTAACAGTAGATGCAGGCAGGATGGATTCTGTCAGAGGGAAGATGAAGCGAGCAAACAAAAGTGGTGATACACAAACAGGACGCACAGGAAAGCCCTTCCGCGTCAGTAAACCCCCCGTCTCTGTTTGGTGTACACAGACACACACCGAACGACAACTGTTGACATTTTCTAGGTAAACGAAAGAATGGAAAGAAACTGGTTTCTTTTCCGCAACAGTTCAATCACACCGCTGCCAACACACCGCAATCATCGTAAGGAATTATTTATGACATTTTGTTGTTGTTCGTTCCTTTTTTTGTTTTAGTCGTCGTGTCGCGAATAGAACCCATAACCTGATAAGAAGTTGTACATTAGTATGGTCATTTGCGACAAATTGGTCAGGCAGGTTCTTAATAGATAACCGTTTCTGTGTTTTCTTTTTGATTGTATAACAAAGCAATATTTATGATTACTATTATCTACTACTTTTTTATGGACCTGGAAACTTTTGATTGGATTGGGTTGAATAAACTTTTGATGTTTACTGTTTTTTTGCAAGTTTTTTTTTCATTTTTGCTGTTTGAAAACTTTTAAAGCGATGAAATTGTATTCACAAAAAAGACCAGATCAAACCAAGTAAGTTCAAGTTCAAATGATTTCTTGTTTTGATTGTAACCGAATGTAAGTGATATAAACAATCTTCGTTGTAAAAGGTCACGTGCCGTCATCTACGTTCAAAGCCGTTCCAGATGAGAACGATGCGTGCCGTCGGCCAATTTGTAAACGCTTCCTTATTTCCTTCTCGTCGCCATATTTCTCCATCGTTCATAAAAAAGTACTCACCTTCCCCCTTCAGGTGGTAACTGTAATTCTAATGACAACTTTGACATAACGACGCCACCCCCCAACAAACCGACACCCATGCTTTGAGACCTACAATCGGCCGTTTGACTACTTGCCACCAGTTCGCTAATGGTTTCTTCTACCTTTTCTTTCTATTTACAGGTAAGGATCGGTTCGTGCAATAATGATGAATTGGACGTGGCGTTTGCCGGCTGAAAGGGAGATGTCCTGATAAACCCCCATTAGAGTGCAAAAACAATCAAATGACGACAGCGACCGTTCCAGACATTAGACCAAACCCGGATTGTCTGCCTATCGAGGTGCATTCGTAGCAAAAGGGGTTGAAGGGTTTTGAAGGGCTGCTTCGAGGGACACCTGATTCTTAAACACGGAAAACTTTTCCCGGAAAGTGTCGCAAACTTCGACAAAAGGGATCACGGTGTGAGCAGGAACGCCAGGGATCTCTCTCACACTCTCACTCTAGATAGACACTTTAGCTTCTCAAGATAAATGGCGAGGGTGTGGCATGCCGGAAACCCATCCTCACGCCATCTCTCTCCACCTTGAGCTCCAATTCTTGACTACCATCGTTAATGGAGCTCCGATGGAGTGGAAGTGAAAATTGCCACGAAATGTAACACGTGCCATGGCCCACGCTGTCGATGGCAACCAGTTGTTGGGGCACACTGGAAGTAATGGCATTAATTCCAGGTGTTTCTATAGCTTCATTCCTTGGCACCAGCCAGGCAGTGCTGATGTCTGTTCCCGTGGTAATACCAGCGATAATACTTGGTTGACGCACCTTTTGGGAAAATTCCGACGAGTGGGGGCGATTGTAGTGGAAAAGTTCCGGGTTGTGCCGATTCTCGCTGCTAGTTTCGCGCTTTATCGCTCAGCTTTTATTTAGAATTAGCAACAATACATGATAAAAATAAAACTCTTCTGTTTTCAGAAGCTAGTGGCATTGCAAACAAGATTTTATAAACTTTTTTTTTGTTGAACGATAAAAGTCCTCCGCTTGCAACGAAAGGAACTCACGAGCTCCATCGAGCTTTGTTGGAAACGGGAGCTTGCAAAGCTCACGGTTGGAGCTTTTACGCTCGCGCAGTTTAAGCTTACAGGGTGGTTCGGCGAATTGAGATCGTTTAAAAATTTTGATTAAAATTATTATTGAAAGTCTACCTCAAAAATAAAAAAAAAATAATATAAAGCAATACTCATGAAAAAGTATGACGTTCCCTTCTTTTGTATAAAAGCATATGCGAAAATTTTTGTCGTCGATTAGACATTTAGCTTCTATTAAATTAGGCTCCGCGTAGGACATTATGATCGTGGAACAGTGTGATCCACTATAGAAAGCTTCTGCACGACATACGGGATAAATCAGAACTGTCCGCTAGAATGGCCGGAAACAGCTCAGCAACAGCATAAACTCAACTTGACGTGACATGACGCGCTTAGCCCTCATTTGATATTGATTGCTCTGTTTGTCCATCAAACAGATTTATGATTAGGCTGACGGTCAGGGCAGGAGTGCACCTACCAGTGATTTTCCCAAGAATGAATAAAGATGTATGCTAGGTTAAGAAGTGACTGCCGATAAGCAGAATTTAATTGAATCATGGCGATACACTTCTTTCTCACCGATAAGGATTGGAAGCTGTGTGATCATGGTCACGTCATAAATTGATTTTCTTTTGAACCAAATCATTGTTTTGTACATGTATTATTAATCTGTTGTACAATTAGTTTAGAGTTACCTTTTTTTGCAGACAGTGCAAGTTTGTTTCACTTGCTATATTTGAAAGCTTGTAAACATAAGTCGGTAAATCTTAGCTGTACGCCGGTTCCAACCAGTTGTTATCGATCTCTTCCCATACGCTAGAAAGTGATCATCAACCATTTCGCTTTGTCCATGTGAGGTAATCACGATACCGGGACATTACCTTACCAAACCAATTGCGTTCAACAAAGTGAAACAGCACGACAGTTTGGGTAGACGTACAACTGGTTTCGTGACGACATGCAGAAAGCGTACCGGAATCTCGTGAGAATGATCGCACACGGTGGTGGTATTAAATTCCGGTCTATGAATTCATTACGTACGGTTGCAATTTACCAAATGGGGACAGTACAAACTGCATGAAAATGTAATTAAAAAACGAAACAACGTTTAAATTGCGCTCCAATCTCTCCTTAGCTTTGTCACATCGCCACTATCTAAATCACGGTTCGGGCCGGGCAGACGATGGAACTGAAGGTCACTTTACAAGTTCCGTTTCACAAATTGTCACGTGCTCCATGAGGCGAACTTCCTCTGGCGATCGTAGACTTGTGTTTTCGTCGCAACTGAACTGACCCTAACCGTGGCGCGAAGGTTAATGTAAACCTCCTAATGTCGAACCTGCCTAATGTCTGCATGATTATCAGTTGTTATTTTTCTTTTCACGGTCTTGAGAGCAAATTAAAACCAAAAAAAAAAACATATCGTTCGCAAAACGGTTCTTAAGGCCCAAACCATTAAGATGCCGCACGGTTCGGCCTACGGGGTTTCCTGTACTGTGTGATAATGGCACTTTCGATCGTATATGTCCGCGAACCAATAACCATTATTTATCAACGGCCTCACAAGCGCTTTGTCAAGGGCAAGTGTGTGTGTGTATGCATCGTTATTGATGAACTGATTTGTTTTGGTACCATCCAAGGTAAAGTGATATGCAGCTCATTTAATCTGGTTGGGTCGGCCTATGGTTTGGAGAGATGGGAGAGGACAGAAATTAATCAAATATCTAATCCGGAAGACAAGAAAATTGTCGCCAAACCTGATTCGCATGATCCGGCTTTCTAACGAGCTTATGTTTTTTTTTTAGATAAACTGGTCTCTACAGGCGATCGAGGATCATTCCATAAATAGCTTTATTTAGCATTTGCATACCGTTTGAGAAATTGATCAAACAGCCGATGGTTGGCAATGATCGACTGTTCGGCTGTGCTGGAAGACTCCCCAGTCTCTTCCACCGTTTGATGCATGAATGCACGACTGCTTGTTGAAGCCGACGACGAATGGTGACCAGATGCATATGGATGAGCGTTTTCCGTGTGTATGTACTGAGTTGATCCGGTCCATGGGGGGCCTCCCAGGAAGCGATCGGACGCCGGATGAAAACGCACTCATGCCGAACGTTTCCGACATTTGGATCACGTTTTCCTTGAGCTTGGCTTTTGCTTGGTGAGAATCTCGGAAATATGATTCCTTAGCTTATCGTTAAGGAATGTCACCAGAAAGCGAATGGAAATTGACATTGCGTTGGGTATGTGTTTTTGTTTGTAACAACATTGACTTCCGATCTTTTGATGATTCGCAGAATTTACTCTCCGAAGCTCATTCCCCTCGAAAAATTGGAATCGCAAAGAAACGGACTGGTGGAAACATTATCAAAAAAAGACCAAATATTTTGATATTCCGTACTGACGTCTTTTATGAGCCGCGCCTGTATCAGCTGATTTAGGCCTCTCTGGTCGGGTCTGGGTTGCGCTATTATTATTGTTATCGCCCGGGAAAAGTTGCGCTTCGTCCGTGGTGAGTTTAACTCGCGCGGTTTCAAACTGGCCGTTAGTCATTCGGGTCGATCCTGTCTATGAGCCTGAGACATGCCCTGCAGTTTCTGCGTGTGCATCTTAGCCTTACGTACGGTGCATCAACGAGACAATCGGGCTCGGGGCTGATAATTTCGACGATTGGTTTCTCCGGGAGTCATCACTAGTAGTGGAATCTGTGTGCGAACTCCACAGTTCGGAGATACCAAAGGGGCCCTCTATACAACTCTGGACGGTGTAGATTGCACACTGCATTGCAAACGGCCAGTGCCTGGTGCAATCGATAACCGTAACGTCAATCGCGCCATTCGAGGGAACACGAGAGATGATCTCCTCCGCGGGTGAGTGTGTGAGCGCGAGACGCCCAGTTCCCTCCAGTCCTCGTGTTTGTTTGCATCGCGATGACTGTACACGGTGCTCGCGCCGTTTCTCATCGTCGAGGACGGCATTGTGGTCGGCCGGCACTGTCCAGTTCCGCCGCAGTCTTGCGCCAGCATTCGACCGGGCGAGAACGTGCGGATCACTCGGAAACACGAAGGTCAGGTCCGTTCCGCGCGCGCGCCGTGTAACGTTCACTTTGAATTCAATTTCCATATCCGGCGCCGGCCAGGTGCGTGTGCGATGTTGGTGGGGTTTGGCGATAGTTTAGTTTTCGGCAACGCTCGACTGATCGTCGCGAACTTTTCGGATCGAGATCGAGGTCTTAAACGATTGTGCCATCATCGGTGGAGGAGGAGCTGGAGCTTTGCTCCGTGATCGTGGTGTTTAACTGCTCAGTTCAAACAACCAAATCAATCGGAATGTGAATGAAAACTTGCCGTTAGTTATGGTGTAACGTTGGGCTGAAGTTCCCCCACCGCCGGTTTTCAATCGCAAAAACGTGAAAGTGAAGTGTAATTTGAAAAGCTGGCATTTCTGCCAAACTTTGCGTGCCTACGATCGCGATCGTCAAGGTTGATGTGTGTGTGATGGTTGTCGCAGCGACCATTAATTATGTCCTCAAACAGCGTTAAACAAGCCGCCGCACGACCCATTCCGAAATCGAACACAGATGTCACGAAGTTAATTTTATTTGACTTTGCAAGATCTCAACGATCGTGAGAGGAATAAAGTCGGGGAATAAAAATACAACCTTTTGCGCAATTCTCAGCCTCAGCCTCAACCTCCTCCAGCTTACGGTGGTCGGGAATAAAGTTGTTTGTCACCGAGATGGAAAAGTACTACCGGATCGCGCAAAACCGTTGAATCATAGTGACGCATTTACTTTTACCTACCCGATAATTGATTGCTCGCTTCGTAATCGTTTATAAGAAGGAACGGAATACAGTTGTATCCCAATATACTAGGTTTTGTCAATTCATATTGAGAATGAGCACGACATCCGTTGTGAATGGAACACTTACATTTTTCTGTTGTTTTTTTTTACCTCAAATCTGTCGCGTTCCTCTGAAGTCACCTCGGAAAGCACTCAGGTTTCAGCATCCCAGGGAAGTGCTAATATGTGAAATGGTTTCTTACGCCGCGATGTCTTGTTTGGTTCCGTAAATTCAAACACTGCTCCGAAGGATTGCTCAAATAACGCGTCCACCGTCCGTTTGCCATTTTGGGTAGGGAAGCATATCAAAACAAAAAATACTTTACGAAAATAAACAGATGACGATCGTGGTATTCTTTGTTTTGGAGACATAGTTATGTATCCCCCACTGACGAAACGGCCATTTTGAGCGCCCGTTCGTTTCGCACTGTTTCCGACGTACGACGGATATTCCGAGGAGAACTTTAGGTCCCGGTTTCTTGAACCCCGGAAGCCTGATGTGATCGCCGAAAAACCGGTCCGATCGTCTTGCATCTTCCAATCGTTCCTGTTTCATAAAAACCGGTTCAGTTAGATAAGGAAGTGCACGGCGAAGCAGGTTTTCGATCGCAGCCTCAAATCTTTTCGAACAACAGAAAGATCTTCCAAAAACGATCCACCGGCGTGAGGTCACCCCGGAGTTGCAAATGGCCTGTATCCAAATGGCTTTGTATCCAAATACGAAGGTCATATCGAACATCCGAAACACGACGACGGTGTATTTGCTGCCTGCTTCGAACCATTCGATTTGGTTTTTGTGGATAAGGAAACCTGTCCGGGGGCGCACAGTAAAACGTTCACTAGCAGAGCTGGTCAGGCGTTAACCTTGCACCCGACTTATAGAGTGTTGGTTGCGCACGCTTTTAAATCTCCTACCGTGTTTTCATTTAAATGCAACATAAGGAGCGGCGTTCAGGTTGCCTGCCGGGAGAGGGAATCCCGTTCAAATTCCCTCCGAAGGTTTAGTAATTCCTTGACTTCACAGAACCGTGAGGTCAGTCTTGTGTGCGTCATTTAGAAGTGGATCAAGTAGTTTTAAAGTGAAATCAAATACGGGTGGAGAGAAAAAAAATCGTTTCGCTTTCAAGCAGGCCGTGCTGATGAACTTCTCTTATTTTTGTTGCGTGCATTGTAGCAGGCCGTGTTTAAACCGTATTCGCCGCTAAGAAAACATAAACTCCCCTTTCCCGGTGCCATTAACACCCAGTCGCGAGGGCCGCAATGTGACCGTCGTGCGAGAAGACAATATTGTGAAACGAAACTATCACTTCGGTGTGAGATAGTGCGTGGTTTTGGGTGCGCCGGAATAAACGGAGTTGCATTTGCTGCTTGGCTAAGAGACACATCCTCTGACCCCCGAGCACCCCCTGGTCGTGTGCCCAGCAACGCAGTATGCTCATCAATGCAATCCTGCGGGCATTGATCGTGCACTCGTTTCGCCGCCGGCGTCGTTCCAAATGTGCCCTGCTGAGGGCATTGCTCAGGATGGTGAACTTCCGCCGCTTCGGTCACTACCACCAGCGCTATCTGGCCTACCCGGCGGCAAGGATGGGACAAGGGTTCGGCAGCCCCGGAAGGGAGCAGCAGAATGCTGCAGTGGCACCGCAAATGGTCGTGCAAGAAGCTGCGCCGGAAGTGAATAGGGTCGAGGAGGAGCGACAGCGGCTGCGACGGCCACCAGTGGCTGCAGTGGAGCACCACCACCACCGGAATGGGGAAGAAAATGCCGGGATGGTGGAGCAGCAGCAGCAGCAGCAGCAGCGTCGCCGAAGGCCGATACAGCATCGGTTCCGGATCGTCGGCGAGGAGCAGTTCCTCCAGCAGGAGGGAGACATGCTGGTAAGAGCGGCGTCCGGAGCGGTGGGTGTTCCCCGAAGGGGGTTGCGTGGGAACAGCACCGAACAATAGCGGGGCATCGGCCAGATGTGTTGATGATGCAAAGACCATAAGCATCTCAGGCATGATATGAGAAATTGAGCAATAACTCAAAGCATAGGCATTCCGATCTTATCAATGTGTGTGAGAGAGACAGAGAGGGAACAAGAAAACGTGTAGACGATCGCAAAAGAACAGACCGATTACTCAACGACTGACAAGCGATGGCTCCAAGTCACCGTTTAGAAATTATTTCTAGTTCCAGTAGAATGTTTTTCTTACTGCACGAATTGCATCAGCTTTTGCTGCGTTCAGAAACCCGGCAGAAGGAACTTGTATAACTGTCTGCTCTCTTGCCTGGCGATAACTTACCAGAGGCTGATAAAGTTCTCGCCTCGCCTCGACACTCCGCGGAGGTTCCGAAGGTGTATACACTCCACCAGGCCAAGGAGGAGGCTTCAAATGGCCAAAGCTCCAACGCTAACGCCGATAACACTCGTGCCACGGGTTCACAATATTTACTTAAACGATTACGGCCCACACCAGGCGGAGAGCGCCTGGTGTGGCGGTTGTGGTGCGGTTTCAAATGCAAATAGCATCAGCATCCACCCTTGAAGGGCAGGTCCGCTTCGCGTGCGTTCGTTCGTTGGCGTAATGGATGTTGATTCTGATGGTTCAAAATATACAACTGGGCGGGAGGCTACTCATGACACTTCCGGGATGGGAGGGAGAGCTAGATTTAAGATTTTGCCGTGAATAAGGACGAGTGACCCCTTGGACACACGGGGGTCTCGAAGTGTCCGTTTTCGTTCTAAACGAAAAGGGTTGTGTTTAGGTACTTAATTAGCATCGACTGGGGGCCCGTTTGGGAAGCGGGGACTGTTGGGCAAATATTTTGTCCCATTCCGAATGTACTTTTGTTCTCCGAAAACGCACAAAAACGTCAAAGAAGATTTTTCGGTCAAATATTTATTTTCCCCTTTTTTGCTTCTTCTGTACAGAAATGGACCTCCAGACTGATGCCGAACGACCTCAAAACGCTGGTTACGATGAAAACGAACGGCGTCACGCCGCTACTGATCGCCTGCCGGAACGGCCACTTCGACGTGGTACAGTATCTGATCAAGCGGTGCCACGCGGACGTGGAGCAGGCCGGTTCGGTCATCTTCGACGGCGAGCAGATCGAGGGCGCCCCGCCACTCTGGTGCGCATCGGCCGCCGGTCACACCAACATAGTTAAGCTCTTAGTCCAACACGGTGCCAAAGTGAACAGTACAACCAAAACGAACAGCACACCACTGCGGGCGGCCTGCTTCGATGGGCACTACGAAATCGTCAAGTATCTCGTTTCACACGGTGCAGGTAGGTTGCCATAGGGACGCATTTCCATTTCCCTTACTCGTTACCATCAGCTAATTGACCTTTCCCCCTCCCTCTTTGATAGACATTGAAGTCGCAAATCGTCACGGGCACACCTGTCTCATGATCGCCTGCTACAAAGGACACTACAAAATCGCACAATATTTACTCTCGCTGAAAACGGACGTGAACCGGCGTAGCGTGAAAGGCAACACAGCCCTGCACGATTGCGCCGAGTCCGGGTCGCTGGAGATCCTGCAGTTACTGCTTCAACATGGCGCCACAATGGACGTGGATTCTTATGGTAAGGATCGGGGTTCGAGATTCTCCCGATGCTCAAAAAGAATGTTTCTAATGCGTCGCGTTCTTCCAGGTATGACTCCCCTGTTGGCCGCTAGCGTTACCGGACACCTGCCGATCGTAGAACATCTGATCAAGCTGCCGTTTGTGTCACGAGACGATCGCATTGCAGCCCTGGAGCTGCTCGGTGCCACGTACGTCGACAAGAAGCGCGATATGCTCGGTGCTCTATCGTTCTGGAAGCGTGCCATGGAGGACAGGTAGGTGGAGGCAATGTGCAAGCAATCGATTGCCGATCGTGGCATGTCAGTACTTATTGGGGTCTCATAATGCATTGCATCGGTTTCCCACAGATACAACAACAGTCCGGTTATGCCGAAACCGACGCGTGATCCGGTACCCGCGTACGACTACGTGCAGGAAGTGAACAATCTCAGCACGCTCGAGGAGCTCGTGATGGACCCGGACGAGATGCGCATGCAGGCCCTGCTGATACGTGAGCGGATATTGGGTCCGGTCCATCCGGACACGAGCTACTACATTCGGTTCCGCGGTGCCGTGTACGCCGACTCGGGTCGCTTCGATCGGTGCATCGAGCTGTGGACCTACGCGCTGTCGATGCAGCAAAGCATCCTGGAGCCGCTCAACCCGATGACGCAGTCGTCACTGCTGTCCTTTGCCGAGCTGTTCAGCTACATGCTCGGCGAAGTGGGCCGCCCGATCACACGCGGGCGCATCGTGCCACCGATCGAAACCTCCGACATGTTGGTCGTGTTCAAGAAGTCGATCAGCGAGGTACAGCTCGGCCAAAAGATGCTCGATCGAATGCAGTACCACGAGCGGGATCACTGTGCGCTCACCCGGGCGCTGGTCATATCGTTGCACTTGGCCTGCCTGTTGGTGCGGCTGCTCGACGAGGAGGAGGAAATGTGCACTGAGGAGATGAAACACCAGATCCTGCAGGCGTTGTACGATCTGGTTAGCTTAAAGGTAGGTGTACCATGGTGAGCATCAAGTAAAGGAAACAATATTATCGCTACCCTTCTTTCGGCCCGCCTTTCAGATCGTTTCGAAAACCGGTCAGTCGGCACTTCATCTGGCGTGCTACAAAGACGCAGCCCTCGTCGGACGCTATCCAGTGTGTCAGCTTCCATCGCCACGGCTAGTAAAAGCCCTGCTGCAGGTCGGCGCCGATCCAAACGCACAGGACGACAGTGGCAACACACCGCTACACATGGCTGCTCAAACACGACCATGCCCGGCCAGTTTGGCACAGGTTCTACTAGAATATGGTGCCCATTTGGTATGTTTTACGAGTTAAACGTTAACTTCACCATCGTACTCTATTTATTAATGTTAACATTTGTGAATTTCTTCTCAACCCAAAAGGATACGAAAAACGTCGATGGTGATACGTTCGAGACGCTCCTGCAAAACCAGCAGCTACACGAGCTGGTCAACCCGATCAAGTACACCCGGCTGTCCTGCTTGGCCGCTCGTGCCATCAAGCGTTACGCAATCAACTGCCAGGATGAGATTCCCAAGTGTTTGTTGGCGTTCGTCGATTCGCACTAACACCAGCCTTCTAGCGACGGCTGCCGCGGTTTCCGTTCGTCCTGGCGGTAGAACCGGCTAGCCAGTGACCGCGTTATGTTGCCTATACTTAGCTAGATCGAAAAGATTCGTGAGCAAAGGACGCTTGTCTAGGGGCAGGAACTGTTATTATCGAACGTTTTTAGGGGTTTAAGGCACACAGTGAAAGAGAAAATGATCACGAGAGAATTTATTGACTTCAAGCAAACTTGGGTGCAACTGTCGCCACCATTTCGCTGCCATTTGTGTAAGGAGGAGGGATAGGAGAAGAAAACAGAGACACACTTTTCCCCCGTTAACGGTTGCCAGAGCAAACTGTTTCATTTCACCGGAGTGTCGCGGACAGTCGATGCGAAAGAGGACCCGGTTACACCTCTGTCGCTATCGGGCCTGCAAACGTTCCGATGTTCCGATTGCGATGCGATGAGCCACTTCCATTTGATTCCGAACCACTCTCCCAAACTCCGACTTTGCCGACACCGACGATCAGCCAACGATTTGAGCGAGCATCAAAACGATTTCGGAGTGATCCTGTGACACGTCGGATTGGTATCAAAAATGGGACAAAACGATGGAGGTGGTGTGTGTATCGTCTATTTACTGTTATTGTTTAAGTATCATTTCCTATATTGCCCTCCTCGGAAGAAGGAATTTCTTATTGGATGAAGATCACTAGAGATTTCTATGGAGCGCGCTAGAGCTTTTCGGTGGTGTTCAGAAAATTGGTTTCGTTTTGTTCTCCCCATTTTTTATCGTTTGATAGCTAGGAATGTAATAAATTTTATCGTAAAATAAATATTAAAAATGATTAGGAAAACTTTGTGAACAAAGCAGGAGGTGTACAATCGTTGAATGGCAGGACCGGAGTAACATGAAGTTCACAGGCCGTTATTGTAATCTGCAAGAGAAGTTGCGGAAAATTTGGTACTAGTATTGCACAGGTTTTCCAGCACTCTAGTGGAGGATTGGGCAGTGAAATTTTATTTCGTTCATATTCATTTTAAACTAAACCTGCGTTTGTTCAAGTATGCTTTTTCGGTAGAGAATTATTGGGCAAAGTTTGAAGTACGACCGATTAGCAAAGGAAAGTATTTTTGTCGTACACGAACGACCGAGGAGGTCCGTAGCAGCAAATAAGCAGCGAAATGAGCCGGAAATTTTTGAAAGTTGACACGACACTTTCAATATCGAACTCGTAAAGTTGTTAGAGTAACAGACAGGGCGTTGATCGTACGTTAGAAAGGGGCAGGATAGAATATAACCGTAGTTTGATAGCGTTCATCAAACCAATCATCTACCAATCAAACTCTAGCGATTGCTCCAGCCGGATTATGCTAAAGTGTGGCCGGAGTTTCGTATTGATACTGATTTGTAACCGTGTGATAGCAACGAGAGAAAGGAAGAGTCCGAGAGGCATAAGTACGCGATCGCGATCGAGGCACGTGTAATGCGTTCGTTTTTTCTTTGGCGATAGCGAAAGTATCTTCTTAGGTTCTGCTTTTTCTGAACTTTAGCCTATAGTGAAAGTCTAGTTGTGTAAGTGCAATCCAATAAAGAATGATCCCTCAAACATTATGTAACGTGTTGGTGCGTGGGGATATGTTACTGAAGCGTTAAAGGAAGGAATTTCATAAAGTTTGATCGAGGGCAGACGATAAACCGATTTGTGGCGTATGCGCTGAAAGAAAGATACTAGGAGAATAGTGTAGACAGTTAGTGCAACATTTAGGCTCGTTTATATATTTTCACACTAGCGTATTGCAAATCTTTATTTTAGAGTTTACTAGTAACTTGCCGTGCTATACAAAAAGGTGTTTTAAAATATACTTCCTTTTGCATATATGTACTCAAACGCTAAAAAAAAGTTTGTAGCTAAAGGTGCAGTAAACCTTCCACCCCATAAGTGATACTTCTTTTGTCACAGTGCTTTAAAATTAATCCTTTTTGGAGGGAAAGGAATGAATAAAGGAAAGAACAATCGATACAATGGCAAATGGTTGGAAGAAATTTACGGCACTTATCATCCCATCGTGGTGTAAACTTATCACAAAAACGAGCAAATGCAACAAGTTTACGATGGCAGCAAAGGGTGGGTAATAGTAATAATAAAAGTTTAAATTCAAAATTAGAATAGATTGTTCGCTTGGCCAATAGGAGAAACCCTAGCGACAGAATACATAGAGAAACCATAATTTCCACTATTGAAAAACAAAACGAATAAATAATAGTGAATTACAAATTAGGAAAAGATCAACCAATTGAAGCGAATAAAAAAGCCTTAACCCAAGGGTGAGTGCAAATCGAACCTAATCAAAAAGGATTTTCAGTAATATAACTGAAAATTACTTGATTACGAAACAGTATCGCATAATTAAATGTTATGTTATTTGAATTTACGAATAGCAAAGTGGAAAAGATCGCGTTGTATCGTTGTATTTCACCTGCTTCCGATGACATTTTGACCAATATTATGTACAATCAAGAAGAGTAAAGGTAATTAATTTGAATATTTCAATTTTTTGCTTCGAGGATTAAGTTAAAATTTCCGATAATTCAAGCAACCGATACGATGTAAGCTGCTGTTTGCTGTAACAGCGTATGCATGAAAATATTGTCCAGAATATTTTCCACCGGGTGAGGTTCCAGCAAGAAAAGTTATTTGTTTATGTTTGATCAACAGTGATGCGAGACGCCTTCTTCCAGATAAATTGTACAAAGTTATAAAATGGCGATCCGAAAACTACTGCAGTACGATCGTAATGTGTTGCGGCGTTCATTTTCAACCGACCATCGTCATTGTCGAAGCAAAAATGAAACGAAATTGAGTTCGTACGATTCCTACCCCGACTCGATGCTTCATCCGATGGTGAAAGGCACTGGGGGCTCATTCAAGTGGGATATTACCGAGCCGGCCAAACTAACCCTATACAAACTGAAAGACTTTATTGACGAGTTCACCGGTGGAGTTGCAGTCAGAGAATCTCAACAAAAGGTAAACGAATTGCAAAACAAAGTTAGTGGGCTGCTGGATAAACGCAGCAAGACCGAGCTGAAGCTTTTTGAAGTTAAAAAGAAGGTGACTGATGTGAATGCTGCCCAGCAATCTGTTTCGCGGGACGATATCAATTATTTTGACCTCATCCGCGAGGAATTTCTGGTAAGTAGCTAGGAATGGTCAACAAGTCGATCCTTACGAGTGCTTTCAAATAAAAGAAAATTTTCTCTTCCAGCTTAAATCAGAAAAACAGAACATTGAAAACCTGTTGGAAGTGCTCAGCCATGAACATCAGGTTTTGTTGCTCCAATTAACACATGCTCTCAGTGACGTTCATGCAAAGGAACGGCAAGAAGTTAACAACATGAGAGTCATTAAATTGTTTCTAACGATCGTGCTGGGCATCGCCGGCTTCGCAGGTAATGCCGGCTACAACCATTACAAGGATAGGAAGGTCCAGCAGCAGCTAGAGGTATTAGTTAAGTATGTGGAGGGTGAAAAAGCACGACAGGGAAAAACAGGCGAATCATGGGGCAGTTATTTGTACCGACAGCCGGGCCGATTTTATCGATACATGTTTACGAAGCAACGTTGACGGATGATGTACCATTTGATTCCATAAGTGCCACAAAGAATGTCGGTTGTTACTCGCCGGTGGTTTGTCGATTTAAGTAATAAAACCCAAATGAAATATGAAATATCAGTTGAATTGGAACGGCATAAGTGTAATTGAGATGCATTTTCAAGCTATTATTCACATTAACTGCATCTCGTGCAACCTTAAATTTTAAAAGGTCCGGAATTGAAAGCATTATAGCGTTTATTTTGTTTAATTGTTGCACTTTGATAATTTGTATTCATAAATTGCAACTATGTAATTAAAACAAACTCCATGTTAACGTTCGAATCAAACATCTTTGACGTAATAGAGTTCATCTTCAATAAATACAGTATTTTTCACCGGGGTTTATTTTGAAAATAGCCGGTGTTGACAGACTGTCCGTGACAAAACAATTTGCAAACAAAATAGAATATGTGATATTAGCGTAGATAAACAACAGTGCTTACGAAAATTTGCATTTTAAAAAGGCATTTCAACAAGCATTTAACGTGCGCCGATTGGTATAACGAATTATGTTTTCAAAAAGGATTGTAATGTGCACAGCACATAGCTGGAAGCAAACACCGCTAGGAACAAATTACATCATACTGGTACGCACGTTTGCTGATCGAGCCAAGGCAATCGATACCCCAACTCAAGAGAAGGAATCCTATCAATATTATACCATTTCGCCGGAAGATGGCAAACCAAATTCCACCCAACAATCGTCAGCAAATCTAGCTTTGCGCCGTATCAGTTTGATCGATCTGGCCAAAAGTAAGCTGTACGAAGCACAATCGTTTTACGACGAGTTCAGCGGCATGAGCGAGGTGAAAATGGCCCAGAACAAGGTGATTGAAATACAGGACCAACTGCAGCTGGTGCAGGAACGCCGGCGCCACATTTTGCTTGAGCTGACGCTGGTTAGGAAACAGCTGCAGGATATCCATATCGAGCTGCAGAAAGCGACCCGCGGTGAACATCGCTACGTGGAGTTGATCAAGCAAGAGTTTGATGTAAGATCACTTGTCGGAATTGGCATTTGGGCGCACTGGCATAACAGTTATAAATTCTTACCATTCCAGGTGATAGCACGAGAGAAGGAGAAAAATCAAATCTTTCAAATCATCGATCAGGAGGAACGGGAACTATTCTCGCACTTGACGGCGGCCGTGAAAACTTCGCATGAAAAAGAACGAACGCAGGCTAACAACGTGAAGTACTGGTCGATCATCGCTTCCGGAGTCGGTGCTCTGTTGGGTATTGTGGCCACGTCTATCAATTACTACTTTCGCAACACACAGTTCGAAACCATACGGAGGGCGGCAGAAGAGAGCAATCAAAAGTTGCTGGTTGTGGAACAAAAACTAAGCAACTTGGAAGCGTCCTTGGGAAAGATGAATGTAGAGTGGAACCGCTATTTGGTCGCCAAACGTGTAGCGGAACAGCGGTTGGTAACGCGACCGATAACGGAATCGTGGGGAAGTTACCTTCGCCGGCATACGTCACGATTCTTCCGATTTTTCATACCGAAGGCGTAGTAGTTTTATCCTTTTCTGTGTGGTAGGTAATACAAGAATTTAACAATGATTTCTATTTCCTTTTTTATAGCATTGTTTTCTTTTTCTCACGAACATAAGAAGTTAGCCAAATAATTATTTAGTCGCACCGTTGGTGGCGAACTTATTCAGAAAATTTAAAAATACGTCTATATATAAAATAAAAAACTTATTCCTCTGTTTTCAAGTCATTAAAATTTATATTTTGTGCGTATTAAGGATAAAATAAGGGGCTTTAATTTACATTTTACTTCTGATGTACCTATCTTTAAATATCCTTATAGTATCTTCAAATATCCTGGTAATTTATCCGTATATCCCCACCCTTTCTGACCATGGCCTACTACTATTATGCAATTTTGTTTTCTTTCATCCGCATTGTGACATCAAGTTGAGATCAAGTCGGAACTAATTAATCTGGGAGATTTAATTTACTTCAAGCTTCTTTCACAGATTGTCCAGTCTCCCTTCCACCTTTCCAAATGAACTAATCATTCGAACTCCCACTGGTTGCCTAACGATGAATGAGTTTCATTAAATAAAAGCGGACGAAAAACAAATTTGATTCACCTTGCCCCTTGTCGCCGTGCGTATTCAAAGACACTACAATGTGGCGCTGGAATGGTTCCTGGAAACGCATGGTGAGTCTGCCGGACTATTGGTTCAATTATTGTCCTCTCAACCCTTCCCCGGTTAGCGTGCCAAAGTCTATAATTGACTCCGAAGTTTCGTAATTTCAAACTCCCCGTTACAGTGAGACGGACGTGTAGGTGGTGCCGGATAGTCTGCAACCTCTCTCAAGCAAGAAATGTTTAAGAAAAGTGCCCAGGGATCCATCTTGAAGCGATTAAATTCAATTTCCGCCCTTCCATCACCGTGCCAAGTCTGGGCAGGGAGTCACAATTAAAGTTAATCTCATCACAGTAGGCGATTCCATTGCGTGTGGATTTTTCCTTCGCGACCGAGACGGAAGAGAAAAGAAGTTTTGCACCCGTTGGTTGAACTTTGAGCACGTGAAATATCCGTTGATGGTGTTGTTTTTGTTCCACTGAGAATTTATTCCAAGTGCACCTTTAAACCGTCGTCCCCAGAAAGTCGACGGTTCCCGTCGCCGGTGGGTTATCGTTAAAGTTTACGAATAGGAAAAACGTCACAAGCATAATCCCGGTTGCCATCACGATGCCGACCACCAGAAAGCAAAGTGCAAGGGCAATCACGGTCACAAGTAGCACGGACATTCGCCCTCTGCGATGGAGCAGGAGTTCCAGCTCGTCGAACAGATCGAGTGAAGCCGGCCCAGGCTTGTTTCCACCATCCGGGTCCATCGAGGATGTTAGCTTGTGTCGGAGATGTGACATTCCATCGTGGCAGAACGGATTACGTTTCATTTCACAACCTTTATTCGCTTCGTTGGCAATCGGACGACATAACCTAGCGGTATGGAAATTATTGAACAATTAGTACCCCATTCTAAGGTCTTGTAGCTCACCGGTGACAGACCTCTAGACACCTGCACTTTGTATTGTTGCCTATCGCTGGGTCGACGATCCTGGCGTGTCCGGTACCGAACCCGGCATCGAGAGTACTGCCACAAGAACATCGGAAACAGTAGTAGTAAACAAATATTCGCCGTCTACTACGATTAGATTAGAAAGCGGCGGTCCATAATACGCTGTATAATACGGTCCCTCATTTGTTCGCTCCCTTCCGTTTGGTTCGCTCTCGCCAAATCATCTCGCTCGCTTCCATTCCCGCGGTGGGTCAGTTTTGATCCTAGGCCTTCACTTGCATGCCCTTTCTGCCATCCTTTCCCCCACCACCCCGCTCGTTTTCTTATCGACGTCTCAGACTCCTTCACCGCTGAGCTGTAAACACACTTGATAAGCGGGTTTTGGGCGCCGTAATCACGTTTTGAGGCACACATGTGCAGAAGCGCAACAAAATCAAACGAGACGGCTTTAATTTGATTGCCAGTAATAGAACAGTAGTCGTTGGAGCTAAAAATAAAATTTTTATGGCAAAATTGATATAAACTAAAATTTAAACAAATTAACGGTTATCGTCTTACCCTTGGAAAGTTTTCGATGAGTTTTCCAACCGTCTTATGTTGTACAATTGCCAATCGATAAACAAAAGTCTGGAGTAGTGTTCTGCCCCATGGGTAATTAAATAACCCCCCAAAAGGAAACCTTAGAGACAGGTTATCTTCAAAAACATATTGATATGTCCATGAGGGTTGTGTTAAACACAACAGCCCCCCCCCAGTTTGTCTGGTAAATAAGACGCACAAAAAAACGGAAGTTGATTCGTTCTGATCGACCCTCCAATAGAAGTAATCGTGTAGCGAAGAAAATTGTTGGAAAACAAGGAATTTGTCTTCGGCAGTTCCGAACCGTGTTGAATTTTGTTTTACCTTGTCAACCCGTTGAGTGACAACCCGTAGAGCAAGAAACAAATACGTTTTCCAAACATTTACCATGACGCCCATGGCGAAGAAAAGGGAAATTTGTAGCAAATAGTAAATAGGGGGGAGTATAGTGTTTTCGTTGGTAAAATGCGTAACACTCGTCTGTGACTCATTGTTCTTGTCACAAGGGCAAACTAAAGTTAAATGTTTCAACAAAATATACGAAGAGTTATGTCATCAAAATAGGCAGGCAATTTGATACAACTTTTCGTAACTTTTATACGTTTTATCACCCGTACATCATACTTTGACAAAGATTCAAATTAAAGGCAGAATACACCATCACCATCATTCCCGTATTATACTGAATTGGTTGCCTCCATCATCATGAAGATATAACGACGAACCGATTTAACACCAGTCGACGACGAGATATGAACAATAAACGATATTAAAAACCAACTTGATAGTCCATCATAAAAATGGAGTTAAATTGCGTTCGACGAGGATGGGATTCGAACCCACGCGTGCAGAGCACATTGGATTAGCAGTCCAACGCCTTAACCACTCGGCCACCTCGTCGCAGTTGAGGAGGGGGAACGTATGAACGAACAGGCTCGGTTTACCCTACGAGAGCCCACGGGATGATGGCGATGATCTACCTGATCCGTAGGCCCGTCCATGGTCGCACCGCATCTCGAGGTACTGTTGAGAAAGATCGAAGCCCACGATAGGCGTTTGAATACCCGAGCATCGGAATAGACGCCGCAGGTATGCGGAATGGAATACTTTTGTTGTGGCTGGAGCGCTTGACCTGCTTGAAAGTATGACACGAGAGATGCATACCTAAACCAAACTGCATTTCTGTTCCCAATTCGGGCGGTCAATAATTGCGCCCAATTGCCGGCTGCCGCAATGTGTGCCGGCTCTGGCCGGGGAAGAGACAGTTTCCCGCTCGGAGCACGCGACGAATTGGGCGGTGGGTTTTAATTGTTGGGTTTATTTAATTAAATTTCACCCTAGAAGGTAATGCGAACGAGGGCGAGCGTAGCCGACGACCTGAAGGAGATGATGTTGTGTGGTTTCGAGGAAGTATAAGCACCAGAAAGAAAAAAACAAGCACCGTCTTGTCCGAGGCGTGATGCCGGCACAGATGGATATAATCTAATTTGCCTGTGTACACTTTATATAACCGATCGAGTTGTAGAATTGAATGAATAAATAATTTAATTCAATTGGTAGCTCATCCAGGGAGGGAGGGCTGTCATAACTTTTGTGGCCCTTAAAACATTTACTAACCATTGTAGATGATTGCATTCCACGGGACACGTGGACTATAGTTTTTTCCAATAAAATTATTAGAAAAAAATAAAAAAAATATTCTAAACCAAAAAGTATAATCTATGCTAAGTCACATAAAATAATGTAAAAAAAAAATTTTATAAAAGGAAAAAGAGTAGTTTTGATGATTTTTATGATTTCTCGCGATCAAAGTAGGCCACGATGAGCCTCATGTTTCCCGCAAGAATATTTTATTGACATGAAAGAAAATTCCTCCACTTTTCGGAACAAACAAAACGCAACGATAGTGCGGACTACAGCAGAAGATTTATATATAATATCGCTGTCCCCAATTTTCCCAAACCATCGTCTGCTAAAGTGGGCAAGAAAAACACAACAACATCCCAATTGCCAAAATCATGAAACCGTAAAGATAAACGGCCCCATTCTTCCCCGACCCGGAACTGATTCGTCTTCCTCATACCTCGAAACGGCATGCTTCGCCACGCCGTCAGCAATTCTTGTTCACAATTTTCCCCCACGAAAAACAAATGCGTCGTATAGAGTTTCCCGCCATTCCGTCGGGACACGTCGGTTTTACGGTATCAGTTTCCTGCCGTTTATTCAGGGTTGGCTGAGGAAGAAAAAATGTACACAGACACACACGCACACACAACGTACAACGTGACTGTGTTGGAAAATTGGTGCTTTTGTTTTTGTTCTAGTCCTTCGTCTTCGTATCGCTCCCCAGGGAAAACTTGACCGCCCTTCGTGAAACGTAGAACGCGTGGAATAGTTTCACTTTCGGCGGGACGTTGTCCCCATTGTTGCTCCCTTGACCCCAACCGAAAACCTTCATTACTGGTCTCGCTGGTCAATCGTCCATTTTCGTCCCTCTTGAGATGCCATTACATCCATAGTAGGAAAAACTGTTGCCACGCCGGAAAACCGTTGGCGCAGGAACGGGATGCGGAAAAATAAAGTTTCCCCACCCTTGCCGCTATTTTTTCCTTGGCTCGATCCTTCCGGACGGGAGGGAAACCAGTCTGTCTGGAGCATCGGATGGGGTTCGGGTAGGGCCCACAACGACGCCAATTCAAATGCCATTCTATGTCAGACCGTTTTTTTATGCTCGCCATACTCGAAATCAACCTCATGCTAGCTCGTTCGCTCCAACGGGGCGTCGTGCGGCGTAGCATGATGACCTCACTTTCTGGTTCACTTTCATCGTCCGGAACACGGAATGGTGCGGGGACTGGCGGGCCGTACAAAAGTACCGAGCGCACTGGGACGCGCGTTTAGTCACAATCTGGCGCTCGAACACAACACTCGCCCTGTGGTGGACGGTTCTCGGGGATCGCTATCGTTGTTGGGAGTGTAACGAAGATAACGGCCACACTGGTGGTCTTTAACGGTGCAGTGGTTGTGGTCAAACGATCATTCGAATTAGAGGTGCAGCGTGACGTTTGGATGCAGATCTGCATCGATCCGCCCGAACTTATTATAAGTGATTCGATCAACGAAAAGTGTAGATGCGTCGGTGAAGAAATAAAGTGAAGAAGAGCTTTCACAGAAGAGTTTAAAAAATTCTAATCAGTGTCCGGAGTGATCCTCTAGTAGATCATCAACATCACAGCAGTTGTGCGTGTTCAATTTGGAAAGTGAAATAAATAGACAAACCATCCGTCGTAAAACAGTGCGTCAATCATTAAACCGTTCCCACGCGCCGCTTCATAAAAACATATTCAAATACCGATCGCCTCCAAATGGCTTCGAAACGATCGCGTGTGATGTCACTGCAGTCCTACCTCCTGCCGCTGGCGGTGTTTCTCCTCCTGACCGGAAGTGCGGTTCGGGTGCACGGAAACACTTCATCGGAAAACCGAGGGCTCGGTACGGCGCAACATTGCACCGATTTTAACCCTCAGAACGCGCTAGACATTGAGCAGGTGAGCGTTAGGGAGCGTCGTTGCGTTAATAGCTTCTAACTATGCCTCGATTCAACGCCCGGTCTATGGTTCGATGGAGATAAAACATGCCGTTGGAAAGGTTGCTGGCTGTTGCGGATGTTAAATTAACTTAATCAATTTCTCCCACCGTCAACAGGCTATTGGTGCTGTTTGCCAGTTACCCGTAGCATCGGTTTTTGTTGTTGACGTTGTTGCCCTAACGTGATGCTCTGATGCTTGATGGCGGAATGGAAACCCTATCTTCCATCGCGCCACAGCAGATGATTTATTACGCTTTTTTTTCTCGGTCGATTATGACCCGGTGTGGCGTTCCCGCCGTTAATTGATAGTGTCTCTTCATTGGAAACTCTGGCGGAGCGCCTTGAAAAAATACTGTTGACTTGCATTTCCGGTGAAATATGGAAAGCCTTTTTAAAGAGCTCAGGGATCGACGTTTTGTTTGCATGTTGAATCAATAAATTCGCCACTTGTTTTATGAATTTACAGTATTGATATAAGTGCCTCATGAAGCTAAAAAAAAAAGTGTTCGTGCGGTCATACTAACACATCTCAACTAGAATGAAGTGCCACAATTCAAAATACCGAATAATTGAGCCCGGTATATTTTACTTCCTGCAAATTGACTCACCGGTTATTATGTCTTTTATTTTGTAAAACATAACTCGCCTGTTTGAGCGATCATTGTGGTGATAAGACTTGCATTTGTGTGTTTGCACTACTCAAATGATTTTTCCATGCGATCACCAACCGGTTTGATCAGTGCATCAGAGCGTCATAAAACGAATGTACTTTTAGCTACGATCAGCGTTCTTCAGCTGTTGATGTAGATTTTATTGCAATTTAATACTCTATGTTTGATTTGTGCGATTGTTAGAATTGGAATACGTGATCGGTATATACTCTCACTGACGTAATATTCATGGCTTTATTCTACACACATTGTGGATCTTGCATATTTTTACAAACAAAGTAAAGTTTTTAATGACAGTCGCCACCAAAAGCAATAATTCAAAGGAAACTAATTTTAAAGATGGGATTCATTTGTGCTAGGAATGTTCGCAAAATGAAATCATCAGGGTGCCTTGAGTGTTTAATGCTTTATCAATCGGTGAACGGCTTTGACGGGGCTTGTGTGGCCAGCACCACGGTCCAAAAGATAGTTTCAAATTGAGCTGTCCTCTGTTGACGGCATTGATGGCCTCGACTGGAAATGGATCACCACACCATCGACATAAAAGCATCCCCCATCGTACGCGCGTTGGCTCGTTCGACCCTTTGGTTCGATTCAATTAACCCCAACGAGACGACCACGCTGTGAATGAATGACGCGCCGAAGGTGTCGGTAGGTCGGCATCTGAGTCACGGCTTGGAAGCGGAAAACTCGCCGTAACGATCGTCGGCTCAATAAAACACGAGCGTACCAAACCGTATGCTGGCTAGGAGTAATTGCTGGGAAACTTATTTCTTACTCTAGCTGTGTGTTTTCCAATAGATATTATGATAGTCCTTGACCAGCGACAACTGAGAGGAACTACTAGTATCACATTTTACTATATCGTGTCTCATTAAAGTTTATGATCAATGGCAAAAATTTATATTTCCGCGCCTATAAGATCATTTATTGTTCTCTTTTCTTTACCATTTTCTTTTCATTCCGAGTCATATTTTTCGCGTGAATGTTGCTTTTCGAGTATTGTGTCCTTTAGATAAAATTAAATTGTTGTCAAATATAAAACTAGAATTTGTGCAGAACTATTGTGGTACAAAAAGGTCACAATTAATTGATGAGAACCGTTAAAAGAAACAAAAGTAGCTTGAATTGAAATGTAGGTAAAACTGAAGCAAATTTTGTCAATTTTAAAGTTATAGAAAACAATTGACGGGTTAAAAGATGATTAAAAAAAAAATTCAAACCGATAACATTCTGTAAAATCACCTTTGAACTCCATGATACTACTTTACAAAACGTATCTTGTGAATTCTGATAAAAACTAAAACATACCAATATTGGATCAAGGGTAAAATTATGTACGCAAATATATGATAATTTCTTGCATTAGTTGATCCATTTGTTACATTGATATCGTACATTCAATATCATTTAATTTGATTATTGAACTCTTTTAAAATTTACAAAGTAAATACTAAAGGCTCGTCATTACAGTTCTAACAAGTATTGTTTTCTGTTAGTTTCCTAGCAAAATATTCTTGTTCGTTTGGTTTGTACTGGCTGAGTTATATGAACCCTGTTTTCTTCGCAGATCATGGGCATCTGGTATGGCAGCGAAGTAATCACCCACGATGGCCGCGATGAAGGAGAAACGGTTTACGATTCTTGCATAGTGATGCATCTGGCGGATGTGACAAATTCGGTAAGCAATTGCTGATGAGGATGTTTCAGCAGTGACGTCTTTTTTCAATAAAAAATCCTTCGTTCCTCTCGTGTAGACTCCTTCAGCGTTTGATCAGTCCATGTACTCCGGTCGCGGCGTGGGATCTCCCGGGTCGTCCAACTACGAACCCCGGTTCGCGACCTCGTACGGGTACGGATCGGGTGTGGACGGCCGCGGTGGCTACCCTTACGACCAGCAGGGGGGGGGACAGGGTCAGCTGTCCAACACCTACCGGAACCGGCAGTACGCGATGGCCGGCCAGCACCAGCAGGAACCGCACAGCTTGCGCTATCTGCGCCTCATCTGGGACGAGACGAAACACACGCTGGAGTATACGCTGCGGTACAACAGCTCGCGGCCCGGCTTCTGGATCTCGTCGTCTCCGCAGTCCGGCTCGATGGCTCAGCTGCAGTACGTTCAGTTTACCGGCACGGTCCAGGTGCTGAAAGCCGTCAACAACCAGCTCGTGCTCAACTTCTGCCAGAGTCTTCCGGGTGGTCAGCTGTTTACGGTCGTACTCTCACGCGTTCCCATGGGTTTGGCACCGGAGGTAAGAGCAGGGTGGATAAGAAAATTTGATCAAAAAAACCATTCTAAAATGTATGTCCTTCACAGGAAGTGCACAGTATTCGCAATCTGCTGAGGCGGCGCGGTCTAACGACGACTTCCGTGCGAAAGGTCTGCCAGAGTGGAGCCATCCGAAGTGATCTTTCGTTCGGTGCGATGCTGGTGTTGGTCGTCCTGTCTGCCGTAGCCAAAACTCTGCGCTAAACTGTATCCATTTCGGGAGAAAAGTTACCGTTTGAATCGTTTTCTTTTTATGATCACCCGTGCCATTTTTGATCGATCGTTCATACAATGTATTTTCGCCATGTTTTCGTGTTTTCCTTTGTTGCAGATTTGCAGCTTTGCACGAATTTATAGTTTACTTACTTACGACTCTCAATTGTTATTTAAGAATGCTATTCATTTATTGTACATGTACATGTTTCAGTTTTCCCTTCATTGAATCAGTGCTCATCGTTGTCGATGATTGTGTGCTAAGTGTGTTCCTCTGTTTAAGATCAATTGGAGTGTGGCACCATTGCCTTTTGAGACGTCTGAACGACAAGAAAATTAAACTGTATTAAGCGTTTGACGAAATAAAGTGCTTTGAAATGGCCTTGAAAATGACTGAATAAGTTCTTTTCTGCTTTGGTTTTATGTAAAGGTTCAAGGCATGTGTGTTTTATGATATTTAGAAGTACGATCGCGTAGAAGAATCAATTATCAACAGAGATCACAGTGATCAATCATGTTATCTTGTTCGTCCGGTGGCGAACATCTTTTTTGCTTTTGCTTTGCATTGCTCAACCCTATTGACCTCCGCAAATGGCCGTGCCTGCCGTCGGCAGCCTTTTTTAGTTTGTATTAGCTCGTACAACCGGGGAGAACGAAGGCAATGGGGCGCCGGATTCCACTGTGGGTGTATCGCTGAGCGATTGTTTAATTAACAAATTTGTAATCAAATTAGGCATCAGCGATGGGAGTTAATTGGCGTGAGGGAGTCGAAGAATGACGGTGATGACAAGTGTTTAACAGTGTTGTTTACAAGATGTTTAGGTCGAAAGGTGACCGTTGTGGCCGCCGCACCCTCGCACACGCCGGGCAACTGGTAAACCCATTTCTTTCCTACCCCTGCTGGTGCCAATAGACGATGGCGATGTGGCCGTCTGTAGAGAAGTGAGGACCAATTTTCACTTCCACCACCATACGGGTAATTTATTCTAGGGAAATAAGGTTTTACGGAGTCTTGCGGTGCTAACGATGAGAGTTCTTTAATACTTTCCCCTATGTAACGAAACTAATCTTTGAGAAATGGCGTTTTCCGTACCGATGTAACATTCGAGGTCATATGTCAAACAAGTTGGGTGTTCTAGGCGGGTAGTTAAGCGACCCATAAACTACTTCTGGCGTGCCTGGAGTGCCTGGATAGCTCAATTGATGCATGATGAAATAGAAATGAAATTGATTTATTCTTGAGTTGAAATATTGTTGCAATCGGAGATGAAAGAAGATGATAATTCTAAATAACAGGAAAATCTTTGAATATGTAATGTAGCACACATTACGTTCATAACGTCCAAAAAGTTAAAAGGTAGATATACAATATTTACAAATAGTTTAACACCAACATATAGCTATGTTAAACATAGCTCTATGTTCTATAAACAAGATAAAAGTAAAAGTAAAACACAACAAAACATTCTAATACCAATCAATAAGCGAGCCATTGATTATCATATAGAATTAATAAAGGTTCAAAAGGAAAACTAAAAACTTAAATAGACTAAACAGTTAAAATGAACATACAATAAAACAACAGAAAGCAAGAAAAACCAAAAAAAAATACACCAAAAAACATTACACATAATCAGCAAACTTTGTGCTGAATTCATTTTTATTCAAGCTTCGTTTCTATCCTACCCAGATCCTTTACCTTCCCCCGATGCACATGCTGCTTCCGGCCAGATGGATCCTCCGGACAACCCCAATCCGTCCGGGGAACCCACCGCTGCACCGTCCTGGCGCAACTAGCGCCCGGAAACATTTCCTCGAAAAGCTCCCGATAGTAGAACGCTTCCTTAGTGGACGGTGTGTTGAACGGAAAGCGTTCGCTGGCGGTGGCAAACTGCGCTTCACTAACACGTCCCGCAGCCCACTGGGACACGGTGTCGATCCACGAATAGCCTACGCCATCGGAAAACTGTTCCTTCTGACGCCACAACACTTCCGGTGGAAGGTAGTTCGCGGTGGCGAACGCCTGCCGGAGTATGTACTTTTCCGGGACGTGCTCTTGTGGTGCGCGGTCTTCGGGCCGGATCGACATGGCGTACTGGAGGAAATCGGTGTCGAGGAAGGGCACGCGAAGCTCCAATCCCCAAGCGGCACAGCCTTTGTTGGCCCGTAGACAATCGGAGAGGTGAAGTCCCAGCACACGGCGAACGGTTTCCCGGTGGAATTCGGCGGTATTTGGCGCACGGTGAAAGTAGAGATAGCCACCGAACAGCTCGTCGGCACCCTCGCCGGACAGGACCATCTTGAGCCCTTCGCTGCGGATGTACCGAGCCAGCAGCATCACCGGAACGATGCAGCGAATCGTCGTGACATCGTACGTCTCCGAGTGGTACACCGCGTGTCGAATGTAGTCCAGTCCCTCGGCGAGGGTGAAGTGCACTTCCGTGTGATCACTGCCAATGAAATCTGCCACCATGCGGGCATACCCGAGATCCAGGCCGACACCGGGAAGTCCTATGCTGTAGGTTTTGAGGCGGAATGTAGAGTTCGACGAACGCCGACGTAGAATACGTGTGGCTATCGAAGCAATCAGGCTGGAATCGAGACCACCACTCAGGAGGGCACCCATGGGGACGTCACACTGCAGGTGAGACTCAACTGCCGCCTCAAGACGTTTGCGTAACTCCACCAAATCCACCACACCGTTCGGAACTTCCTTGATCCAGCGCGGACTAAAGTATGGCGTTGGTTTAAAGCTCTCCCAACGTCCGCAGTAAGCATGCCCAGGCGGGAACACCTGCACACCTTCCGAGCAGTAGTCCACCAGACACTTCATTTCACTAGCCATCCATAAACTCCCACCACGATCCCTGCCAACGTAAAGCGGGATAATTCCAACTGGATCACGAGCTACGAGAATCTGCTGGCTTTTGCGATCGTACAAAACAAACGCGAACATTCCGCGAACAGTTTTCAACAGTTGTTCCGGGCCAAACCGTTCGTAGAAGGCCACCAGCACGTCGCAGTCACTTCGAGGTTCGTACGGTGGCATAAGTTCGCCACCCGCTTCCCTGACCATGGTCGCCATTTGTAGGAAGTTGAAGATTTCTCCATTCGCCACCAGGTGTACCGTTCCGTCGGCCGACGTTAAGGGCTGATTGCCCGTCTTTACCCCAAGCACCGCTAGCCGCTCCTGGACCATCACGAACCCTTCCCCTTCGTCCACCACCAAGCCGGTGTGGTCCGGCCCTCGGTGACGTTGTTTACTTGACTGTTGGAAGGCCAGTTCCCGTAGGGTTTCTTTAGGCCGTCCATTGCAGACACCGTTCGGAGGTGAGCTTCGGTGCCCTGGACGAAAGATACAAAGTATGCCACACATGCTCGTTCGCTTGGACACGCGTGTTCTAAAATGCGCTTGAACTTGAACTGCACAGCATCGCACTACGTAGCCTATACAACACCAGACCTTGACTGTCAACTGAGGTTTCACTAGTGGCGCCGACCGTGTGTTCTCTTTTATATGGAATCAGGCAATTCTACACGTACACGCGAGCTGGCAACGTCCATAGTAAGAAATGATGATGCAACGCGGTCGAGTGCATTGCATGCACGTTCCTTTAAACAGCTACGAAGAACTGACTTGCTATTGGACAAACAAAGGGCGTTGATTATGTTGCTTTTTATTATGGAGTGGTTAAAAATAATAAATAAACGTTGAACGAACGAGGGTGACTTTGGTGAAGTTGTTTACGAAGGCATTAAACATAAATAGTCAAGAAACGAATCACAAAAAAAAAAAACAAAATAATCAAGCTACCGTTTGGTTTGCTTTGGAAAATAAATCTCAAATTTTCAAAAGATAAACTCAGTACCTTTTTTCATATGAAATCTTTAACAACTTTCGAAGAGCTTATTGAAGCTATATTATTAATTCCAATATAAGAAATTTTCTCGCACATATAACTTCTTAAGAAACTTTTCTGTTGTATTACAACTAAAAACTATACTAGAAAAGGTCTCTGAAGTATTAGAAAAAAATTTTGGAGTATTATTTCAATATTTAGAAATGTGAAGGACAAAAATATTGCACTAATATACGTCAGTGCAGATAGTGCAATTGCACCTTTTCAAATTAATTCGTGAGTAAATCCAAAAGCTTTTTATATATATTTGATGAGACATATAATTGTTTGTGCAAAATAATAAAAATAATCCTAACTATGAAATTTGATAAAATATTGGTAAAAAGTAGGGGGCTCTGGGGATCCAGTTCTCCATGCAGTTGCTTAGTTTGCTTACCCTATGATCTGCCTCTGCTCTTAGGGGATCTCTTAGATTAGGGTTCGTGAATGTAATTCATTCACCCACAGATAACGACGCCTTTCTTCGACACAATCTCACTCGCTGTACCTTAAACCATTGGAACCGGTTGTGTTGGTTGAATGTTAGATCGCGCGTGTAATTGGCGATTATCATTTGTTCACAGGAACTTAATGTGAACACAAAGCCCTAGGTTTATAGCACTGATTCGCGAGCAGAACGGAACTTTGCTCCGTTGAGTTCGCAGTGAAACGTTTATTTTTCTTACGATCAGTGCTTTCGCCGGCGGCGACGACGTCATGGACGTTGAAGATGTACGAATCGATTTGTGTTCCGATACCCTCGAAATAGATGTCCTTTGCCGGACCGAGGCGGGGGCCAATTGCTTCAATCAAGGCCGGCCACTTCGATGGCCACATGCCAATGGGATGCTGTGTGGGTAGCAGGGTTTCGTATGCACCACCATCTTCGCCTCCATTGTATCGTTTTTATCGCACCGTGTTAGCCAGAAACGGCTACCGATCAATGGACCAACCAGGGTGCCCCGGTCTGTCGATGCAATTGCAATCAACGATGTTGACCAGGCAGGGAGAGCTAAAAATAAGTATAAATGCAACGATAGAACAAACAATAGGGAGCTGTAAATCACGCCAACCAATGAGATCCAAAGACGTTAGGCGTCCATCTTCGTGGTGCTCTCACTAGAAGCGTCCTTGCAGTATCTTAGGAAGGATACTGCGCGTCGGTAGTAAAGTAAATCATGGTAAAATGAGAACTATGCCGTCAGCAAGAAGTTTCAGAAGCTCACTTTCTGTCTTGTTCATGCTTCAAGATTCGGAGTTTGTTTTAGCCAGTGAGATTTGTTTACTTCCAAACCAACGGTACAATCGACCATTGCCGAAGCCCTAATGTTATGGACGGTCCTGTGGAGAAGGAGTATATGTGAGTATGTGTGTATGGAAATGGATCAAACAGTCCCAAACGTAATAGAACGTAATTCGTTTGCCTGTAGTTCTTATGACGTCGCGATGTTAGAACATTACTGAGAACATTTCGAATTGATCAAATTGATGTGTTGAAACCAATATGAAAATAGGGTTATAAACTGTGGATAGAGTGCCTTAATAATAATTATTTGATATTCCTGTACATCAAATACCCAACTAAAATTCATTCAAATGAAAGGTCATACTTCGTTATCAGAAAATTTAATACATCGAGCAAACCCTTGTGCGTGATATCAATTAATGTTTGTAAAATTTGTTTCACGAAGTCTTCCACTTGTGGTTCCTTTACCAACGGTAGTTTTCTTTTGCTGTTCACCGTGAAACTCTATCGAGCTGTTCTACCCTTCCACGGCTGGTCGATCCGCCAGGACGAAGTTTGCCTAGTTTATTTTGCTCCTCCTTTATGCTGCACTATCAACCCTCATCTCAAATTCAATCACACTTACGCGGTAAAATGCGGGCGGATTTGCGGGAGCTTACTCCTGGAGCTTCTGGAGCCGTTATCCCATCTGCTGCCATAACGGTCGGCTGGGTTCGTATATGTTCCGTTTTCGGATGCACGGTAGTCTCATCATTGCCAAAAAACCCAGTGAGAAAAATGAACGAACAAACATGTCGCTGGTGGGAAAAGAAGAAAAACACAGAAAAAAATCTTTTTTTTTTTCTCCCACCCGGTCGGGGGAAAATGCAAAGGCGTCACTGAGGGCAAAAAAGAGATACGAAGAGAAAGAGCGAGTATAAATGCCTGCACCGTAAACAGTAACGTCATCGGCAACGTGGCGCACATTGTAGACGACATTCGGGGATGGCAGCATCGGGAGCAAATAAACACTGGGCTGGGGGTGCAGGAAAGGCTATCAGAAAGGGGGCGGAAGTTGCGACGTAGTTTCCCCGATGACGTCAGACCTTCTAACGGCTACTGGCTGCAACGCAATCATCCGATTTTCACTTTCATTCGGATTCAAATTCCGAAAATATCCACTCGAAGACGGCTTTCCCGGGAAGGGAAGGGAGTAGCGGAGAATGGGTGCGATTTGCGCAGCTGTGGGATGGAAAATCGGTGTGGAAAGCGGAATGGATTCGCAACCGTAACACGCACGCACACCATATCCCTTGGACAAATCTCTTCGGGGAGCGCCTTTGCTTGCTCGGAGTGGATTTTCCATTCCGCTCCGGGCTGTTGACTGCCGAAATAGAACTGCAAGAGGGTGCCCGAACCGTTTTCCCACCTCGTCCACGTATGACGTGAGGAAGAGAAAATGTTATCCACGCGCCAACCGTGACGTCATCAGCGTACACAAGCCGACGGGGGGAAAACAGGCAAGAGCGTAATCGTAGTAACGCTCGCTGCTCTCTCGCTGGCAACCATAGTAACACACACCCCGTAACGCGGGTGAGCCGGGAAAAGTGACCGCTCACCACCCGCCGGAAAAGGGTGCGGGGGTGGTGGGAAAAATGCGTTGACTCGTGTGTCTCGGTCGTCGCTCGGGCCCTGCTTGCGCAGTGGAAACCCGCGGACCGAAGGATTCGTCCCGAGAAACGGCGTTCAGTTTCGCCTCGACCACGGTACGGTGCGGTTGAGGTTTTCCCTCATTTTCCGGGCCACCTTTCTGCCTTTCTCTTTCTCTCTGTCACTCTATCTCACTCGCGCGCACACAAGTATAGTGTAGTTCGTTTCCACCAACGCCCCCGGCCGTGTTTGCCTCCGTTTCGTCCCTGAGCCGTTCGAGAAGATCAGTTAAATCTAGAAGAAGAACTCCCCGATTACCCTTCCCTGTATCGCCCCCCACCCTTCCCCTCGCTGACCGGGTGTATGCCGCCGGCGAAAGCGTACACCTAATGTTAGTGGGTGCGTGTGTGTGTGTGTTTGTGTGTTTGTAAGTGGCTTTTGCGAGACTTCTAAATGCGTGATTTGTTCATCTAGCGGATGGCAGTTGGGTGGCAGTTCACATCCATCCCAGCATTATGATTGAGTGAAAATGGCTCTGAAGCTATGCGAGAGCTATACGGGAAGTTACATCCCATTTCGTCCGATGCTCTAGGTAAACGATCGTGCGGAATAAATCAGTTCGGAAACCTCAACAAATCAGTTCCCCACGAGGCCATCCCCGTGTTCGTACCCGTGCTGTGTGGACAGTGTAATAATATATTTCAATTCCGTGGTAAGCGGGTAAAACAACACGGAGTTGGAAAGTTGGCGAATTTAGTATGTTGCCAAAGTAGAAAAAACAAAGCTACCAACAGCTTCACGTCGAAACGTCAGTGTCCCCTCAAAATAGCCAGTGTAGGTGTATCGGTGTAACCCGCGCGTGTGTGTGTGTGTGTGTGTGCGTGCACCACGAGGAAGTGAAAATTAACCCAGCATGCGCTGCGAGCCGGCGACCGG